>NC_143113.1:3708000-4944000 GCF_061535455.1 Colias philodice | reverse complement strand
CGGCCAGATTTCGTTCAAACTTTGTAGATTTATTGAGGACCGATGACAATACACTAATTTGATAAAATTTTCTATTTTTTAGTTCGGTTTTCTATAAAAAGCGTGTTTTTTTAGTTTTATTAAACTATTATTATTATTATGTTTATTCTAGAAAGAACGCGCTAAACACAGACGATAGGTCCCTCTTCATCACACCCTGGTATCATACAATGGGTCTTTTGGGTGTTCTAAGGTATCTTCAATCGGGCTGTGATATGGTTTATCTTCCAAAGTATGAAACTAACTTGTACTTGCAGACTATTGAAAGGTATAAGGTGAGGATTTAGTTATTTTTTTTAGGTAAGATAAGGTAATAGTTATGCATTATTTATTTAATGAATTCATTATTACGTTTGCTTGCTCAGAAGGACCAACTTTCTACGGGGAATAGATCCGATTTTGATGATTCTTTTTTATTTGAAGGCTTTTGGCTACCGTATCGTAAATAATATTATTAACTAGCGGTCCACCCCGGCTTCGCCCGTGGTACATGTTTACGTTTTCTCTACATAAGAACCATCCTCGTACTTCAAGGAATATAATAAAAAAAGAATTATCGAAATCGGTTCAGCCGTTCTCGAGTTATGCGCTTACCAACACATTTTGCGATTCATTTTTATATATAAGAATTTTATATATAAGATTATGTACTGCGTAAGTTGCTATTAGCATGTACCTAGTACCAAAATATGTAATGGTATTGTGTATAAATCTTCCTCTTGTTTTTTTTTGTTTTATAGATAAAGCAATTACTCCTCACCTCCTGTATTAGTAGCGACAGCAAAATCAAAAGCAAACTATGATGTTAGTTCTGTGCCTTTTAGTTTTAAACTATGTAGTGAAAATTATAGTAAACTAGGTTTCCGCCCGCGCAGTCATAGAAAAACTCGCATAGTTCCCGTTCCCGTGGGATTTCCGGGATTGTGTCATTTTCCCGGGATAAAAAGTATGTCGTAGTATGTCCTTTCTCGGGTATCAAAATATCTCCATACCAAATTTCATGAAAATTGGTTCAGTAGTTTAGGCGTGATTGAGTAACAGACAGACAGACAGAGTTACTTTCGCATTTATAATATTAGTATGGACTAATCAAAAACTAATAGTATATAACTATTAATTAGTAATAAATCTTTTTTTTTATAGATAAAGCAATTATTATTAGCACCTCCTGTGCTAGTAGCGACGGCAAAATCAAAAGCAAACTATGATGTTAGTTCAGTGACGTTTATATATTCCGGTGCTGCGCCCCTTCGTAAGGACACCATTGAAGACGCTAAGAAAAAGTAAGTCATATAATATGTAATAAACAAATTTTAAATTAGAAATATTCTAAACAGGGCTATTTTCACACGGCACGATCTGATCCCATACTAAGCTTTCGCTTGTGTTATGGAAACCAGATGGCTGATAAACGTATACAATATATAATTTTAAATACTTATATAGATAATTAACACCCAGACACAGAGCAACATATGTTCATCACACAAATATTTGCCCCGGGTGGGAATCGAACCCACGACCTCTGGCTTGGAAAACAGTACCAACCAAGCCAACCGGTCAGTTGCTTATGAACCGCTTAATTCATTAGTGTTGGAGGGATTTGTTATAAAATCAAACTAAAGGTTACACTAATTAATTTATTTCTAAAATCACTGCTATTTTAACACTGTTACTGGCTAATGTTTAACTGTTAATGCTATTGTTAATAATTGTTATATTATATGTTAATTATTCTGTTAAATCTGTCTTGTTAATGAATCAAGCTCTTAATTCTTCAGATTTTTCAACGCAAAAGCAATAACCCAAGGTTATGGTATGACAGAGACGACGCTGGCCATCATCAGGGATACATATGAGTTGGCACATTTGGCTAAACCGGGGGGTGTTGGTTTTGTTGTCAGCGGTTGTGTTGTTAAGGTATACTAACTTTAGTATTATTATTTGATAGAAATTGTATTGTACATTTAGAAATTAAAGATTGTAACTGATTTTAAACGTTATTTATTCACTAGCTGTGCCCCGCGGTTTCACCCGCATTTCTCCGCTCCTGTTGGTCTTAGCATGATTATATGTAACCTTTAGCCTTCCTCGATAAATTGGCTATCTAACACCGAAAGAATTTTTCAAATCGGACCAGTAGTTCCTGCGATTAACGCGTTCAAACAAACAAACTCTTCAGCTTTATTTAGAAATTAATTAATTAAAGACAAATAACGGATTTAAAACATGATTTATTTATTTTATTAGTGATATTACTAACGCAAGTTTCGCACACTTTGCAGCGAGCGAAATAATCTATACTTATAATAAATCTGTAGAGAGGCCAATTCTGTACATGAAATATATTTAAAAAAAAACTATGAAGGGGTGATAAGGGATCGCTACTGATGCCAAAAATGCAATCAGTAAAATTTTTGTCTGTCTGTCTGTCTGTCTGTCTGTCTGTCTGTCTGTCTGTCTGTATATTCGTTATAGAAACAAAAACTACACGACGGATTTTAACCAAATTTGGCACAATTATTCTTCATACTCCTGGGCAGGTTATAGTAAAAGAATCATGTAAATCGGTGTAGAAACACCAAAGTTATACATGAAATACGCTATAAGTCATCGCGCGTGAATTACATGCCATAAGGATTATTTTTGTGTATCAGTTGCCGCGTTCGACGCGCTTCGCGGCGGGAGCTATAAAAAGGCGGCGGGTCTGCACCCGTTTCGCGTTGTCACGGCATCACGTGTGAACGGCTGAATCGATTTCGATAATTCTTTTCTATTATATTCATTGAAGTACGAGGATGGTTCTTATGTAGAGAAAACGTAAATATGTACCACGGGCGAAGCCGGGGCGGACCGCTAGTTGTATATAAAAATGAAACCCGTTTCGCGTTGTCACGGCATCACGTGTGAACGGGTGGACCAATCTCGATAATTCTTTTTTTATTAAATTCCTTGAAGTACGACAATTATTGTTCTTATGTAGAGAAAACGTAAATATGTACCACGGGCGAAGCCGGGGCGGACCGCTAGTATATTGAATAAATCGCGTTTAAAATCAGTTAAGTAAAGTCTTTAATTTCTAAATATACCAACTTTTATTTACTTAGCGTTATGGACCTTTAAGATTTGACTGGTAAAGCTATGTTAGGACGAGCAAAAAGTGCTTCTAGAAGAAGTTTAATCGAATAAACGTGATCCTTTATATTTTAATGATTTTTGTCTGCTGCTTGAAGTAATACTTATTCCGTGAAAATTATTGCATGCGTACTTTTACGACAGTTGTTTACAAAAATTTACCTAGTTGTTTATCATACTGCAATATACTATTAGTTATTTACTAAGAATTCAATTATTTTTACTCGACAGCCTCCTTGATACAGTATTCTGAGCGTAGAACCAAGTTATCAGGGTTCGATTGCAGGTGCAGAACAATGCAGACGAACTTTTTCGTTTACTCGCGAGGTAATTTATATCAAAAATGGCTTATAATATTGTTATTTTCTAGGTTATCGACATAGAAACAGGAAAGCCACTAGGTCCCAATGAGCCTGGGGAAATAAGGGTCAAAGGTCCGATGGTGATGAAGGGATACATTGGCAAGGATATCAGTGAGGATTTTGATGATGAAGGCTTTTATAAAACTGGTGATATAGGATATTATGATGGTGATGAATATTTCTTCATAGTGGATAGGTTGAAGGAACTGATCAAGTATAAGGGGTATCAAGTAAGTTGGTCAATATTTAGTGATTACAGATTTTGAGATTTAGTTTTATAGCATTCATATGCTTTATGAATGAGAAATTTATAAATATTAGAAAAAAAATCGATTCAATAAAATTCAAAGGAATTAATGTAACGAAATAATGACGTGATGATATATAGCCTATAGCCTTCCTCGATAAATGGGCTATCTAACACCGAAAGAATTTTTCAAATAGAACTAGTAGTTCCTGAGATTAGCGCGTTCAAACAAAGTCTTTAGCTTTGTAATATTAGTATAGATTACAGATTTTAATATTTTGTTATATATATATATAGCATTCATATTATGCTTTATAAATTTTTAAGAACAAAAGAAATCGATCGAATAAAATTGGAATTTATGATCGCTTATTTTATTTTCTTCAAAAATTTCTCAATTATAGATTTTGTTGTTGTATCTTATGCAACACATATTTATTCAACCATGCATAATATGTTTATACTTTTAAATACTCAGACATAGGTTAGGTATATTCTTCTTTTTTAAATTGTTATTTTCGTTTACATGTTACTTTATTTTTTTGAAGTGAAACTTCTTTATCGGGGTTGGAAAAAAATTTAGTGTAACATTTTTTCGTTACGCGTGACATTTTTCCGTTACGCGCCATCTTTTTCTTATCCCTCCCACGCGTGATTCGACGTATTTCTGTAAAGTTGCATATATGTAGTAATTTTTTTTTTTGAAAAATAAGGTCATAAAGAAGTTTCACTTTTACGTGTGTACACTGTACACACATATTTTTTTCTTTATGTGTATTTGATAAAATGTTTCTATTTCAGGTGCCACCAGCAGAAATAGAAGCAGTGTTACTCCAACACCCGGCGATACAAGACGCAGGTGTAGCGGGTGTGTCGCACCCGGCGGGCGAGTTGCCGCGAGCGTTTGTGGTCCGCCAGCCCGGGGCGAGGGTTAGTGAAGATGATATACACGCGTTTATTGCTGAGAAGGTAAGTTAATATAGTAAATAAATAAATATTTCAGGACAATTTTCACACACGGTACGATCTGATCCCATACTTTTTTGCTTGTGTTATGGAAACCAAATGGCTGATAAACATACATATATAATTTTAAATAAATACTTATATAGATAATCAACACCCAGACACAGAGCAAACATCTATATTCATCACACAAATATTTGCCCCGGGTGGGAATCGAACCCACGACCTCTGGCTTGGAAGGCCAGTCACTACCAACCAAGCCAACCGGTCAGTCGAAATAATTAGTATAGTAAGGTAAGTAATTATCATTGTTTTCCAATCATAGGCCAATAAATTATCTAACCCGGTGCGAGGGTTAGTGAAGATGAAATACATGCGTTTATCGCTGAGAAGGTAAGTTAATATATCATTGTTTTTCAATCATAGGTCAAAAAATTATCTATAGTGCTCAAATTAATCCGAATTTACTACTTTAAAACAACTACCCACTTTGACTGCTGTTATGTTTATTTATTAGCACTTTTGTATTTATATGATCAACAATATAGTCCTATAGTTCCTCTACATAAAGACTGCGTTACATTTGAATCGCTGATGTTTTTTATAGATAGTTTTATCATCGAATGCCAATGTTCCTATTACTTTTTGTTGTATTAAGTCCCGATTTATCAATCCTTGGTTAAAACTTACCCGGCCGTCCAATACGGGCAAGAAGAATACATTTTTGAAATGGTAGTTTAATACGTTATTCCACGAATAAGTTTTAACCAACGATTGAAAAATCAGCCCTAAGTGGTTAAAATGTATGTATTTAGTTTGCATTACTAAATCAAAAAGTGAATTATATCCTAATTATCTAACATTAATTCCAAAAACCCATATATTAATCCCATTTACCTGACACTAGTTAAAAGTATCCATCACTTTTTTATTGTTAGTTTTATTTCACATCACACTTCTTCTAACTACAATAACTCCATTTTGTTACAGTTATCCGATCCAAAACACTTGCGTGGTGGAATCCGCTTCGTCAAAGAAATACCAAAGAACCCGAGTGGCAAGATATTGAGAAGAAAGTTAAAAGAAATGGTGTTAGAGAAAAGCAAACTATAGTATTAAATGTTTATTACAATATTGGCTCTTTTATTTTCTCCTACTTACCTAGACTTATCTCCTGCTTACCTAGACTTAATATATATACTATAAAAACAGCTAAAGAGTTTGTTTACTCATATATGGTATAATATATGCTAGATTTTGGTGCAATAAAATATCTCATGGCAATCTCAATAATAATCTCAATAGATGTCGCGCGGTGTGTCCCTTAGACACATAAAACTGAAATAATAGAATAAATTCGATCGCTCTGGCGGGTCACGAGTGGCTGAGTTGGTCAAGCGTCCGCCCCGGATCGAATTTTTTCTATTCTTTATAAATTTATATTTATATAATGCATTTGAATGCCATAAAACCAAAAATATCAAATTCAACATTTCATGGCCTTCAGAAGATCCATTATAATGCACTTTCGAATTACCCTGAAATTTATAACACTCGATAGATGGCGCTATAATAAAATTTCGACATTTATGATAATTACTATTAATTTTCTTTGGATACGCGAGAAAAAAAATATTGATAATATCTACTGCTGCAACTTTTTTGTGTTAAGGCTAAACTCAAAAAAAAACCTTTATAGCATACTAGCTGTGCCCTGCGGTTTTACCCGCGTTGCACCGCTCCTATTGATCTTAGCGTGATGATATCGACACTATAGTCTATAGTCCTATTGGTGTCATATCTCCAGCCCCAGTCTTCTGGATTTTTTTCAATTCCATACCATTTTTGGACTTGGTGGTATGTCCTAAACGCATGATACCATGCAGCGTTCTTTGTTGGCGGCAAAGAAGCAAGTTTAAATTTACTTTTTATTGATAACTAAGGATTCCTTATCCATGTCCCCTCTGTACAAAGTTACTAGAAAGCGTGCTCCAGCGTCTTCGATTTCTTCTGGTCATGACGACGAAATTTCATGGTTGGAAACTAAAAATACAGACAATGAAACAGAAAATTTCAGCGACGATAATGAAGAAGTCACCATTGACCAGCCCGGGCCATCAAAAAGATTTAAAAAATTATAGCTGTACAATTTTTAAACAAAATTAAAATTATATGATTTCTGTAAATATTATTATTTCCGTCGCTAGTAACTTTTTACCTTTAAGACTTACATAATAATCATGTATACAAAAAATGTAGGTAATTTTGTCTTCTTTGAACCCCTCATAGACACTTTTGTGATTTAGTAAACAATTGAGAAGTTATTTAAAATATACCTAATTTTAGCACCTTTAATTCAAGATGGCGGCTAGCGCCTGGGTCCGTCAAGGTCGAAAACTTGGATTTTTATTAACCTTTCATACCTAAACAATATCGTTTCAAAACATTTTCTTCGCCACCTTTTGTAGAGCATAAATACCTACAGACTGGATTACTATAGTCTTACTGACAGTATAGCCTACAGTCTTCCTTTCTTTCCTCGATAAATGGACTATCCTACACCAATAGAATTTTTCAAATCGAACCAGTAGTTCCTGAGATTAGCGCGTCAAACAGACTCTTCAGCTTTATAATATTAGTATAGGTGCTACTTGCGAAGAAATAAAATACAAACTTATAAAAATATACATTTTATTTCAACAAAATATAAATCGTTTAATAAATACTTATATCACAATTTCCAACCCCTTCAACATAGGATATCACCGAACCGTTCCACCACTTAAAACTAATATTACAATAATAATATTTATTTATTACATATAAATAACTTATTAAAGTGAAACTTCATTAAGCGCGTTTAGAGTAAAATTTAAAGGTCGCATCAGGGCAATACCGTCACGTCATGGAGTCAGGCGACGATAATGGTATTGAAGAGAAAGAATAATAAATAATAATAAATTCGTCTTTATCTGGTTCTCACAACATTAAAAGGAAAGAAGTTTCACTTCTGACACGTGTGCTCGGTACACTCTTTTTAAAGCTTGCTCTTCCCAGCGCCGATCATTTTGCGTAATTCCTTCCTCAGTATCTTGCCTGTTGGATTCTTTGGTATTTCATTTATAAACCTCACACCGCCGCGAAGATGTTTTGGATTTGATAACTGAAACAATAATTAACAATAGATTAAAAATTATTAGAATAATAAATTACTATTACACGAGTACTAAAAAATTGGTTGTCTGTAAATTCGGTTTACTGACGATAGTTGAACGTGACAACGTCCGATTGTGCTTCTTTGTCGCTTGTTCCGCGCTCTCGCACTTCAAGCCTATGGAACGCCTCAGAGCGAGGTAACGCCGCATGAGTCATGTTTTTTCGTGCGTGCAACCGGCTCTATTAAATTATAAGATGTTGTCACGTCAAAAACATAAATTCCCTACTAATTTTTATGGTTGCGATATCGAAGATTAGTAGGATTGAGAATCATTATATTATCTATGATTCTATGGTATCGATAAAGTTCATTAGATGCACGCTTAGGATACACGTATACATTTAAGAAAGGCGGGAAACTTCTTCTACAGGCAGAGAGGTAAAAATTAATACAATCTTCTGCTTTTCCCTACACTCACCCTTTCAGTATATAATCCTGTATTTTGATCTCGCTTTTTTTAATAAAACTTGAGGAATTTACCAGCAACTCTTTACCCTATAAAAAACCCTCAATTTTCCCCAAACTTACCCTTTCAGCCACATAGTCCTGTATTTCCTTTTCACTAAGGCGAGCCCCAGGCTGTAGCACCACGAACGCGAGAGGCAGTTCCCCAGCAGCCAGCTCGGGGAGACCCACCACTGCTGCTTCTCTGATACCGCTGTGTTTGAGCAGCACAGCTTCTATTTCTGCTGGTGGCACCTGGAATTATTAAAAAAAATTGGTTGTCTGTAAAGTCGGTTTACTGACGATAGTTGAACGTGGCAACGTCTGATTGTGCTTCTTTGTCGCTCGTTCCGCGCTCTCGCTTGCACTTCAAGCCTTACATAGAACGCCTCAGAACGAGGTAACGCCGCATGAGTCATATTTTTTCGTGCGTGCAGCCGGCTATCGAATTATAAGACGTTGTCACGTCAAAAAAACATATAAATTGCTGATGTTCTGAAATAAAACTGTTCACCAAAAATATTTGTGCTCGTGTTACATCACTACATAGTATAAAACAAAGTCGCTTTCTCTGTCCCTATGTCCCTTTGTATGCTTAAATCTTTAAAACTACGCAACGGATTTTGATGCGGTTTTTGTTAATAGAAAGAGTGATTCAAGAGGAAGGTTTTAGTATATAATTTATTAGGTTTTAGACAAAGCGGGCGAAACCGCGGGCGGTTAGCTAGTGTACCAATAAGTGTCAAAAAAATTTATTAATCACTGTTAAAAGCTAGGGTTTATTAACAAATGTCTAAGAACATCTTCATGAGCTGCAAATTATCTTTTTACTAAAATAATCTTAGCTAAGTTAGGCAAGCAAGTTAAAAAAAGCAAGTTGGATGGTTTATTTCTCCATTTTGAGTACTGACAATGACATCTTATAAATATCTGTAGTATCGGTAATTTATAGGAAAGGATACTAAACGTTTATTAAGTTGTTATAAGTTAGGAATCACGGGGCGGTTAATTTAAAGTGAGTATTTATTAGAAAACATTGACAGAGTTAAAGGACAGACGTCTGTCGCACATCGAAGTTAAGTAGGGACTGCCTGTGGGACTGCCCTGTGGGACTGCCTCTTCGACTCCCATACAATTCTTTACTTACTACCTGGGTTTCTCACCCCGCAATCTATGCTTACGTTCCCACGCATACAAATTATTTTCTAAACTATCTTAACTAAACATCTGTTAAGAACAAAGGTGCAATAAAACAATAAAATAGAGAAACTTAAATCTAAAAATTGACCATTCCACATATCTATTGGACCCAAATACGGCTAGGCATATAATAATACGCAACGTGTTCGCGGTTCTACAGAACAAAGTCTATGGATAAAACTGAAAAATTAAGATTAATTTTTTTTCTACGTATTTTTCCAGGATAAAAAGTATCCTATTTTACGCCCAGGATAATAAGGTATAATTATACCAAGTTTCATCGAAATCGAACCGGTAGTTTTCACGTGATGTCTTCACATACAGACAGACAGACAAAAATTTTTTTAATTAGAAAGAAAGAAAGAAAGAAAGAAACATATATTTGACTCCACAATATAAAATTTAAATCAATAATGAAAACACAGATAACAAGCAGTTTCAAACAAATAAAACTGTTAAATAAACGATAAACAAGTAAACAATTAAAATAACAATAGGTAACAAATTAAGAATCTTATTAATACAATAAAATAAAAAAATAAAATAAAATAAATGTGAGAAAAAGTAAGTGGAGCCAAACCAGGTAGCCACTCAGTATATGTTGCGACACAGTTGCAACACTGATTTTCAGTGGCCCCTCTCTGTAGTGATTGGAGCGGCAGTACGTTCGCAAATATATATTTTAATTAGAACATGTAAATAAAAAAACACACGATATACATACACATAAATAATATTCACATTTTTCAACAATAACAATACACAATAAAGTAATATCCAGATAAAATGATAATATACCTACATAATATAAAATACGCTAAGACCTAATGAGAAATACGCAACTAAGGTTGGATTTTGAACTCCTGTAACAGGTATTTTTTATATTTAATTTTAAAATAGTTAATTACATATTTGGGTTTGGTGTCGATCCAGTAACACCCCCTGCTATTTATTTTTTCAATATTTTCAATGTACAGGAATGACCCTTCTACAGATTTATTATATGTATAGATGAAAAAACTGTTATGCCAATAAATATATTCATTCATTTATTCAATACTTCACTAACCTGATACCCCTTATACTTGATCAGTTCCTTCAGTCTGTCCACAATATAGAAATACCCCTCATCATCATAATACCCCAGATCACCAGTCCTGAAGAACCCTTCATCATCGAAGTCATCACTTCTATCTTTGTTCACATAACCCTTCATCACCACTAGACCCTTGGCGCAGATTTCGCCCTCTTGGTTTGGACCTAGGACCTCTTTTGTTTCGGGATTCACTACCTAGACAGATAATAAAATTTGAACTGTGTATATGTTACAGTCAAAACCCTGAACCAGTCAATAACCTTATTGACCGGTAAAATCAGTCAATAAGAATATTGACCGACGCCCTTAGTCAATAACCTTATTAACTAATTGTACCGGTCAATAAGGTTATTGAATGGTTCAGGGTTTTGACTGTAATATTATATATTTTGACAAAATTTCAAAAAATTTAGCTACTTTTTTAATCAAAATGAGATCAAAATTACGGCCGGCCTACGGTACGTAGGGACACAATATATGCTATATAAATAGATAATAAAATTTTGTTTAAACTGTGTGTAATAAGGTGTATTTACATTTGACAAAATTGAGAATTTTTAGCTTCTTTCAATCAAAACTAGATCAAGAATAACGGTTATTTTTTCCTTTTTCAAAATATTGAGTTTTCGATCATCTAGGTATGTGCGTTTTAAAATGATCTTATTTTCAAATACGGAAGAATAAATGTTTTCCTGTTATTTTCATTTATTCTCTGTTAAAATGTGATTTAGAATCACATTTTAATTTGAAATAGCAAAGCAGCCGTGGACAAAACAATGTGAAAAATATTTTTGTTTTCCCTGTTGTAAATTAAATGTAACCTGTGATTCACCAGTCTATAAATATGATTTCAATTGAAATTTTTTATGCAGGTATATAAAAAAAAACAATCATATAGAATTTAAAACTTTCAAGTGAGAAAATTCAATTTTTGAAGTGTAACTTCTTTATCGGGGTTGGAAAAAAATTTAGTGTAACATTTTTTCGTTACACGTGACATTTTTCCGTTACGCGCCATCTTTTTCTTATCCCTACCACGCGTGATTGACGTATTTCTGTAAAGTTGCCTATAGTAAATTATTTTTTGAAAAATAAGGTCATAAAGAAGTTTCACTTCTTCATACACACACACATGTGTACACGCACACATTTTTATTTTTTGTCTTTTCTAGCGATTTATTTAAATAAATAATTTTTAAAAATTAATTTATTCACCTTAGATTTCACAACAAAACACAAAAAACTAGTTTTATTTTTTTCCAAAAATAACTTACTTTTAATACAACATCGTCCACAACACAACCAACGCTGCCCATTTTATCAAAGTTTATATTAAATGTTAAAGCAAGAGTCGATTCAGTCAGACCATACCCTTGTCGAATAGCTGCTACGTTTGGAAACCTGAAATATAAAAAAATAATTTGGAAAATCCAAAAGTGCACGCCTCATAATTTTTTTTAATAATTATTTATTAATTATTATTTTTGTTTATTTAATAACAATTAAACCACATCGAATCAGACCCTGAAAAATGAAAGGGTTCTATTCCTGAGCATACTCAAGCGTTAGAGAAAAAAAAAGACTCGATTAGTAAAGTATTTCGGTCGCTATCGTGTTAACAAGAAAATCCTCCGCACATACAGACACACGGACGTCCAAGACAGAACTTTTTTAAACTGTTTTTTAACTAGTTTAAATAACAAAAATGACATCAAAAATATCATGAATGTTAAAAATAGTGTTTTTTCTTAATATGTGTGTGTATGTATTATCTTACAAGTGCAATGTATGATACATAAAGACATTTTAAGTTTGAAAAATCAGATGTTTTGCGCGAAGTGACAGTAGTACCCACCTCAACGCTTCGCTTATGAGGCGTGCAAAAACAATAAAAAATTAATTAGTTACTCTTCCCGCTATTGAATGGTCGTAATGCATAGAAAGAAAAACTATTAATAAATATTAATATTTTTTTCGATTTTGAATGGTTTTAAATTTTAATACGATACGAATTACGATACCGATACCGATACCGATATTTGTAGTAAAAAATCGGCGATACCGATACCGATATCGATATCAATGGCTTGGTAGAAAAATTTATAGTGAATTATGCATAAAAGTTACCAACATTTAAAACAGAGACTCAACTGTAAATCGTATTCTTTTAAATAAAAATGCCAAATCAAAAAACAAGAAAAACATTTATTTTGGTATTATTATTTTACAAAGTCAGTTAAACTTTAAGTAATACACATACACTCAAAGTTTACTATTGGTAGAGTTTTTTCAGAAAACAAAGTGCCCGCGCGCGGGCGACCTCCCGCATCATTCATCTATACTAAAAAGAGGAAAGGTTTGTAATTATGTATGTATGTATGTATGTACGGTTTTCACGCAAAAACTACTGGACCGATTTCAAAAATTCTTTTACCATTAGAAAGCTGCATCTTCACTGAGCAACATAGGCTATAAAACATGTAGGTACCACTGGCGAAGCCGGGGCGGACCGCTAGTTGCATAATATATCATCTCTACATAATATGTATATCATAATATGCAAAAGTAGGATAAGATAACATATCATCTCTAGGTACATAATATTATATCATAATATGCAAAAGTAGGATAAGATAACATATCATCTCTAGGTACATAATATTATATCATAATATGCAAAAGTAGGATAGGAAGTAGGAAGTAGGAAGTAGGATAGGATAGGATTAATATAAATTAATGAAAAAAGTAGGATTTGAATAGTATAAAACTAAAATACATTCAACTCACATTTTCTTAAACGCAATAGCGGTTTCTTCATACAACGGGGCGGCTCCAGAATATACTTCTGTTACAGAACTTGTGTCATATTTCCCTTCAGCTTTGGCTAACGCTGTTAACATAGCGGGCACCACTGATAGGTGGGTTATCTGAAACAAACATACAAACATATTAATCTTAGTAACATTATAAATGCAAAAGTTTTAATGTATGTTTTTAGAAGTGAAACTTCTTTAGGCATTTTAAGAGTAAAATTTCAAGATCGCGTCATGGCAATACCGTCACGTCAAGGATTAAGGCGACGATTTTGGTATCATTTAATCTTGCCAAAGAAGTTTCACTTCTGACAAGTGTGCTCGGCACACACGCTCTTTTTTTGTTACTCCTTTCACACAAAAACTGCTGAACCGATGTTCATGATATTTGGTACACTCATAGAGGGTAACTTGGATTAAAACATGGGATATTTTTTATACAGAAAATCAAACGGAAACGGGTACTATGCGTGTTTACTTTTGACTACGCGGTTTAGTTAAAAATAACTGTAAAGTAAGTTTAAACTCACGAAATTATTGTATTGTCACCGATCCTTGATATTGGTACAAAGTTTGAATTAAATCTGTCCATTTAAAGACAAAATCGAGTCTAAAGGAGTCGGTTACATACAAACATACAGGTGAAGCTAATAACAGCGTGTTTATTAGTTAAAATTTAACTACAATGAATTACCTGATGTTTTTCAATATACGATTGTGAGTCGAATTGTTTATAGTACAATGTTTATAAAAAGCGTGTGCCAAGAACATGTGTCAGAAGTGAAACTTCTTTGGCAAGATTCAAAGATACCAAAATCGTCGCCTTGACGTGACGTGACGGTAGTGCCATGACGCCACCTTGAAATTTTACTCTCACCTTGAAATTTCACTTCAAAAGCGCATTTTACAATTTTTTAAACAATGAAATGAAATAAATTACCTGATGTTTTTCAATAGTTTTAAAGTAAGTGTCAACGTCAAACTTCGGTAGGTAAACTGTTAGTTTGCCTCTAAGGAATCCAGCTAGCATACTGATTAAACCCATACTGTGGAACCAGGGGGTTATTGATAGACTCTTTTGAGGAGGCATTTCTATTGGTGGCCTGAAAATAGAAATATCTATATACTAATATTATAAAGCTGAAGAGTTTGTTTGTTTGTTTGAACGCGCTAATCTCAGGAACTACTGTTCCGATTTGAAAAATTTTTTCGGTGTTAGATAGCCCATTTATCGAGAAAGGCTATATCATCACGCTAAGACCAACAGGAGCGGAGCCACGCGAGTGAAACCGCGGAGCGCAGCTAGTATACTATCCATACTAATATTATAAATGCGAAAGTAACTCTGTTACTCAATCACGCCTAAACTACTGAACCAATTTGCATGAAATTTGGTATGGAGATATTTTGATACCCGAGAAAGGACATAGGCTACCTTTTATTGCGAAATATGTACCACGGGCGAAGCCGGGGCGGACCTCTAGTATCTATATATTTTTACTTTGGTATTATATGTTAAAGTATAGAAAAAAATCGATGATGAGGCGGTGGAGTCACATTATTAGAAAACTACTTCTTTACTGAATAGGGACACAGGCTATTTTTGAGCTAATTTCGTACACAGTAAACAGATACAACCAGTAGGGAAACTTCATAGAACACGTTCGAAATGGCTCACGCACACAAGCAAGTGTGCTTATACGAGAATCGTAGGGTATTCTTATATTATTAATTGTCAATTTTGTTAATACCCTTACGATTCTCGTACACATGCTTGCTTGTAGGCGTGAGCTATTTCGCACGTGTTGTATGAAGTTTCCCTACTGGTTGTATCTGTATATTGTGTTTCGTACGAACAATTTATTTTTAAACTAATAGTAATAACGTAACCTAAAAAAATGTAAGACCTTTTTTATTAATGTTGTATAATTACGCCTATTTCTGTGGCCGCCTATTTTATGGCCAATTCAGATAAAGAAATAATATTAATGTACTTATGTAAATTGTAATTGAGTCATTATTGGTGTACCAAATAAAGTAAACAAATAAACAATTCAAAAATATTACAATTCTCTTCATAATACTAGTATGTGCAGGTATAACTGATGCTGAACTGAAGATGTACGCAAGGAAAAATGGTCTTTATTCATTAATAATAGCAATAAAATTCAAATTAATGATAAAACGAATTTTTGTCTGTATGCGCTAATCTCAAAAACGGAATTATTTTTCTAGACTCAGGTTTACTGAGTTGTTCCAATATTTACATAAATTTGTATGTTTAATATGTAAATATTGGAACAACTCATGTTGTTCATTGTATGTTTAAAATCATGATTAAAATAAGAAATTACTTACGTACAAGCCGCAAGTACATTTTGATGTGTGATCATAACACCCTTCGGCAAACCCGTTGTGCCAGAAGAATATAAAATAAATGCCGTGTCTATCTGCCCTTTAACCTCTACACACCGAAAATCGTCATAATTCACGTTTCCAATACCGGTACCGGTATTCGATACCGGTTTCGCCATACCGTTATATGATAACGTATTCGGTTGAACTTCGTCGCCGTATAGAATGATTTTTTCAAGGAATTTTAGCGATTTATAGGTTTTTGAGTGCCGTTTATATGAAAACGGGGAAGCGAATATGATTTTCGGTTTCGCTATGTTCATTACGTGGTGGAGTTCATCTGGAACAAATAAATAAATAAATTATTGAAAAATTCATTCTCCTTACCCTATCTGTTACCTACTAGAACAGATAATATAATACTATACTATATTATAAGATAGTATAGTATTATATAAGAGGAAATATCATAAGAGCGATAAACAATTTCATTAGAAATTGAAATAGGTACATAATATGTACCTATATTGGCGATTCAAAAGCGCTTCTTAAAATTTTTACCCTGCAGCGTTCAAAGAAGAGTTAAGGTTTCGAGTTGTATATTTTATGTCTTTGGTCTGCTTTGTAAAAAAACTTGGTGAATTCTATGATTATTCATCTTAATTATTATTGTGACCATTTTTTTTTTTTTTCAAGTGGGGAAATCTTGCCTAAGATACCCACGGCTCCCGGGGAAGGAGCCGTGGGTTATGTCGGATTCCTACCGACTAAAACCCCACCGTGTACCAACGCGCTGCTTTAGACGGGATGCGGGTACACATTCGCAATCTTCCGCATGTCCCGCCCAGCAGTTGCCCGTTTCCAGGCCCTCCGCTACTTGCCCGTTTCCAGGCCCTCCACCAAATGCCCACCCCGGGGCGGCGCAAGCTGTACACGAGCTCACGCCACCCACTCGCCGATGATGGATTGTTCCCCGTTCCATCATCGGCGTTCCCCAAACCCTCGACCCCAGCACCGACCGGCCGAAGGGCGCGCGCCGAAAGGCCCTCTGAAACGTGATTCACGCGTCGAAGGACCCTCCGGCGCACTTTTATAGAGGTTTCCCTCGCAGCCCCCACCTCACACCAGAGGTGGCGGCCCTCGGTCCGGCCCCACGGACCGGATTACGAGTTGGCAGACGGCTGTCGCAGGACAGCCGCCGCCCTACTCCCACCTACAGGAGTCACCGCGTGTCACAAAAGTGACGCGTCGGGATCCCGCCCCCTGTTTTGTTGGTAGTTAGACTACCAACAAAAAACAACGCGCGCGGCCTCTGGCCGCCATCCACCGCCGCAAAGCGCAGCCCCCTGCCAGTCGGTTGGAACGAGACCCAATTAACGAGCCCCGATCGACCTTCCAACCCCATTTTGCCCAGCCAAATTGCCAGGCCGCGACCACTAGCCGCCATACCTCGCCGCACCACAACGGCACCTGAGCCAATCCTGGCCCCCCGGAGGATCCTAGCCAGCTAGCCAGCCATCCAGCCAGCCAGCCAGCCAGCCGGACAACCAGCCGGTGACAGCATGCCAGCCAGCCGCCGCGGCTCAAAGCAGCCAGCCAGCCAACCGGTGGGACAGCCGGTTTCAGCCAGCCTGCCAGCCGGCCCCCTAGCCAGCCAGCGAGGCAGCCGGTGTGACCAGCCGGTTCCAGCCAGCCCGGCCAGCCGGCCTTCAAGCCAGCCAGCCAGCTATATGGATCCCTGGCCGTCGAACCAATCATGTCGTCAGACGACAGACCGGCCTTTCAGCCCCTCCGCGTCCAATTAGCTTCACTCAGAGTACACGAGTGCACTCCAAGCTACTGAGCCCCCCCGGCCACGACAAGGCTTGGAACTGATGGGGGGGAATTATTATTGTGACCATGGTACATCAAGATATTTCAAGTTTATTTTCGTTGACTTTGTCCGTGAATGAAACCGCGACCATAAAACTAGCTTTACCTAATACATATAGATAATAATTATATTATTATTAAACAGTTGTTTTTTTTGCTATTTGCACCAAAGTAAGATAAAACAACAATATGATGAATTATGCAAGTCAGTATTACAAGACAAAAATTTTACTGTTTTTCCTTAATTATTTTACGGATTGGAAAACAATGTCTAAAATAACAAAAGCGCTTTAAAATAAGTCTCGTCAAATTGTCTGTTTGAGTTTGTTTCAATCTATACAGGGTTTATGTTTTTTTTTCAAACCTACAGTGTTGCCAGTAAGTTGATAAGAATGTAAGCTTAGAGTATATATTACAATAGTATATATATACAGGGTGGAAGGTTAAGATGGGGCATGAAGGGCAGGTACCTTAACCGTTGTAGCTACATGAAAACGTTCTTAGGAGACTATCCTTAAATTCTTGAGAAATTTTAATCTAAATTCACAGATTTTTGAAAAAATGTACGGTCAGCAAGGAAATCGGCAGTTATCAAAAAAAAATTTTTTATGCCAATCGATCCAGTTTCTCATGGGGATCAAAACACTCTAAAAGACCAACTGAGGTATGAGTACTAGAAAAGTCAGAAATCGCGAAAAACTATTTTCATTCATGAACAAGTAAAAAGACAAAGGCACAGCAACATAACATGCCAGCGACGCGGGGGCGTGAGCGGGCGGTGGCTGGCAGCTCGTGCACGAGATGAAAAATTATTTAAATTTGAATATCGAACGAACACGTCACATTTTTATGGCTTATGTAAACAATAACACATAGAAAACAAAAGTTACCAGAAGTCACTCTGTCTTCACTAAAAATGTCCTTAAATAATTTAGAACGTTTAGATCTGTTAGAGGCTTACTTTTTAAATAATAAAAACCCAACAGTTGCATTGGAATGGTACAGGAATAAATACCCAATGCAACATGTACCGACGCGAAAGGTAATTGCGAATCTTGTAAAAAATCTAGCAGAAAGTGGCTCATTTAAGACAAGCTTGACTCGTCCGCGTCGTTCACGCGTATTGAATGAGAATACGGTGATAGCAATTTTGGCACTAATTGTGGAAGCATATCCCGAAATTTCTTCAAAACAAGTTGCCGTTGAAGTTGGTTGTTCGCACTGGATAGTTTTAAAAACATGGAAGAAATACGGCTACAAATGCTACCGCCATGGGCGATTAGTCCAAGCATTGCAATCTGGGGACTATGCACGCAGAGTTGCATTTTGCAGATGGTTACGGGGCAAATTTAGTAGAGATAATGATTTTATGAGTTTTCTATTAGCGCATCTTTTGTTGAATCACTTATTTTCTTAGTGAATGTGTGGAAATAGTTTTTCGCGATTTCTGACTTTTCTAGTACTCATACCTCAGTTGGTCTTTTAGAGTGTTTTGATCCCCATGAGAAACTGGATCGATTGGCATCAAAAAATTTTTTTTTTTAAACTGCCGATTTCCTTGCTGACCGTACATTTTTTTTTAAATCTGTGAATGCAGATTAAAATTTCTCAAGAATTTAAGGATAGTCTCCTTAGAACGTTTTCATGTAGCTACAACGGTTAAGGTACCTGCCCTTCATGCCCCATCTTAACCTTCCACCCTGTATATACTCTAAGAATGTAAGGCACAGACGTAAGGCTTAATTTATTGGTTTTACATTTTTTTTTTATAATTTAGGTCAATGCTCTCCACTGTCATCGCTGTCATTGTTGACTGCGAACTCCAGTTGCTAATCAGTCATAGTCCATAGGGCTGCCAACCATAAAATATATCTCATATTATAATAACTATTAATAAGTATGCTAGTAGTAAGCAAGGTTGCTGGGAAGAAATTCCTTCGGCGATAGGGTGACCAATTTGTACAGTGAAGATCACAGAACAGTAAAAACAAATAGAAGTGCTATAATGTCATAATTAGTATGAAAACCAGTGTCGCCAAACCCACACATTTGAACCGATAGATATACAGTACACTACAAGTAAACTATGCCTTTGATTGGACAGCTTAATTTGAGTAAAAACTGACTTAGGTTATAAATTCAGCATTTCAATATGTACCCTAACGCACCATGTTACGGTTTATTTTAGTATAACATCCCTAGGTATATTAGCTGTTTTGTTTCTCTTTGCTCAGAAATTCCAAATTCGAAAACATTCAGCTATTCCACAACAGAGGGCGTTAGTTTTCGATAGATATAACTTTGAACCTCAACACATAGAGATAAGGTTGAAATTTGTGTCACTCTACATTAATGACATTAACTTGATATTAACCTGATGCTATGCTCTAAGGGATGTCAGCCTTGTTATCGATAATTATTCAGAAATAAATATTTTTTGTGCATTTTTTTTTCTTTCTATTAGATGAGTATAGTATAATGTGTCACAATTTGGAGTATGTTTATTACTACTAAGTACGTCTTTTCATATTATTATATTTAAATAAAAAACGGAATAGAATAGTATAAATCTATATTTACAAAATACAAACAGAAAATATGCATTATTTTAAATCTTGGAACTGCCATAGGTTTGATGTATCGGTGGCCTTTGTTAGACTGCTTAGTGCTGTTCGGCATCCAGTTAACTCGTCACGTTGCATTTATCCATTTCTCTTTTAAATTAGCCTCTTTGGGAAATCTATAAATAAATAGGACAAATGAAAGCTAAGGAAAAATAAAATAAAATTTAATATTTATAATGTTTGTCTTTTCTAAAGTATCGATACTGTCGATATGCGCCACATGCATCACTAAACCGACATTCGTTTGTTTATTGCAATAATATTCCAGAAAGTCTTGTTTGCTGTTCAATCTATAATAGTACTAATTTCTTATGGATTAAGGTTCATTTTGACTAGATATTTGTATACAATTTTGACAAATTACGACAAGCGAAGTTAAAACATAAAATATATGTAAAATAAATAAAAATAAGACTTACCGATGGTATGAAATGCCTCCATTGCTGATATTATTGCGTCTGCTATCATTTTTGCACTCTAATACCAAACAACACGTCCTAATTAATGAATAAATATGGAAAAAAGGTTTGACAGCTGACAACCGACTCGAATATTTTTCTGCGCACAACTGAGAGCAAGTTAGGTGATCTTACCTTACTAGTGACACGTGGGCCACGCCCACATCACACTTCTATTTGTTTTTACTGTTCTGTGGTGAAGATTAATTATTTGTGTACTGCCCATGTACTGTCATATATTTCTGGGTATGGGTGATTTGGGTGGTGTGTTTGTCTGTGTATGGGTGATAAATTATTTATTTTATATCTATGATGTTTATGGCTGATTGAAATAAAATTTTCATATAACTTAAAACAAACACTATAATAAATGTTAAAAATGTTTTCATTAATATTTTTAAATTATTGCCAACCCTATACAGTTATGACTATTGTTATATAAGTGGGTGCTGATGTTATCGCTGTATGTAAACAATGATTATTTGTCGATTAAATTTATTAAATAATTTATTATTATGCACTCGGTACCGTTTATTCACGAATAAATAAAATAGGTATTTCCAAAAAATACTGTCCGAAAAACCATAATATTATCGTAACTTTTTCAGTTATGTACCTACACAAATTAGGTTACTTAAAAACGTTTGAATGCTTTGTATTATCTATACCTATTCATTTATTTTAAAAAGACGAATTTATTTGAATGCTCTAATCTCAGTAACGACTGCATTGATTTCAAAAAAATTTTTAAGCTATTGCATACCTTCTATCGCGGGCCTTGAGCGCGGGGACCGAATCCAGAAATTGCGTAACGAAAAACCTCACGCTCCCCACTCCGACGGGCGCGGAGGTGTGGCTTGAAGGCATAGCATCATAGAGTAACTTATATATTATATCGGGTACATAGCATGCAATAGCTTTACCGCGGCAGTCCCCGAGTGCCACACGTCTTTTTTTTTTCACCGTCCGTAC
This sequence comes from Colias philodice, assembly GCF_061535455.1. Taxonomy (NCBI): domain Eukaryota; kingdom Metazoa; phylum Arthropoda; class Insecta; order Lepidoptera; family Pieridae; genus Colias; species Colias philodice. The sequence continues at coordinate 4,922,200 of NC_143113.1, read as the reverse complement.
GTGATCTTTGATGTGCTATAGGATATATATTATGTACCACGGGCGAAGCCAGGGACAACCGCTAGTAATACATACCTTTACTATAGCTCAAATTGATCGTAGTAGCTATTGCGCCTGCGCACAATATACCAATCACAGTACTCCAAAACTCTCTACGATTTTCCGAACTGACAGCGATCACGTCTCCCTTTCTAACACCTAGGCGGGTGAGAGAGACGGCTATATTCATGGCCTCTTGCGCTATTTCACCATAGCGAACCTCCTCATTGGTTATACCGTTGATCTGGAAATATATATTTGAATTTATTAATATCAACATACCTACAACAGTATTCTAATCATCAACAGTTTTATTATTAACAACATAAATAGCATCAAAAACAACATTACCTATAGTTAACATTATTCTATAGTCAAAGACTGAAATAATTTCAACTGTATCACCGTTTTCATCACCAACTACAGACTAAGGGCGTTTGTCCACTACAAGGAATTTTACGGTCCGGCATTCCGATTTTTTACGGTCCGGTATGGCACGCAATTAATCTAAATACTAGCTTGTGCACTATACGTAATTTTACTGTCCGACATTTTACTTTTCCCTATTCCGGATGGTTTTTTGAGTTTACGAGTCGCTGTAGGTATAATTGTTTTCGAGTGCCCACTTGCTTGGATTTTACTCTTTTTATTGCATATGCCAATTGAAAGCAAGCTCTTGTTTTACTTTCTTTTAGCTGGCAATGAGATTTGAGAAGTCGGTATTGTTATTTTATATACATTGACCAAGCATTGACCTATAATTATTATCTAAGTAAGTGTTGGTAAGTTAAAGTTCAAGTGGGAATAGATTTAGCTCCTCGTCACCGATTAAAATAAATAAGTGAAACACGCATTTTAAATCTCTTACGGAACTTTACTTTTTATTATAACGAAGTAATATAATATTTCACCTTCTATATTTTTACTCGTTTCTTGTAAAATGCGAAAACAATCATTTATGATAGCATTATACCGCCATACTTCCTTGAACTGTACCGCACTGATCCGAGTAAAGACGGACAGGTGCACAAGCAATTCATCGGTTTTTTCATGCCACACCGGACCGTAAAAAATCGGAATGCCGGACAGTAAAATTCCTTGTAGTGCACAAGCGCCCTAACAGACAAAAATTCTGAAAAATATATTTTTGGCTTCAATATCTATTGTAGATAAGTACTTATTCATAGTAAGTGTAAGAAAAACGTCTAACTGAAATCCACGGCTTCGTGTGGTTAAAAGTAGCCTTAGGGCTACTAAACTTTAATTTATATGTGTATGTCTTACTTCAGATAATATTATAATACTTTACCAAATTTCCTAAAGATTCGAATTCCTACTTTGCGTGAAAGAGTAACATCCATACATCGTACTTCTATTATACGAATGTTTCACGATATAATATAGGTTAATGAAGAAAACATAACCCTCCTTTTAGCACAGTCGGGTAAGACGATTAACATTACATACAATAGGTACTTGAAATGTTCAACAATAAATTGTACATGGACTATCTTTTGCGTGACTCTGATAAAAGGACTTATGTTTATCAGAATGCAATAGACCTATGTATTATTATTTTTATAATTTGCCTTTAATGCCTCATAAACAAAAATTGTAAATTTACAATAATATGTTCGTTGTATCTTATGTATGTCCGGGCCCGGGCTAATCTCAAAAAGTACTGTATGGATTTACTTCAAATTTACATAATTAATTTGGTACAGAGATAGCTTAAGATTCCCGGAAATCGCACGGGAAAGGGAAATATGCAGGTTTTTCTTAGACTACGCGCGCTACGGGCGAAGCCGCGCGCGCTGGCGGAAAGCTAGTAGGTAATACACGTAAAACTAGGTAGGTATGTAAGTTTGGTGAAATTCACGGGAAAACCACTGAAACAATTTTAACAGTCATGTAGTTTATGTACCAAAATAAAATACATATAAGCTATAGGTAGGTATAAATACTTGCTCTTGCCCGCAGATTCGTCCGCGGTCAGATACCTAGGTAGGTAGCTAAATTTTAAATTATAAAATGGTAAAATTATGGTTTTAGGCGCCATAACGCCAAATTATTTTATTAATCTTATCGATTTTGTGTAATGTGACTGACTGTAAAACATGATTAGGTACAATGGAACTTCAATGGAAGTAAGGTAACAGTTTTTCAAACAATCGATTTTTTTTAGTATCGATTCTTACGTCAACTACCTACCTACCTACCTATACTTTACAGGAAATGTATTTTAACTTTGTTGATAGTGACAATCCAATAATAATTAGGTAACAAGGTAGGTATTTAAAAGGAACGGGTTTGAAAACAAAATAATTTTTGAAATTCGGTTTTGAACAATTCAGGGGCTCTGAAAAGCAATATCATTACGCTAAAATTCAATGTTACTAAACGAAATATTTATGATTTTTAAGCTATTGCATAGCTTCTATCGTGGGCTTAGATCATTAACGCGGGCCTTGAGCGCGGAGACCGAATCGAGAAATTCCGTAACGAAAAAACCTCACGCTCCCCACTCCGACGGGCTCGGAGGTGTGGCTTGAAGGCATGCTATGCAATAGCTCAAAGAGTATAATGTATAAGGCGCGGGTCAAACACAAGCGGCGCGGGCGCGGGCGTGCCATAAGCGCACCTCTTGAATCTGTTTTGCACCACGTCCTTCTTATACATTTTGTATGAAAGAATTTTGGGCAGGCGTCGAGACAGCACGCCACGGTTGTGCCAAGGTTGCGCCGCCTTTCCAAAATTATTTCATACAAAATGCCAATAGCGCACCCGATGCACGCCGGCAGCGCGCCCGCGGCGCGCTCCCGGCGCGCCCGCGGCGCGCCGCGCCGCTTGTATATGTCCCGCGCCTTATAGGGCACAATAGCTTTACCGCGGCAGTCCCCGAGTGCCACACGTCTTTTTTTATTTATAATTTATGAAAGAAATGGAATAATAGAATAAGTAACTAATAGGTACCTACAATATATTTTAATGTAGGTAACTTTATCGCATTTCATGGCGATTTTTTTCCTGTTACAATCAGCTGTTTCTATGCCTGATTTGTTGATGACAAACATTAAAACAACTATAACGATAACACAAACATTAAAACAACAAACAACAAACGGCTTCATATTTATTGCAGCTCAAGATGGATCAAAACACCGCATCACCTGCGTCTCTGACCTGGATGCCATTCCTACGTGTCCGGATGCACCAGTGAACCCTCGTGAGCAGGCAGCAAGTGGCCGAGATACACAGAAGGATGCCAAGGCAATTCCAGCTGCTAGGTCTAAAAGACTTCAAAAAGTGAAGTAACTTTTTATAACTTTATCACTCCCTGAACAAAAGTATCTTTTAATTTTTGTGCTTTCATGTCCCAGTACTCTGTATAATTGTGTTCCGCAGTAGTTTTTCTTCTTATTATATTATGTTATTAATGCTCACTTATTTTTAACGATACGGCGGTAGAACGTCTCTTAAGATATTTTTAATACCTTAAAGTTATTTTATTTATTATTTTGTAAAATTATACTTGTCGAATTGTCTAATGTCTTATGTCAAAGTGTCAACTGTCAACGTCAACTATTGTTTGTCTTAACTATTTCTCCGCCAGGGTACTTGTCATTTAGTGCTATTTTATTTTAGACGCTGGTTGGTACACAGCTTAGATCATTAAGTAATGGATGGAGCACGCTGGCAAATGTTCTAACTAAACTTTCTGCCGGTTTTGGTGCGGGGAGGGTAACTCACACTTTGAAACACTATCACACATTCACAAAAATAATTTGTGTCTTTACAAACTCAAACTATTACAAAATGGACAGACTAGCATGTTTTTGCACACATACATCGATTACACAGAAAAATCTCTATACATATACGTAATAATACAATCGCTCTAAAGGGATGTAACCATATCGATATTACAAAAATAATAATTTTGTTGAAATTAGAAATAACATTAATATTATATTCATAAAAAATACTACACAGGTCATTTGTAACGTTTTCATCATTATTATATGCATACGAAAAAACAATAAAACGCCATTTTATTTGTATTTGAATATGTATTTATTCAACACATCACATATTATATTCAATAAAATAAATATCGGTCCAGAAATTTTTATTATTTCTGTACCGAGGTGTCCATTCTGATTTTCTCCCACAGCATTCAATCCACCTTAGCCTTAAAGCAGGATTTTTTGTAAATCTGAAATATACGCAATATTCGTACATACATATAAATAAAGTAGCTGCTCCGCGCGGTTTCACCCCCGTGGCTCCACTCCTGTTGGTCGTAGCGTGATGATATATACCTTCCTCGATAAATGGGCTATCTAACACCGAAATAATTTTTCAAATCGGACCAGTAGTTCCCGAGAATAGCGCGTTCAAACAAACAAACAAATTCTTCAGCTTTATAATATTAGTATAGATTACATAATAGAATAATTACAAGATTAACATTACAAAAAAAACGGCTAAATGCGAGTCGGGCTCGCGCACGAAGGGTTCCGTACCATTAAAATGTTCTGCCAGTTAAAAGTAACCGAGCGTAAATTTTAATAAATATATACAAGACTTACAAAATAAACATTATACTCCTTTTTATGCAGTTGTGTAAAATTTTAATATAATAAAGATTAATTCTCATCTCATTTCAAATTATACTTAGAAAAATATTTTTTTATCGACGTTCAAGTTAAAAGCAGTCCGTCACTAAGAAAGTCGTAAAAATTAACGACCTTTTAAGCGACGAGTTTTTAAATTCAACTCTATCACTAAGTTCATAAAGATTAAATTTGAATTTCTCTTCAAGATAGTCTCGCTACATCACTTTATAGTCTCGTGGGGAGTGCGGTTCAATATCGCGTTCTAAATTCAACTTTATCGCTTAGTTCATAAAGATTAAATTTGTATATTTTCTCTTCAAGATAGTCTCGCTACATCACTTTATAGTCTCGTGGGGAGTGCGGTTCAATATCGCGTTCTAAATTCAACTTTATCGCTTAGTTCATAAAGATTAAATTTGTATATTTTCTTTCCATGATAGTCTCGTGAGGCCGCATCAATGATCGAGTACACACATGACTCGATTATTTGTCTTGATCATATCGCTAAACGATACATCGACGACTATTAGAAATTGCATTTAATTAGAAATGTACGTTAAAAAAATAAAAAAATATACACAAATGAAAGGTTATTCCATCTTTTTTAATATTCGACATGTTTGAATTGCTTCTGCAAGACTTGACAGTGCAAAACGGCATTTTTAGCGGAGCACTCGCAGACGTCCTTTCGATGTTTTACGAATACGCAGAGTGTTCGTAATCGATTACGCAAGTAGTTTTTATGAAAGCATAAGATTTTTCGATTCGAATAATCTTATACCTCGGCAAAAGGGGAAACGCCTGCGTGTGTTATCCATTACTTAATGATCTAAGGTACACAGTAGCTGTTTATTCACAGAGTTTATTAGTATACATATTTTTATTTTATTTTTGTCCTTGTATATTATTATAATTTAATATAATTTAGTTGTATATACTTATATAATTATTTAACTATTTTATATATGTTTAAATGATATCACCTTCAAGCGATACATCACACAATAGCTTTTCATCTTTTCATTCCATTGACGAGTCTGGCAGTGATAGTAGCTATCATAGTACAACGTTACCCAGTTTAAATGACACCATCAATGATGCGTTTCAAGACAACGGGAAAACGTTTAACATGGTCCATATAAACGCTCAAAGCGTTCCAGCACATTATGTTGACATGCTTGCATCGTTTCAGTCTACAAACCTCCATGCAATACTAATTTCCGAATCGTGGTTGAAACCTTGTTTACCTTCTTCCTCTTATTCCTTACCAGGCTTCCGGCTCATTCGTAATGACCGCATTGGTAGAGGTGGTGGTGGGGTAGCCATATATCTCCGTTCACATATTCCCTTCACAATTATTAGTACCTCACCCCAGCCCCCCCCTGCAGATGCAGCCGAGCACCTCATTATTGAAGTCGTCCTTTCTTTCACGAAAATCCTATTAGCAGTCTTTTACAGTCCCTCTCTCTTAATAGATTACTTTCCTTCGTTTGGCTCAATATGCGATAATCTCATACCAATTTATGACCACTGTATTTTAATGGGAGACTTCAATACGTGTCTCCTAAAAAAAGACAACCGGTCGCAAAAATTGGTCTCTATTATTGAGTCACACAATTTACATCTTCTTCCTCTTAACCCCACGCACTGTGCCCCTCATTGCATCCCATCTCTCCTAGACCTAATTATAGTTTCCTCACCCAATTTAGTTTCGAAATACGGCCAGCATCCAGCTGATGCGTTTTCATACCATGACCTCCTATTCCTCTCATATAGAATACGACCTCCAAAATATAAACCTAGAGTATTATTAAGACGTAATTTCCACGGTATGAATGATCTTAAACTTATGGAAGATGCTCGTTGTATTGATTGGTCTCCAATTTTCTTGTCTCCTTGTATCAATGAAAAAGTTGAGTACTTTAACTCCGCGCTAATAAAGCTATACGATTTGCATGCTCCGTTCAGATTAATCAAAATAAAACAATTACCTGCGCCTTGGTTAACTGAAGAACTTAAAATTTTGCTTAAAAGGAAAGCTCGAGCCAAGGCAAGGCATAGAGTGCTTAAATGCGATGCAAGTCGAGAAAAATATAATGCGATAAGAAATCGATGCAATACATGTTGTAGAGATGCACAGCGACGGTATATTCACTCTTCTGTTGAGAACAGTGATCCCACTGTCATTTGGAAATTCCTTAAAACGTTAGGTATTGGCAAACAACGAAATAATTCAATTCCATCTAATATAAACATTGAACAACTAAACTTACATTTTTCTAATTCTTCTCCTTCTTTCGACAGTCAATTAAAACATAACACATTAGATTACATTTCCAAATTACCAGTTCCCAATATTCCTCCTTTTAGCTTCAAACAATTTACCGAGTGCGATGTAAAAAAGAATTTGTTGTCCATCTCGTCGAGTGCTGTTGGTGGCGACTGCATTGGACGTACTATGATCTTACCTATCCTAGACGTTGTCTTACCTGTTATTACCCATATCCTGAATTATTCCATATCCTCTAGTTCATTTCCACAGGTGTGGAAAGACTCCCATCTTATACCGATTCCAAAAAGAAATAACCCTTCCTCTTTTTCTGACTTTAGACCTATATCCATCCTTCCGTTCCTTTCTAAAGTTCTGGAAAAGATGATACATCACCAATTGCAACTCTTTTTAACCTCTCATAATCTCCTTAATCCTTACCAATCCGGCTTCCGTCCAGGTCATAGTACGGCCACTGCATTAGTCAAAATAACCGATGATATTCGATTGGGGATGGACAATAAAAAGCTTACAGTATTGACTTTGTTGGACTTCAGTAATGCTTTTAACACCGTAGACCACGACATCCTTCTCAGCTTACTGCGTTCACAAAACATATCCGCACCGGTAATTGGTTGGTTTCATAGCTACCTGAACGGACGACGGCAGCGAATACACATCGATGATGTTATGTCATCATGGTGTGATGTCTCTGTCGGAGTTCCTCAAGGTGGTGTTCTATCTCCGTTGCTGTTCTCAATTTTCATTAATACCATATCTGATACCTTGCTGTCTCTCTACCACATGTATGCGGATGACCTTCAAATTTACACACAATTTACACTTGATGAAATACATCAGGCGATCCATGACACTAATAGAGATCTGAATACTATAGTCGAATGGAGCTACCGTTATGGCTTGCAGGTTAATCCACTTAAGACTCAGGTTATTATCCTTGGCAGTCCATCGTTAATCGCTAGGATTAACTGGGTTAATCTGCCACCCATTATAGTTGATGGTGCAATAATCCCATATAGTGATTCAGTAAAAAATCTAGGTTTGGTATTTGATCAAACCCTATCGTGGAAATATCACATTAAAGAAGTGAGCAAAAGAATGTACGCAGCAGCTGGATCGCTGAGACGATTAAGAAATTTTCTCCCTTTACCTACAAAAATCCTATTAGCTCAGTCCCTACTTCTCCCTATACTAGACTATGCCGATGTAAGCTATGTCAACTTAACAATGGAACAGTTAAATATTCTCGAACGCCTGCAGAACTTCTGCATACGCTTTATATTTGGGCTCCGTAAATTCGATCATGTTTCGGAGTTCCGAAGTAAGCTCAAATGGTTGCCGGTTCGCTTGCGCAGGGATGCACATGCTCTTCAACTACTATACCGAATTTTATTTGATCCCAAAACACCAACATACCTTAAAGAAAGATTTAAGTTTAGAGGCCATTGTAGCGAGGTTCGCTCAACTGAAACGTTGAGGATAATAATGCCTCCACATCGCACACATTTCTATGATGAATCTTTCACTGTGCATGCTACTAAACTGTGGAATTCCCTGCCAGATTCTATCAAAAATGCTCAATCCCTAAATAGTTTTAAAACTATGGTTAAAGCTCATTTCCTTAGTCTTAGCCGAACATAATATTTATTTATATTATATATTTATTATTAATTACTACCTAAGTATTATGTTGTATGGTATATTGTATTACTCTTCCCCTTTCACTATATATTATTGCACTACCCATTTATTTTATATTTATTCCTCTACTGTACCAAAGGTTGTCTGGAAGAAATCGCTCTAAAGCGATAAGACCGCCATTTGTACTTAGTTTAAGCTATCTTTAAGTGTTTGTGTTTCTTTTTTAAGTGCAATAAAGGATTGATAAATAAATAAATAAATAAATAAAACAACACTATCTTCAGCAAGCAGGTTCACTTGCAATATTCAGGTAAAACCTGAGTCACTCTAGATTTTACTTATCTACGGTTCCTAAACTTTAAATCCTGCCCCCCTAGACAAGTGGCTTTCTATTAGCGTAAAGTTCAATAGAATAGATTATGAATGTATGAGATTGACGTTTGATGACGACGACGACGACGATTGATTACGTCAATCTCATACATTCATAATCTATTCTATTGAACTTTACGCTAATAGAAAGCCACTTGTCTAGGGGGGCTGGTGGTTAGCCGTTCTAAACGATTTTCGCATTTCTATTAATTCTAGTTGTGACCCCGATAAAAAGCAAAATAATATAGCATGTAGTTATGTATGTAATGTGTACTAATGCAGAATATAATCATTTGACTCTATCAATTTTATTACGATTTACGATATATCCGATCAAGTATAAAATAATAGCAAACATTCTTCACACACTTCACACACTTTCACGTTTTTAATATCATAAGTTATCACGATACATATTACATAGTAATAAAGAAACAATAAAATATTATACTAAGGATTAATATGATACAAAACAGCATCACAAAATCATTAACAAATAAATATTCAACTCACAATCTCTACAAAAATATGCACTTTGATCTTAATAAAAACATAAATAAAACACAAACATACCAAAGCGATTTCCTTTTCAAATTCAACTAATTTCTTCAGGACGAATTCGCCAAAATGCAATGTACTAAAGAGACTACGGTTGCTCGCTCCGTACATGTATTTTGGATTTTTTAACATTTTTACACGATTTTTTTCACTTTAAAATCAATAACATGTCACACGGACGAGCTCCAAACAACGACTGAGGAAAGAGGAAAATGAAATCAGTTTTACTTAACATAGATTTAGTTATTTTAGATATGACAGGCGTTGGTTCTAATCAGTATCAGTAATATGTACCTATCATAAAGAGGAAAGATTTTATAACTAACTAGCGGTCCGCCCCGGCTTCGCCCGTGGTACATATTTACGTTTTCTCTACATAAAAACCATCCTCGTACTTCAAGGAATATAATAAAAAAAGAATTATCGAAATCGGTTCAGCCGTTCTCGAGTTATGCGCTTACCAACACATTTTGCGATTCATTTTTATATACATACTAGCGGTCCGCCCCGGCTTCGCCCGTGGTACATATTTACGTTTTCTCTACATAAAAACCATCCTCGTACTTCAAGGAATATAATAAAAAAAGAATTATCGAAATCGGTTCAGCCGTTCTCGAGTTATGCGCTTACCAACACATTTTGCGATTCATTTTTATATATAAGACTAGCTGTCCGCCCCGGCTTCGCCCGTGGTACATAATATTTACGTTTTCTCTACATAAGAACCATCCTCGTACTTCAAGGAATATAATAAAAAAAGAATTATCGAAATCGGTTCAGCCGTTCTCGAGTTATGCGCTTACCAACACATTTTGCGATTCATTTTTATATATAAGATAAGAATATACTCATATAACTAATATACTCAAAAAATCGAGTGAGGTTTATTGGCTATTTTTGTCTTGGATAAATCCAGGCATAGACGATGCAAACAAACTGTCCGTATTTATGCAAAATGGAACCACTCGACAAATTTCGTTTTTTGCTTTTATTGAAGAATACTCATCCAAAAGTGGTCTAAATTCTTATACAAACAAGAACCACATGATTTTTACGTTGGAAACAAGGTATACTAAAAGCAGAAAGGAACCACCAGCAACAACGAATAATACCATATTAAGCAAAACCGAACCACAGCACCACGGGACTGCTTTGTTCAAACAAATAAACGATATTACTATCATGTCATTTTATACAAAACAGATCCACACCTACTTGGTACCATTATACATTACACATATTTCTATTAATAACAATTATTTTTAATACACAAAATGGAACCAGGTTTCTGTGGTATGGTTATGCGTAAAATAAATACATAATTTAATTGTAATTTTTTTATTGCAAAATAAAACCACAAGCATTCGGTTCTATTATGCATAAATAAATATTGTAAAACATTCTGAAACCCATCATCGCTATATGGAACCAAATGCCTTGACTTGTTACAATGCTTCTCATCTTTAAACAACGTATTTCATTACTTAAATAGCTCAAAGTGCAAAACTCCAATTTTTAAAGTAAAACGTCGAACATCTGTCAATATAGGTGACATTCAGCGAAGTAGTTCGAATACGTGACGGTGTTTTTTTCCTCCGCGAAGTAAGTTTTATTGTTTTTGTTAATCTTATATATAAAAATGAATCGCAAAATGTGTTGGTAAGCGCATAACTCGAGAACGGCTGAACCGATTTCGATAATTCTTTTTTTATTATATTCCTTGAAGTACGAGGATGGTTCTTATGTAGAGAAAACGTAAATATGTACCACGGGCGAAGCCGGGGCGGACCGCTAGTTACCTTTAAAATTAAATGTGAAAATGTTTAGTAATAAATAAATAAGCAAGCAATGGGTAAGAAAAGCATTGGAGACGAACACCGAAGATAATAATGAAGATACAACGGGTAAGTAGTTTTATTTAATGCATTTAAGTACTTATTGAATCTGAGATGCAGGTACGCTTTATCCACTTTTGATTCAATCCCGATTGTGGTGTGATTTTAAGAAGATAGTTCATTAAGTAAGTACAAGAGGAATCCTCTGTGGATTTACGTATTTTAACGACAATGTCGTTGTTCACGAAGGCGCGGCGAGTCGAATTAAGAGATCATTTTGTTACGATTCATCTGTCATTGTGAGATGAAACTACTAAAGTCTAAACCCTGTTTTAAAAATAACTGTCGATGATCTAGGTACCTACCTACTATTTTGGTAAAATACGTTTAGATGTATTTCTGATGCCGCTGTAACAACAAATACTAAAAAACAGAATAAAAAAAGACGTGTGGCACTCGGGGACTGCCGCGGTAAAGCTATTGCATAGCATGCCTTCAAGCCACACCTCCGAGCCCGTCGGAGTGAGGTTTTTTCGTTACGGAATTTCTCGATTCAGTCCCCGCGCTCAAGGCCCGCCATAGAAGCTATGCAATAGCTTAATAAATATTTAAGAAACTCCCATACAATAAGCCGTGATTTTTTTGCCGTTTTTATAGATAATGGTACGGAACTCTTCGTTGCGCGAGTCCGACTCCCACTTAGCCAGTTTTTTGTACATGGCGCATGTACATACAACATACTTAGTCGTCTAGTAGGGACACGGCTTTATAAGAACTAATAATATTTTGCTGTCGCCATATACCTACGTATAAAAGCCACGCGGCTTTATTGTTTTGATTTAAAGCTTTTTTTCTTTTTATTACAGAAGATAACGAAGAACCTTATACGTCGCTGCCTCTGGAGAAGCTTTCTTCACCTTCTAGCGATATTCAGTCCATATTACATCTCATTCCACAAGATGCACAGTTTTTATAACGGTCTCATTAGTGATAATGCAATAGAAGACCACATAGATGGACTAGACACGGTGGATTTCGAAATCCAATTTGATGATAACGTCGAATAAACGTCCTATATAAGTATTATTTTATATATTTTATTAATTAAAGCTTTAATTACGATATTATAAATACATAGTTTCATTTATATCATTAAATCCCTGGGATGTGGTTCCTTTTTGTATAAGAGAAAACCTATCAATTGATAAATGTTAAAAGGAACCACATGCACATTTTCTTAATTATCTAGAAAGTTTAAGAATATTCAGAGCAAATTTATATACACATACTTAAATAAGTAATTTATCAATGAATTTAAATAAAATAAATTTTAATTTTACTTCATCTGACAGAGCTGCAAATGTTTTTGTAAATCCTTTAATATCTCAGAAGTGCGTTTTTGCTGGGTGGTTCCTTTTTGCTTAAATACGGACAACTTATTATAAACTTTTATCCTTACTGACATTCAATAGTCCTTCGTTTTCCTTTCTTTTACGTTTGCGACGCGTTGGAACTTGGAGTTATTTTGTGGTCTGATTTTTGTGTACCTACTCTGAAAACAGTTTGGAGGCTGAGTGAGTGATATACCAATAACATGTATATGTACCTAATATACTTATAAAATGACAACTGTTAATTTTCTTATAGCTATCACCAATTTGCTGTTCATTTATCTCACAAAAGCTCGTAAAAATTGAAACGATTTCGTTAATTGTAATCTTAAAATATTAGAAAAGGATAACATGTTTTTATTATATTATGCACTTTCATACTTTCTATGTAGTGAAATGCACATTTTTCAAGAATAAAAACGGTCGCACAAAAATCGCAAATAATGTAACGCATCCAGTTTGCAATATAAGTTATCTATGTCACGGTGACGGAATGCAAAATGAGTGCCTTGAGCCACAGATCTAGATCTGTGCCTTGAGCAGATATCGCTATTTCATTCTGACAATAAATAATACTCGCGTGCCTGTTTCAGTCACATAATAATAATTATTAATTAGTGTAGTGTAGTTTAAAAAAAAATAAAAAGGGCCTATTAAATACGTAAATTGATGATAAATAAATAATAAAATTTAACGTACATTAAGTACCTACCTGACTAAGCACTAAATTGTATCTACCTACCTACACTTTCAAATTTCAGAAATTTTTATTTATTTTAATCCATCAGTCCTCGGAATCACAGACACAATAGAAAATCTATTGTGTCGCGCCCCGATCGGGGCTTACGGTGGTCAATGGGTTAAATCGAACAGGACATTAGTTATTTTAAGACACATAAGTCCAGCAAATAACATTTTATGGTTTACCATTTCCAACGCAATCTGACACATATTTTTTTATGTAGATTCACATTGCAATACTGCACACCACTTATAAACTTTGAAATTAGATTCTATAACACTTAATAATTAAATATTTGTTAAATTTTGCTTCGCTATGCATACAGATAATTACGTATTTACGTAAGAGTGACGTCACGCCTACGCCATGACACCTGTGAGCTGTTTTGGCACAGATAATAAATATTTTTTGAAAAAATGGCTTTTATTTTCGTTAAATTTAAGTATATTAGCGAAATATAGGGTTTTTCTTGTTTAATAAACGTATACACACATTATGGAAGAGGTTTTCAAAATCTTTCGTCATGCATTATTAATTATTACACAAACACAACTTATTTTTATCGTAAAGCAAAAATCTTAGAGCATTCTAAAAATGCTTCTAAAGCGCCCTCTATTCTTTTTTATGAGTAAGAGTAACCGTATTATTCATCGCGTGTTCACCGCATTATAACAGAGAGCACGTAATGTTGCAAACACTCAATAGATGGCAGCTTAAAAATATTTTCCTTTAAAAATTATATTTACAGATAAATTTAATGTTTTAATGATAAAAAAAATATTGTAAAATATTTAAAATAAAATATAAAATTATTTATTATACTTTTGATCAATGTAATATATATTTTCGAAAATTATTCTGAATCGCGCTGTTGATATTTTTTGTGTCAATAAGTATATATAATTATGTTCAACTATAGTTAGTGTACTCGCTTCGGCAGTACATATACTAAAATTGGAACGATACAGAGAAGATTAGCATGGCCCCTGCGCAAGGATGACACGCAAAATCGTGAAGCGTTCCACATTTTTTGAAGATATCTTAATATAATAATATAAATCTCGTGTCACAATGTTTGTCCTCAATGGACTCCTAAAACCACTTAACCGATTATAATAAAATTCGCACACCATGTGCAGTTCGATCCAACTTGAGAGATAGGATAGTTTTTATGAAAAAAAACGTAAACATAAAAAAACCAACTACCACGGGCGAAGCCGGGGCGAACCGCTAGTAGGTTTTATATACATATATAAATAGCAAATCGGCCTTCTATTTATTTTATGTTTGAAGAATAATTATTTGTCTCTTTATAATAATTTCCAAAATGTACCTATAAGTTCCAAATATTCGTAGGTAACTTACTATTATTATATTAAATTTCAAAGTGAAGCAGAATATTAATTTCCGATAAGTTATTGTCCCTACCGTCCCTACTGTAAAGCACATTACATACCTATATAATATAAGTAACTAGCAAACCCGGCGAACTCCGTTTCGCCACCAGAGACACCTTTTCTTTGCTATAAACCTCACGGAGCCCGAGACCTTTCCAACGAATGCAAAACCGTGGAAATCGGTTCGTGCATTCTGGAGTTATAGCGTCAGGAAGGAAAACCCGACTTATTTTTATATAGTAGATTACATAGCACAGAGCAATTAACACAGTACAATAAATGGGTCGCCTGGAAGAGATCACAGGAAGAGCTATCACTCTCAAGAGTGATATAGAGCGAATAGCTCTTTTCTGTACCTAAGATAAATATAGTTTCTATATCTGCAGCCCTGCCCCACAGTAGAATTCCATAGGACATAACACTTGTTCAAACTATCTATCAATCGTTCCAATTATCAGACACTAGTTAAAAATTAAAACCATCTGACAATTCTTCCGATTAAATATAAACGTTCTCGTCTTTTTAATTTCAAATGTGTTTTATGGTTGCAGCAGAGATTTTATGATTAAATTGTTTTGACTGGATATTGCTAGAGTGACACACTCGTATATGGTATATGCTAGATTTTGGTGCAATATCTCATGGCAATCTCAATAATTATCTCAATAGATGGCGCGCGGTGTGTCCCTTAGACATGTCGAGAGTCGTGACCATATCGTAGATTTGCTCATTTCATGAAATGATCGATCATTTCGTGAAATGATCGCATTTCATGAAATGGTTGAATGTCTATTGGCCACATCATGATGTGGTTTGAGCAAATCAATCATGATAAGAAATCGTTTCTCGATATGGCCAACTAAACGCGCGGTTTTTTCATGAAATGCGACCATTTCACGAAATGATCGATCATTTCATGAAATGAGCAAATCTACGATATGGCCACGACAGACACATAAAACTGAAATAATATAATAAATTCTTTATAAATTGGCATTTGAATGCCATAAAACCAAAAATATCAAATTCAACATCTCATGGCCCTTCGGAAGATCCATTATAATGCACTTTCGAATCACTCTGAAATTTATAAGATTCGATAGATGGCGCTATATTAAAATTCGACATGTATGACAATTATTGTTAATTTTTTTCTTGATACGAGAGAAAAGTCTGATGATTTTGATAATATCTACATCTGCCACTTTTTTGAGTTTAGGCTAAACACAAAAAAGAAACCTTTATAGCATACTAGCTGTGCACTGCGGTTTTACCCGCGTTGCTCCGCTCCTATTGGTCTTAGCGTGATGATATTATAGCTTATAGTCTTCCTCAATAAATGGGCTATCTAACAACGAAGGAATTTTTCAAATCGGATCTGAGATTAGCGCGTTCAAACAAACAAACAAACTCTTCAGCTTTATAATTTTAGTATAGATGCTACTTGCGGAGAAATAAAAATACAAAATTATAAAAATCATTTTATTTCAACAAAATATCGTATAACAAATACTTAAATCACAATTTCCAACCCCTCAAATATGTAAAGGATATAACCGTACTGCCACCACTTATAACAAAAATAACAATAACATTGTTTATTTATTATAAATAAACTACTGAAGTGAAACTTCTTTAGGCGCGATGAGAGTAGAATTTCAAGGCAATACCGTCGCAATCGCGTCATGGCAATACCGTCACGTCATGGAGTAAGGCGACGATTTTGTCTGAATCTTGCCAAAGAAGTTTCACTTCTGACATGTGTACTCGGTACACTCTTTTTAAAACTTGCTCTTCCCAGCGGCGATCATTTCGCGTAGTTCCTTCCTCAGTATCTTGCCTGTTGGATTCTTTGGTATTTCATTTATAAACCTCACACCGCCGCGAAGATGTTTTGGGTTTGATAACTGAAACAAGAGATAAGTCAATTAAAAATTTATTGTACGTAATTCCTACTAATATTATATATGCGAAAGTTTGTGAGGATGGATGTGTATGTGTATGTTTGTTACTCTTTCACTCAAATACTACTGAACCGATTACAATGAAATTTAGCACACATATAGAGGGTAACTTGGATTAACACATGGGATAGGTTTTATCCCGGAAATCCTGGTTTACCTTTATTTTAGTTTTAGTTAATGCTTATGTTTAAACTAGATCTTCGGTATCGCTGTAAGAAAGTTCGTGAAGCCAAGATTTCGTTATTTTATTGCATTTACTCATATTGCAGTACTTCAGAGATTTTCTTTTACAACCATTATTGTAGTGAATGAGTGAGTGCTGGGCTGCGTCTGGCTAGTATTGTGTTGTATGCAGGAAGTATTATATATCCCATCAAAAACATCCTGTAAAAAACCCAAGTCTCGCAGCTCAGTCTTTCTACCGTCAAAAGTTGTGAGATCCATGTAATACCAAGTCGGTTAATCTATTTAGTGTCTACTTGAAGGACCTTCTGTCTTAAGTTATTACATAAGTTATTATCATGCCAATATTAAAAATATTTAACGTTTTAAACAAATAGATCGACTTGGACATCGCTTGATTTGATTATTAGTATGTATCACACTACACAGCACGACGGGCCAGCGACCAACAGGAACGAGAGTTTCAATCGCGTGAGGCGCGAGAGACTAAAGAACATAGAAATCTAAATAACAAGACACATAGAAGTGCTATAATGTCATAATTCGTATGAAAACCGCTGTCGCCAAAATCAACACATTTAAACCGATAGCTAAACAATACACACAAGTAAACTATGCCTTTTATTGGACAACTTGATTTTAGTGAAAACTAACTTAAATATTAAATTAAGCTTTTTAATGTGTATCCTAACGCACGAATTTACGGTTATAGTAAACCGTAGTCTTGTAGGTACCCGTGTCTTACCCACAAGGGCCTCTCGCGGACGCCTGCCAATAAGGTTCGCCTCACCTCCCGCGCCCCTCTGTAACGGTCGGCGCGTCTCACGCACGTGCAGCAGGGACGCTTGCCCATAAGGTTCACCTCACCTCCCGCGCCCCTCTGTAACGGCCGGCGCGTCTCCCGCACGTGCAGCCGTTAGGGCAGTCGAGGATAAACCGCGAACGCGAAGCTACGCCTAACTTTAACGTTTCCCGCGCAAACCCTAATTTGATCTTGTGTGCATTCTCATAATATAGTGTATTGTGACCTTGTGTGGAAAGGCGACCACTGATCCACAACCTTTGTACAAGTATTTTATTAGTAAAGAACTGACATCCACCCCTGAGTTATCATTTCTGCCTGCTGGCAGTGGCGTACCCCATACCTGTGACGACCCATGTCTATATCTGGCGTCCCAACAGTGGGTGGATTAGTGGTTAAACGATTCGTGTTGTGTAGTTGAATTCGTACGAACTATCCGTTATTTCAATTAATAATAATGACGCGTACCAGACAACAACAACAGGAGTACCAGCGTGGCGGCGAGGGGGATGATGCAACACGCATTCCCCAACCCCCCCCCGCCCCTCACTTCGCTGACGCAACATACTCGCAAGAGAGTGTTTCCATGCTCCTGGAAGGTCTTCAGAGAACACAAACAAATGCGATAAAAGAAATCCTGGATAGTATTATGGGAAACCGCGCAATGACCTCGACTCCCGCGCCGACGGCCGAAAACGGTAATTTTGCGCGGTGTAAGGCGGTATTTAGCGGCGCACCGAACGAATCGATAGAAGGATTCATAGACGCAGTGGAAAGCTACAAAGAGTGCGCCAACGTGGCTGATACCAACGCAATTAAAGGAATGTCGATGTTGTTGACGTATGATGCGGCCACCTGGTGGCAGGGCATTAAGAGTCAAATATCTACGTGGGACGAGGTCGTATTTAACTTAAGAAGCGCTTACGGCGACCGACGGCCGCCCCACAGAATATACCGCGACTTATTCGAAAACGAACAAGGGAAAGAAAATACAGACGTGTTCGTGGCGAAAGCTCGCGCCTTGTTGGCAAGGTTGCCACCGAGTGACTTAACTGAAAAAGTGAAACTAGATATGATATACGGCCTGTTAAACATTCGTATAAGAAAACGACTCCGCAGAGAGGAGTTTACGACATTCGCCGAATTACTTAAACACGCGAGAAATATTGAAGACTCCATGGGAGAAGAGGTACGACGAGCATCAACAGCGAGGCCATCGCCGTCCGCCGGCGCGAGTACTTTCCGCGCCGCTCCGGCCCCCTCCGCTGGCGGCGAAGTGCAGGCACGAGGCACGCCCGCGATGCGCGCGCGGCCTGCGGCCTCTGTTTCGCCGCCGCCGCACCGCGCCGCCGCAGCCCTGCACGCGCCCGCGCCGCCGCAGGCGCAAGCGCGCGGAGCGCCTGGCGTGAACGCGACACCTCGGGCTCCTCCGACGACCTCGGCCTCCGGCTCGGGTCATGCACGTCCCTACTGTACCTACTGCAAGCGCTACGGTCACCGACGTGAACAGTGTCGTAAGTTAGAGGACAGAGGTGAGTCTTACAGTCATGACAATAACGCGAGTGAAAGTGCCGTAAATTATGTAAATAAATCGGAAAAGTTCTATAGTCTCGAATTACCCGTGCGCGATCGTGACTTTCAAAATCGTTCGTTAAATACAGTGAACAATGACTATTTTAATAGTGAAATGCTGACCGGTATTCCTTATGAAAATGAGTTCTGTCAATCGGACATTTTATTCGCGAACGATACATATTATAACAATCATGATCACGATGCTCATCCGATTGGTTCACATATTAACCAAAAGTGTATTAAGTCGGATTTTATATGTAATAAATTTTCAAAATATAAAACCTGTAATAAGTCAGATTTTTCGCAAAAATCAACGGATGAAAGAAACAATAACGTTACTGATGATGTGAATTTAATATATTGTTATGATGATAATTATGTGCGTGTTAAGGACGATGACGACTTGTTGGCATGTAGCGTCGGCGATAGGCCCGTCAAACGTCGCGACTTACGTCCCATTTTCAAAATCGAGATTTTGGGAGTAAATGGTACAGCTTTAATTGATACTGCCGCGAAACACTGTATTGCCGGTCACACACTATATGCTCTCCTTCTACGCAAAGGCCACCCGCTCACGCCCTCGACGAGGAAAATTAAACTCGCCGATGGCCACGCACGTGAAATGAACGTTCTCACTACCACGTTGCAGGTGCGGTTGGAACACGTTATCATCACAATACCATTTCTCATTTTCCCCGAGTCCGGCGACAACGAGACATTACTCGGTATAGATTTCCTTAGGGCTATGGGTGTCGTTATTAATTTCTCCAAGGAATTATGGTATTTTGACAACGATCATCACGTTAAACATACGCTATTTTTTGAACCAACTTCGCGTGGCACTACTTGTGCCTCTACAGATGTTCTCCGGGATGACGAGGGTACTCAGCTGGAGTCGGCAGAACGAGACGAACTCGCTCAGATCCTCGTTAAGCACGCGCACATTTTCCGTCTAGGGGGAGCTCCTACGCCTTTCGCGGAGCACCGTATAGATACAGGTGAACACCCACCGATAGCAGTGCCCCCATACCGTTTGAATCCCGCGAAGAAAGAGGTGATGAAAAAAGAAATTGAGAAAATGCTGCAGGAAGATATAATTGAAGAGTGCGAGTCCGCATGGTGCGCTCCAGCGTTGATGATACCTAAGGCTCGTGGTGGCGTCAGGTTCTGTGTAGATTACAGGCGCCTGAACGCTGTTACCAAATCAGACACGTACCCTATGCCACTAATTGATGAGCTCCTGCAATCAACAAAAGGAACTGCTTCATGAGCACGCTGGACCTCAGATCTGGTTACTGGCAAGTAAGCGTGCGGGTAGAAGACAGGGATAAGACAGCCTTCATATCTCCGCTCGGCATATATCGCTTTAAGCGCATGCCTTTCGGCCTCAAGAACGCGCCGGCCACATTCCAGCGGCTGATCGACCGCCTCCGCTCCTGCGCATCTTTAAAGGACGTAGTCCTGTTAGCCTACTTGGATGACCTCCTGATAATCTCAAGTGGATTCCAACAGCACCTCAAAGACCTCGAGGCAGTTTTCGAGCGCTTGACTGAATATAACCTCCATGTAAATAGAGAGAAATGTGTTTTTGCAAGGGAGAGAGTAAAGTACCTTGGACACATAATCACACAGGAAGGCGTCTCCATCGACAATGATAAGGTTAGCGCTGTACTCGAAATGAAGGAACCGGCAAATCTCAAGCATATGAGAACTTTCCTTCAAACGTGCTCGTGGTTTAGGAAATTCATTCCTAACTTTTCCCAAGTGGCTGAACCATTAACGCGTTTGACACGAAAGAACCAACCATGGACTTGGGGTGCAGCTCAATTACAAGCTTTCAATGAGCTCAAGCGGTTGCTGACTTCAGCCCCAATTTTGATCCAAGCTGATTTTAGTCGGCCTTTTATATTACGAACGGATGCCAGTAATTACGCTTTAGGAGCTGTGTTACTTCAGGGGGAGTTAAAAGAGGAAAGACCAATTGAGTACGCGAGTCGACTCCTTACCTCAGCGGAACGAAACTACTCTACCACCGAGCGTGAAGCTCTGGCGGTGGTATGGGCAGTCGAACGTTTTAGATCATACCTCGATGGGCAACCCGTTATTATTGGAAGTGATCACCAACCACTCCGCTGGCTGCTGACCTTAAAATCACCAACCGGTCGGCTAGTGCGGTGGGCTCTCAAACTCCAGTCGTTTGATATACAATTCCAGTATACTCCAGGTAAAGCAAATGTTGTGGCCGACACACTAAGTAGGCCGATCTGCACAGGAGAAACCCGCGATCAATGCGGCATTTGCTCTGTAATAATAGACGTACCTGTGAAGAAACCGGATCTGTTGAGACAGGAACAGCTGGCAGATCCAGAACTGGAGAAGATTGTCAAGGAGCTCGAAGCCACCGATGAAGTCGCAGCCAAGCGATGGACAGAGCGGGGATATATGATGGATCAAGGAGTCTTGTACCGGTATAACCCCGACTCGGACAGTGAATCACCACAACTCGTAGTTCCAGCTGGTCAACAGCAAGACATCTTGAAGCAATGTCATGACTCTGCAGTAGCAGGGCATCCTGGTATTGACAATACTTACAAGAAAGTATCACAGCTATACTTCTTCACAGGAATGCGCAGGATAATAGCCGACTACGTGAAAGCCTGCGTTCAATGCCAACGATACAAGGCCACCAATAACAAGCCTCCAGGCCTCCTCCAGACGCCCGTCATGAATCAACGTAACGAGGTGTTGGCCATAGATCTATTCGGTCCATTACCGGAAGGAGAGGAAGGGGAACGGTGGATATTGCTCGTTGAAGACACGGCCACAAGATGGGTAGAACTATACGCACTTAAGGATGCTACAGCTGAAGCCTGCGCACGTGTCCTCATCGAAGAATTCTTCATGCGGTTTGGGTTGCCTCGTCGGATCATATCCGACAACGGAGTTCAGTTCATTTCGGCAATCATGCGTCAATGTATGTCAGTCTTGGGTGTGACACAGAACTTGGTGCCACTGTACCACCCAGAAGCCAACCCAGCAGAAAGGAAAAACCGCGACCTTAAGGCACAGTTAGCACGATTGGTTGAAGGAGACCATAGTACCTGGCCCAAGAACTTGCCGGTGATCAGATTTGCTCTAAATAGTGCCGTGTGCCGTACAACAGGAACAACACCGGCGTACCTGACATTCGGAAGAGAGCTGCGGTCCCCTTCGGAAGCAACACATGACCAACGTGCCATACTGGACAAAGATAACTTTGTTCCACAAATAACACCCTACTTACGACGATTCCTCAGCTCGTTGTCGGCGATCAGAGAACGAGTCGAGAAGCAACAGGACAAGGCGAAAGAATACGCCGACCAGTCGCGTCGGCGGGTAGAATACAAGGTGGGTGATAAGGTGCTACTAAAATCGCACCTCTTGAGCAAAGGTTCAAAGGCACTCACTGCAAAATTTATGCCGAGACGCGATGGTCCTTACGTCATCACCAAGAAGATAAGCCCTACGACGTACAACATTGCGCGTATGGAGCTGCCTCACGAGATTATAGGGAAATACCATGTTCAAGATTTGACCCCGTGCATTAGTAACGATGATACTCCGCCGGAACCTGTTAACCCCGTCAAGAAACGCGGACGACCGAAGAAGGTAAAAGAGCAGCTAGTCCAGGAACGAGGGCGTACACCTGAACTAGAGGGGGAGTATATAGTAAACCGTAGTCTTGTAGGTACCCGTGTCTTACCCACAAGGGCCTCTCGCGGACGCCTGCCAATAAGGTTCGCCTCACCTCCCGCGCCCCTCTGTAACGGTCGGCGCGTCTCACGCACGTGCAGCAGGGACGCTTGCCCATAAGGTTCACCTCACCTCCCGCGCCCCTCTGTAACGGCCGGCGCGTCTCCCGCACGTGCAGCCGTTAGGGCAGTCGAGGATAAACCGCGAACGCGAAGCTACGCCTAACTTTAACGTTTCCCGCGCAAACCCTAATTTGATCTTGTGTGCATTCTCATAATATAGTGTATTGTGACCTTGTGTGGAAAGGCGACCACTGATCCACAACCTTTGTACAAGTATTTTATTAGTAAAGAACTGACATCCACCCCTGAGTTATCATTTCTGCCTGCTGGCAGTGGCGTACCCCATACCTGTGACGACCCATGTCTATACGGTTTATTTTAGAATAACATCCCTAAGTATATGAGACGTTTTGTTTCTTTTTGCTCCAATAAGGTTGAAACTGTGTCATTCATTGTTATTTCGATTACTATGGTGACACTCGTAATACTTGTAAATATTCTATAATTTTAAGGAAAAACGGCATTATTTCTAAAAAAAAATATTTACCGATGAAATATTATTCCTTTATTAGTATAATTACAACTTGTGGAAGAATTTCCGCAATGGGAAATGCTGAAACACACCATGTTTACACACATACGTCTCCATAGCAACTGAACTGTGACGAACACACTGGTGATGTGAAAGTCACCTGAGTGGCGACAAGGTCACGCGCGCTTACCACTTCTAGTGTCTTGTTATTTAGATTTCTATGCTAAAGAATCTAATATCTTATATATAAAATTCTCGTGTCACAATGTTAGTCTGCATACTCTTCCGAAACGGGTGGACCGATTCTCATGAAATTTTCTGTGCATATCGGGTAAGTCTGAGAATCGGCCAACATCTATTTTTCATATGTACCACGGGCGAAGCCGGGGCGGACCGCTAGTAATATTGTAATATTCATTTTGTTTTCATGCGATGTCCAAGTCGATCTATTTGTTTAAAACGTTAAATATTTTTAATATTGGCATGATAATAACTTATGTAATAACTTAAGACAGAAGGTCCTTCAAGTAGACACTAAATAGATTAACCGACTTGGTATTACATGGATCTCACAACTTTTGACGGTAGAAAGACTGAGCTGCGAGACTTGGGTTTTTTACAGGATGTTTTTGATGGGATCTCACTTCTTTTTGTAGAGCCTTTCTTTTTGATACCACCACCAACCACCAACTGCATAAATAACTTTGTAATCCCATATATTTATATGGGATTACAAAGTTATTGATGCATTTGGTGTATTTGGAAAACTGGACCGAAATTACAAAATATTTAAGTTTTCCCATGATTAAGACACTAAACTCTATATGTATTCCAAATATGAAGCTTCTAAGTCTGCTAGAAGTGCCTTGGACTTTTGATGATCGGTGAGTCAGTGAGTGACAAAATTTAGAAACTTTAACTAGTTGTCATTCTTAAACTACTGGTTCAAATTGACTGAAATTTTAAATATTCCGTGTTTATACAATGCCGGATTAGTTACTGAAGATTCAGGTTTCTTGCTTTATCCACAACCGAATTATAGGGGGTCGAAAAAGGCCCGAATTGCTTCGAGAAAAGGATGGTACGGCCGTGCCGCTTTTATTTTGCTCGACTTGGCGGGGGCACTGCCGTGCCCCCAGATACATGTTAAATATTCATGAGTCGGTCAGAGGAGGGGTAGAAATGGGTTCAGTAGGTGTTGAATAAAATTGTTAAAATAAACAACCAAATATTTTATTTTTACGATATTTGTATTGACTATATGTATTATATTATGGGTGGTATCGATAAAGAACGTTACGTGTTACATACAAGAAAAAGGCAAATAAAAAAATTAGTTGTCTGTAAAGTCGGTTTACTGACGATAGTTGAACGTGACAACGTCCGATTGTGCTTCTTTGTCACTCGTTCCGCGCTATCGCTTGCACTTCAAGCCTTACATGGAACGCCTCAGAGCGAGGTAACGCCGCATGAGTCATGTTTTTTCGTGCGTTCAGCCGGCGCTATCGAATTATAAGACGTTGTCACGTCAAAAATACTTTTCAGTAAAACGAATGTAATCTTCCGTTTCATCTTCTATCGCTGTAGAAGATGAAACGGAAGATTATTATTAGCTTCTATTTCTGTATCACCCTAACTCACCAAGATAATCCAGCATTTTCATCCCAATTAAGAAAATTAGAGGAATTCCACCAGTTATAATATAACCAGTTATAGGCCAAATTTAATCTTAACTTACCCAGTCAGCCAAATAATCCTTTTTCATCTAGCTAAATTATGAAAACCAGAGAAATTTCACCAGCAATTCTTCGCATTCCTTACCTGTTCCTATAAAAATGTCCAAATTTTCTCCCAAACTCACCCTTTGCGCCACATAATCCTGTATCTCCTTATTCAGATTTTCGTTCTTGGCATTTTACAACCTGCAACTCTTTTTATTCTTATTATTATAGGGTTAGCCCCATGAAAAAGCCCAAATTTTCCAGTAAAAAACCCACATTTTCCCCCAAACTCACCCTCCCAGCCACATAATCCTGTATTTCCTTTTCACTAAGGCGAGCCCCAGGCTGTAGCACCACGAACGCGAGAGGCAGTTCCCCAGCATCCCGCTCGGGGAGACCCACCACTGCTGCTTCTCTTATGCTGCTGTGTTTGAGGAGAACAGCTTCTATTTCTACTGGTGGCACCTGGAATTATTAAAAAAAAAATTGGTTGTCTGTAAAGTCGGTTTACTGACGATAGTTGAACGTGACAACGTCCGATTGTGCTTCTTTGTCGCTCGTTCTCTCGCTCGCACATGGAACGCCTCAGAGCGAGGTAACGCCGCATGAGTCATGTTTTTTCGTGCGTGCAGCCGGCTCTATCGAATTATAAGACGTTGTCACGTCAAAAAGATTAATATGAAAAATTGCTAATATAGGTGATTGCAACGATCTGTTCCCAGCCAATATCCCGCTAGATGGCGCTGAATTCTACATTTCTAGTTTATTTGAGTTTTTGCGTAATTGGAATAGTCATCAAACCTAGGAATAGTCATGGCGGTTACTGAATATTATATTTTATTGAAATATGTTATATCATTGCCTTAAAATCCACCCAATTCGGTAAAATTATGCGTTTTAACATCTGTCATTGCATACAGGGTCGTTTACACACACAGACGTATACAAAAATGATAAAGATTTAACTCTAGATGGCGTGAATGTAAAGCGCGTCACACACGGTGAAGATACTACCTATAATATTTTATCTAATCTAGTAATATTTTATATTACAGTATCTTAAGGTATCCGGTATCAGCGTTCTGACCATCATTTTTCTTTTTTCGCTGTAGAACCGCCATCCTGTTACAAATGACCCACAAAGGAGAATGACCACGGGTGGTATCGGTAAAATTTTAGTTGTGCCACGTATTCGTTATATTGTTAATTCCTATTTGTATTTATAATGATCATATGTATCAATATTAAGTCTTAATTAAACCGGATAAATTGAAACTATAAGTAGTAAAAGTAAAAGTTTTTCTTTTGAAACATGTATGAACTTTCGCATTAGTAGGAAGTAGGATTGTTATAAAAATAAAAGTTATATTTGTTGGCGTAAACTATTTTATTGTAATTTTGGGAAATAAATAATGTCAAAATTGATTACCTACAATAAAACGCAGTTTTATTTTATTACCTACATTACACTATTGTTTTTTTTTTATCAAAACATGTATTTGAAGTAGCAAATATGATATTATGCTGATCCAAGCATTTTCACTCAAAACTAATATCACTAATGATTTGTAAAAGTAAATTATTTCAAAATACATTTCATAACCAACAAGTAAGAATAATTATTCATACAACAACAAATCAAAAACACTATTTACTATGGAAAAAAAACCAGGAAGGTGAAAAACATATTTACGATTTCGATGCACTCGACTTTTAGTAAAATAATAGGTAAAAATATTATTATGGTTTTGATCACAGACATATCTGTGGTTTTGATTTTAGCTACTAGTATCAGAAAGCTGCGTGTTCAATGCACGTCGGGGTCCCACAACTGTGGAGGAAGTAAGGTAGAATACCTCCATCGAATAAGTGAAGTTTCTCGACATACTCGATTTGCCGGCCGGTCTCAATGAAGATTGTCCGAAAGTTGTATATGTGCTCTGTAACGAAAAAATTTCGCTAGCGCGATTCAGAGTGAGGTGTCGTACAATATACCTAATGAAGTTTTTCATCTTTTTATTTTACTGCAAATACAAAATAAAAATTAAACAATGGTAATGTAAATTCTAAACAAACTACTACCAAAATACAATTAGAACAAAAATCATTTGACTTGTTTATTTCACCCAGAGGCCAGAGGCGGCTCGTGACAAAATTGTATAGGTGTTCACTTGAAATAAAACAACGAAAATACAATAGCGTTCGGGATGATTTATTACAAAAAAATGAGCACCACATTTTATAAATGTCTATAACACTAAAAATTACAAAGTACAGGCTATTTCAAAACGAATTCAATGACTAGGTATCAATAATTAGTAAATCACCGAATTTGCATTCGCGAGCGTAGGTATCCATAGTGTTTGTCACTGACGGTCACTGACCTCTATAACTTATAGTTATAGAGGTCAGTGGTGTTTGTTGTGTAAACATGTATGTATTTGAGTAGTTAGTAGCATATTATATTCTGAATTTCTGATCCATGCCTATTCACTCAAAACTAATAACACTAATGATTTGTAACAGTAAATTATTTCAATAGGTAGGTATTTGAACATTTCCCAACAAGACGTAAGAATAATTATTCGTAGGTATACAAGATACAATAACAAATCTAATACACTATTTATTATTTTATTATTTACTAGCGGTCCGCCCCGGCTTCGCCCGTGGTACATGTTTACGTTTTCTCTCCATAAGAAGTAATAGCTAGAGAGCTAGCGCAAAGCTACCTGTATGTATTTGACCAGACCTGGATTTTTGTGTGTTGATTCCCCTATACCTACTATACATGAGATGAGGAGTCACTAAGCCCAGAGTGGTGGACGGGGCGCGCGCTTAGGTAAGACAGGTGGAAATTTTTGGCGAACTTTGAAACCATTTGACCACGTCTGCCATTTTGATATTTGAAAATAGATTATTATTACTATCGGAAAATAACAATGGCAGACCATTATCACGCGGATAACATTCTGGCAGACACTTATGAAAGTGCTGAAAAAAATACAATTTTGAAAGTATTTGACCAGATCTGCCATTCATATATTTTATTTATTAGGGTCTTAAAAACTTATTTTCGAAACGGCAGACATTTTCATTGCGTACAGACTTCAGCAGACAACAAAACTTTACAGACTTCAGCAGTCAACAAGACTTAGCTTCTACATGGTCAGATGTATATATGTATTACGTTCCCTGACCTTACATCAATGATTTACTTTATTAATGTTTTTATGGTCATTTACATTTAATTTTGAAAACTATGGAATAAAATTTATAAATTTGATGATACAAAACTAAATATACATTTGTAAAGAATCTCAAATATAAAGTTGTGTTGCAAATAACAAATCATCATTTAAATATTTAGTTTATTTCTTTATTTAAGAAACAATTAACAATTACAAAACAACATAAAAAAACACGCATGCATTTATTGAAATGTTCATTCATCATCACTATCGTATGGCGTTGTGTGACTCGTCTTCATAATCCATTGAATCGGATTCTGTAAAAGTAAAACGTAAATTATATAATAAAAGAAATGAGTCATTATAAACTTACCTACAAGGGCGTAGCCAGGATTTTGTACAGGGGGGGGCAGGTTGAGAAAATCATAGAGAAACTGAATTTATGTTTTCATACATTAGGTATAAAGGTGAAAGTTTGTGAGTGTGTGTGGACGGATGCATGTTTGTTACCTCTTTCAAGCAAAAGCTACTGAACACATTACGATGAAATTTGGTATGTAGGTAGCTGAAGACTCAGAATAACACATACATAGATAGGGGTAGGGTAGGTTTAGTTTATTTAGGGTAGGTGTAAGATTGATTACTGGGCAGGAACAAACGTCTGTCTACCGAGCTACTAAACTCAACTAAACTATAGAATAACACTAAACTGTGCTAGCGAGGCGAAAGATAACAATATTACCATAATTATGAGTATGACATAGCTTAGCTCAGTAAATTTCTATAAAGAGGTGAAATAAAATTAGCTCAGTTCGCCAGCCCGCCCGCCTGCTAGGGGGGGGCAGCTGCCCCCCCCTGCCTCCCCCTCGCTACGCCCATGCTTACCTAGTAAGGCAATGCCTTTGATGTCGCACGATGCCGCCGCGCCGCCAGTGTAGGTACTTCTGCTGCTACATGAAAATATGCTAGGGTTGCAACAAATGGGAAATAAAACAATTGTGATTATTACTATTATGATGTAATCATTTATTCATATTATGTACATTCAAAACAATTGCTATTATTAAATCTGATGTAATTATTTTTTCATAAATATATAATTATTATTAATTACATAATATATTGCACTGTGAAATATTTACGTATCACTTTATTTTTGATGTTCTTAATTGTCTTTTATAAAATTTAAGTGACGCATTCGCATTGGGATCAACAATCCGATAAGAAAAGAATGGAGACAACATATACATAGCTTTGATTTCAATTCTACAGATACAAAATATACAATCTATCTAAAATGATACAACGGATGTTTCCTGCGTTTTCTCGTCAAAATACCGAAACAACGTAATTATTGTATAGTAGTTGGGCGTGAAAGTAAAAAAACAAATGAAAAGTGTTTTCCATATGATTATTTATTAAATTTACGCGATTAAGAATAATTTCAACGATACAATTTAGTAACCGAGAATTCAGAGGATTAAAGAAAATACCTGCCTGATCATTTTATCAAACTCTAAAAGAATTATGGTTATTTCGCATCACTCGGTTTATTAGTTTGGTAATAATTATTAAAGGTAGTTACAACCCTAGCCATTGAGTCGAACGGTAGGCAACACAATATCGACTTTGTGCGGGTACATATGGTACATTTCTTCTTGCTGTGAAGCGTAATTATTATTATTAAGATTTTTTAGGCTATTTTGAATCAGCTGTTCTAATTTAATTCTAGAAATTTATTAAAACGTGATTTTTTTAAAAGTATATTATGAGTTTATAAATACCTCAACCAATAGTTATTGTGTCCTATCCTCATTTCTTTATATCTTGGTAGTTAACTAAAGTGTTAAATTTACATAACCTCAACAACAACATTTACACTGCCACTGCACTAAAACTAAACTAACTAGCTCTCTAGCTATAAGAACCATCCTCGTACTTCAAGGGATATAATAAAAAAAGAATTATCGAAATCGGTTCAGCCGTTCTCGAGTTATGCGCTTATCAACACATTTTGCGATTCATTTTTATATATAAGACTAGCGGTCCGCCCCGGCTTCGCCCGTGGTACATGTTTACGTTTTCTCTACATAAAAACCATCCTCGTACTTCAAGGAATATAATAAAAAAAGAATTATCGAAATCGGTTCAGCCGTTCTCGAGTTATGCGCTTACCAACACATTTTGCGATTCATTTTTATATATAAGATATACTAGCGGTCCGCCCCGGCTTCGCCCGTGGTACATAATATTTACGTTTTCTCTACATAAAAACCATCCTCGTACTTCAAGGAATATAATAAAAAAAGAATGATCGAAATCGGTTCAGCCGTTCTCGAGTTATGCGCTTACCAACACATTTTGCGATTCATTTTTATATATAAGATAAGATTATGTGAAAATAACCAGGAAGGTGAAAAACATATTTACGAAAACCTAACATAGTAACATAATATGGCTGTCGCTACAATAATTATATTTCAATTTTATCTTTTTATACCTAGTAGAACTGGCCGACGAATAAAAAAAATCGTATTAGAATAAATACAATAAATTACGGAACAAAAAAAGGATTGTAACTGAATTAGGTATGTTTGTTTCTGGGCGCACCGTTTTCGACGACGCGACGCGCGACGTAAGCGTATAGGTATAGGTACCTACTTTGCTAAAACAAACTAATAAAATTGTGTGTCTGTCTGGAATTTCGGAAAAGCATATTTTGCAAGTTTGTAATTACTTTGATAGTTTACCGATTTATAATAATTGTAATTGTAATTGTATAATATATAATTTGCAATGTGGTGAAATTTCATAAAAATCACGGGCCAATTTTTTGTTTTGAATCCCACCGAAAATATAATTGCGTTATTAGAATAATTAATTACTATACCTACCCACGATCAATTATTACAATATAGTCTCAAATGCATACTAGAGAAATATTGCAATTTGATTCAATTAAAATGCATAGCATACAAAAATAAATTCACAACACAAGAAATTCCGCGCGCAAATCATAGCGCGTGTCAATGAAATCAAGAATGTTTTATATCAAGCCGACGCGGACGACGACGCGACGCCGAACAAAAGTACCTACGACGGACGACCACGCTTCGAGTTGCCAAACAACATGAGTAATAAATTGTTTACAAAAAAAACAAGCTTTCCATTTTTCTGTATGAGTAGACAGAACTTCAAAACGCCACCTGCTACGGTTTATATTATGAACGATTGTTATAAAAATAAAAGTTATATTTGTTGGTGTAAACTATTTTATTGATCAATAATTTTGGAATTTAAAATTGTCAACATTGATTACAATAAAACGCAGTTTTATTTTATTACACTATTGTTTTTTTTATCAAAACATGTATTTGAAGTACCATATAATATTATGCTGATCCAAGCATTTTCACTCAAAACTTATATCACTAATGATTTGTAAAAGTAAATTATTTCAATATACATTTCATAACCAACATATAAGAATAATTATTATTATTCCTACCTACAACAACAAACCTAAAACACTATTTACTATGGGAAAATAACCAGGAAGGTGAAAAACATATTATTATTTACGATTTCGACGCACTCGACTTTTAGTAAAATATAGTAGGGAAACATAATATTATGGTTTTGATTTTTGCTACTAGTATAAGAAAACTGCGTGTTCAAACTACTTGTTTGTCTGTCTGAAAATTCGGAAGTACTTTGGTAGTTTACCGATTTATAATAATATTGTATATATCGTTGTTTAAAAAATATTCAAACACAATAAAATATGATATATGTACTGATTTATCACTGGTTTCAGTGATGAACTGATGAGTCAATTATAGCCACTATACTTTCGTCATACGTGTGTATGATTGATGTGATTTGCAACGTGGTGATATTTCAGAAAAATCACGGGTCAAATTGTCCCACCGAAAATATAACTGCGTTATAAGAATAACTATACCTACGATAAATTATACATAATACAATATAGTCTCAAATGCATACTAGTGAAATATTTTATTTGAATCAATAAAATAAAAAAAAAAATAAAAAATAATAATAATACAAAAATAAATTCACAACACAAGAAAATCCGCGCGCAAATCATAGCGCGTGACAATGAAATCAAGAACTTTCGAGCCGACGCGGACGACGAAGGAGCCTAACAAAAGTACCTACAATCATAGGCGGCTCGTGACAAAATTGTATGGCCGTGTTCACTTGAAATAAAACAACGAAAATAGGTACCTACAATAGCGTTAGCAGTACAAAAAAAATGAGCACCACATTATAAATGTCTATTTATACACTAAAAATTATAGAGTATTTCAAAACGAATTCAATTATTATTTAGCAATAATTAGAAAATCCCCGAATTTGCATTCGTGATCGTATTCATAGTGTTTGTCTACACTAATATTATAAAGAGGAAAACTTTGTTTGTTTGTTTGATTGTAATGAATAGGCTCATAAACTACTGGACATTTTACCAATGTTTGCAAGTTTGTGATTACTTTGATAGTTTACCGATTTATAATAATTGTATACTTATATCATTGTTTAAAAATATTCAAACACAATATGATATAGGTACTGATTTATCACTGGTTTCAGTGATGAACTGATGAGTCAATGTTAGCCACAATACTAATCACTTTCGTCATACATGTGTATGAACTATGATTGATGTGATTTGCAATGTGGTGAAATTTCATAAAAATCACGGGCCAATTTTTTGTTTTGAATCCCACCGAAAATACATATATTACTAATTGCGTTATTAGAATAATTAATTACTATACCCACGATCAATTATTACAATTTACAATATAGTCTCAAATGCATACTAGAGAAACATTGCAATTTGAATCAATTAAAATGCATAGCATACAAAAATAAATTCACAACACAAGAAATTCCGCGCGCAAATCATAGCGCGTGTCAATGAAATCAAGAATGTAATTTTATATCAAGCCGACGAGCGACGACGCCGAACTAAAGTACCTACAGTACCATTTACCTTCAGTGTACAATACAGTTTACAGACCTACGACGGACGAACAATAATGAGTAATAAATAAAAAAAAACATAGTTTCTAAGGTCATTAGTTTTATTTTATTTTATTGTTATTTTCTTTGAACGATTGGAAATGAAATTACTCAATTTTTACACAGAACTTTGATTTATTAGAATTATGCTCATTATGCATAAGATAACGAACGCGAATGCACGACATCTAGCGCGTCAATGTCTAAACATCGCCTTTCGTTTAGACATTGACGCGCTAGATCTGTAATAAGTATATAGTCTATGCGCTAGATGTCGTGCTTTATGTCGTGTTTCGCTTGGCAAAAGTCACGCACACTACTGTAGAAGTGTCAAATTTTTCCGGTATTTTACTGTTGTTTTTCTAAGTAAATATTGTAAATTATTGATTAAAAAGGTCGAACGCGCACACATTTCATTATAGAGAAGTGATAAAATGATTAGTTTTAAAGAAATAGTGTCTGTGTTAAGTGTTTAGAGGTAATCAAAAATGTATGGAGGGACGGTCGGAACATCAACCTTTAACTGAACCAATCAGGTTGTAACTTGTAACTGAACCAATTAGTTAAAAAAAAATTGCTGATGTTAAAAAATCTGTTCACCAAAAATATTTTTGCTGGTGTTAAGTACCTACCTACATGCGTTACGTCCCGGACTTCACAGCAAACTGCTGTACGCCGCACAGTATTTTTTTGACCCTTCTTTTGCGACAGCCTAATTTTATTGAATGAATGTATGGATATATACATGACAAACGCAAGAGTAAAACTCCCATGAAGCTCACTATCATACTTTTCGAAAAAATTCAATCTGAATAAAAAGTACCGGTATTTTATATAATTCAATTTTAATTTTTTATTAATTTTTCTACCATTATAACACATTTTTTTGCATTGCGAGCGTCAAGGCTAGCCATAGGGCCAATTTTCGATCCATTCGGGGAAGAGCTGTGACTTCGCAATTTCGAGATAATCGCATAAATAACAAAATTTCATTTCTTTTTTTGTGACTGAACTTTTAAGAATAGGCAAATTATTTTTACTTCAAAACATAGTTATATGTATGGACTACTTCCACAAAAAAAACCGATCGCGAAAAGAGCGGGATTCGCGAGATATTAATTTCTGAAAAAGTACCGGTTCTTTAACGAATTTTTTGTATAAAATCCACAATATAAATTGAACTTATATAGAGTTGCGTTTCTCAGATGACGGAATACTACAGAAAATTTGATGAGACATATTGTTAGTAAATTGAAGTGTCTATAACAAAATATAAAAAATAAAAAAGTTATAAAAAAAATTGAGTTAAAATTAAACAAAATTTCTTTATGCAGTAAAATTACATCATTTACAAATTAATCTTAATTATTTTTTTATTGATGTTATTTAGCGTTTATCGCGACATAAGGTGTTATAATAAAAATGTTTTTGCTTTAAAAGACTTTCAATAAATTCTCTATTTGTTTGGTCGGATGACATTTAATTAGATAAATAAAAATAAATAGTTCAAATTTTTTTTATTCAACTCATCCATCAATTGAAATTGCTTTCTCTAGGCACTAGATATCAAGATTACGACTATTTATTTCAACTTATTAGTTGACATTATCGGGGTGTGTGGAGTTTTCGCAATCCAGACTAGAGGGCGCTTTTGCGCGCTGAATCGCGCTATTGAAATGTTTTGTTAGTTACATATAAGATGTAAGCTGATTTCCATGAGTTGGGTTAATTGGTTTGGAGAAATAAGTAAAAAAAAGTAAAGTTGGTAGTTTGAAAAGTAAGGTTGGTTGAATTAGCGTTTTATCCGCTTTAAACGAAAAATCGGTTGGTTTTATCGGTCCAACCGTTTCAGTTGGTTGGTTGTGGGTCAAAACCCTAATTAAATCTTCTATTTCGTTTTGTAAAGCCATTTATTGGTTGTTGATTTTTGACTTTTCTTTTTTACTTTGTTTTTTAATTTCTTTAATCCAATTATTTTATTTGATTAAATACTTTCACTGCCATTCATACAGTTTTGTATACGTAAAGGCTATGGATAACGCTGTAGCTGGAACCTCTTATCCTTCGGAGGTGGCCTCATACAGGCTAGATGTAGAAACAGGCTGCCATACACTAACTCGATATGATATATACATATATCTGGATCAAGAGAGTAAAAAACTCCATGGTCGCTATGGAAAACCGTTTGACTTATCCAAATCGGAAAGGAATATTTTTGTAAAATCGATTTTTGCAACTATATTAAATACACCCCTTTCAGAACCACAGGAGAAAAATTTTAACATTGCTATAAACCGTTTTATCAACAAAGTTGAGAAAAGATATAACGATAGCAACAGAATTTTGTCACAATTTCGAAAAAAAAATAACGCTTGGTTGAATAAGCCTTTTATAAATGATCTTCCTCAAGATGTCATTTCGAAACCTTCTGAGGTTGTGAATGTACCACCTGCCGTCTTGGATGTATCGCCTATGGTTTTGGACGTGCCATCTGAGGTAGCCGATGAACACCCAATAGTTCCCGATCCTCATCGCTTGGTCTTGCGTGAAATTGCCTGTTGTAATAAAGATGAAGAATATGCAAAACTTCATAAACGAACGCAACTTAGAAAACAAAAATCACTAGAATTATTGATTCAGAATGAACCATCAGCAAAACTGATTTCATCATTTACTAAAGTCATTAAATCTCATGACAACAAAAAACTAAGCAAAAAAAGTGCCCATGACTTAGAAGCTGTGATAAAGATATGTTTGGAGTCTGCAAATAAATCAACTGAAGTGTTGGCAAAAATAAATCAGTACAGTAATCCATACTCTCCAGAAGAAGCGCTTGGTATACTTATTGACCGAAAATATAGTGTCGAAACATATAAATTTTTACAACAAGATTTAAATAAAAGAGGTTTTAAAGCTTTTCCACCGTACAGACTTGTAGCAAAAGCAAAACTGGAGTGTTACCCAGAGGATGGAGTCTTGGCAAATGAAGTTGAAGCTTCTGTTTCGCTACAAGGTCTGCTTGCACACACATTTAAAAGAATTGTAAGTCTCTGTAATGATGTCATTAATGCGTATTGCGAACGAATGGATTTGGACGAATTGTCTTGTAAATTTGAAGGCTCTTGGGGCTTTGACGGCAGCACAGGCCAATCATTATATAAGCAGAAGGCACCCCAAGATCCTTTGTATGATGAAAATACTATATTTGCCACAACCTTCGTACCATTAAAGGTCATGGAAACGTGCAGCAGTCAAATTCTCTGGGTAAATCCAACACCTCAATCATATCGCTCTTGCAGGCCTCTACATATTCAATATAGAAAAGAGTCAAAGTCTCTTATTCTCAGAGAAAAACAGTACGTTGAACAACAATTAAAAAATTTGTCCCCTATCGCAGCAGCCACATCAAAAGGCTTCATAGTAAAAACTATTTGTAATCTTACATTAAGTATAATAGATGGCAAGGTGTACAATATCATCAACAATACCTTTTCTCAACTAAGGTGTCCAATTTGCGGGTTGACAGCAACTAAATTCAATGACCTGGATTTGGCGTTCTCTACACAAATTAATAAAGAAGCTATAAAAAATGGTCTGAGCCCTCTTCATGCATTTATAAGATTTCTAGAGTTCTTACTCCACTTGGGATACAAAAATGACCCCCGAGTAAGACAGTGGCGAGTCTCAAAGTTGTCACCTGCGGGCATAATTACTGAAGACCGAAAAAAAACAATTCAGGCGCAAATACGGGATCGTCTGGGTATACTAGTAGATGTTGTACGTCCGAACTCTGGAACAACTAATGACGGAAATACTGCTCGAAGAGTTTTCGCTAATGAGGAAAGTCGCGGCATATTTGCAGACATATTAGGAATAAGTAGATGGCTTGTAGATGACATACACGTAATTTTAGTGGCAATTAACTGCGGTCTACCGGTAGACTCAACGAAGTTCGGAATTTTTTGCAGAAATTTAGCCAAAAAATATGTAGCTAATTACAACTGGCACCCCATGACGACGACAATGCACAAAATCCTTATTCACGGCCAAGAAATTATAGAAAACTCGGTACTGCCCGTAGGTGTTTTATCCGAACAAGCTGGAGAGTCCAGAAATAAATATTGGCGATATGACCGCGAACATCACAGCCGAAAAGACGACAGAAAACACACAATGGAAGACTTATTTCATAGGGCATTGGAATCGTCCGATCCAGTTATATCGAATACACGTTTGAGTATGCGCCAAAACAGTATGAAAAAATTGCCTTTGCCCTCTGCTGTTATCGAAATGTTGAAACCATTTCAATTTAATGAAGAAGAAGATGAACACAACGAAGAAGAATCATATTGTACTGAAATTGAAGACAGTTCACTCATTCTAACAAATGAAAATGACGTATTTTTAGTTTAGACATTTTCACATTTCATTTCACTCCCTTAGCTACATATTTTTTCCTGCCAAATCCAAGGTCAAGTTTATTTTAATAATTTTACAAACAAGGAAACTTACAAATTTATGTAATCCTCTTCATAGTATAATGTGGTATAAGTATATAAATAAAGAAAAGAAATAGTAATTGGGGTACCTACTTACCTTTATATGAAAGTATGAAATAAAAATATTGATAAAGTGTGATTTAGGATTTTATACAAAAAAATCGTTAAAGAACCGGTACTTTTTCAGAAATTAATATCTCGCGAATCCCGCTCTTTTCGCGATCGGTTTTTTTTGTGGAAGTAGTCCATACATATAACTATGTTTTGAAGTAAAAATAATTTGCCTATTCTTAAAAGTTCAGTCACAAAAAAAGAAATGAAATTTTGTTATTTATGCGATTATCTCGAAATTGCGAAGTCACAGCTCTTCCCCGAATGGATCGAAAATTGGCCCTATGGCTAGCCTTGACGCTCGCAATGCAAAAAAATGTGTTATAATGGTAGAAAAATTAATAAAAAATTAAAATTGAATTATATAAAATACCGGTACTTTTTATTCAGATTGAATTTTTTCGAAAAGTATGATAGTGAGCTTCATGGGAGTTTTACTCTTGCGTTTGTCATGTATATATCCATACATTCATTCAATAAAATTAGGCTGTCGCAAAAGAAGGGTCAAAAAAATACTGTGCGCCGTTCGCATGGGGAACGGAATGCGGGCGTGGTTTTGCTGTTTTAGCTTTTAAGATTTCTTTAGAATAATAATTATTAATATTGCATAGTGATTCCTTAACTCCGGTCTTAATCGAGGGTATAAAAGTTTCATTTTAATTATTAAATGTAGTTCTTAAGTAAATCTGTTCTTTTTTAGGGGCCTCCGGCTGTAGGCTTCGTAATTCATGTACTAACATGTGTCAAAAAAATATTTACCATTGTTAGAGGCTAGGATTTAATAACAAATGTCTCAGAACTTTTTCTTGTGCTGAAATTATCTTTTTACTGGTTTAACAATCTTAGCTACTTGATTCGTTTATGTGTTGTTTGATATTTTGTAAATATTAATTTTGATTATACCTAACTAGTGCCTCACAAATAAGGCGAAATATCTCAATAATTGCTAGATCCTAAATTTCGTCACAGTCTTAAAAAAGTTGGTTATAATATTTACTCGTCCTTATTGTGGCTGGGTGTTTAATACCCGACACATTTAAAAAGTAAAAACACACAAAACTTCTGTTCCTACAAAGTATTATTCATTTACAAATTAAACACATAACATTTTTTTTAATTATTTTCTTTGAGTTAACTACTTAAGTAAGTAGATTTTAAGTTTTTATCTAAATATCAAAAATTTGTAGTATAATTCACTAACCTGATACCCCTTATACTTGATCAGCTCCATTAATCTATCCACAATATAGAAGTACCCCTCATCATCATAATACCCCAGATCACCAGTCCTGAAGAACCCTTCATCATCGAAGTCATCACTTCTATCTTTGTTCACATAACCTTTCATCACCAATAAGCCCTTGGCGCAGATTTCACCCTCTTGGTTTGGACCTAGCACCTCTTTTGTTTCGGGGTTCACTACCTAAATATATAATATTTATTATTTATCAAAATCTTTATTGTGCAAGAATATAAGTACATAAAGGTTAGAAAAACATATAAAATAAAAGCACAAAGGGCGGCCTTATCACTATGCAGTGATCTCTGCCAGGCAACCACGGCCACGGGAAGAAAGGTAAAAAAGCGAAATATGTTGAGCAAAACAAAATAAAAACATTTTAGAATATGGTGTATACATATAATGTAATAAAACGCGACACATAACATACATAAATAAATAAATAAAATTTGTTTGAACTGTGTGTATAGTTACTTACATACATTTTACAAAATTAAATTTTTTTAGCTTTTTTATAATCAAAACTAGATCAAAAATAACGACTATTTATTGCTTATTCAAAAATTGAGGTTTTTATCCACCTTTATGCATTTTAAAATGATCTTATTCTATGTATTATGTCTAGATGTCATATGCGAAAATTCGGCCATATTATATTTTCTTTTAAAATTTGCGAAAAAAATAAGGAAAGGGCATTTTTCTTTAATAGTCTTTAATAAAAAATTAAATATTGTTATTTTTTTTAATAAAAAAGAGCTTGTGTAATTTAAACATAAGATTTCATATTGATTTTCGTAATCCATCATGCCAGGAAATTCTACTCTTTTTTTTCTTTTCTATCGATTAAATCGAATGAATATCTCAAAAATTTTTATGCAACTAATTAATTTTACAAGTGGACACAAAAACATAGTTTTATTTTGTCAAAAAACAACTTACTTTTAATACAACATCGTCCACTACACAACCAACGCTGCCCATCTTATCAAAGTTTATATTAAATGTTAAAGCAAGAGTCGATTCAGTCAGACCATAGCCTTGTTGAATAGCTGCTACATTTGGAAACCTGAAATATTTAAAAAATAATCATAAATTTTTAATACTAGCGGTCCGCCAGGCTTCGCCCGTAGTAGGTACATGTTTCCGTTTCCTCTCCATAAGAACCATCCTCGTACTTCAAGGAATATTATAAAAAAAGAATTAACGAAATCGGTTCAGCCGTTTTCGAGTTTTGCGCAAAACATTTGGCGATCCATTTTTATTCGAA
This sequence comes from Colias philodice, assembly GCF_061535455.1. NCBI lineage: Eukaryota > Metazoa > Arthropoda > Insecta > Lepidoptera > Pieridae > Colias > Colias philodice. The sequence continues at coordinate 4,881,385 of NC_143113.1, read as the reverse complement.
CAATAGTTACAAGAGTTAATTCGTAATTTTTCTGTATACAAAGGTTTCTCCTTTTTTCCTTATTTCTAAATCTAAAATCTATATTTTCATCCTTTCTTAGCCAGACACATAAATATACTAAAAAAAATGTGTGCGTGTACTAGTGTACACACGTAAGAAGTGAAACTTCTTTATGACCTTATTTTTTAAAAAATAATTTACTATATATGCAACTTTACAGAAATACGTCAATCACGCGTGGTAGGTATAAAAACGAAAGATGGCGCGTAACGGAAAAATGTCACGCGTAACGAAAAAATGTTACACTAATTTTTTTTCCAACCCCGATAAAGAAGTTTCACTTCAAAAATTAAACTGACATCACGTTCAAAGATCTACTATTGAATAAGTTGAATTTTGTAACGAGCGATACAATAGACTTTGAACATTACTGCTACGAAATAAGGTGTTAATTTCAATGAACGTTTTATACAACACCACTCACTCATTCTTTGACGACCAATACACAATAGGCATGACGAAAGATTTTGAAATTCTCTTCCATAATGTGTGTATACGTTTACTATACAAGAAAAACCCTATATTTCGGTAATATACTTAAATTTAACGAAGATTAAAGCCATTTTTCAAAAAATATTTAATATCTGTGCCAAAACAGCTCGCAGGTGTCATGGCGTAGGCGTGACGTCAAACTTTGGTAAATACGTAATTATTTGTACGCATTGCGAAGAAAATTAAAAAAGTCTTTATTTAATATGTGTTATAGAAACGAATTACAAAGTTTATAAGTGGTGTGCAGTATTGCAGTGTGAATCCACATAAAAATAATGCTCAAAAATGTGTTAGTAATTATTTCAAGCGAAAAAATAATAAGAAATTATTGTATAAAGTTGGCGCGGAGAATCCCGAACCATGTATTCGTGAATTCGCAATTATATTTCTGTTCTGAGTCGATAAAGCATACGTGAAACAATAGAAAATAAATAAAAATGCGTATTCTCAACATATTCATAACAACAAAATACATCTGACGTGAGTTGTTTACTTATGCGTGACGTCACGCGTGTTTTAGTCAAAATGGCGAACTTCAGAATTTCAATGTTTTATTTTATTGATAATCTCATTAATCTTAATGTTTTTAAGATTTCTAAGTCGCTATATTTAATTTATTTATTATACATTTTCCCTTAAAAACACTAATACGATCATTTATGGATACTGTCGTCATGCCTATTATTGTGAGTGTAATTGTTTATTTTTATACAACGCCGCTCAGATAATTTAAAAAATATCTTCGTCTGCAGATCAACATTACAACTTAACAATTTTTTTACTTATCTTTAATATGCGATTGAAAATGGAAATGAAAAATCTTTATTTCAGCAAAAACGTAATATGTACAATTAGAAATTTTTTAACAATAGCTCCTACTATATATAATACACTAAGAAAACTTGTGTCGTGGCCCGTGGGTACCTACGATTACAAAAAACATGATTTGCCCCGGTACCATCTTATAATACAATTTAACTGAAAGAGTTAATTTGTAAAGAGTATATTGTGAGTCTAATTGTTCATAGTACAATGGATATAAAAACTCACATTTTCTTAAATGCTATAGCGTTTTCTTCATACAACGGGGTGGCTCCAGAATATACTTTTGTGACAGAACTTGTGTCATATTTTCCTTCAGCTTTGGCTAATGCTGTTAACATAGCGGGAACCAATGTGAGGTGGGTTATCTGAAACAAACATACAAACATATAATCCTACTAATATACTACAAAGTTTGAATTAAATCTGTCCGTTTAAAGTCAAAATCGAGTCTAAAGAAGTTAGTTACATACAAACTCTATTACATACACACATACTGGTGAAGCTAAAAACAGCGTGTTAAAAATCAACCCTAAAAATTAAAAGTACAAGTTTGAATTAAATCTGTCCGTTTGAAGATCAAGATCAAGTCCAAAGAGTTGCTTACATACAAACATACACAAATGCTTGTTTGCTTACATACATAAAACATTCTACACAAACACATACACACATTCACACACCCATACATACTCACTCTTACACACTCATGTTTATTGTAATGTAATTTTAACTCCAATGTTATGTTAGACATAGACATAGACATAGACACAATTATTGTTACTCTAATAGACTGTAATTTTAATCCTTAATTTTAAAAATAACATAGTCATTTCCAGTTTAATTTGAGGGATGGGCGCAGGTATCTGTAGCACAGTTTACCTCTATACTACCACAGATACCGGAGTTCCTCCTATTTTATTGTATAATTTTTCAAATTAATTTATGATATTAACTATATGTGTAAATTGTTTATGAAATGTTTATGAAATACAGGTGAAGCTAATAAAAGTGTGTTAAAATTATTCCTTATAAGTTATAAATACATTACATGTACAAAGTTTGAATTAAATCTGTCCGTTTGAGGTCAAAATCGAGTCTAGCATACAAATATACAGGTGAAGCTAATAACAGCGTGTTTATTAGTTAAAATTTAACTTTTTTTTTTTTTTTTTAACAATAAACAATAACTTTATTTCCAAAATATAAGATAGTTACTAACTTAAATTATAGTATTTTACTACAATTAGAATTTTACAACAATTACTTAATTACCTGATGTTTTTCAATAGTTTTAAAGTAAGTATCAACGTCAAATTTCGGCAGGTAAACTGTAAGGTTTCCTTTAAGGAATTCAGTTAGCATACCCATTAAACCCATACTATGAACCCAGGGGGTTATTGATAGAATCTTTTGTGGAGGCATTCCTATTGGTGGCCTGAAAGAAATATCTATAGTATTAATCTTAATATATATAAATCTCGTGTCACAATGTTTGTCCTCAATGGAATCCTAAACCACTTAACCGATTATAATAAAATTCGCACACCATGTGCAGTTCGATCCAACTTGAGAGATAGGATAGTTTAAACATGTAGGTACCACGGGCGAAGCCGGGGCGGACCGCTAGTATACCTATATATTTTCTTATCTATACTAATATTATAAAGAGGAAAAGTTTGTAAGTATGTATGTATGTATGTATGTATGGTTTTCACGCATAAACTACTGGACCGATTTCAAAAATTCTTTCACCATTAGAAAGCTGCATCTTTACTGAGCAACATAGGCTATATTGCATTTTCAAAAAAATTAGAGATCCTTACTAAAAATGCAATAATGTAACCCAAGGTGTAAAAAAATCCTCATTAAAACTTCTGTCATCGCGTGCGCTGCAGAATCTATTGAAGATAGAACAAAAAAATGTTCTACGGTATTATAGAATGGATCAATCACAATCACAAGAAAGTCCGCGATACCATATGTCCATCTTCAGTAGTTATGTTACTACAACAACTTTTTTACGTTTTCAAAGTAAATAGAAGTGCCGACAGTAATCAAACCATGTTATCCATACATATATATTAATCCTTATCCCATTAAATGATGTTTTATTATAGACTGTTTCAATACCAGCAAAATACTTTTTAAATGAAAAGAATTGGATATTCCATTCAAAAGATATAACGAATTTTTAAAAGTGTCAATCTACAGAAAATAGTAGGTATATTGTTCGAGCAGGCCGTAGTGCGGGGGTCACGGAGGAATTCTACCAATATGCGTCTTGACGGAACACAGTGGGGTTTTGGTCGGTAGGAATCCGACATAACCCACGGCCCCTCCCCCGGAGGCCGTGGGTATCTATGAAAGATTTCCCCACAAAAAAAAGGCCGTAGTGCGGGACGGGGTAAAGGTGATTTTCATGTGATTAAAAATTAAACCTATAGTAGACTTTTCAATGTAACGATATCGCTATCTATGCGGGTGAAACCGCAGGGCATTGCTAGTTTTATAATATATAGCTGTGCCCCGCGGTTTTAACCAGTAGTTCCTAACGCGCTAATCTCAGGAACTACTGGTCCGATTTAAAATAAAAAAAATACTTACGTACAAGCCGCAAGTACATTTTGATGTGTGATCATAACACCCTTCGGTAGACTAGTCGTGCCAGATGAATATAAAATAAATGCCGTGTCTATCTGCCCTTTAACTTCTACACACCGAAAATCGTCGTAATTCACGTTCCCAATACCGGTACCGGTATTTGATACCGGTTTCGCCATACCGTTATATAATAACGTATTCGGTGGAAGTTCGTCGCCATAAAGAAATATTTTTTCAAGGAATTTTAGCGATTTATAGGTTTTTGAGTGCTGTTTGTATGAAAACGGAGAAGCGAATATGATTTTTGGTTTCGCTATGTTCATTACGTGGTGGAATACATCTGGAACAAATAAATAAATAAATTATTGAAAAATTTATTTTCAATACTCCAGTACTATAATGGTCTATAGTACTAGCACAGATAATATAATACTATACTATTAGATAGTACACTGTACAGCGAATATGTATAAGAGGAAATATTATAAGAGCGAAAAACAATTTTATTAGTAATTGAAATACCTAATAATATTGACGATTCAAAAGCACTTCTTAAAATTTTTACCCAGCGTTGAAAGAAGAGTTAATGTTTCGAGTTGTACATTTTATGTCTTTGGTCTGCTTTGTAAAAAAAACTTGGTGAATTCTACGATTATAATATGTCACTTGATTCATCACTGTGACCATGGTACATCAAGATATTTAAAGTTTATTTTCGTTGACTTTGTCCGTGAATGAAACCACGGCCATAAAACTAGCTTACATAATATAGATAATAATTATATTATTACTAGCGGTCCGCCCCGGCTTCGCCCGTGGTACATGTTTACGTTTTCTCTACATAAGAACCATCCTCGTACTTCAAGGAATATAATAAAAAAAGAATTATCGAAATCGGTTCAGCCGTTCTCGAGTTATGCGCTTACCAACACATTTTGCGATTCATTTTTATATATAAGATTAAGGTGATCACTATAGTCAAAACCGAAAAACACCTTACATATTGAATTTTGTTGAGGAAACTGTTGGTACGATTGTCTTTAAAAAAATATAGGTATGTGATACTCGAGGATATAATTAACATAGTGTATTGTTTACTTTTCATTTTAGAACGGCCTAAACATAAAAAAAATACATACGAATCAACCCCTTTTTGAACATAAAACGCATTTTGTTAGGAAAACGGCTACATATTTATACATGAAATTTCACAGAAATTTATACCAAAAAATATGTTATGATATTTGTAATAACTTGTATTGATTATTTTTTTAATTTTCATTATTATCGTAAAATTATCAAGAAAAAACTCGAATTTATAATAAAACCCACATAAAACCTCACCTCTATTGCATATTTTCGACGAAATTTGACGGTGTCAGTTCGACTCGGACGGGGGACTGTACGTGCGGTTTTTTTTTGCAAAATAACGCTAAAATTCACCGATTTGAATGTTTTGTTAAATTAAACCAGTTTGTAATAGGTATTTACATGAGCAGTTCATGAAATGAAAGTTAAAAATAGGTATGTAAAGATATAAAAATCTGTTTGTAAATTAGTTTTGTTTTTGAAAGGCGTCATTGAATAATATCCAGTGTCGATAATTTTTGACATTAAAATATTATCAGAAAACACATACCTATAATAAAACAGTAACCAGACTTTCCCTGTGCCTTGAATATTTTTTTAAAAAAGATTAATTGCTGTTCTATCGTATATTTTAAGGGTCCAAAACAATCCATATACTATAGGCCGGGAGATACTGACACAAAATTTTGGGTCATTTGTAACAGGATGGCGGTTCTACAGGGCAGGACAGTTTTTCAAGAACTTTGCCCCCTACTAGAAGTATGGCAAATAAGTATAATAATGGACACATTTTATCAAATACTTTCCAAAAATCCAAATGCAATACTGGTATAAATCGTTAAGCGAATAAAAATTGCTGATTTTCAGCGGTATGGCGACCATTTGGAACTGTCTGAAAAGTATGGCATGGTGATTTTCGTAGGTACATGGCTACTGGACGATGATTACCTGTGCAAAAATTAGCCTGGTACAAATGGTTGAATTTTTTTTTTAAATGAACGCATTCACGTCGGTATTGTGGGCTGTAAATCACACCGGAAAAGTATGGCATGACACTACCGCCTACTTCTTTTTATGGGCTATCGGTAAATCCTAAAATTATTGTGTTACAGATCGTTTGACTTCCGTAATTTATCCGACGAGTTCGACTAACGCCCACGCGACTAGTCCGCCGGTACCAGCGTTCTGACCATCATTTTTCTTTTTTCCATTGCGTACTAAGACCCCTGTAGAACCGCCATCCTGTTACAAATGACCCAAAATTTTGTGTCTGTATCTTCCGGCCTACTAAACATATACTATAATAAAATCGTAGGAAAGTCAAAACTAACATAAACGTATAGCAACATTTTTAACCGACGCCATTATAGGACGAAATTCTCAATTCAACTGAATTTTTTGTTGGTTCCGTTACCTCCGCACTTTTAACTGGGTGAACCGATGATTTCATGATTCATAAAAATATCTATCTATCTATCTATCTATCTTCTATATATATAAATAAAAATGAATTGTTGTTCGTTAGTCTGATTAAAACTCGAGAACGGCTGGGCCGATTAAGCTGATTTTGGTTTTAAAATGTTTGTCGTAGTCCAGGGTAGGTCTAAACGGTGAGCAAATAAGGAAAAATTGCGAGTAAGATAGAGTAAGACGACAATTCCATTTTCCCATATAAAAGTTGAGCACTTCTTTCTGTCAAACATTTGACGGTATTTGTACTCTCAGTTCCACTCGAATTGAAGAACGCATTAAAAAAAGAAGTTTGAATCGACAACAAAATATCAACTTTGCTCATAACATCGTGTATTTAAATTTCAAAATATAAAATTAATTAATTTGTTGACATGTTTGATGGGTGCCAACCTTACAGTGTTACCAACCCTCAAAAATATAGACTACCTATATATACCGGTTGTGTTGGTATACTAATCTCAAAGGAGGTTATAGTTTTGCATACGCTGAGTACGTAAAAAATACTTATAAAATTCCAGACGCATTTTTTTTTCAAATAGAAGAATTCCTAAAACTCTATGTGTACACCCATAACAAGCAACCCGCCCAACTTTGCCACCAGCACGTGAGCTATCGTTTAAGATTATGTTTTCATAGACAAAATGCTCACATTAGAGAAGCGGTATATGCCGGCTGCGCGTAGCTAGAGAAGAAAACATGGATTTTCAGGAAAAATTTAGCAAACAATTTTTGACGTAATTTTGTTGTTTAAGTATTTTTTACGTGATCAGGGTATGCAAAACTACAAGTCCCTTCGCGCTTAGTATACCAATAGTGGGACACCCTGTATAAAAGAAAGTCGTGTATGTTCCAACACTTACAACTCGAGATCTGCTGAACCAATTTTCATGGTTTTAGATTTGTTGGATTTGTCTCCGCCCAGAATAAATCCTAAAAACAACAAAAACTAGACCAATAAATATTTTCCAAAAATTTTGATTTTCGTACATGTCAATCATTAGTTGTCAATCCTGTCAAATACGGTAAATATTGTTTGACATTCATGCGGTCTGGTTCCCTCCTCATTTGTTAACGTTTTATCCAAATTTATCCACCTCAATAATCTTAAATTTTAATGCTTTGCTTTTGTATTTGTCCTGTTTGGTTATCCAGGTAAGACTGATCCCGCACTTGAACTGCTCAATCTCTTCCGTGATTTTTCCTCAGCACAGAGTATCAACACGTATCAAGTTGCTACATGATAACCGTAGTTATTGAAATAAAAGATCAATTTTGATTTGTGCATATGTCGTGGCCATATCGTAGATTTGCTCATTTCATGATGGCTATGTAATGCACAAAAAGTTACGGAAGTATAAAAAAGGTGGCGGTATTATAATATACATACGGAACGTTCACGTATTTACAGTCAAACATCACACTTTAAATCACTGTGAATCAATTATTGGTCATTTAACCACTAATCACAAATATGTTGCAACAATTTGTGCATTATATAGGCCACCCAACGAAAGTAAATACTTGTTCGTAAGGGAGATAAAGGATCTTTTATCTAGTAAGCCTTTTAAACACTTAGATATTTTTGTTATAGGAGACATGAACATTGATTTAAAAATAAAGGGTAACATTCAAGATTTTTACATAAATAGCATGGCCGAGTGCGGTCTAACAAGTCTTATAACCGATTATACAAGAATTGAAATAAGAAACCAAATAATAACGCGTAGCGTAATCGATCACATTTTCGTAAGGACGCAATTGTTAGACCTGTACTCGGGCGCGCTCGGCACTGCAATGGCTGATCACCGTATGATCGTATTGTCGTGCATTGGACAATCATTAACACACGTACAGGGTGATGTTAAAGTCATTCGAAAAATAGATAACAATAAACTTAATAATTTGCTTGATCATGTTAGCTGGGATGATTTTACGAATACAGAGTGTCCATATAAATTATATGATAACTTAAAAACTACCATCCAAAACTGTTATAATCAATCACAATTTGAACAAATAATTTCAACATCAAGTAAAAGAAACAAAGATCCTTGGATCACTACCACCATAAAAACTATGTGTAAAAAAAAGATTTATCTTTTATTGAATGGAAAAATGATCCGACTAATAAAATACTTCGATTAAAATACAATAAATTACGTAACAAAACGCGCAAATTCATAGAAAAATCAAGAAATAATTACTACCTTAATCAAATTAATCAAAACTACAACAACAGTCATGCTTTATGGCAAATTCTGAATTCATTAACAGGTCGCTGCAAAAATTCTATAGACAATTGTATCTTAAAAGCATTTCATAAAAATAACATAGACATTAAAACAATTGCTAATAATTTTGCACAAGAATTTTATTATAGTATTAAACAAATTATTCCTAAATGCAATAAGCGTCTATTATGTGAAAATGATTATTATTATCCACAAAATAAATCAATGCTACTTAAAAAAGCTAACAGAGAAAAAGTATGTAATATAATAAAAAAACTTAATATCAACAAAGCTCCTGGACTCGACAACATTCGATGTATTGACATAAAAAATATATGCACTAAAATCGTAGACATTATCGTTAAATTTATTAATGCATCTATTGTTAATGCCGCACTTGAACTGCTCAATCTCTTCCGTGATTTTTCCTCAGCACAGAGTATCAACACGTATCAAGTTGCTACATGATAACCGTAGTTATTGAAATAAAAGATCAATTTTGATTTGTGCATATGTCGTGGCCATATCGTAGATTTGCTCATTTCATGATGGCTATGTAATGCACAAAAAGTTACGGAAGTATAAAAAAGGTGGCGGTATTATAATATACATACGGAACGTTCACGTATTTACAGTCAAACATCACACTTTAAATCACTGTGAATCAATTATTGGTCATTTAACCACTAATCACAAATATGTTGCAACAATTTGTGCATTATATAGGCCACCCAACGAAAGTAAATACTTGTTCGTAAGGGAGATAAAGGATCTTTTATCTAGTAAGCCTTTTAAACACTTAGATATTTTTGTTATAGGAGACATGAACATTGATTTAAAAATAAAGGGTAACATTCAAGATTTTTACATAAATAGCATGGCCGAGTGCGGTCTAACAAGTCTTATAACCGATTATACAAGAATTGAAATAAGAAACCAAATAATAACGCGTAGCGTAATCGATCACATTTTCGTAAGGACGCAATTGTTAGACCTGTACTCGGGCGCGCTCGGCACTGCAATGGCTGATCACCGTATGATCGTATTGTCGTGCATTGGACAATCATTAACACACGTACAGGGTGATGTTAAAGTCATTCGAAAAATAGATAACAATAAACTTAATAATTTGCTTGATCATGTTAGCTGGGATGATTTTACGAATACAGAGTGTCCATATAAATTATATGATAACTTAAAAACTACCATCCAAAACTGTTATAATCAATCACAATTTGAACAAATAATTTCAACATCAAGTAAAAGAAACAAAGATCCTTGGATCACTACCACCATAAAAACTATGTGTAAAAAAAAGATTTATCTTTTATTGAATGGAAAAATGATCCGACTAATAAAATACTTCGATTAAAATACAATAAATTACGTAACAAAACGCGCAAATTCATAGAAAAATCAAGAAATAATTACTACCTTAATCAAATTAATCAAAACTACAACAACAGTCATGCTTTATGGCAAATTCTGAATTCATTAACAGGTCGCTGCAAAAATTCTATAGACAATTGTATCTTAAAAGCATTTCATAAAAATAACATAGACATTAAAACAATTGCTAATAATTTTGCACAAGAATTTTATTATAGTATTAAACAAATTATTCCTAAATGCAATAAGCGTCTATTATGTGAAAATGATTATTATTATCCACAAAATAAATCAATGCTACTTAAAAAAGCTAACAGAGAAAAAGTATGTAATATAATAAAAAAACTTAATATCAACAAAGCTCCTGGACTCGACAACATTCGATGTATTGACATAAAAAATATATGCACTAAAATCGTAGACATTATCGTTAAATTTATTAATGCATCTATTGTTAATGCTAAATATCCTATAGAGTTGAAAACTGGGATAATCCGACCTATTCACAAAAAGGGTTCGCGAAGTGAGTATGAAAACTATCGCCCGATTACCATTCTTCCGGTATTAGACAAAATCGTGGAAAAATTTATAGCCGAACAAATGCAGAATTTCTATGCCGTAAATAAAATTTTATCTGTCTCTCAATTTGGATTTCAACCATGTAAGTCAACTTCACAACTCTTGTCAAAATTTACAGATGAAGTAAACTCATGTCTCGATAACAAAAAACATGTACTTCTATTATTTATCGATTATAGTGGGGCATTCGATACACTCAGGCATGACACTCTTATACACAAACTAGACAACTCTGGTATCCGTGGACCTCTTCTGGGATGGTTTAAAGATTATCTTGCTAATAGAAAATTTCGTGTTAAAGTAGGCGATGAAATGAGCAATGAAATGACCGTCACCGAGGGTACAGCACAGGGCTCTGTGTTAGGACCTTTATTGTACTTGGCGTATGTTAATGATATAGAACATGTCATCAACAACTGTTCTATCTATCAATATGCTGATGACACCTGTCTTATAGCCTCAGACAAAAATATTAATGTTGCAGCTCAACAGTTACAGGAAGATTTTACGCGTATCCTAATGTGGTCGCACGATGCGGGTCTTGTCATAAATGTTAAGAAAACAAAAATAGTACATGTACACTCAAGCCATTTGAAAAACTGTAATAATTTTAAAATCATTGCGCATAATCACGTATGTCTCCACAAGGCTACATATTATAACTCGGACTGCTCGTGTGAATGTGTGGATCAAGTTCCTTACTATACTTACTTAGGACTAATTGTTGATAATAGGTTTAATTGGAACCATCATATAGATAATCTGTGTGAAAAACTTAGGGCCATACTCTCAAAATTATATATCATCAGAAATAAAGTACCATACAAAATTCTTCTTTGTGTCTACAGATCATTGGCAGAATCGATAATACAGTACGGTATCACAAGTTATGGACGCACATTTAATACTTACATAGATAGGATCGCAAATTTACAACTAAGAATAATCAAAAAAATTGTACCTATTAATATTAAAAACAAGTTTAAAGATAAACCTCTCGAACTATTTAGCTATTGTAATGTACTGCCAATAAGACAAATGTTTCAAAAGTTTTTTCTCATAGAACAATTTCATAACATAAACTTTCAAAATCCCATTTCGCATCAGTTTGCTACCAGACAAATAACTAACAATAAATTAATGATTCCTAAAGTACATAATTTTTATGGGAAGCGTACGTCAAATCTCTTATTACCCACTATACTTAACTCTATGCCACGAAAAGTCACGAAGGTCGTTAATATCAAAAACTATAAAAGAATATACAAAAGATATTTTCACGAATTAATAAAAACAATAAAATGAACATAAAAAACAACATTGTAATGAACACCCTGTATTTGTATGTCATGAATAGATAAGGAACCGGTTTATGTAGTCACATCTTTTGTCTTCCTTGCGAATAACAAACGGTGTTTATGCGACTGTGAGCGTTGCTACAAACCTTGTAAGGTTTCGCATCGCAAAATTGTATTTTAAATAAATGTGAAAGCTTGTTTTCTAAATAAAAAATAAATAAAATAAATGAAATGATCGAACATTTCATGAAATGGTTGAATGTCTATTGGCCACATCATGATGTGGTTTGAGCAGATCAATGATAAGAAATCGTTTCTCGATATGGCCAACTAAACGCGCGGTTTTTTCATGAAATGATCAAAGTTATTTGATCATATCGTAAAATAGTTACATTAATTATTGGTAGAGGCGCTGCAAGCTTCTATATGTGATAAGATGGCGGCCGCTGGCGAAAATTTAACTATTTGCAGTTAAAAACTTCATATTTCATTTAATTACAAAATGAAGAAAGTCACAGCAAAGAATTTACGACGAAGAGGTTCGAGTACTATGGAAAATGCGGATATCTTATATTGAAGAAAAAAAAACCGTCTAAAATCCTATACATAACTATACTTATATATTATCCAACTATATCATTATAATTGTTTCTTTTTTAAAAAGCGATTCGCTTCTGGCACTCGCCGGCCGCTGCCGCGGCACGCTCGCTTTGCTCGCTCGGCTCGTGCGTTGTTTATTAAAGTCTAACCTAACCTAACCTAAAATGTTTTCTATTGCAAAAACCATTCGCCGGCCGCTACCGCGGCACTAACTTTAAGGAGAAGCATGGCGGTGAAAATGATTTTAACATAGTCATAGGAGATTCAGTTTACATTAAAGGAGTTAACACGAGACGCACTAAAGATAAGCCTAGGTATCAGAAAGCGATAGTCACGGGACCAATCTATAGAAATGTTGTGCCAGTAACGACACACAATCGTGAGACTAAAGTTCCAATTAAAGACATTACGCGTCCTCCGCAGGTTACTGCTTCTGGCGATCGATGTGATCCAAAACCAGGTCCTTCAACTGCACCAGATTAAATGGAACCCCGGAATATTACCCCTCCGTGAAGGCTATGCAGTCGTCAGCAATGACACATGGAGAGTTGTTAAGGTGTTAGATTTTAAAGTTAATATATGACGATTTAGAATTTAATATAAATAGTTATCTATCATTTAGAAATCAGGTTCATAGTTGTATTGATATAAAAGCGTTAGGTTCCGATTTTATTACAACAGAATTGCAAACAGATTTTCATATGAATTATACTATTGATAAATTTGAACAATTAATTTCGTCTTCTAGATCTAAACGTGGTTTATTAAATCCACGTGGGTTCGTTACTAAATGTAGCTGAAATATCTCGGTCGGTATGGCGGGCTGTAAGTCACACCGGAAAAGTATGGCATGACACTACCGCCTACTTCTTTTTTATGGGCTATCGGTAAATACTAAATTCTAAAATTTTTGTGTTACAAATCGTTTGACTTTCGCTATTTTTCCGACGAGTTCGACTAACGCCAAAGCGACTTAGCCGCCGGTACCAGCGTTCACACCATCATTTTTCTTTTTGTCATTGCGTACCCCCGTAGAACCTAAGTAAGACCCCTGTAGAACCGCCATCCTGTTACAAATGACTCGAAATTTTGTGTCAGTATCTCCCGGTCTATGTCCGGTGTACGGAACATTGTTAAAATTGCAATTAAATTATTTTTTGCTGTATGGTCGTGAAAAAAATTCCAAAAGTTCTGCAAACTTGACACAGATATCGGAAATATATACCGAACGGTTGTATAAATTTGCAACCTTTTTCGTTGACCGGAACATGTTTATTTATAATTATTTTTAATTCGTGGTCATTTTTTCGAGTAAGGTGGTCTCGGAATAATTACAAAAGTTTTGGAACTTGGTTGCAAACTTCGAAAACATCTATTCTGATGCATTTACAAATTTGCAACCTCATTCAGTTTAATAAAAAAAAAAAAAACATTAATATTCAATATTAAAAGATGTTCCGTACACTGAGATTGGTTGCAAATTTAATACGTGATAATATGAAATATTATATCGAAAACTTCCCCAAGTTTGCAGAACTTTTGGAATTTTTTTCACGACCATACAGCAAAAAATAATTTAATTGCAGTTCCGGACTACGGACAAGGTTGCAAAATGAGATTTATTGTCGTCCCAATGTACCATTCACTTGACCCAAGTTTGAAAACTTTTGGAATTATTGTGAATTGAATGTCTTGACTGACTGGAGTATAATTAAATAATTTATTATTATGCACTCGGTACGTTTAGATTTTAGAATAAGATAAAAGATAGAAGGAGAAATAATTATGAAGATTTAAACCCTTGGTTTTTTATTATCTGTAACTATTATCTTTTAATAATATTATCTTTTATTAATATAATATAATTTGAATTTGAGTAATTTAAAAAGCTGCCATTCAGAATGTTGCTCCAACCGTAAAAAATACCAAGAACTTGAACAAGAGTCAATTTTAATTTTAATCATTTTTCAATACTAATATTATAAAGAGGAAAGGTTTGTAATTATGTATGTATGTATATATGTATGTATGGTTTTCACGCATAAACTACTGGATAGAAATCTAAATAACAAGGCACTGTTATTTTAGATTTCTATGACCGATTACAATGAAATTTAGCACACATATAGAGGGCAACTTGGATTAACACATAGGATAGGTTTTATCCCGGAAATCCCACGGGAACGGGAACTATTCGGGTTTTTCTTTGTAAACGCGAGCGAAGCCGCAAGCGGAAAGCTAGTAATTAATAATTAACTAGTTATTACCCATGATTTACTCGTGGAATTCCTCAATATTTCCTATCTCATATTATCTTACAGACATTTTTATTGTTTGCCATAAATATCCTTTATCATATCTTTCATTGTTCACGAATATATACTTTAAAACTGCAATTTCTTACATTTTTATTATCTATACTTATAATAAATCTGTAGAGAGGCCAATTCTGTACATGAAATATATTTAAAAAAAAACTATGAAGGGGTGATAAGGGATCGCTACTGATGCCAAAAATGCAATCAGTAAAATTTTTGTCTGTCTGTCTGTCTGTCTGTCTGTCTGTCTGTCTGTATATTCGCTATAGAAACAGAAACTACACGACGGATTTTAACCAAATTTGGCACAATTATTCTTCATACTCCTGGGCAGGTTATAGTAAAAGAATCATGTAAATCGGTGTAGAAACACCAAAGTTATACATGAAATACGCTATAAGTCATCGCGCGTGAATACAGAATCATGCCCTAAGGATTATTTTTGTGTATCAGTTGCCGCGTTCGACGCGCTTCGCGGCGGGAGCTATAAAAAGGCGGCGGGTCTGCACCCGTTTCGCGTTGTCACGGCATCACGTGTGAACGGCTGAACCGATTTCGATAATTCTTTTCTATTATATTCCTTGAAGTACGAGGATGGTTCTTATGTAGAGAAAACGTAAATACGTTCCACGGGCGAAGCCGGGGCGGACCGCTAGTTTTTAAATATAATCTATACTGATATTATGAAGAGTTTGTTTGTTTGTTTTAGTACGAGATCCGGCTGCAGGATCAGTGCGTTCATCGGTTTTTTGCTGAAAACCGAATTTTTATGTATATTTATAATTAGGAGAATATATTATATCGACTAGGTTGCAAGTCAAAATTTGGCCGCAAGCATGTTTAATTAAAATTTTTCTAATCGATTTTTGGGAAAAAAATTCGTTCACTTGTTTTTTGAATAAAATGTAGTCTACATCACGTCAAATGATATAAAAATTCTAAAAAAATCACGGTTGCCGCTTTTCACCTGGCCGCAACATCTTGGCAGCCTGGTGCAAACAGGTATGATTTCGATTCATTTTTACGTTCATAACGCACATTCATGAATCATATATCAAATTAAAGCTAATTTTGCACGCCTCATAAGCGAAGCGTTGAGGTGGGTACTACTGTCACTTCGCGCAAAACATCTGATTTTTCAAACTTAAAATGTCTTTATGTATCATACATTGCACTTGTAAGATAATACATACACACACATATTAAGAAAAAACACTATTTTTAACGTTCATGATATTTTTGATGTCATTTTTGTTATTTAAACTAGTTAAAAAACAGTTTAAAAAAGTTCTGTCTTGGACGTCCGTGTGTCTGTATGTGCGGATCCTTTTTCTTGTTAACACGATAGCGACCGAAATACTTTACTAATCGAGTCTTTTTTTTTCTCTTACGCTTGAGTATGCTCAGGAATAGAACCCTTTCATTTTTCAGGGTCTGATTCGATGTGGTTTAATTGTTATTAAATAAACAAAAATAATAATTAATAAATATTTATTTAAAAAAAATTATGAGGCGTGCACTTTTGGATTTTCCAAATTTTTTTTCTATTTATTATCATATATGGTTGCCTAATTAAATCCGGCCGCAAATAAGGGTTGCTGGCTTATAAAAATTATAAATATAGGATTAGTGCGTTCATCGGTTTTTTGCTGAAAACCGAATTTTTATGTATATTTATAATTAGGAGAATATATATCGACTAGGTTGCCAGTCAAAATTTGGCCGCAACCATGTTTACACTCAACCTTAAATATTCAACATCTTTAACAGCCGGCAACCCTTATTTGCGCCCGGATTTAATTAGGCAACCATATATAATAATAAATAGAAAAAAAATAGCTTTAATTTGATATATGATTCATAAATGTGCGTTATGAACGTAAAAATGAATCGAAATCATACCTGTTTGCACCAGGCTGCCAAGATGTTGCGGCCAGGTGAAAAGCGGCAACCGTGATTTTTTAGAATTTTTATATCATTTGACGTGATGTAGACTACATTTTATTCAAAAAACAAGTGAACGAATTTTTTTCCCAAAAATCGATTAGAAAAATTTTAATTAAACATGCTTGCGGCCAAATTTTGACTGGCAACCTAGTCGATATATATTCTCCTAATTATAAATATACATAAAAATTCGGTTTTCAGCAAAAAACCGATGAACGCACTGATCCTGCGGTGGGATCTTAGACTATTTGTTTGAACGCGCTAATCTCGGGAACTACTGGTCCGATTTGAAAAATTCTTTCGGTGTTAGATAGCCCATTTATCGAGGAAGGTTATAGGCTATATATCATCACGCTACGACCAACAGGAGTGGAGCCACGGGGGTGAAACCGCGCGAAGCAGCTAGTATCATATACATAACTAGCTGCTCCGCGCGGTTTCACCCCCGTGGCTCCACTCCTGTTGGTCGTAGCGTGATGATATATAGCCTATAACCTTCCTCGATAAATGGGCTATCTAACACCGAAAGAATTTTTGAAATCGGACCAGTAGTTCCCGAGATTAGCGCGTTCAAACAAACAAACAAACAAACAAACTCTTCAGCTTTATAATATTAGTATAGATATGTTTCCTTTCAAAGCTGTTCAAGATATCTAATTCATTTATATTTAATTTTAATAAACATTCACGAAATATTAAAAAACTTAATAAATTACGATGAAATTGTGTTATTAAAAAACTATAGGAAAGAAGCCGTTTATTCACTAATAAATAAAATAGGTATTTCCAAAAAATACTGTCCGAAAAACCATATTATCGTAACTTTTTCAGTTATGTACCTACACAAATTAGGTTACTTAAAAACGTTTGAATGTTTGTAAAATCTATAAGAATAAAAGACGAATTTATTTGAATGCTCTAATCTCAGTAACGACTGGATCGATTTCAAAAATTTTGCTTTTTTTCTTTCACCGTTGCGAACATAGCGAACGTGATCTTTGATGTGCAATAGGACTATGTACCACGGGCGAAGCCGGGCGGACCGCTAGTAAAACATACCTTTACTATAGCTCAAATTGATCGTAGTAGCTACTGCGCCTGCGCACAATATACCAATCACAGTACTCCAAAACTCTCTACGATTTTCCGAACTGACAGCGATCACGTCTCCCTTTCTAACACCTAGGCGGGTGAGAGAGACGGCTATATTCATGGCCTCTTGCGCTATTTCACCATAGCGAACCTCCTCATTGGTTATACCGTTGATCTGGAAATATATATTTGAATTTATTAATATCAACATACCTACAACAGTATTCTAATCATCAACAGTTTTATTATTGATAACATTAATAGCATCAAAAACAACATTATAGTTAACATTATTATAGTCAAAGACTGCAATAATTTCAACTGTATCACCGTTTTCATCACCAACAGCATTATTATCATCAACAGTATTATCATCAATAGTATTATCATCATCAACAGTATTATGATTCCAAACAGAATTATCATCGAAAACAGCATTTTCATCAACAACAGCAGTTTCCTGAATATCAGCATATCGACAATATTATCGCCATTTTCATCAGCAACAGCATTTTCAAGAAGAATATATTATAATATATCAACAACAGTTTTATAATCAACAACAGCAATATTGTCATCAACAACAGTATTATCATCAACAACAGTATTATGATACCAAACAGAATTATAATCGAAAACAGCATTTTCATCAACAACAGCAGTTTCCTGAATATTAGCATTTCGACAACATTATCACCATTTTCATCAGCAACAGCATTTTTAAGAAGAATAGCAATATACGTAGCCACAACAGTTTTATAATCAACAACAGCGACATTGTCATCAACAACAGCAGTTTCCTGAATATCAGCATATCGACAAGCTAGTGTCAGTAAGCTAGCAAGCTAGTACTTCTGGCTTCGTGTAGACAAAACTAGCTTCATTTCTAAGCTAGAAAACTAGTAAGCTAGTTGACAAGCCAGGACAATTTTTAATAGGATGGAGTTATATTTTTTGGGCTAGTAGCCACCCTCAACAACGGTATAAATTATAATGATATTTTAAGCTATTGCATAGCTTCTATCGCGGGCCTTGAGCGCGGGGACCGAATCCAGAAATTGCGTAACGAAAAACCTCACGCTCCCCACTCCGACGGGCGCGGAGGTGTGGCTTGAAGGCATGCTACGCAATAGCTTTACCGCAGCAGTCCCCGAGTGCCACACGTCTTTTTTAACATTATTATCAACAACAGAATCATCATCAACAAAATTATCACTATTTTCATCATCAACATTCGTCATCTTCGTAATTCGTAATTAATTCTCACGATCAGCCTATTTCATAGAGATCTAGAGAGATGCCAATCGATTGCGCTGAGTACGAAACCTGGTGTCTCATTAAAATTTACGCACACAACAGTAAACAAAATAAAAACAATACTTCGCGTTGTGTGCGTGTCATCACACAAAAATTTGAGAGCGACTATTCGTTCGCACACTAGATTGTAAGTGACGTACGTATAGAGCCCACTACAGCCGCAAGATATGCGTTTATGATAGGGATTGCTTGTCGATAAAATGAGAAACGTTAAAATTAAAACAATTTATAGGCAATACAGTAACTAGGTAGAAATGGACACCTTGATGGTAATATTCATGGTGATGAAGTCCATAAAGCATTGCCTATTGACTTATTGTAAAGTAAAATAAGTATGAAATAAGTGACTTCTTTTTTTAATCCATGTATAATACTATAAAATAATTACTATAAAATTATTGCTCGAGTACCTATCAAATAATAATAATACAATCAGATATTAAGCTAATAGTTATACATTATGATATAAAAATAAGGTAGTAAGGTAGTAAAATTCCGAATCTTATCGACATGGACACACTCGATTCGCATCCTTAACTTACGACCGCAAGCAGCGGCCGTACTACACGATTGTTAGCTTTAGTATGTTCATTATACACTGCGGTATTCAAACTCCGCGTTTGAATAGAGTCACGTACAGAAGAAGCATTGTAAACTATTTACATAAATTATTGTGACTGTCGTTCTGTCACATAATATAAAAGATAAGAAACCAAGAAATCAGTCTACGTAATATTTGTTTTTGAAATTTTAGTAAGAAAATCGTATAATTTTCAGTACTTACCGATGGTATGTGATTCCATTTGACTTAAAGATGCTGGTTTCACTTCGGTTTTTACAAACTTTAACGGAACAACACGGTATTGTCAAATAATACCCGGCCGACGGTCGAACGTCAACTGAATGCAACAAACGGCATGTGTTCTTTTTTTGGGCATATTGCTGCGACACCGGCCCCGCCCCCTAACCATATCTCCCTTTAGTTTCTGTGATCTGTGGCCTATTTAGTGCACTTCCTTAGAGAATTTTGGGTTGCTATATTTTTCGATCTTTATATTACTTAGTTTCAGTTCTGTTTATGTTATAACTTTATATTTAACTGAAGATATTACGGTTCATGGTAACAAAGAAAGAATATACCTATTAGTTATAAGATACAACGAACATATTGTAAAACAATTTTTATTTATGAGGCATTAAATACAAATTATAAAAATAATAATATTTAGGATAAATTGCATTCTGATAAACATAAGTCCTTTTATCAGAGTCACGCAAAGAAAAGTGCAAAAGATAATCCATGTACAATTTATTGTTGAACATTTCAAGTACCTATTGTAATAACAATTTAATCGTCTTACCCGACTGTACTAAAAGGAGGGTTATGTTTTCTGAGAATTAACCTACGAATATTATTAACGTGAAACATTCGTATAATAGAAGTACGATGTATGGTTATGGATGTTAGGTACTCTTTCACGACAAAGTAGGAATTCGAATCTTTAGGAAATGGGTATCATTTAAGCTATCACCAATTTAATTAGTTTTGTGTTTCTTAAATAATAGGGTTTGTCCTCAAAATAGTAGATCTGTCACCAAAATGTAGTCACCAAACAATGCAAAATCAGTTCCACAATAAATCACCTAAAATCCTGAGATATAAGGTCTAGTACCAAATTAATGTTTTTGTATGTATTATAATAGGTGTGTCCTAATAAGTATTGAAGCAAACTAATTTAAAGAGATCACCAATAAATCATATTATGTTACTAGAAAATTGCATTAAGTTCAAATAAAAAATTATTAATTTCCACTGGTAGTATAAATTATATTTAAATAATTTTTTTAGCAGAGTAGTAAATAAAACAATTAAAGTAAAAATAATCAATATTTATTGTTTAAAATAATTACCACTGAACAATCAGCGCTGGTTTAAAATAGCTGGCTTATGGCTAGCAGTAGATAAAACACTAATAGTAGATAAAACACTTAATTAAAGTTACAGTTAAAAGCGCCAATTTGTCTCCGCCCCTTTGATCATTTTTTCATTAAAATTATAAATTGATGTATTAAATTGGTAACGAATACTATTAATTTAATATCTGAACGAAATAAAATGTTACTACTGTATTGGTGACAAAATATCAAATAAAAATGAGTCGAGTCAGGGATCGATAATCGATTAATTTGGTGACAGATCTACCATTCTGAGCACAGAGCTATTATTTAAGTAACAAAACTGTTATTATAAGAACGAAGTTAATATTCATGTAATGCAATATAATTTTATTGGTTATCGATCTCTTATTTTACACATATATTAACATTAATTTGATAATTCATACCTGGGAACAATTTTTGTTTATCTGAGAACGAAAATATTTCGTGGTGATAGATCTATTTATTAGGTGATACAACTTGATGACAAATATAAATTTTGGTGATAGAAAATATAGTTCCCTTAGGAAATTTGGTAAAGTATTATAATATTATCTGCGGTACATACACATATAAATTAAAGTTTAGTAGCCCTTAGGCTACTTTTTACCACACGAAGCCGTGGATTTCAGTTAGACGTTTTTCTTACACTTACTATGAATACTTATCTACATATCTACAATAGATATTGAAGCCAAAAATATAGTTTTCAGAATTTTTGTCTGTTAGTCTGTATGTATGTCCGGGGCCCGGGCTAATCTCAAAAAGTACTGCATGGATTTACTTCACATTTACATAATTTTTGATACAGATAGCTTAAGATTCCCGGAAATCCCACGGGAACGGGAAATATGCAGGTTTTTCTTAGACTACGCGGGCTACGGGCGAAGCCGCTGTCGGAAAGCTAGTAATATCACGTAATATTATAAACGTAAAACTAGGTAGGTATGTAAGTTTGGTGAAATTCACGGGAAAACCACTGAAACAATTTTAACAGTCATGTAGTTTATGTACCAGAATAAAATATAAGCTATAAAAGTGAAGTCCCATGTCCCCACGTGGGGTAAGGGGCAGATGCATTATACATCTGTTTCACTGATCGATTTTCTTTAGGGACAAGTAGGTGATCAGCATTCTGTGTCCTGCCAGACCGAGACATTTTTTTTCTTCGTCTCCACCGGGAATTGAACCCAGGACCCCTCGGTGTTACGCTCACGCGTCAACCACTGTACCAAGGAGGCGGTCGCTCGCTACACATAAGCTATAGGTAGGTATAAATACATGGGTTGATCCAAAAGTAATGATAATCAATATTAAACAAGGTCATTACAGTTAAAATTATTATGTATTCCTCAAGATAGTCTTCTAACTAGATAATATACTTCGATATTTTTTTTCTTAAACTTAAAAAAAAAAACT
Organism: Colias philodice; assembly: GCF_061535455.1. Classification (NCBI taxonomy): domain Eukaryota; kingdom Metazoa; phylum Arthropoda; class Insecta; order Lepidoptera; family Pieridae; genus Colias; species Colias philodice. The sequence goes on along the minus strand of NC_143113.1, from coordinate 4,858,717 downwards.
TTGACTTCATCCACAAAAACCCCTTTACTGCGGCCATCACTTCGCTGTCGTCTTAAAATTTCTTGCCTCGAAGGTGTTTCTTGTGCCGAGGAGAGAGATAGAAATAACTAGGAGCTAGATCTAACAAACAGGGTGGGTGTTCAAGCATTTGGAATGCCGATTTTTGAATGGCAGCCATTGCAACTGACGCTTTGTGATCTGGTGCGTTGTCTGGGTGAAACAGCATTCAAGCCCGCATTTTGCCATGTCTCTTTTCCTCACTAACCTACAGCAATCTTTTAATTTGGTCTGTGTAGTAAGAGCCCAATATAGTGGCTACCTTCTTAAAATATCCCACCATAATTATTCCTTCAGCGTCCCAAAAAACTACCGCTTTAATCTATCCCACTAATTTTCACTTTGAATTTCTTCATCGTCACTTTGGAAGCTAGCATCCAGGCCATTGATTGTTTCTTGGTTTCAGCATAAACATGGTGAACCCGGGTAACGTCCATGATCACAAATCGTGACAAAAAATTATCCTGATCTCATAAAAAATTTGGAAATTCACCCTCTAAATGTCGAATCGTTGTTTCTTCTTTTCGTCGGGAAACATTCTGGCACCCACGGTTCACATTCAAATTAATGTAAATACTTGGAAACGTGGCCTGTTGATATGATTTTTTTGTGATAACTTAGTGAGTACATGAGCAAGCAAAAAATATTTATTTTGTATTTTTATGTGCACAGGAAATACCCAATTATCATTACTTTTGGATCAACCAGTACTTGCTCTTGCCCGCAGATTCGTCCGCGGTCTTAGATAGGTAGGTACCTAAATTTTAAATTATAAAATGGTTAAATTATGGTTTTAGGCGCCAAATTATTTTATTAATCTTATCGATTTTGTGTAATGTGACTGACTGTAAAACATGATTACAATTGCAATGGAAGTAAGGTAACAGTTTTTCAAACGATCGATTTTTTTTTGATATCGATTCTTACGTCAACTACCTACCTACCTACCTATACTTTACAGGAAATGTATTTTAACTTTGTTGATAGTGACAATCCAAACTTAATGATCTAAGCAATCCAATAATAATTAGGTAAAGTAGGTATTTAATAAAAAGCAACGGTTTGAAAACAAAATAATTTTTGAAATTCGGTTTTGAACAATTCAGGGGCTCTGAAAAGCAATATATCATTACGCTAAAATTCAATGTTACTAAACGAAACAATTATGATTTTTTATTTATAATTTATGAAAGAAATAACTTATTATAACTGGAATAAATAGAATAAATACAATATTTATTATTTAATGTAGGTACTAGGTAACTTTAGTCTTTATCGCATTTCATGGCGATTTTTTTCCTGTTACAATCAGCTGTTTCTATGCCTGATTTGTAATGATGACAAACATAACAACACTATCTTTGCAAGCAGGATTGCTTGCAATACTCAGGTAAAACCTGTGTCACTCTAGATTTTACTTATATCTCCGGTTCCTTAACTTTATCCTGATCTGGTTAGCCGTTCTAAAGAAAATTTTCACATCAAACAAACAAACAATTTTCGCATTTCTATTTCTAGTTGGGACCCGGATAAAAAGCAAATAATATAGCATGTATGTAACTATGTAATGTGTACTAATGCAGACAACAGAATATAATCATTTGACTACCTAGTCACTAGACTATCAATTTCATTACAATACCTATATCCGATCAACTATTGTTGCGTATAAAATAATAACAAACATTCTTCCGTCCGTTCATCCTCACATACTTTCACGTTTATAATATAACACGATAGTACCTACTTAACTACCTAATACATAAAGAAACAATAAAATATTATACTAAGGATAAATATGATACAAAACAGCATCTCAAAATCATTAACAAATAAATATTCATTCAAATAAGAATTCAGAGACCTCCTGTCACCCCACATATCCTATATATGCAATCTAAGTATTAAAACAGGAGTTTTTCCAAAGCCTCTTAAAAAAGCCATTGTTATCCCTATCCATAAATCAGGCAACAGATCATATCCCTCTAATTATATGCCTATTTCTCTGCTATATACTTTAGCTAAGATATTAGAAAAATGTGTAAGCAAGAGACTTACTCACTTTTTAGAAAAAAATAAGCTCCTACATAGCAGCCAATTTGGATTTAGATGTGGAAGATCTACTGAGGATGCCACACTGCGGCTCACTACACAAGTGTCAACGCATCTGGATGAAGGCTATAAGTGTCTAGGAATATTTCTAGACCTTCAAAAAGCCTTCGACACTGTGTCCATCCCAATTATGCTTGCTAAGCTGGAGCATGTGGGCGTAAGGGGCCTTCCCCTTGCTTGGTTTACAGATTACCTGTCTAACAGAACGCAATCTGTGCGTATAGTAGGTAAACTGAGTAACGAAGGTGAGGTCTCTAATGGAGTGCCGCAGGGTAGCACTCTCGGTCCTACGCTGTTTCTGATATATGTGAATGAGCTGTGTAAACTAAATGTGGCTGACTGTGAGGTTACCATGTTTGCTGACGATACGGTTATATTATTTAAAGCTAAAACATGGAATGAGGTATTTAAAAAATCTGAAAAAGGACTACGAGCTGTGACCAGGTGGTTGGAAACTAATTTGCTAAAATTGAATGTATCTAAAACTAAATACTTATGCTTTTCAAAAACATCTGGACTTAGTCCAGCTGATCACCTGGACCTCACACTACATGTTTTTCCGTGCAACCGTGATTCCAGCAGTACTACAAGCTCATGCATGTGTCCGAAGATACAGAGAGTTCCTCAAATAAAATATCTTGGCATTATAATTGATGATAAGCTATTTTTTTTTGACGTGATAACGTCTTATAATTCGATAAAGCCGGCTGCACGCACGAAAAAACATGACTCATGCGGCGTTACCTCGCTCTGACTCATCTGAGGCGTTCCATGTAAGGCTTGAAGTGCGAGCGAGAGCGCGGAACGAGCGACAAAGAAGCACAATCGGACGTTGTCACGATCAACTATCGTCAGTAAACCGACTTTACAGACAACCAATTTTTTATAGTTAAGCGGGCAAGCGAGCAGGCGGGTCACCTGATGGAAAGTGAAGCCCGCCGCCCGTTAGCATTCGCGTTGTCAGGGGCACCGCGAATGTGTTGCCGGCCTTTAAGATGTTTATATGCCCTTTTTTTGAAGATTTCCTTGTCGAAGACGCTTGGAAACACCTCAGATGGTAGTTCATTCCACAAATTAGCTTAACTGGATTCCGCAAATTAGAAATGTCTCAACGCCTTAGATCATTAAGTAATGATCTAAGCTCAACGCGGATCAGAAGATTAATATACGTATTTAAAACACTTAGAAACTTTGCAAGCAATGACTTAATAACTCTAATATATAAAGCACTCGGGGAATGCCTCATAAGCTACTGTATTACATCGTGGGGAGGAGCAGCAATAACCTATCTCTTAGAAATTGAAAGGTCACAGCGTGCGCTTTTAAAAGTAGCTTTCAAGCTACCATTCGACCACCCAACTACCATGTTATACTCTAAAGTGAAGATTTTAAGTGTCCGAAAACTATTTGTGTATCAATGTATTCGGCGTTATCATAGACTTAATAACAGCAATGAGACTAATAACAGCTGACTTAAGAACAGTTAAGTTCCTTCTTATACAAAAACAGTATTCTCAGTCCCTTCCAATCTGGTTTTCGTCCAGGGCCTTTAGACAAACGTACGTAACGCCATGGAATAGAAACTGCTAACGCTAATTATTGACATAAGCTCATGACATTTTGGTAATGGTTCGATCACACTACCAACGACGCAGACGACCACGACCAAAGTTCCAATCTTGCCGAAATTTGTCCAAAATCAATATCAAAATCTCCCGTCATTCTGGTACTCGGAAATAAAAAAATTCGAGGTCAATTAATAAAAAGAAATAGGGTTTTTTGCGATTTTCGCCGAGACGGTAAGTTTATCATACAATCACCTGAACCAAAATTGTAGATCATCTAATTATCTATAAAAAAGGTTAAATACGTTTTTTTTAGGAGCCACCGTTTCTATGAAAAACCTGTTTGTTTATCCATTGATCTCAAAAATTTTTTTTCCAAACACCAATACGACAGGAAATTCTTAAATTTCATTTTTAATTGTGTTTTGCACAATTTTATTTAATTGCGACTGGATGAAAATTTTTTTCGAGGTCGTCGTTGTCGTTGGTAGGGTGACCGAATCCTTAGGCAAAACATCATACGCTTATGTCAATTGCTATCGATAGCGTATTCTATTCCTTGGCGTTTTGACGTTTGGCTAAAGGGGCAGGACATAGTACGACTACTGCACTTGTTAAAGTCACGGATGACATACGTAATGGAATGGTAAAGAAGCAGTTGACAGTTCTAACCCTCCTAGACTTTAGTAATGCCTTTAACACCGTCGATTTCGACATACTGCTACAACTGCTTCATTCTATTAACATATCTCCTACAGTGGTTGATTGGTTTCACAGTTACTTGCACGGTCGCCGCCAGCATGTATTATTGGAGGATAAGTCATCGTCCTGGTGTGATGTTGTTACAGGCGTTCCGCAAGGTGGCGTTTTGTCCCCTCTCCTATTTGCTATTTTTATTAATTCCATAACTAATAATTTATCTTCTCTCTATCACATGTATGCTGACGATCTCCAGATATACACCCAGTCTACCCTCGAGAACCTATCCTCCGCAATCTTAAACACGAACACCGATTTGGAGAGAATTTTGAATTGGAGTCAGAGGTACGGTCTGAATATTAACCCAAGCAAAAGCCAAGTCATAATCATTGGTAGCCCATATTTAATCTCGCGGATTGACTGGACATACATCCCCAAAGTTCATATAGATGGCTCCGTCATTGAATTTCAAAAATCTGTAAAAAACCTGGGGGTTCACTTTGACACGACTCTGTCTTGGTCGTACCACGTAAAAGAGACAAGTCGCAAACTCTACGCAGCGGCTAGTTCTCTAAGACGTTTACGGCATTTCTTACCGATTTCTACCAAAATTATGTTAGCTAAATCCCTACTTCTTCCGCTCCTTGATTATGCTGACGCCTGTACCACTGATCTTAGTGAAGACCATTTAAATACATTTGAGCGTCTCCAAAATTTCTGCATTCGTTTTGTTTACGGTCTTCGTAAATATGACCACGTTTCCCAGTTTCGTAATAAACTCAAGTGGCTTCCTATAAGACTTCGCCGGAATGCAAATGCGTTGAAGTTGTTATTTTCCATCCTCTTTGATCCCAATTCTCCCTCCTATTTAAAAGAACAATTTAATTTCCTAGATTCAGGTGTTTATACTCTTCGTTCCGCTGATAACCTTCTCCTTAGCTTTCCTTCTCACCACACTAGTTTCCTTGGTAAATCCTTTGTAATAACCGCTATCAGACTTTGGAATTCTTTGCCTATAGCTGTAAGATGAGCTTCCTCGAAAAGTTCCTTTAAAACTCTTTTAAATAAACATTTATCTGATTTAGCTTTTCCTTCAAAATAATAGTATGTATTATATCTTCTTTTATTATTCATATAATATGTATTTTATTTACTCTCTTTTATCTTTATTTCATTGCCACCCGTGTACCCATTTAATATCAATCTTTATCCTTTACCTTGGGCAGCCTGGAAGAGATCGCTGATAAGCGATAAGGTTGCCTTATGTGCTGTGAATGTTTCCCTTTCTGTTAATATTATATGATTGTAAATTTTGTAATGGTACATAAAATTGTTAAATAAATGAGTATAAAAAAATAGAAGAGTTGCTGTTCCAGTTCTGTGGGCTAAATCCAAATTTGCACACAGGCACTATACCTAAATATATTGCTCCAAAACTGTACAATAAAATGAATAAGTTTTATAATATTACTGCTCTGAATAATTACCAAATTAGGGCTAGAATTTTGAATTGGTTAGTATTTTAGTTAGTAGTTAGAATTTTGGAATAGTCTTGACTACAATAACACAGAAAATCTATTACAAATTCCTTAAATGGATTAATTAATACATGCATACACAAACACACACACACACACACACATACACACATACACGCACGCATGCACGCACGCACACTCACATAAACTTATACACTTACATATATACTTATATATACTATAGTATTGATAATGGTTTTGGACTTATTAATTTTTTTTAATTTTAATTTTTAAAATATTAATAATTTCCATTTCTTGATTTTTACATTTTAATATACTTATCATGAATCTTAATTTTACCTTTTAATTGTAATTTTAATTGATTTTAATTTTTAGCTATAATAACTTACATTATTATTATTGTTTATTTTATTTTAATGTTATGTTGATTGTAACAACTTATGGTGTTGCATTGTTTCGATTTAATTTTGATTTTTTGCTGATTTATGGCTGTTGCTCAATTTATTCTATAATTAGTTACTAACTTGTTTAATTTTTGATGAATTTATTAATGTGCCGATATAATTTTGAAATTTGTTTTGGACGTGCTTTATTTGTAATGAATGAATGAGTTACCTAGACACATTTTTTTTTTGTTTTGCTGTTTGAACTTATTTGTTATTGATTTTTTTTTATAGTTTTAATTGCATGTAAATTTTAATTTATTTTTGATTTTATTTAAATTGTCACTGTAAATGGAAGACACAGGCTCCTGAAAAACAGTTCTTACTATCTTAGGAGCCTGGGTCGCTCTAATTTGTAAAATTTTTAAGTGAAATAAATGATTTATTTATTTATTTATTCAACTCACAATCACTACAAAAATATGCACTTTGATCTTAATAAAAACATAAATAAAAAACAAACATACCAAAGCGATTTCATTTTCAAATTCAACTAATTTCTTCAGGACGAATTCGCCAAAATGCAATGTACTAAAGAGACTACGGTTGCTCGCTCCGTACATATATTTTGGATTTTTGAACATTTTTACACGATTTTTTTCACTTTAAAATCAATAACATGTCACACGGACGAGCTCCAAACAAAGAGTGAGGAAAGAGGAAAATGAAATCAGTTTTACTTTACATAGATTTAGTTATCATCACTTCACTACATAGTATAAAACAAAGTCGCTTTCTCTGTCCCTATTTCCCTATGTCCCTTTGTATGCTTAAATCTTTAAAAGTACACAACGGATTTTGATGCGGTTTTTTTTACTAGATAGAGAGATTCAAGAGGAAGGTTTTAGTATATAATTTATTAGGTTTTAGACAAAGCGGGCGAAGCCGCGGGCAGTAAGCTAGTCATAGTATAAAACAAAGTCGCTTTCTCTGTCCCTATGTCCCTTTGTATGCTTAAATCTTTAGAACTACGCAACGGATTTTGATGCGGTTTTGTTTAATAGATAGAGTGATTCAAGAGGAAGGTTTTAGTATATAATTTATTAGGTTTTAGACAAAGCGGGCGAAGCCGCGGGCGGTAAGCTAGTTTTAGATATGACAGGCGTTGGTTCTAATCAGTATCAGTAATATCATAAAGAGGAAAGATTTTATAACTAATATACTCAAAAAATCGAGTGAGGTTTATTGGCTATTTTTTATCTTGGATAAATCCAGGCATAGACAATGCAAACAAACTTAAACTTTTATCCTTACTGACATTCAATAGTCCTTCGTTTTCCTTTCTCTTACGTTTGCGACGCTGGAGTTATTTTGTGGTCTGATTTTTGTGTACATACTCTGAAAACAGTTTGGAGGCTGAGTGAGCGATATACCAATAACGTGTATATGTAACTAATATACTTACATAATGACAACTGTTAATTTTCTTATAGCTATCACCAAGGCTATCACCAATTGCTGTTCATTTATCTCACAAAAGCTCGTAAAAATTGGAACGATTACGTCAATTGTAATCTTAAAATATTAGAAAAGGATAACATGTTTTTATTATATTATGCACTCATACTTTCTATGTAGTGAAATGCACATTTTTCAAGAATAAAAACAGTCGCAAAAAAATCGCAAATAATGTAACGCATCCAGTTTGCAATATAAGTTATCTATGTCACGGTGACGGAATGCAAAATCATTTTGAATCAAAATCAAAATGAGTGCCTTGAATAAGCAGATATCGCTATTTCATTCTGACAATAAATAATACTCGCGTGCCTGTTTCAGTCACATAATAATAATTATTAGTGTAGTGTAGTTTAAAAAAAAATAAAAAGTGCCTATTAAATACGTAAATTGATGATAAATACGATAATAAAATTTAACGTACCTACCTAACTAAGCACTAAATTGTCCCGTCCGACTAGGGCCCTTCCGGCCTCCTCCACTCAAGCGACAGCCCAAGCCGAAGTTCGAGATCCCCGTGGCGGGGGGACGCCCTTGCGCATGTCGCTACCAGGGTGAACCTTCAGTTCACCCAAGCGTCCGCGTTAAAATGTAGAAGCCCTTCTGGCTAACATTGAGAAACACCACACAAAAAAAAAACACTAAATTGTATCTACCTACTTAGGTACCTACACTTTCAAATTTCAGAAATTTTTATTTGTTTTAAATCGAACAAAGACACATAAGTCCAGCAAATAACATTTTATGGTTTACCATTTCCAACGCAATCTGACACGTATTTTTTTCATCTTACAATTATTAATTACTAGGTTTGGTTCCCGTGGGATTTCCGGGATTGCGTCATTTTCCCGGGACAAAAAGTAGCCTATGTCCTTTCTCGGGTATCAAAATATCTCCATACCAAATTTCATGAAAATTGGTTCAGTAGTTTAGGCGTGATTGAGTAACAGACAGACAGACAGAGTTACTTTCGCATTTATAATATTAGTATGGACTAGGTTTCCGCCCGCGGCTTCGCCCGCGCAGTCAAAGAAAAACCCGCATAGTTCCCGTGGGATTTCCGGGATTGCGTCATTTTCCCTGGACAAAAAGTAGCCTATGTCCTTTCTCGGGTATCAAAATATCTCCATACCAAATTTCATGAAAATTGGTTCAGTAGTTTAGGCGTGCCGCGTGATTGAGAAACAGACAGACAGACAGAGTTACTTTCGCATTTATAATATTAGTATGGATTACACAAACACAACTTATTTTTATCGTAAAGCAAAAATCTTAGAGCATTCCAAAAATGCTTCGAAAGCGCCCTCTATTCAATTTTATGAGTAACCGTATATCGCGTGTTCATTCATTGTATTATACATAGAGCACGTAATGTTGCAAACACTCAATAGATGGCAGCTTAAAAATATTTTCCTTTAAAAATTATATTTACAGATAAATTTCATGTTTTAATGATATAAAAAATAATTGTAAAATATTTATAATGAAAGATAAAACTAATCATTATAACTTTCATCAATGTAAAATACATTTTCGAAAATTATTCTGAATCACGCTGTTGATATTTTTTGTGTCAATAAGTATATATAATTATGTTCAACTATGGTTAGTGTACTCGCTTCGGCAGTACATATACTAAAATTGGAACGATACAGAGAAGATTAGCATGGCCCCTGCGCAAGGATGACACGCAAAATCGTGAAGCGTTCCACATTTTTTGAAGATTACTTAGGTTTTATACAAAAATAGCAAATCGGCCTCCTAAAGATGATTTATTTTATGTTATTTACGTTTGAGGAATTATTTGTCTGTAAATAATAATTAATAATTTACCAAAATGTATAAGTTTCAAATGTCTTGTTCGTCGTATGAAAATATTCGTAGTACTAACTTACTAACTTGTATTTAAAATTTAAAATTTAAAAGTGAAGCAGAATATTAGGTAATTTTCGAATAAGTTATTGCCCCTACAGCTGTAAAACACAATAATTTGGAAAATCCAAAAGTGCACGCCTCATAATTTTTTTTTTAATAAATATTTATTAATTATCATTTTTGTTTATTTAATAACTCAGGCCCCGGAATCACAGACACAATAGAAAATCTATTGTGTCGTGGACCGATCGGGCCGTTCGGGGCTCAATGGGTTAATAACAATTAAACCACATCGAATCAGACCCTGAAAAATGAAAGGGTTCTATTCCTGAGCATACTCAAGCGTAAGAGAAAAAAAAAGACTCGATTAGTAAAGTATTTCGGTCGCTATCGTGTTAACAAGAAAAAGGATCCGCACATACAGACACACGGACGTCCAAGACAGAACTTTTTTAAACTGTTTTTTAACTAGTTTAAATAACAAAAATGACATCAAAAATATCATGAACGTTAAAAATAGTGTTTTTTCTTAATATGTGTGTGTATGTATTATCTTACAAGTGCAATGTATGATACATAAAGACATTTTAAGTTTGAAAAATCAGATGTTTTGCGCGAAGTGGCAGTAGTACCCACCTCAACGCTTCGCTTATGAGGCGTGCAATACAAATTACAATGAATGGGTCGCCTGGAAGAGATCACTCTCAAGGCAGGTGAATTTAGGTAATGCTATTTTTTTCCTTTTAATTTATTTATATAATTAAATTGTGATAAACAAAAAAACAATTTTTAACACTGTTTTGCATAATAGCTATCTAATCACTAGCAAACTTGATTTATAGTTAGTCCATTGAAAAGTTACATTTGGGGTCGCGTTTCTTAGAGGACGCAATTTTTTTTTTTGATGTGTAGGGGGGGTCAGTGTGAAGCTATCACCAAGTTTGTGGGGTCGCCACCTCACACAGATCTATGTCTGTGGTCGCCACCCTTGTCCCACGGCCGCCATCTTGAAAATTTCGGTTGAAATGGTTTTTACGATTTATCTCTTAAACCATATTTTATCTGATAAAAAAAAATTGATGCAACAATTTTTTTTTATCAGATAAAATATGGTTTAAGATTGTTTTATTATATTTTTGATAAAATATGTGTGTAATATGTTTTATTATTGATAAAATATGGTTTTTGAATTGATTTGTTGAAAATTAAATTTTCTACAATTTTGATCCAGTAACTTTTTGTCGTAGAACTATAAATAAAAAAGTTATAAGCGAAAATGTTCAGAAATTAGAGCTATTTATATTTTTCAATAAAACTTTTTTTTATAATTTTACGAAGAAATGATATCAGACCATTTTTGTAGATTATTTTTCGAGTAACAACTTTTATATACAATATTTGCGGCGGCCGTGGGACAAGGGTGGCGACCCCACAAACTTGGTGATGCTTCACACTGAGCCCCCCTACACATCAAAAAAGTAAAATTGCGTCCTCTAAAAAACGCAAGGTTAGGCCTAAAAAATGTAACATTTCAATGGATTCAGTGAGATTTTGGTAATCGTGGCCGGCAAGTGGCCGGCAATCCATTATCAGTTATCACAATAATACATATTATAAATTATAATAGGCACGAGTATAAGATAAAAGTATTGCCTATGTACATATTAGTAATATTATTATGTGATTATTATTCATTTATACCTATAGTTATGAAAATATTATATAAGGGATTCAAAAAAACAGCATAAAAACATTGTTTATAAGCTGTGTTTATAAGGATATTTTTGTGTGCGCTCTGCAGAACAAAACTAATTCTCATTCGTCAATGTCAACTGTCAATAATTTCCCGATCCAAATGTTGACGGCACAGATCTAGTACAAGAGTTGTACTAGATCTGTGGTTGACGGCGTGTAATTTTTAAGTTGTGACACCATTGATTGTTGTGATTAGGCATTAAAAAGAATTCTAAAACTGTTTATACTTTTATCAGTTTGCATAATTTACTTTTCAACATTCGTGTTTAGGGTGGAACTGTAATCGATTCATAAGTGATGATTTCGTTGTGCAAAATGTAAGAGTTTCGGTTTCTCGGCATCAACTGTTGCGATGTTGATACTTTACATTAACCACATCGTATTTGCACATAGCTAACGACAGACGTAGAAATGGTTATATAGCGGTGTTCCAATTAGACCCAAAACGTGGCCAAAATGCGTGTAAATTTGCGTAGATTCATGATAATAGGCGTCTCTCTGACTGGTGCATGGATTATATACACGTATTTATCATTTTTCGTAGTCACAAATTCTTATAGCCGAAACAATTTCATCGACTTGGAGAAAAAGTTAGATAGTTTACAGTCAAAACTCGATGTTGAACTGAGTGACAGTAGTGTGTTGTTAGAAAAAGTTAAACAGCATTTAATAAGAAGTGAACAGAATGAGAAAACCAAGGAATTGTACAGTAATAACTTAGAAACACAGAGTAAGTATATTTTAATCCAATAGATATGAATTACCTTCACACATCTACAAATCTTTTAATAAACGTACATATTATATTTACAGGATATTTTCTGAACATATAATATTATTTAATAAAGCCTGTAGGAATATAGAAATATGATGTATCTATAGAGGTAAATAATTTTCAAAATAAATACAATACTTTTTAAAACTAACTTCCTCATATTGTTAACGTTAAAACTATAGACACATGTTATTTCAACACTTAACTAAAATTAAATAGATAACATTGTTTAAAATATTTAACATAACCAGGAAAAGCCACGGCCTTTCCTATTCAACCAGTATCATTTATCAAAACCAATTATGCATGTGAATTATATCTATTGTAATATAAAAATGAACTGTATTTTTGTGTGAACTCGTGGCAACTACAGGTTTTATTTGAAAAAGTCAATTTAACCTTTGGCTGACGTACTGGTCTAAATGTAACTTTAACGCCGCGGTACCGTCTCATAGACGTTAAAAATTAAATTGAAATAAAATAATATAAATTAAACAATACTATACTGTAACAGTTTTACAAATTGATTCATACATGTTTAAGAACAATTTATTACAGATAAAATAAAACTACTGTCCTTAATTTAATAATAATCAACATTTATTCATGTATACACTATAATTGCTTATCTAAATTTAGGAACTCTTTTTTTTTTCTAAAACTATTCATCAATCGACAAATGAACTTAAATTATCGTTACTTCTTTGTATTATAATTAAAAAATAACAAAAATAATTAGTCTTTCTTCAATAACAAAAAAAATGACAAGGCACATATTCGGTACATTTTCAACGTCGTAGTACAGTCATTGCATATTTGAAGACAGCATGTAAGACACATTGGCTTGCTGCATTGATATTTGATAGCAATAGTACTTTGTTCTTCTTTTTAGGCGACTTGGACATATTGCACACGTCTTCCGAGTTCCAGGTTGCGGATTAGCTTGGCTTTTTAGAGACGGAGGAGGTTCAGGCATGTCGGTTGGTCCAATGCAGAAGTTGATCTTTCAACTGGGGTTCTTTCCCGTTTCCTTGGCATACTCCTAGCTAGCATAGGTGTTTGTGGCATACTCTTTGGTGCAGATTTCATTTTTTCTAGGCATTCTGCGAAATTGAATAAAATTAAAACCGATGTGACGTCAACGAGACCCTATGTGGCTACCTACGTAAACACAGAGGTGACGACCAAGAGACATGCTTAGTTTTTGTACATAAACACCGTACTTACGTCTGTGAGACGGCGATCGCTCCTGTGGGAAAACCTGTGCACTCGTCGCGCTCGCGGCCGCGACTGACGGCAACAAGATGGCGGGATAGGAAGGTAGCGGGAGGGGTAACGCTACGCGTCGCGTTTTTTGAAAAATATTGTCATAATAAAAATAATGACGTCTGTGAGACGTATACCACGTCAGTTAAAGGTTAATAAATCATTTATTTTATCAAGGCAATTGGTTACAATATATCATTATGCTACAAATAATAGGAGCAGAGTAATGAAAAATTGACCGCCTCCTCGGTACAGTGGTTGACACGTGAGCGTCCTGGGTTCGATTCCCGGTGGAGACGAAGAAAAAAAATGTCTTGGTCTGGTGTGACACAGAAGGCTGATCACCTACTTGTCCCTAAAGAAAAATCGATCAGTGAAACAGATGTATAATGAATCTGCCCCTTACCCCACTTGGAGACATGGGACTTCACTTTTTAATGAAAAATTGTGCAAGAATATTATTTCTGATAATTGGTAAAATATTTGAATAATTTAAAAAGCTAGATAAAAAGAAATATACAATTACAATTCCAAATCACAGGTGCCGAATTGGTCAGGCTTCCACCCTGGATCGGCATGAAAGGATGCGGGTTGGAATCCGCCTCATGTTCGAATTTTTTACATCCATACTAATATTATAAATGCAAAAGTAACTCTGTCTGTCTGTCTGTTACTCAATCGCGCCTAAACTATTGAACCAATTTTCATGAAATTTGGTATGGAGATATTTTGATACCTGAGAAAGGACATAGGCTACTTTTTATCCCGGGAAAATGACGCAATCCCAGAAATCCCACCGGAACGGGAACTACGCGGGTTTTTCTTTGACTGCGCGGGCGAAGCCGCGGGCGGAAACCTAGTTCTTTATAAAATATTTGAATGCCATAAATACCAAAAATATCAAATTCAAACCCAAATCATTAAATAATGTTGTTATTGATATATAAATCTAACACATGGATAATTAATATGAAGCTTATCAAAACATGATACAGCAGTTTTGGCCACAGACCAATAACACACATAATTTATTTCTATGATAAGGAATAAGTTGCCCTAAATTTTGTATTATCTCTATTAAGATGGGAATAATAAACAAATTATCTATACTAATATTATAAAGCTGTAGAGTTTGTTTGTTTGAACAAGGTACTGGTAGGTGAGGTAGTGGTCTGATTTGAAAAATTCTTTAAGTGTTAGATAGCTCAATTATTGAGGAAGGTTATAGACCATATATATATGTATAATCACGCTAAGACCAACAGGGGCGGCTAGTTATTAATACGTCTAAATAGATTATTAAATTTTTTTTTACTAAATAGACTAGCTAACTCATGTGACTTTGTCTGCTCAAAAAAGTAATACTTAATGCAAAATTTTGTTGTCTTCCTTACCGCTTCGTTATAAAGTGATACAGCTCATTGCCTCCCTCAATAAATGAATTTTCTATCACATATTTTTATCAATTTAAAACAATAGTTCCTGAGATAAGTGCTTTCAATCAAACAAACAAAATATTTAGTGTGTTTGGTTGGTCATATGATCTATATTCTATACTAATAAGTGACTCACAACAAAATAATTATTAAATTTGAATGAGTAGTTTCTTAAATTTGTGTGTAAGAATAAACAAACTATTCAGCTTTATGTATTACTAGTGGTCCGCCCCGGCTTCGCCCGTGGTACATATTTCGCAATAAAAGGTAGCCTATGTCCTTTCTCGGGTATCAAAATATCTCCATACCAAATTTCATGCAAATTGGTTCAGTAGTTTATGCGTGATTGAGTAACAGACAGACAGACAGAGTTACTTTCGCATTTATAATATTAGTATGGACTAGCTGCTATTTACCTGCAGTGCTCATGTTTTTTTTCATCTATTGAATTAAAGATTTGAAATTTTGTTTGCCTTTCTTAGAGTGACCATACACGGGCAGCTTGAGCAGTCGGTCGTTGACTGCTCAAGCTGTCTTTACAAACCGCGCAGTAGACGGCTTAAAGCGGTCGCGACTGCTCGAGCAGTCCGTGTACGGCAGTGAATGAATGTCTATAGTTTACCGCGCGGTCGCGGCTTCAAGCCGTCGATCTCAACTGCTTGAAGCGGTCCGTGTAATATACACATACACCCTTATTTTTCTACTTATGTAGAGATATTAAAAAATAGAAGTAATTTAGAAAACACATAAAAACCTTAATTTATTCTGTAGCTGTATACAAAATATATTTTATGTAATTTAATTGAAAGTTTTCATATTAGAATGAATGCTGCATAATGTTTAAAAAACTGTTCAAATATTTACATTTCAATAGAATAGACAGCTAGGTTAGGCAATAGTTTATGCCCTAATCTATATCTATGAATAGAATCTAGATAATAGACCATAGACGTATGAATATATAAACAAATATTATCCATTCTGAACAAAGAAAGGAAGTTGATATTCAGAATTCCTACCAAGAAACTTGCAAATATGTATCTTATAAACTGTATTCTGAATCATACATCTTAATTTAAAAGTGACTATATTTTTCATTTAATTAAATAAGTTGTATTACATGAAAGTAATATAACTACTTCTATACTAATAATATTAAGCAGTTGTATATTTGTTTGTTTGAACACGTTTATCTAGGGAGATTGGCATCAATTTTAAAATTCTGTCACTGTTAGATATGTATGTGAAAGCTTTAAGCTATATATGTAGTATATACTTAACACACAGGCGAAGCCGGAGCGGACTGCTAGTATTTTATATAATTTATACACATATTTTGTTACAGGTATAATAAATCCAATCCTGCCAGTTTTAGTAATAGCATGCGATAGAATAACAGTCAAGAGGTGTTTGGATAATCTAGTCAAGTTCAGACCCAATAAGGAGACATTCCCTATTATAGTTAGTCAGGTATGTAGTAATTTATATTTATTATATCATCTAATATTGTTGTAGCAAAATTTTGTGATGTTTATTTGTAACGTTTCTCTGTCACAAATAAGACACTACTTATTTTCTACAATATGTTTGTATCAATTTAACTGTTTGTTTGAGATATATTTATTGTATTTTTTAAGAAAATAAAAATGTAGATTACGCTAGTGTGTTTTTTAATCAGTCGCGGAAAATAGCATAATGTGTCGTTCGATTATTGTTTTTGAAAAAAATAAGTTCTTATTCTTCTTTTTCTTAAGTGGCAACTTCCGATCTCAGTGACGTCACATTTTGCAAAAAAAGTTCCACATTTAATTTTAAACGCTAACTAGTTATGTAATAACACAAAAAAAAAGTTACATTTCTTACTCATACATTGTTTTTATATATTGTATATTCACAGGACTGCGGTCACAACGCAACCTACCAAGTGATAAAGAAATACACAGATTCGGATCCGACAATATCCGTGGTCAAACAACCAGACCTTTCAGAGATACCCTTGGCAAGGGCCAAAGTTAAATTCAAGGGGTATTATAAAATAGCGAGGCACTATAAGTTCGCGTTGAATTATATATTCAGGAGTTTGGGGCACGAGGCTGTGATTATCGTAGAAGGTAAGTTTAAAAAAATATTTTTTTTGTAGATTTTTATAAATTTTGTAAAAAAAAAATGGAACCAAAAATTATACCGCTTTCAAATTGTCACTGTAGGTTTTTTTAACAAATATTGTGTAGATTTTTTTTACAAAAAACTTTTCGGAGGTGAAAAAAATATTTATGGGTGCACTACGAGACTACATCTTTAAAATCATAATCGGTTCTAGAGTCTGGCCAGCCAAAGCTGAACCCAGTAAAGGGCGGCAAATTTAAAAAATATGGACTGGTAACATCGGCTTTAGTAGGAGAAAAACATTTTGATACTTTTGATATTCATAAAGGTGATCGTAGTATACAAGGTACATTAGGTACACAACACAGCAAGATTTAAACATTATTAAAGTAAATGATTTGAACCATTTTCAACAAAACTGACAACAAACTACGCAGAAACGCCATGATGACATTCCATAGTGTGGCCGCTACAAAAAACACTGGGTTCAGCTTTGGCTGGCCAGACTCTACCAGTTGATAGTCTTATTAATTATTATCAATACAAAAAAAAATATAGTCTAATTGAAATTTAAAACGTTTGGAAAGAAAGCTTATGTATTTATATAATATTAGCGGTCCGCCCCGGCTTCGCCCGTGGTACATAATATTTACGTTTTCTCTACATAAGAACCATCCTCGTAGTTCAAGGAATATAATAAAAAAAGAATTATCGAAATCGGTTCAGCCGTACTCGAGTTATTCGCTTACCAACACATTTTGCGATTCATTTTTATATATAAGAGAAGAAGATATGATTAGATATCATATCATTTGCATTCCATATAGATATCATATCATAGATTTATATGAACGAGATATTTATTTATGAATTATGTATATTGAATGGATAAAAATTTTATTGAAGGAAAACATGTGTAAAAAGAGCTTATGTATTTATCTGTAACTAGCGGTCCGCCCCGGCTTCGCCCGTGGTACATATTTCGCAATAAAAGGTAGCCTATGTTCTTTCTCAGGGTCTAAAGATTGTCTCTGCCAAATTTCATCAAAATCGTTCCTAGTAGGTAATAAAATTCATATATTTTATTACCTACTAGCGGTCCGCCCCGTCTTCGCTGTACATATTAACGTTTCCTCTACATAAGAACCATCCTCGTACTTCAAGGAATACAATAAAGAAAGAATTATCGAAATCGGTTCAGCCGTTCACACATGATGCCCTGACAACGCGAAACGGGTTTCATTTATTCTTTAAAGACACTTAGCAATATATAATGAACTCTATTGAAGTGTAATACAGTCCAAAGTTGATAAATATTTTATATCTTTTTAAATATTTTTTTTTTATTTTGTTTTACAGATGACTTAGATATTTCTCCAGACTTCTTTGAATATTTTCAAGGGACATACCCGTTGCTGCTCAAAGACCCTAGTATATGGTAAGTTAGTTCCACTTTAACTTTAACTCCCGTCACTTTAACTCGCGTCACTTTAGCTCCCGTTACTTTAATTCCCGACACTACCTCCCGTCACTTTACCTTCCGTCACTTTAACTTGCGTCACTTCACCTCCCGTCGCTTTAACTTCCGTCACTTTAACTCGCGTCACTTTAACTCCCGTCACTTTGCCTCCCGTCACTTTACCTCTCGTCACTTTGCCTCCCGTCACTTTAACTTCCGTCACTTTAACTTTACCTCCCGTCATCCAGGTGCATTTCAGCGTGGAACGACAACGGCAAGAAGGAACTGATAGATCTCTCTCGACCCGAACTATTGCACAGGACGGACTTCTTTCCGGGGTTAGGATGGGTTCTGAGGAGTGAAACTTGGGATATGCTGGAGGCTAAGTGGCCGCAAGCGTAAGTGAGCTTTAGAAACTAGAATATAAGTTGTTTTTGTATCTATAGCATAACACATGAAAAAAAATCTAAAATAACACACTTAAACTCATGAAATTATTGTATCGTCATCGATCCTTGAAAAGTGTGCGATGTTTGAATTAAATTTGTCCGTTTTAAGTCTGACAAAATCAAGTATACAATAAAGTTGATGACATACAAATATCTAGTTAGGTGAAGAAGGTATAAATAAAAACTATTAAAAAACATAATTGGATGAGAAACATGTGATTTCTTATTTTATTTTACACATTTTAAATATTATACTTTCGATAACAATTTAGCATTCAAATGATAGATAAATATTATTTTTATTAATATTTTCTCAATAAATGAACCTTTTTTTAGATTTTTCGACGATTGGCTTCGAGATCCACAGAACACTCAGGGTAGAGCGTGCATAAGACCGGAAGTGTCGAGAACATATTCGTTCGGAAAGGTAATTATTTACGTGACCTTGGTTGAAGTCACGTTTGACAGGAGTCAAAGTCGTTTCTGACGAACTGTCAAAGATTAATTGTTATTGTTGTGAATTGTTGTTGATGTGAAATTTATACTTTATATTTTTTAATATGTTTACGTAATTTATAAATCATTCGTTCTTTCTTACTTATTTTATCTTTGTCTTACTTTATTACAGGTTGGAGTAAGCAAGGGGCTATTCTTCGACTTGCATTTAAGATACATGCAGTTGAATATGGAGTTTGTTGAATTCACTAAACTGAATCTCACGTATTTAATAAAGGTATATCATATTATTTACAAGTTATATTTTATTGAAGTGAAAACTTCTTTAGCGGCGTTGAGCACTTTTTCTGTAATGGGTATAAAATCTTAAACTCGCGTCAGGACACGTGACCAGCCCCCCTAGTCAAGTGGCTTTCTGTTAGCGTAGCGTTCAATAGAATAGACTACGAATGTATGAGATTGACGTAAGCAGTAGACACGTTTATCTACAGCTTACGTCAATCTCATACATTCGTAGTCTATTCTATTGAACGCTACGCTAACAGAAAGCCACTTGACTAGGGGGGCTGATCGAAAAAGCATAAGACGGATGGATATCAAACATGCTCAACGTTAATAATCAAGTTTTCACTTCTGCCGGCACTCCCCCAGTGCAACCCATCTTTTTTGATAATTGACTAAGGCCGGCTACTCACGTACCTGCCGTAGGGGCAAAATTGGAACAATCTCGGTTGCACGGCGGTCGGGGCAATTTCAGCTGTTCTCTAAATTGTCCCTGCCTATACACATCACAATTAAGGGTCCAATTTCAATTTGCCCCTGCAACAGGTACGTGTGTAGCCGGTTTAACCTCGCGCCCCAATTCTGTCCCAGGTTTAATACTTTAATATTTATTTATTTTGACTAAACTAACGATTATGAACGTAAAAAAATATCGAATTTGGTAAATAACTAATTCATCGCAGATGCATACTTGGGTTTGTGTTTGACATTACATACATTTTGGTGATTAATTTTTATATTTTCTACACTTGACACAAGTTTTCCGCGCCTGTGCTCATATATAATCATATACTTACGGAAACTGTTTGTTGTTGTTGATATTTTACATATTTTATCATTTACACTTATCTTCTTCTTCAGGATTCAAAAAAAGAAAGGAGTTTCTCAATTTGTCTGTATTTTTTTTCTATGCATGATCTATTTTTTATTTGACAGCCTTTCAATTTGGTCCCCTGTAAATTTGGTCAATTCTGACAATTTGAACGCAGATTAATTCTTTTTCAAAAAATATTTTTTAGTCTTAACTCGATGATAAAAAATTTTTTTTATGTTTTTTTTTATATTTTTCCAGGACATATACGACGACAATCTCACGTCGCTAGTGTATTCTCTCCCGGAATCAACAGCTGAAGATGTGATCACAGGGATTGGTACAGGGCCGGTCAGAGTCGGTTATTCTAACGCGAAAACTTATCAAAAAGCCGCTAAAAAGTTGGGTCTAATGGATGATTTTAGAGTAAGTATAGAAGTCCTACTAATATTATAAATGCAAAAGCTTGTGAGGATTGATGTGTATGTGTATGTTTGTTACTCTTTCACGCAAATACTACTGAACCGATTACAATGAAATTTTGCACACATATAGAGGGTAACTTGGATTAACACAATATAGGATATGTTTTATCCCGGAAATCCCACGGGAACGGGAACTATGCGGGTTTTTTTTTTAAACGCGGGTGAAGTCGCGGGCAGAAAGCTATGTCCTTCCTCAAGCCTCAAGCTATCTCTGTACCAAATTTGAAGTAAACATGCAGTACATGCAGTATTTTTTTAAATTAGCCCGGACATACATACAGACAAAAATTATAAAATTTTTGGCTTCTGTTATCTGTATCTATTGTAGATCACGCCCTTAGTATTCTTTAAAAGAATATTCATTATACAGTTTTGACTTTCCTACGATTTTATAATAATATGTATAGATAATATAAATATGTTTATCTCCACAGAGTGGCATTCCCCGTACAGCATACAGAGGTATAGTAACATGTTATATAAAGGGTCGAAGGGTTTACCTTGCGCCAAATTACGAATGGGTCAAATATGACCCCAACTGGGGGTAAAAAAATATAGCAATATTTGAGGGTAGACTGAAATGTACAGATTTGTTTTCGTTTTTGTGTTGTTTTTATTTTCTTGGAGATGGAATCTTTTTCGAATATATAGTATGTGTTTGATTGTTAGTGGTAAAATTAGTAGATAACTTATTCGTTGATATTTATAAAATTAGTAGAGAAATGATTGGCCAAATTAAATTGTTTTTATGTATGTTATGTATTATGATTGTAAACGGATGACCATATATTTTGAGATTGAGGAATAGTAATTGAAAAGCCCTTTTGAGGGATAATATAATAATAAAAAATAGAAAGAATTGTGTCCGTAACATTAAAATGCCCCTACAATAATAATAAAAACCTAAATAATGCCCTATGTCCTATAGGGGCATTTTAAAAGGGCTTTATGGTCAGGGGCAAGGGGCAGTGTGAGACCGATAATCTTTTCCAGTATTTGCCGAATGACAGTATGTATTTACAAATATACTAAGTTATTTTCTATAATGCTTTCTCTTTCTAGCATACGGAAAAGTCTGATGTAAGAGCGAGACAGATATAGATAGATTGCTTGTTTGTTGGGTTGACACAAAAAGTCTATTTCATTAAGAGAATCTTAATTTCACATGTTTCAATTTGAGACTTGGAATAAGTTAAATAAATATAAAAGGTAAAAAAAAGTATATTTTTTACATAAACACACAAAAATACTATTGGTATTGTATATTCTGATTAAGCATGCTGATTGCTGCATGCATATGTAAAACAATTTGAACTTAATTTATTATTTTTAAATCTTAATCCATTCCACTTGGCCAGATCAAAGAAATACAGTTTATCAAAATTAAACATTATGGTCACATCACAAATTTTTCTCATATTTTCAAGTGTCTGAATTTTATTGCTCTGAGCTCTGAATAATATATCTGTCTCGCTCTTGCATAAGGACTTTTTGTATAAGCAAAAGAGAAGGCCAATACAAAAATACATGCGTTTTAGATAGTTATATTTCGGCAAATTCCACTTTTAGCATAATTTTTTCAACATATACTAATATATAAGTAATATAAAATTAAAGACTGTGATTTGCATTGTATATAAGTCACATATATTAAAAAAAACATAATATATTATATAAATAATTGCATTTTTAAACCAAGAGAATTGATTTTTTAAACATTATATTAATATAATACAATATTGTAATGCGCTTTATGACACCAGTTTTTAGGTAATGGAATAGATAATAAATAATAATTACTACTGCGATAATATAATATTTCTGTTAATTTCTCTTAAATACTGACCTGCATGTTTTATAAGTAAAATTCTATATAAGTAGTCTTACTTTCCGCCTTCGCTCAAGTTGTTTTAAAGTTAACAAATTATTTTCTAAATCCTTCCTCTTGAACTATTAAAACGCATCAAAATCCGTTGCATCGTTTTAAAGATCTAAGCATACATAGGAACAGACAGCGGGAAGCGACTTTGTTTTAAACTATGTAT
This sequence comes from Colias philodice, assembly GCF_061535455.1. Taxonomy (NCBI): domain Eukaryota; kingdom Metazoa; phylum Arthropoda; class Insecta; order Lepidoptera; family Pieridae; genus Colias; species Colias philodice. Next base: position 4,835,684 of record NC_143113.1, on the reverse strand, counting down.
GTAGTGTAGTTACCTATAAATTATAATACTACAACCGTTTTAAACAAGGAAATAATATTTTTAATAAATTGAAAATTTAAAATGCAGCTGGCCATGACGAATGCAGGTCTTTTTTTAAATCAACAAGCAAAGACATTCATAATATTGTGTTAATTTTAGAGATATTTATTGTGTATTTTTTGTTGTAATTTATTTTAGTACAAATATGTTTTTTCTTTTTTATTCTAGTATGTACTTAACGTTTATTTTTATTCACATTGTGGTGACGGCACACGGTCATTAATATTGAATCTTTACAAGACATACATAATTATAATAAACGAAAGCAATATTTTATCTCATTTATAGCAATATATTAATAATATTATATAGTGAAACACCTACAGTATTTACCCATTTAATTTCTATGTACCTACCTATACAAAAATATGGAAGACAGTTCAAAGGATTCCTTGATGTATAAGTGGCCTATGTGTTACCATGACATGCAATAAATAGGCAGCTTAGCTATTAATTTTTTTTACAAGTAAAATTGTTGCATAGGTACACTATAAATGTTAGTTTATCTGCAATCTTTCTAATTTTCCTTATGGTCAATCATTATAGATTGTGTGTATGCACCATAAAGCCCCTATTGGTTTTTGCCTTTTTTTTACACTCAATGCATTTCATTCAAACATTTCCGCCAAATGTAAATATTAAATAATATTGTAAAGTATAATAAATATACATTTGATATTGTTCTATTTTGTTTTATTTATATTCTTTATCCCACTATGATTTATATTATTCTGTATTTTAACATTGAGATTTGAGATACTATTTCTACGTAGTAATAAATACATTAATCAAGATATAGGTATATAGGGTATATAATTAATTAATATTATAAACATCCTCTATAATTGTAATTGATATTTATTACAATCTTTTTTAGATATAAGTAAATGTATATATTTTCGACTGTTTATTTTTACATATAAATTAACCAGTTTACACTCAATTAAAAAGTGATATTTGTTGTTAAAGATCATTTTTTTCTAATTAGTTAATTTTCATCTATAGATAATCATAAGAAGTCTGAAGTAATGTCAACTGTCAAATAAATTTTCCCGCCAATAAATAAAACACCACAGATAACCGTAAACATTTATTCATCACAGACTACAACTTAACCGGGCGGCCATTGCATTTGCCGACCGCCTAGAATATGAATATGAAGATGATAGACGCTCTGAGCTCCATTCTGCCCATCATTGATGACCAAACGGAAACCAGATTTGTCTAGACCTTCAAGTGCTGCTATTTTACGAGCGGCGGTTAGGAGATGACCTGAAAACAAATAATATAGTTAAAAAAATGCTTAAACTCGTGAAATTATTGTATTGTCATTGATCGTTGATAAGTGTACAACATTTGAATTAAATCTGTCTGTTTATGTTAAAATCGAGTCTAAAGGGGTTGGTTACAAAGTAACATACAAGTGAAGCTAAATAAAGCATGTTGATTAATATTTTTACTTGAAAAATATTTCAATTTTAAAAGGTAAGAAATATAAACTATAGGTAATATTATTACTTCAGAACACACACTAATATAAATATGATTCTGTTAATTACATTTTCACACCTAAATTACACAACACATTTAGATCTTAATCTTAATACTATTATAAAGGCGAAAGTTTGTATGGATGTATGGATGTTTGTTACTCTTTCACGTAAAAACTACTGAACCGATTACAATGAAATTTAGCACACATATAGAGGGTAACTTGGATTAACACATAGGATAGGTTTTATCCCGGAAATCCCACGGGAACGGGAACTATGCGGGTTTTCCTTTGAAAACGCGGGCGAAGCCGCGGGCGTAAATCTAGTAAGTACTTTCATAAATAGATAGAACTTACCAAGAAGCTGTTCATCACCATCCTCAGCCTTGGATAGCTGCGGGATGGGTTTCCGAGGGATCACCAGGATGTGGGTTGGTGCTTGAGGGTTCACATCATTGAATGCTACACACTGTAACAATATTATAAATAATATATTTGAATACAGCAATTATTAATTTTCAACTATAGTTATCGTTTAAACAACAATACCTATTATGTACCTATATTGATTCAATCATATTATTTTCATCATATTTAATGTTGAACCTAAATTAAGTACATAACTAGTATAAAATAACAGATCGTATAACGCTCATTAATCCATGATATTCAATTATTTCTTAAATTCCAATTAGAATTTAGTCTTTATCGATGCCTTGCCATAATTTATACGAAATTTTATTTTAACAAATATAGCATATATTATACATATATTATTAGCCTCATCACCTACCGCTGCTCTGATTTATAAAATGATAAAAAAAGGACCGGCACGAACCAACTTACAGTACACGAGTTCTCTAATCATATGGTTGGCGATTGGCGAATATACATAGTCCAAGAATATAGTCCAGTCCCGTAAGGGTAATATATTATGTTCTGTGATATAGTCCGTATACTCCTTATATGAAGCATTTTTCTTACCTGGTCATCTTCATAGACGAACTTAGCGGGAATTTCTTTCCGTAGAATCTTCCCGAAAATAGTATCCCCGCCTGGAGCGGCAGTTTTTGCTAGTTCCACTTCCCCGGCCATTATTTTCTCTTCTGAATTATTATGACATTGACAACAGAGACTTTTGCTGTCACAGATAGAGTAAAAAAGAAGAATCCAAATGTTACGACCACAGAATATTTTTTGAAACATCAAAATATATAATAAAATAAGATTTAAAAATATATTGTGACAAAAAATTCTATTCGATCCCCAAGTATTATGATAAAAAATTAATATGACAACCGATTACCGATTATAATTCTCATAAAAAATTTATATCTTAGATTAAATAGTTTTCACTTAGTAGGTAATTACCCCATAAAAGCAAAAAACAATTAAAATTCACAATTAAAATCGTTGCACATTATTTAAAATGTCTAAACGTACAACTGTTCTGTGATACAAATAAATTTTCTTTTAAAAAAGAATTGGAAATAACTAAAATGCTTGGCATTGTATCCAGTTTTTTTATAATTAAGAAACAGAAATGTCAAAGTCATTCTTTACTGTATTTTCCGGCTTCCGGTTTATAATTTATTCGTGAACTCGCAAGAAGAATTCATATAAACAATATCTGTATTTGTATTAAATAGTTATTGAAAACAAATACAATGAGTACTAATCACATTATTAACACTATATTCGGTGAATTCCAAAAGAGTTTAGATCAAGAGCAAGAGTTGCGTGAAGTGAGTATAAACTTAAATAATAACAAACAAACAAAACAATATTGTTTTTATCATTTAGCATTGTATTTAAGTAGGGAACAGTGACAATTTTCTACGATAATTTAATTAAAACATATTCTCTTTGTGTTGATAAAAGGATATTACAATAAAGTCATGAAATAACTACAATAATATGATAATTATTAAAATTATAGGTTATAAGAGGTATATGCAAAGACGTAGACCAGATTTCGCGTGAAGCTACTACAGTATTACAAGTGATACACCACGATGAAGCCGCTGGTAAGTTGATTTATACATTGTATGTATGAAATAATCACTATAGGTAAATGTAAATTTGTCTTATAGTAGAGCCAATTTAATAGGCAACATTTGACGTCTATCAATTTTATCTTCATAGGGTGGTAACCTGCTTAAAAACATCGATTAAAGTGAATTAATCGATACGGACTTGAAACATTTGTCAATCGAACTTGAAACACATGTCAATAATTTATGATAATTTTTATTCCCAAGTAATCAATGCATTCGATTCTAGATGTCAGATTTCGATTTTTAGAGTAACGTCTCTGGTACTTAAAAAGAAAAAAGGTTTAGGGTGCACTCACACACATCAGTCACCGTCACGGCACGTCACCGGACAGGATTAAAAAAAAATATGTATCAATAGTTCTAGTATGACTCTGTTCCCACACGACAGTCGCCGGCACGAAATCTATCAGTGACGTCCCCGGTCAGGCACGTCAAATAATCTTTCCATACATGTATCATACTTTTATCCCCACTCACCCGGTGCCGTCACGTCTCAGTTCAGTCAGCGTCGTGCTACCGTCAATTGCTACATGTTCTCTAGCGTGACACACGTCTAATCACTCACTAACCTGATGTATGTGTTCAATGATTCAGTCAAACCGGCGACGTGACTGACGGACAACATGACGGTGACTGGTGTTTGTGGATACGTACACAAACCGTCACCGATCAGTCATCGGTGACTTGACGGTGACTGATGTGTGTGAGTGCACCCTTATTGACACAAAATTGTAGCGACGTCAGTTCTTTAAATCAGAAATTGTTCATTATGTTTAGAATGGTTTATCAGTAAAATCAAGTCCTAAAATTACTTCTATCGGTCATTATTATTATAAATATGTAATCGTAATTGAAAAAAGTTAAACAAATGTGCAGTTCTAACAAAACGAAATATCATGTTATTCTATGTCGTGGTTACTAGGTTACGTTGTTGAATTTTGTTGAACTGTCAAATGTTGCCTATTAAAATGGCTCTACAATAGGTACAGTACGATTCAAACTTAATGGCGGCTCGGAACATCGTACGATCCGATGCGCAGAAAACAATTTTAGGCCCTTCTCCCATTACGATACGCACAGGCGATTCAAGTCTCGGAGACTAGTCGCCGCGGAGTATCTCACATACATTTGTATGAAGGCTTGCACACTACGCTACCGGTATTCTTCACGTCCGCGACTATAATAGTATCGCACGACTCACCGTGTTGGTAGCTTTTGCGTCGCGTCTCGCGCGTATTTCTTCGATAGAAAGATAAAAATTTCTTATCATCATGTTGTAGTTCTCGTGCGGCTATTAAAACTCTACATTTTATGTTTCTTTCAATATATGGATGACTCCAGTACTTCCTACATAACGTCCGTCCACCAAAACGAGGCACAATAATGATGAATTTAGTCATTTTTCAGTTGCTTATATGCGAGCATCGGGTAGCGAGCAAATATCTAACTAGTATTCTACTCGAGTATCGTATTCTAGAAGTATCGTAGCGGGAGAAGGGCCTTAAGTATTAGCAGGATGTTAAGGGACCTGTGCGCATACGCAGTCGCACCTAACTTTCGAACTGCCATTAACTTTGAATCGAACTGTATTTTGCTTACAAAATTATAAATTAATTTCAAAAGTCTGCTTACCTACATTTTAGTACCTTATTCTATCTATTATTAACAGCAAAATAGTGAATTTAGATAGATAGATCGATAGAACATGTTTATTCATAGAAATAAAAAAAATATCTCCTAGATATATATATCTATACTTCTATACTAATATTATAAAGGGGAAAGGTTTGTAATTATGTATGTATGTATGGTTTAGGTTTTCACGCATAAACTAGGTACTGAACCGATTACAATGAAATTTAGCACACATATAGAGGGTAACTTGGATTAACACATAGGATAGGTTTTATCCCGGAAATCCCATGGGAATGGGAACTATGCGGGTTTTCCTTTGAAAATGCGAGCAAAGCCGCAGGTGGAAGTCTAGTAATATAGTAAAAAAATGACTCTCCTATCATAACTACTAAAGAAAGGAATCTGAATCTATGTTAATGTAATAAATATGCATAGTTACAGATGCAAATACGTTACATTGTAATTATTAAAATTTTCATGGCATTTTTATGTCACAAATAATCTATACTAATATTATAAAGCTGAAGGGTTTGTTTGTTTGAGCGCGCTAATCTCACGAAGTACTGGTCCAATTTGAAAAATTCTTTCAGTGTTAGACAGCCCATTTATCGAGGAAGGCTATACATATATCATCACACTAAGTCCAAGGAGCGGAGTCCGGGTGAAACCGTGGTGCGCAGCTAGTTTGGGAAATAAAAATGATTTTATAAGCAATAATAAAAATAAATTTTAATTATTTGTGAACAATCTTTGTATCCTGACAAAATGATTTATTAGCAGTTATTTCTTGCAAACCAAATTTTTAAATGGTAGTAATTACTTCTCAATAAATAAATACACAATATTACAGTTTCAGCAGCGTGTCTCAAAGCTCGTGAATTGTTTGAGAAAGCTAACACAGGGTACGGAAAACTGAAGGAGGTGGTGCCAGCTGCGGAATATTATAAGTATGGTATTATTGATATTTATTATTCTTATTTTTTATTTGTACAAAATTAATTTGAGTAAAATTTAGCTTAATCAGTTTATTTCTTGTGATTAAAGATAGATATGTTTTTCACATAATATAGCCTTCTTTCAAAATTTCAAAGTCGCGTCATGGCAATACTGTCACGTCATGGAGGAAGGCGACGATTTTGGTATTTTTGAATCTTGCCAAAGAAGTTTCACTTCTGTCACATGCTCTTTTTTACTTAGAAATATAAATCACTACATAGTATAAAACAAAGTCGCTTTCTCTGTCCCTATCTATGTCCCTATGTATGCTTAAATCTTTAAAACTACGCAACGGATTTTGATGCGGTTTTTTTTTAATAGATAGAGTGATTCAAGAGTGTGGTTTTGCAAGAGCGGGCGAAGCCGCGGGCGGAAAGCTAGTTAATTATAATTCTTATTTTTTATTTGTACAAAATTGATTTGATAAAAATTTAGATTAATCAGTTTATTTGTCGTGTTTAAAGATAGAATCTGTTCTCTTTTATACAGCCTTCTTCCAACTTCTTTAGGCGCGTTGAGAGTAAAATTTCAAAGTCGCGTCGTGGTAATACCGTCACGTCATGGAGTAAGGCGACGTATTTGTATCTTTGAATCTTGCCAAAGAAGTTTCACTTGTGACACATGCTCTTTTTTACTTCGAAATATATTCTATATACATATATATAACAATGAAACCCGTTTTCCTTTGTCACGGCATCACGCGCTAACGGGTGGACCGATTTTGATAATTCTATTTTATTATACTCCTTGAAATACGAGAATGGTTCTTATGGAGAGAAAACGTAAATCCATACTAATATTATAAATGCGAAAGTAACTCTATCTGTCTGTCTGTTACTCAATCACGCCTGAACTACAGAACCAATTTGCATGTAATTTGGTATGGAGATATTTTGATACCCGAGAAAGGACATAGGCTACCTTTTTTGCGAAATATGTACCACGGGCGAAGCCAGGGCGGACCGCTAGTAAACAAGTCACTTTCAGGTAAAATTGTCACTTTCAGATATCAAGATCACTGGAGGTTCATGACTCAACGGTACTGCTATCTCATATCATTAACCATTTGGTTGGAAACTGGTATACTAGCAACACATGAAACTGTCGCTTCTGTGCTTGGCGGTGAGTGACAAGAAAAAAAAAATGTATGCGTGTACTAGAGTACACACGTAAGAAGTGAAACTTCTTTATGACCTTAAAAATGTCACGAGTATGGCGTAACGCAAAAATGTCACGCGTACGGCGTAACGCAAAAATGTCACGCGTACGGCGTAACGCAAAAATGTTACACAAAATTTTTGTCCAACCCCGATAAAGAAGTTTCACTTCAAAAAAAGCCGGGTTGTACTCCGGGAGTGCCGGCAGAAGTGAAAACTTGATTATTAACAATGAGCATGTTTGATATTTTGGAATGGTATCCGTCTTACGCTTTTTCGATCAGGTCACGTGTCCTGACGCGAGTTTAAGATTTTATACCCATTACAGAAAAAGTGCTCAACGTCGCTAAAGAAGTTTTCACTTCAAAAATATATATAATAAGACTTAATAAATAATAAAACATGCTTATTTTTGTGAATAATTCTTTAATTTCAAAAATGTATAATTCTATGTAGAATGAAACATAAAGGAATACTAAATATCTATACTAATATTATAAAGATGAAGAATTTGCTTGTTTGTTGCTCAGGTACTGCTGGTCCGATTTGAACAATTCTTTTGGTGTTAGATAGCCCATTTATCGAGGAAAGCTGTAGGCTATATCAATACGCTAAGACAAATCGGACCAGTAGTTCCCGAGATTAACGCGTTCTAACAAACAAACAAAAACTCTTCAGCTTTACAATATTAGTATAGATGAGTGTGTGTTCTAGAATTATCATAAAACAAAGACGTCCGTTGCATTACTTAATTTTTTTGTATAAGCGTATATGTATCTATGTGCTTAAATTATTATAACATTATTTTTTTTCAGTGAGCGCAGAAGAAAGCAAAAATGGCTTCCACTTGGACATTGAAGACTATTTAGTGGGATTACTGAATCTTTGCACAGAATTGGTGAGAATTTTTATTATTAGAATATAATCTTTATTTTTACTCCATTGTTTTTTTTATAGTAGCCATTTTAATAGGCAACATTTGACAGTTCAACAAAATTCAACAATGTAACCTAGTAACGACGACATAGAATAACATGATATTTCGTTTTGTTAGAATTGCACATTTGCTTAACTTTTAAGCTATTGCATAGCTTCTATCGCGGGCCTTGAGCGCGGGGACCGAATCGAGAAATTCCGTAACGAAAAAACCTCACGCTCCCCACGGGGACGGGCGCGGAGGTGTGGCTTGAAGGCATAGCATGCAATAGCTTTACCGCGGCAGTGCCCGTCTTTTTTGTTTATTTGTTACTATTTAAATCAATTTTAAATCCATACTTCCATACTTATATTATAAATGCGAAAGTAACTCTGTTTGTCTGTCTGTTACTCAATCGAATAAGATATTATATAGATTAACAATGTATATATATTGTGCATTTGTGATGAGAAAAATAAATAAATTTAATTTAAATTTAAATTTAAAAAAAATCACGCCTAAACCACTGAATCAATTTGCATGAAATTTGGTATAGAGATATTTTGTTACCCGAGAAAGGACGTAGGCTACTTTTTACCCCGGGACATAGGATAGGTTATATTCCGGAAATCCCACGGGAACGGGAACTATGCGGGTTTTTCTTTGACTGCGCGGGCGAAGCCGCGGGTGGAAAGCTAGTATCCTATAATCATTAGAAAGCTACATATTACCGAATAACATAACTTTATTATCCCATGCGAAGCCAGGACAATCAACTAGTATTACAATATGTTAATAAATATATTTTATTTTTCAGTCGCGTCTTGCAGTAAACTCAGTGACGCGAGGCGATTACAACAAGCCATTGCAAATATCTAAATTTGTTATGGAACTTAACGCTGGTTTCAGGTGAGATTATCTTAATATCTTAATACTATTATAAAGGCGAAAGTTTGTATGGATGTATGAATGTTTGTTACTCTTTCACGCAAAAACTACTGAACCGATTACAATGAAATTTAGCACACATATAGAGGGTAACTTGGATTAACACATAGGATAGGTTTCATCCCGGAAATCCCACGGGAACGGAAACTATGCGGGTTTTTCTTTGAAAACGCGGGCGAAGCCGCGGGCGGAAAGCTAGTCCTATATATTATTATAATAGCTGTGGCCCGCGGTTTCACCCGCGTGGCTCCGCTCCTGTTGGTCTTAGCGTGACGATATATAGCCTATAGCCTTCCTCGATAAATGGGCTATCTAACACCGAAAGAATTTTTCATATCGGACCAGTAGTTCCTGAGACTAGCGCGTTTAAACAAACAAAGAAACTCTTCAGCTTTATAATATTAGTATAGATTAGGTTTTAGACAAAGCGGGCGAAGCCGCGGTACAATCCTATATGATTAAAACACGTGATTGGAAAGCTCAAATAAAATAGGAGTGTGCCGAGCACACGTGTCAGAAGTGAAACTTCTTCGGCAGGATTCAAAGATACCAAAATCGTCGCCTTAATCCATGACGTGACGGTATAGCCATGACCTTGAAATTTTACTCTCAACGCGCCTAAAGAAGTTTCACTTCAATAACACCCTAATTTATCACTACATAGTACATATAAAACAAAGTCGCTTTCTGTCCCTATGTATGCTTAAATCTTTAAAACTACGCAACCGATTTTGAAATGAAATGAAATGAAATAATAATGAAATGAAATTTTGATGCGATTTTTTTTAAATAGATAGAGTGATTCAAGAGGGAGGTTATAAGGTATATAATTTATTATGTTTTAGACAAAGCGGGCGAAGCCGCGGTCGGAAAGCTAGTATATTATATCCCATTATAAGTACAATCCCATATGATTAAAACACGTGAAGCTTTCAATTAAAAAAGAGTTAGCGCACACACGTGTCAAAAGTGAAACATCTTGGGCAAAATTCGAATATACCAAAATCATCACCTTACTCCGTGACGTCACGGTATTGCCATGACCCGACCTTGAAATTTTACCCTCAACGCGCCTAAAGAAGTTTCACTTCAATGACACCCTAATTTAATATTTTAATACTTAATTTTATTTTATTTTTTACAGATTATTAAACCTCAAGAACGATCACTTGCGCAAGCGGTTCGACGCGCTCAAGTATGATGTTAAGAAAATTGAAGAAGTTGTCTATGATCTTAGTATTAGGGGCCTTTTGCCGAAAACCAGTGAAAATTGAATAAATTTTGTAGTTTAAAAGTGTGTTTTATTTTGTATGTTACCAATGAACCATTAATCTTAAATATGATATTTCCTATTGCAATGTTTTTATTTATTTATGTAGTATGCTCCTATACTAAGGGTGAGTTTCCACCAGATGTGCGAGGATGTGTTTGAAGAACCAATCGTATCGCTTCGTTTAGTAGTCAAATTCGCACATCTCTGATAGAAAAGAACCTTAATAGTAGTCGAAATTGCACATTTCTAGTTTATAAACACCCTAATAGTAGTAGAATTTTCTAATATCTGGTGCATAAGCACCCTTATAGTAGTCGTCAAATTAGCACATCTCTTGTGGAAAAGCATCCTAATAGTAGTCGAATTCACACATATAATCATCTCTAGTGCAAAAGGAGTTGGTCAGGCATCCGCCCCGGTTTGGCGCGAAAGGATGCCCGGAGCCCCGCCTCGTGATCGATTTTTTTTTCTATTCTTTATAAATTGGCATTTGAATGCCATAAAACCAAAAATATCAAATTCAACATCTCATAGCCCTTCGGAAGATCCATTAAAATGATAAACATTCGATAGATGGCGCTGTATTAAAATTCGACATGTATGACAATTATTGTTAATTTTTTTTGGATGCGAGAGAAAAGTCTGATGATTTTTATAATATCTACAACTGCCACTTTTTTGAGTTAAGGCTATACACAAAAAAAGAAACCTTTATACTAGCTGTGCACTGCGGTTTTACCCGCGTTGCTCCCAAGCGCGGATCCAGGGGGGGGGTCACGGGGTCATGACCCCCCCCTGGGCTAGGTCCACGACCTAAGTGGACCACTAATTTAATATTAACTTTTTTAAATTAACAAATTAATACTGTTCAATATGATGTTTTTATTGAATTTTGAGACATAAAAGTAATATACTTAGAACAATGAAATCAATTACAAACGGTAACGGAAGAGAATATAACAAACATTATAGAAAAAGTTTATTAGGGTCGACCTTTGGTCGTAATTTAAGGACAAATAACAGGTTTTTCGATTTAAAAAATAACTATAACTGCGGAATAAAGTGTAATGGTAAAGTTGTATGTAATTAATTTTTTTTTCTAAAACTTTTGCTGGTACACTTTTCACACAAAACCTCAAATATCGAAATATCCCAGTTCGTGGATAAGACATAAAATAGCAAATTTTTTTTTCAAATGAACACTATAAAATACAGTCAAATTACAACAAAAAATCGGCCAAGTGCGCGTCGGACTCGCGCAGTGCGCACCGAGGACCCCGAGCAAACATATTTTTTCATTATGTTGTATCTTACAATTTTGTTTAAAGGATTTTTTTCTTTATCTGTGCTTGTAAGTCGTTGCTTTTAACCAAATTTCAAGACTGTGTTCACGGGAAGTACCTTGTAGGTTTTGATTGATGATTCCCTTGCAAGTAGTTTCGAATTACAGAATATGCGGCTCTAATTGCTTTTTCTTCAGATTGCGTTGACATAGAATTTGAATTAAATAACAGATTTAAGTTATTAATTATTATAGACCTGAGTTCTGATGTGAATATCAATTAAATACATGTAGACATTCATGAGTAAAGGGATTGTAAGTTTAAAATTATTTAAAAATATATTTTTATTTAATTTAATTACTTAAATAATTAGGGTTTTCGCAGTTATTACTACATCTGTGCTATAACACGTTACTTTTTACTCAATTTCAAGACTGTGTTTACGGCTCCCTGCAGGTATTGATTCCCTTGCTAATGTCGAAATCCTATGGTCTAGGTCCCTTAATGCTGTGAAAAATTCAAACGTTTTAGCCAACGCAATCAAAAGATGCAGCTGTAATTGCTGAAATTTTTCGACACTCCCTAAGAAATCAAAACCTACAGGGTAGTTCCCGAGTACACAGAGTCATGAAATTTAGTACAATCAAACGTCTTATAACGCAGACTAGCTTACCGCCCGCGGCTTCGCCCGCTTTCTCTAAAACCTTATAAATTATATTCCTCTTGAATCACTCTATCTTTAAAAAAACTGCATCGAAATTCGTTGCGTAGTTTTAAAGATTTAATCATACATAGGGACATAGGCACAGAGACAACGACTTTGTTTACTAATTGCGAAAAGCATCAATATTTCCTTAGATTATAATATAAAAAAATATTAAAAAAAATTTTTTTAACTTACAACCCTGTTACTCATGAACGCTGACATGTATTAACTTGATATTCATACCAAAAACTCAAGTCTAAAATACCTTTACGCTATAATAAAATCAAACTTCTATGTCAACGAATCAGAAGATACAGCCGTAAATGCCGAAGAATTTCGCAAATTTCGACACTCGCAAGGGAATCAAAACTCAAAACCTAAACCGTAAACTCAGAATCTTGAAATTCGGTACAAAGCAACATCTTATAGTACAGATACAGGAATAATTGCAAAAAATATATATTTTTCAAGTTTGTCTGCCTGTGAAGACCCTTTTTCTCAGGAACGCGTGGAGGTATCAATCTGAAATTCATACCGAATACTCAAATCTACGGTTCCTTATAGCTGTGAAAAAATCAAACTTATAAGCCAACGCAATCAAAAGATACAGCCATTTATGCCGTAAATTATCGCAAATTTCGACATTATCGCAAGGGAATCAAAATCTATAGGTATTGTACTACTTCCTGTGAGCACAGAGTTCTGAAATTTGGTTAAAAGCAATGTCAGCACAGATGGAGGAAAAATTGCTAAAACATACATTTCATGCATTTCAAAACCTAAAAGAAGAGAAGAAGTAGAAGTACCCTGACTTCCCGTGAACACAGAATCCTTTATTTAATAGAAACTTACGTCTTATAGCACAGATAAAGGAAAAATCGCAAAAAGCATAAATTTAATATTAAAACATATAAAAATGTTTGTACGGAACTCTTGGTTCGCCAATCCGACTCGCACTTGACCATTTTAAATCTACGTATCAATAAAATTACCAAAATATAGCTTTTGAAAATTGACCACGTCTATATGACCCCCCCCCTGGCACTAAAGCTGGATCCGCCCTTGGTTGCTCCGCTCCTATTGGTCTAAGCGTGTTGATATTATAGCTTATAAGTCTTCCTCGATAAATGGGCTATCTAACAACGAAGGAGTTTTTCAAATCGGATCTGAGATTAGCGCTTCAAACAAACAAACAAACTCTTCAGCTTTATAATTTTAGTATAGATTGCGTAGAAATAAAAATACAAAATTATAAAAATCATTTTATTTCAACAATATCGTATAACAAATACATTTCCAACCCCTCAAATATGTAAATAACAATAATATTGTTTGAAGTGAAACTTCTTTAGGCGCGATGAGAGTAGAATTTCAAGGCAATACCGTCGCAATCGCGTCATGGAAATACCGTCACGTCATGGAGTAAGGCGACAATTTTTTCTGAATCTTGCCAAAGAAGTTTCACTTCTGACACGTGTACTCGGTACACTCTTTTTAAAACTTGCTCTTCCCAGCGGCGATCATTTCGCGTAGTTCCTTCCTCAGTATCTTGCCTGTTGGATTCTTTGGTATTTCATTTATAAATCTCACACCGCCGCGAAGATGTTTTGGGTTCGATAACTGAAACAAGAGATAAGTCAATTAAAAATTTATTGTAATTCCTACTAATATTATAAATGCGAGTTTGTGAGGATCCATGTGTATGTGTATGTTTGTTACTCTTTCACTCAAATACTACTGAACCGATTACAATTAAATTTAGCACACATATAGAGGGTAACTGGGATTAACACATGGGATAGGTTTTATCCCGGAAATCCTACGGGAACGGGAACTATGCGCGTTTTTCTTTGAAAACGCGGGCGACGCCGCGGGCGGAAAGCTAGTACACAATATCATAAAAATACATATCTAAACGTATTAATACATAAAATCCATACTTCATTATTATGAATGTGATATTAAAAAAATTAAATTAATGAATTAAAAATCTTTATTAACAAAAAACATTTATTGATAATGTAATGAGATCATAACAATAGGATTAATTTACAAAGTACAGTGAGATCCAAACTAGGCTATTGCCTGTATTTTGGATATCAGAAACGGTTTTTTTTTGTGTGGTGTTTCTCACTGTTAGCCAGAAGGGCTTCTACATTTTAACGCGGACGCGGGGGTGAACTGAAGTTTCACCCTGGTAGCGACATGCACAAGGGCGTCCCCCCTTGACGGGGATTTCGAACCTCGGCTTGGACTGTCGCTTGAGTGGACTAGGCTGGAAGGGCCCTAGTCCGATGGGATCAGAAACGGTATACAGGCCCCTTTATATGGCGAATTAATATAAAAATTATGATAACTAAAAGAGGAGGAACATACATCTTTTTTATTAAACAAATAGTACGTATGAGTGTGTTATGGAGTGAATAGGTGTAAGTGTGTGTGGGAGTGTGTGAGTATGTGTGTGTGTGTGTGTGTTAATGTGTAAGTACGTGCATGGGAACCAATATTAAAAATATTATTTAGTATACATATTAAAATTGTTCCAATTTTATTTCTCACAAAGACTCTGTGAAGGCTTGAAGGCATAGCATCCAATAGCTTTACCGCGGCAGTCCCCAAGTGCCACACGTCTTTTTTTTTCTTTTATAACCTCGATGAATAAAAAATACTTTTCAGTAAAACGAATGTAATCTACAGCGATAGAAGATGAAACGGAAGATTACGTATTATTAGCTTCTATTTCTGTATCACCCTAACTCACCAAGATAATCCAGCATTTTCATCCCAGTTAAGAAAATTAGAGGAATTCCACCAGGTATAACCAGTTATACGCCAAATTTAATCTTAACTTACCCAGTCAGCCAAATAATCCTTTTTCATCTAGCTAAATTATGAAAACCAGAGAAATTTCACCAGCAATTCTTCGCATTCCTTACCTGTTCCTATAAAAATGCCCAAATATTCTCCCAAACTCACCATTTGCGCCACATAATCCTGTATCTCCTTATTCAGATTTTCGTTCTTGGCATTTTACAACCTGCAACTCTTTTGATTCTTATTATTATAGGGTTAGCCCTATTAAAAATCCCAAATTTTCCAGTAAAAAACGCAAATTTTCCCCCAAACTCACCCTCCCAGCCACATAATCCTGTACTTCCTTTTCACTAAGGCGAGCCCCAGGCTGTAGCATCACGAACGCGAGAGGCAGTTCCCCAGCATCCCGCTCGGGGAGACCCACCACTGATGCTTCTCTTATGCTGCTGTGTTCGAGGAGAACAGCTTCTATTTCTGCTGGTGGCACCTGGAATTATTAAAAAAATTGCTAATATAAAAAAACTGTTTACCAAAAATAATTAATTGATTTTAACTAACCAATTAACTAGATTGTAACTGAACCAATTAGTTAAAAAAAATTGCTGATGTTAAAAAATCTGTTCACCAAAAATATTTTTGCTGGTGTTACATGCGTTACGTCCCGGCCTTCACAGCAAACTGCTGACTACGCCGCGGCCGTTCGCATGGGAACGGAATGCGAATTGCGAGCGTGGTTTTGCTGTTTTAGCTTTTAAGATTTCTTTAGAATAATTATTAATATTGTATCTATAGTGATTCCTTAACTCGAGGGTATACAAGTTTCATTTTAATTATTAAATGTAGTTCTTAAGTAAATTTGTTTTTTTTAGGGCCTCCGGCTGTAGGTTTCGTAATTCATGTACTAACATGTGTCAAAAAATATTGACCATTGTTAGAGGCTAGGATTTAACAACAAATGTCTAGGAAAATTTTCTTGAGCTGAAATTATCTTTTTACTGATTTAACAAAATAACAATCTTAGCTACTTGATTTGATATTTTGTAAATATTAATTTTGATTGTATCTAACTAGTGCCTCGCAAATAAGGCGAAATATCTCAATAATTGCTAGATCCTAAATTTCGTCACAGTATTAAAAACAAGACGTGAGGCACTCGGGGACTGCCGCGGTAAAGCTATTTCAAGCGACACCTGCGAGCCCGTCGGAGTGGGGAGCGTGAGGTTTTGTACAAAGTATTATTCATTTACAAATTAAACACTTATAACATTTTTCAAAAAATTGCAGTATAATTCACTAACCTGATACCCCTTATACTTGATTAGCTCCATAAATCTATCCACAACATAGAAGTACCCCTCATCATCATAATACCCCAGATCACCAGTCCTGAAGAACCCTTCATCATCGAAGTCATCACTTCTATCTTTGTTCACATAACCTTTCATCACCACTAGGCCCTTGGCGCAGATTTCACCCTCTTGGTTTGGACCTAGCACCTCTTTTGTTTCGGGGTTCACTACCTAAATATTATTTATTTATTAACATCTTTATTGTGCAAGAATTTATTTATTTATTTATTTATAGCCTTTATTGCCAATATTACATGTTACATTATTACTTATTAACTAAAATTAAATTTCTCTGTGGGTGTTGGCGTGTCCTTGTGACACAAAGGCCTCTTCCAACTTCTTCCACTCGCCACGTTCTTTCGCCTTTCGCTGCCAGAGCGGCCCCGCCACTCTCCTTATCTCATCTGACCACCTTTTTCTTTGTCTTCCTCTTTTCCTTTTAGCCTCCGCTCTGGGAGTCCATTCAGTTACGACCCTTGTCCATCGGTTTCCCTTTTCTCTAAGCATATGCCCTACCCACCTCCATTTAAGAATTCTTGTCTTTTTCACAACATCTTCTATTTTTGTTATATTTCTTATATCTAAAGCTCTTTTTCTATGTTTTTTTGTATAACCTAGTATGCTCCTCTCCATAGCTCGTTGGCATGTTACCAATTTTGTGTCATGTTTTTTTGTTTTAGCCCAAGTTTGGCAACCATAGGTGAGTATTGGCAAAATGCAGGTGTTAAATAATTTTCTTTTAATTGTGATATTGAACTGTGTATTTTTAAATATTTCTTTCAGCGACCAGAATCTCTTCCAGGAATGAGCAACCCGTCTCTCAATTTCATGTTCCATTTGGTCGCTGAAAGCTATTAGTTGGCCTAAATAAATATAAGAATTGACATATTCGATTAACTTATCTTCTATTTTAATTGGGGTTCGCACTCTATTTGTTATAATTTTGGTTTTTCCATAGTTGATCGATAGTCCCACTTTTTTGCTTTCTTGTGCCAGTTGAAGAAGCATGGTTTGAAGGTTTCCAGGGTCATCTGATATGAGTATTATATCATCGGCAAATCTAAGATGATTTAACTTTGTTCCGTTAATGTTTATGCCGAAGTTATCCCAATCTAATTTTCTAAAGATTCCCTCTAATACTGAGGAAAAAAGTTTTGGTGAGAGTGGGTCTCCCTGTCTAACGCCTCGATTTATAGGGAATACTTCACCTTCGGTTTCCAGTTTTACTCTGCCTGTGCTGTTTTTGTATATATTCTTTATGATCCTTATGTATTTATTGTTTATTCCTTGATTCTTCAAAGATTCCCATATAGATTGGTGTACCAGGGAATCAAATGCCTTGTTGTAGTCCACAAATGCCATGTAAAGTCGATAGTTGTATTCATGGCTTTTCTCGATCAACTGTTTCACCACATGAATATGATCCGCTGTAGAGTATCCTGCCCTAAACCCTGCCTGTTCCCTTGGTTGTTCTTCGTCGAGCTTTTTAGCGATACGGTTAAGCAGTATTTTCGAGAACACTTTATATACGTTCGACATCAGGCTAATTGGGCGATAATTACCTATTTCAGATCTGTCTCCTTTTTTGTGGATGAGAGTAATGGTAGTTGTTGTCCACTGTATGGGGATGAATTCAGTGTTCAGGATGGTATTGAAGAGATTAGTAAGTCTTTTTAACGTTTCCGGTAGTGCTGATTTCATAATTTCGTTTGTGATGTTGTCTAATCCTGGCCCAGTAGACAAAGTAACAATTACAAAACGATAACGAAGTTAGAAATCGCAAAAATGTATGGGATTGACATACGCCGCGTTAGATCACGTGGTCTATCTAATGTCAATCCCATACATTTTTGCGATTTCTAACTTCGTTATCGTTTTGTAATTGTTACTTTGTCTAAGGCCCCTGGTGCTTTATCATTTTTCTGGGATTTTACTGCTTGTTGGACTTCGCTTTCGAGAATTTGTGGGATATCTTCTGTACAGTCTTCGAGGCTAAAGTTGCTATTTAATTGAATGTCTTCGGTAGAGTATAGAGTGCGATAATAGTCTGTAGCAATCTTGAGGACTGGTTGTCTCCTTGTGACTTGTTTGTTTAATTTGTTTTTCATTTTTGGGATCCAAACCTTTTCTTCTTTTAGTTCTCGTAATGCCTTGTTTATGCCTCCTGTTTTCGATATGTGGTGTTTTATACGTTCAAATCTTCTATCAGCTTTGTCTTGTTTAATTTTACGGTTAATTTCTTTGCTCAATTTATTTATTTCTTTTAAAGTGGCTTTGTCTCTTCTATTTCTAAGTAGTAGTTTCCTTTTTTGAATAAGATCAATCGTCTGCGAGGTAAGTGGGTTTTTGTTAGTTTTTTTCTTTTTGTTTGTTTATTTATTGTGCAAGAATATAAGTACATAAAGGTTAGAAAAACATATAAAATAAAAGCACAAAGGGCGGCCTTATCACTATGCAGTGATCTCTGCCAAGTGCCAGGCAACCACGGCAACGGGAAGAAAGGTAAAAAAGCGAAATATGTTGAGCAAAACAAAATAAAAACATTTTAGAATAAGGTGTATATTAAAATGTAATAAAACACGACGACACATAACATACATAAATAAATAAAAAAAGTGTGCGTGTACTAGTGTATACACGTAAGAAGTGAAACTTCTTTATGACCTTATTCTTCAAAAAATAATTCACTATATGCAACTTTACAGAAATACGTCAATCACGCGTGGTAGGGATAAAAACAAGATGGCGCGTAACGGAAAAATGTTACACTAAATTTTTTTCCAACCCCGATAAAGAAGTTTCACTTCAATAAAATTTGTTTGAACTGTGTGTATAGTTAAGTACTTACTTACGTATACATTTTACAAAATTAATTTTTTTTAGCTTTTTTTTAATCCAAAGTAGATCAAAAATAACGACTATTTATTGCTTATTCAAAAATGGAGGTTTTTATCCACTTTTATACATTTTAAAATGATCTTATTCTGTGGATTATGTCTATGTCTTATGCGAAAAATCGGCCATATTATACATATTTTCTTTTAAAATTTGCGAAAAAAATAAGGAAAATTTTTGTTATTTTTTTTAATAAAAAAGAGCTTGTGTAATTTAAACTTAAGATTTCATATTGATTTTCGTAATCCATCATGCCAGGAAATTCTACTCTTTTTTTTTCTTTTCTATCGATTTAATCGAATGAATATCTCAAGAATTTTTATGCAACTAATTAATTTTACAAGTGGACACAAAAACGTAAGTAGTTTTATTTTGTCAAAAAACAACTTATAAATTTATAAATATATTTTTTTCTATTCTTTATAAATTTATATTTATAAAGCATTTGAATGCCATAAAATCAAAAATATCAATTTCAAAAAACAACTTACTTTTAATATAACATTGTCTACTACACAACCAACGCTGCCCATCTTATCATAGTTTATATTTAATGTTAAAGCAAGAGTCGATTCAGTCAGACCATAGCCTTGTTGGATAGCTGCTACATTTGGAAACCTGAAATATTTAAAAAATAATCATAAATTTTTACTACTAGCGGTCCGCCCCGGCTTCGCCCGTGGTACATACTTATGAAAAATAGATGTTGGCCGATTCTCAGACTTACCCGATATGCACAGAAAATTTCATGAGAATCGGTCCACCCGTTTCGGAGGCTATACAGACTATATTATGCAGACTAACATTGTGACACGAGAATTTTATATATAAGATAATACACTAGGGTCGATTTTTCAATGCTTGGATAAAACTTATCCGTCCAATAAAGTATTACACGATAGTATTAAAATGTCACGTAAACTGTCAAATACGGGCAATTAAAATGATAGTTTTATACATTATTCGACGAATAAGTTTTATCCAAGGATTGAAAAATCAGTCCTAAGAAAACTTGTGTAGTGGCCCGTGGGTACGATTACAAAAAACATGATTTGCCCCGGTACCATCTTAATACAATTTAACTGAAAGAGTTAATTTGTAAAGAGTATATTGTGAGTCTAATTGTTCATAGTACAATGGATATAAAAACTCACATTTTCTTATACGCAATAGCGGTTTCTTCATACAACGGGGTGGCTCCAGAATGAATTTTTGTGACAGAACTTGTGTCATATTTTCCTTCAGCTTTGGCTAATGCTGTTAACACAGCGGGTACCACTGTGAGGTGGGTTATCTGAAACAAACATAAAAACATATAAATTATAATCCTACTAATATTAAAAATGCGAAAGTTTGTTCGTTTGTTATGGTGCACAAACTTTATTTAACATTTATTTATTCAATTAGAATTCTTCTAGAAGCACTTTTGAATCGTCATAAGTCATAACAATTTTAACATTTACCACATAAAGAGGGTAACTTGGATTAAAACATAGGATAGTTTTTATCCCGAAAATCCCTCGGGAACGGAGCTAAAAACAGCGTGTAAAAATCAACCCTCATAAATTAAAAGTACAAGTTTGAATTAAATCTGTCCGTTTGAAGGTCAAGATCAGATCT
This sequence comes from Colias philodice, assembly GCF_061535455.1. Classification (NCBI taxonomy): domain Eukaryota; kingdom Metazoa; phylum Arthropoda; class Insecta; order Lepidoptera; family Pieridae; genus Colias; species Colias philodice. Next base: position 4,814,483 of record NC_143113.1, on the reverse strand, counting down.
CGTTAGAGAGTAGTATATTCTTTGGTCAAGATCGAGTCTAAAGAGTTGCTTACATACAAATATACACAAATGCTTGCTTGCTTACATACAAAAAACATTCTACACAAACACATACACACATTACTCAGTCTTACACACTCATGTTTATTATAATGTAATGTAATTTTAACTCCAATGTAATGTTACCCTAATATACTGTAATTTTAATTTTAATCCTTAATTTTAAAAATAACATAGTCATTTCCAGTTTAATTTGGGCGCAGGTATCTGTAGCACAGTTTATACTACCACATACACATACCGGAGTTCCTCCTATTTTTTTGTAGGTATAATTTTTCAAATTAATTTATGATATTAACTATATGTGTAAATTGTTTATGAAATGTTTATGAAATACAGGTGAAGCTAATAAAAGTTTGTTAAAATTATTCCTTATCTACTATATAAAAATAAGTCGGGTTTTCCATCCTGACGCTATAACTCCAGAACGCACGAACCGATTTCCACGGTTCTGCATTCGTTGGAAAGGTCTCGGGCTCCGTGAGGTTTATAGCAAAGAAAAGGTGTCTCTGGTGGCGAAACGGATCGCCCGGTTAGCTAGTTAGTTATAAATACATTACATGTACAAAGTTTGAATTAAATCTGTCCGTTTGAGGTCAAAATCGAGTCTCACATACAAACATACAGGTGAAGCTAATAACAGCGTGTTTATTAGTTACAATTTAACTTATATTATAGTATTTTACTACAATTAGAATTTTACAACAATTACTTACCTGATGTTTTTCAATAGTTTTAAAGTATGTATCAACGTCAAATTTCGGCAGGTAAACTGTTAGGTTTCCTCTAAGGAATCCAGTTAGCATACCCATTAAACCCATATTATGAACCCAGGGGGTTATTGATAGACTCTTTTGTGGAGGCATTCCTATTGGTGGCCTGAAAGAAATATCCATAGTATATTCTATAATATATATAGTATATAATATATACTATAATATATATAGTAATTAGTATATAATATCTTCTTATATATAAAATTCTCGTGTCACAATGTTAGTCTGCATACTCCTCCGAAACGGGTGGACCGATTCTCATGAAATTTTCTGTGCATATCGGGTAAGTCTGAGAATCGGCCAACATCTATTTTTCATATGTACCACGGGCGTAGCCGGGGCGGACCGCTAGTATACTATAATATCCAGACTAATATTATAAATGCGAAAGTAACTCTGTCTGTCTGTCTGTTACTCAATCACGCCTAAACTACTGAACCAATTTGCATGAAATTTGGTATGGAGATATTTTGATACCCGAGAAAGGACATAGGCTACTTTTTATTGTGAAATATGTACCACGGGCGAAGCCGGGTCGGACCGCTAGTACCTATATATTTTCTTATTTTATAATATTATCTAGCTGTGCCCCGCAGTTTTAACCAGTAGATAGTTCCTAACGCGCTAATCTCAGGAACTACTGCCCCCCCTAGACAAGTGGCTTTCTATTAGCGTAAAGTTCAATAGAATAGATTATGAATGTATGAGATTGACGTAAGTAATCAATCGACGTCGTCGTCGTAATCAAACGTCAATCTCATACATTCATAATCTATTCTATTGAACTTTACGCTAATAGAAAGCCATTTGTCTAGGGGGGCAGCTGGTCCGATTTAAAATAAAAAAAATACTTACGTACAAGCCGCAAGTACATTGTGATGTGTGATCATAGCACCCTTCGGTAGACTAGTCGTGCCTGATGAATATGAAATAAATGCCGTGTCTATCTGCCCTATAACTTCTGCACACCGAAAATCGTCGTAATTCACGTTCCCAATACCGGTACCGGTATTTGATACCGGTTTCGCCATATCGTTATATGATAACGTATTCGGTGGAAGTTCGTCGCCATAAAGAAATATTTTTTCAAGGAATTTTAGCGATTTATAGGTTTTTGAGTGCTGTTCGTATGAAAATGGAGAAGCGAATATGATTTTCGGTTTCGCTATGTTCATTACATGGTGGAATACATCTGGAACAAATAAATAAATAAATTATTGAAAATTTTATATTAGGACCTCTATGATTAGGACAAACTAGTTTGGCCTAGCCTAAACTGATTTATCCTATTGGTCTTAGGATGAACTAGTTTGGCCTAGGCTATACCAGTGCATCCGATCGTGTATAGAACGAACTAGTTTAGCCTGGGCCAAACTAGTTTGTCCTAAAATCGGGTTTGGCCGGTAACATATACACAAACAAGATGACTTAAAAACGCTTGAATGCTTTGTAAAATCTATTTTCATTCATTCTATAAAGACGAATTTATTTGAATACTCTAGTCAAAGTAACGACTGGATCGATTTCAAAAATTTAATTTTTTTCTTTCACTGCTGTGTTGATCTTTGATGTGCTATAGGATATATTTTATGTACCACGGGCAAAGCCTCGGCGAATCGCTACTCGCTAGTAAAACATACCTTTACTATATCTCAAATTGATCGTAGTAGCTACTGCGCCTGCGCACAATATACCAATCACAGTACTCCAAAACTCACTACGATTTTCCGAACTGACAGCGATCACGTCCCCCTTTCTAACACCTAGGCGGGTGAGAGAGACGGCTATATTCATGGCCTCTTGCGCTATTTCACCATAGCGAACCTCCTCATTGGTTATACCGTTGATCTGGAAATAAAAATTGTAATTATTAATATCAACATCTACAACAGTATTCTTATCATCCACATCATCAACAGTTTTATTATTACCAACATTAATAGTATCAAAAACGACATTATCGCCAAAAACTGCAATGTTTTCAACAGTATCATCATTTTCATCAACAACAGCATTTTTATCAACAACAGTTTCATGTATCAAGCAGAATAAACATTGAAAACAGCATTTTCATCAAGAACAGCAGATTTCTGAATATCATTATTATCATCGACAACATTATCGTCATAATTCATATATTTTCCTGCGCGGGTTACCAGCGCTGACAAGCGCTTATAAGTTTCCAGCTTTCTTTCTGAATACGCCCTAAAGATAGGTATAGGTACATTACATTTAAATTAACTTTAAAATGGTAATTATGGTTTTGGAGGCCAAATTATTTTATTAATCTTATCGATTTTGTGTAATGTGACTGACTGTAAAAATAGAAGGTAACAGTTTTTCAAACGATCGATTATTTTTAGATATCGATTCTTACGTCAACTTTCTATAATTACTTCTTTACAGGAAATGTTTTAAAACTTTGCTGATAGTGACAATCCAAAAATAATTATGGTCTAAGATCCAAATATAGGTCGACCTTCACCGGCGTGATAATAGAATGAGACCAATTTTATAATAAACTAGTGGTCCGCCCCGGCTTCGCCCGTGGTACATATTTCGCAATAAAATGTAGTCTATGTCCTTTCTCGGGTATCAAAATATCTCCATACCAAATTTCATGCAAATTGGTTCAGTAGTTTAGGCGTGATTGAGAAACAGACAGACAGACAGAGTTACTTTCGCATTTATAATTATATGTACTTTATAATTATTAGTATGGATTTAGTGTATTAAAAAATTAAAAGTAAATTAAAGTATTAAAAATGGGTTTGCTGGGAAAATCCTGGACAGTACATTTTAGAAACCGGGGGAGATAGAAACCGGGGGTCGGAGAGAAATGCTGAATATGTAGTTTTTTTAATCTGGCCGATCAAAGCACAGAAGTCAATTTTCAGACCGATCCTAAAGTAACCGGCGCCACCATCTTGCTTTGCAAAATTGAACATTTTTGAAAAAAAAAAAATTGCGTCCAATTTGAAATTTCTCGATTGCCCTGGTAGTGCCCCATATGTTTCTCATCATTTTTTAGTTCTACACCCCCCACCTATCTGGCGCCGTTTCGGAGAGCCGTCGAATTTCGCGTTGTATCAAACTCGGAAACCAGCGGTGGAAACTCGATTATCAGTATGCCATCTTAATGTACGGCTCGATTAAAGACCATGTGCCAAGTATCAGCGCAATCGGACCAGCGATGGCCGTTTTAGCATTTGTATGGCGGTGAACATTTTTTCCGCCATTTTGATTTTTTTTTGCACTCTGTGGTAATTGCTCGAGGTCTACTTCAAGTTTAGTTCGAGCACCCCAGATGTAGCTGCCACCGTTTGTGCAGGCCGTTGAACGTCTCCGCGGGCTGTGAGAAAGTTCAAGATTTCGGATTTTTCTGGATATCCTGGGAGCTGGGCTAGTATGAACGTGGTGTCAGTGTGTTTCCGCGTTGCGCCACCTCGGCTAAATTTACGTTTTTATGTTTGCGTTAAAAATGGAAAAATTCCAAAATCGAGCGTCCCACTATGGCTCCCTGGTAGCGTCCCAGGGTGGTGATCATTTTTAGTTGCGGGACCCCCCACCCAATTCGCACCGTTTCCGCGGGCCGTTGGATTTTCCAATGTATGAAAGTCGGAAACCGGGGCCTGGAGCCACTCAAACGGGGCACTGATCGATTCGCCGGCTCGAACAATGCACGTGTGCCACTTTTATCTAAAAAAAAAATAATAAAACACAAACATACTTACCAAAGCGATTTCATTTTCAAATTCAACTAATTTCTTCAGGACGAATTCGCCAAAATTCAATGTACTAAAGATACTACGATTGCTCGCTCCGTATATGTATTTTGGATTTTTGAACATTTTTACACGATTTTATTTCACTTTAAAATCAATAACATGTAACACGGACGAGCTCCAAACAACGAGTGAGGCATAGCTAGGTATAGTCCGGGCAATTTAAACATTCGAAGTTACATAAAGTCCCAACAAGCTGAATTTCTGTGAAGTTTGAAAATTCCTTGAGTTAACTACATACAATGAATTTTTTTAACACAATATTGAATATACAGGGTGTAATCGTTAAGTGTGCACAGGCGATTATTCCGTGTTAATGTAATAAATATAAATATGTAATAATAAATATTTTTCAGGACAATTTTCACACACGGCACAATCTGATCCCATACTAAGCTTTCGCTTGTGTTATGGAAACCTGATGGCTGATAATATATATAATTTTTAAATAAATACATACTTATATAAAGAAGTTTCACTTCAATAACACCCTCATTTATCACTACATAGTACCTAGGTATAAAACAAAGTCGCTTTCTGTCCCTATGTATGCTTAAATCTTTAAAACTACGCAACCGATTTTGATGCGGTTTTTTTTAAATAGATAGAGTGATTCAAGAGGTATAATTTATTAGGTTTTAGACAAAGCGGGCGAAGCGAAAATTGAAGAAGTTGTCTATGATCTTAGTATTAGGGGCCTTTTGCCGAAAACCAGTGAAAATTGAATAAATTTTGTAGGTTTAAAGTGTGTTTTATTTTGTGTGTTACTATTAAACCATTAATCTTTAAAAATAATATTTCCTATTGTAATATTTTTATTTATTTATGTAGTACTAGGTTTCCGCCCGCGGCTTCGCCCGCGCAGTCAAAGAAAAACCCGCATAGTTCCCAATCCCGTGGGATTTCCAGGATTGCATCATTTTCCCGGGATAAAAAGTAGCCTATGTCCTTTCTCGGGTATCAAAATATCGCCATAACAAATTTCATGAAAATTGGTTCACGAGTTTAGGCGTGATTGAGTAACAGACAGAGTTACTTTCGCATTTATAATATTAGTATGGATTATATATTATATTATATATTATAGTATGGATGCTCCTATACTAAAGCTGCGTTTCCACTAGATGTGCGAGTAGTGAGGGATGTGTTTGTAACATTGAGATAATATTACTACGTATGGAGGAGACACGACGAACAAAATCTGTGCGCCATTTTTTTGCTCTAAGTTTTATAAATTATTATCTAGTTAGGTAGTTAGGTACTTACCGATGAAAGTTATTCCTTTGCACTTTTCCGTATTATTTGTGCAATATCGTAACACACACGAAGGCATATTTGATGCGTTTCACTTTAAAACAAATAAAAAATGAGCGTGCAGTTACGCCATATGGCGTATGTTGAGCGGAAAATAAGTGATGTAGGCGGTGTCGTCTCCATATGTATATCTCAATAGTTTGTAAAGAACCAATCGTATCGTTTCGTTTAGTAGTCGAATTTGCACATCTCTTGTGGAAAAGCATCCTAATAGTAGTCAAATTCACACATCTCTAGTGCAAAAGGAACCTAATAGGTGGTTATGACAATTATTGTTAACTAGATTTCCGCCCGCGGCTTCGCCCGCGTTTGCAAAGGAAAACCCGCATAGTTCCCGTTCCCGTGGGATTTCCGGGATAAAAACTATCCTATGTGTTAATCCAAGTTACCCTCTATATGTGTGCTAAATTTCATTGTAATCGGTTCAGTAGTTTTTACGTGAAAGAGTAACAAACATCCATACATCCATACATCCTTACAAAGTAAAAAGTAAAAGTAAAAAATATTTATTCAAAAATCAAGCATACAATCTCGTTGAACTTATTACAATAAAGCTGTTAACACAGTAAATATGTAGTATACTCTATACATCATTTGAACCAAGATGCCCACACTAGACTCGTGGCCTGTATTGTGAGCATCAATACAAAATATACTTAAAGAAACAAACAAAACTAGACATGGATGTAAATGAAATGTCGATTTATTAATGTTTTAGGAATAAATTGCAATTGATATATTATTCTTTATGATTTATACTATTAGATGAAACTTAAATGAACAAAAAAAATGAATAAATATCAAAATAAAAAATATAAATAAATAGATACTTTTTATATGTGTGCTGAATAAGAAATGCTTGGGGGTAAAACTTGTGAGTAAGAGCGTTAGATTAAAGACCTAATCAAATTTTCCGTTTGTTGAAAAGACAAAGAGAGTAGCCATTTTTTAATAATTTTCTTGGCCTTTGCGACACCACTCTGCCTAATAGAATGCAATGCCTGGTTAACGCGGTTATATATAAGCGGGTGTAGGAATTGACTAAATCGTTTGGCAAAGGAGGTAGCAACCTGAGGTAGAGGAATTTTATAAATTCTATTGCTGAGTAAGTTAGCGTGATTACTTGAAGAGATAATATTTTTATGGGTTAGTAATGCTACATTAAGAATAAATAATTTTCTGACGCTCAACAATCCAGTCTCCTTATAAAGCAAGTCAGTTGGGTAGCGGATAGGGAGATGCAGCATAACCTTTAACACAGCTCTTTGTGCTCTTTCCAGAACCAATAATTTGGAGGATCCACATCCACCCCAAACACAGATACAATAACTAATTATAGGTTCACATAAAGCTATATATATTCTCCTGAGTAACTCGTATTTAGCGACAGAGCGTAGGTGTTTCATGGGGTATATTAGTTTACGAACTCTTGCAGTTGTTGCATGTATGTGGCCTTCAAAGTTTAACTTATCATCCACTATTACGCCCAGATATTTAATGGAATGCGCGTTACTGATTGTGTTATTACAATGGCATGGAGGAACTGGATGAGACAAGGAAGAAATATTGCACGAATGAAAAGACAGATCCGGAAGTGATGAAGGTTGTGAGGCTGCAGTTTTGTGAAAACAAAGATTTGGTTTTAGCGGCATTGAGAGTAAGTAAATTGTTGTTTAACCAGTAAGCAATCTTTGACATTCCCTCTTTTGTTACGTCAAAGACTTTATCCCAAGAAGTATCTTGAAAAATAATAGCTGTATCATCCGCGTAGCAGATAATATCAGCATTTCTCAACCCAACGTTGGCGATATTATTAAGATATACTAAGAAGAGGGTAGGACCTAAAATACTCCCCTGTGGCACGCCGAAAGTTACTGGTGAAAGAGAGCTAAAAGTATCGCGATATTTGGTACATTGCTTTCTGTTCGAAAGATAACTTCTGAACCACTCCAAAGCTATACCTCTGATGCCATACCTCTCCAATTTCTTCAAAAGAATTGGTATTGACACTGTGTCAAAGGCCTTGGCTAAATCCAAAAATACTCCGACACAGGCCAAGCCCTTATCTAGAGAAGAGGACACAATATGAATAAGTTCAGATACGGCATCAACGGTAGATCTACCTGCACGAAATCCATATTGACGATTTGATAAGATATTGTTTTTTTCCAGGAAATCAACCATTCTGCTATTCATAATTTTTTCTAAGACTTTCGAGATAGCACTGAGAAGAGAGATAGGTCTATAATTATTTAAATCTTTTTTATCACCGCTTTTATGTATAGGAGATACGGCAGCTACCTTCCACCTATCCGGAAATAAACCATGTGATATACTTAAATTACAAATATAAGCAAGAGGAGATGAGATGTACGGCTTGATGTATTTTAATAGGCGGTTGGAAATACCATCTATACCCGTTGCACTGTTTGTTTTGAGATCAGTGATTATTTTCTCGATTTCAGTTTTGTCCGTAGGTACTATGAAGAATGAGTCTGGAAAGTTCTCAATGGAAACGTTGGAAGCAAGAGATTCCTGAGTTTCTCCAATACTGGTTAGAATATCATATTAGCCAAGTTTTGACCTATTGCGCAAAAGTGATTATTGAAGTAATTCAAAGAATCCTGGATATTACCTTTAATAGCAGATATGGATGGGTTCTCTTTAGGAGACTGTAAATATGCAATATCTTTTATAGCACTCCAAAGCTTACTTGGGTTATTTTGATTTTCTGTGAGCATTTTCTCATTGTAACTATCTCGCAATCTCTTAATTAGATTATGATAAAAATTCCTGTAGCGTTTAAATGTAAATTGTGCTATTTCGCTATTAGGGTTACGTTTAGCTTCTAGATGTAGCATATCTCTTACCATTGAACATCTAACGAGACCAGGGGACATCCAAGGTTTCAGAATGTTTTTAGAGCGATTTAGTCTTAAGCGTTGTGAATTGTTTGTGATAATATTAGACAGCATATTGGAAAAATCATCAACTGCTGAATTAACGTCTTCATTTATTAGCAAGTTAGTCCAATCAGTGTTTTTAACTTCCTCAACAATGGCAGGGAAATCCAACTTGGTCATAAACTTGTCAACCCTTAAGCGATTGGGTTTATTTGTTGTGTTTATACCAGCCATAACGATGTAATGATCAGTTATAGTAGTCCTACAAACCACAGTGTTCACGCGAGTATTGGCGGACACCATAATATGATCTAAACACGCTGTTTCTCGGGTGGGAATATTTATTGCTGGGCTTAGTCCTTGCTCTGCGATTAAGCAAAGGTATTCGTTACAGTCGTTGTTTATATTAGACATCAACGTATTAATATTTATATCACCCGCCAGAATTGTACAAGAAGGAGTCAAGTTAATATTTTGTAGAAGACTTTCTAAGGATTGCAAAAAATTTGTGCAGTTTCTAAATGAAGGTGAACGGTATATTCCGATGAGATTAAATAAGTTGTCCACTTTGGCCAAAAGGCAATTCGCGTCGTGTAGTGTTGGTTCAGAAACTTCGTGATTCAGGGTTCTTTTTATATATAGGACTACACCACACGATTGGTTAATATATTTTGTAGTATTATACGAGACGTACCCATCGATTGGATAAATAACAGAATTTTCGTGCTAACTTTCACAAACTTTCGCCTTTATAATATATATTAGAATATTATAATAATATATTAGAATATTAGATTTTTTTTGGATACGAGAGAAAAGTCTGATGATTTTTATAATACTTATCTACAACTGCCACTTTTTTGAGTTAAGGCTAAACGCAAAAAATAATTAATAAACCTTTATAGTGTACTAGCTGTGCACTGCGGTTTTACCCGCGTTGATCCGCTCCTATTGGTCTTAGCGTGATGATAATATTATAGCTTATAGTCTTTTTGATAAATGGGCTATCTAACAACGAAGGAATTTTTTAAATCGGACCTGAGATTAGCGCGTTCAAACAAACAAACAAACTCCTCAGCTTTATAATTTTAGTATAGATGCTACTTGCGGAGAAATAAAAATACAAAATTATAAAAATCATTTTATTTCAACAAAATATCGTATATAAATAATAAATATTTAATATATACTTAAATCACAATTTCCAACCCCTCAAATATGTATAGGATATAACCGTACTGCCACCACTTAAAACAAAAATAACCTAAATTGTTTATTTATTATAAATAAACTACTGAAGTGAAACTTCTTTAGGCGCGATGAGAGTAGAATTTCAAGGCAATACCGTCGCAATCGCGTCATGGCAATGCCAAAGAAGTTTCACTTCTGACACGTGTACTCGGTACACTCTTTTTAAAACTTGCTCTTCCCAGCGCCGATCATTTTGCGTAGTTCCTTCCTGTTTATCTTACCTGTTGGATTCTTTGGTATTTCATTTACAAACCTCACACCGCCGCGAAGATGTTTTGGGTTCGATAACTGAAACAAGAGATAAGTCAATTAAAAATTTATTGTAATTCCTACTAATATTAAAAATGTGAAAGTTTGTGAGGTTGGATGTGTATGTGTATGTGTATGCTTGTTACTCTTTCACTCAAATACTACTGAACCGATTACAATGAAATTTAGCACACATATAGAGGGTAACTTGGATTAACACATGGGATAGGTTTATCCCGGAAATCCTACGGGAACGGGAACTATGCGGGTTTTTCTTTGATAACGCGGGCGACGCCGCGGGCGGAAAGCTAGTACACAATATCTTAAAAATACATATCTAGCAAACGTATTAATACATAAAATCCATACTTCATTATAATGAATGTGATATTAAAAAAAATATATCTATAATATACCTAAAAATGAATCGCAAAATGTGTTGGTAAGCGCATAACTCGAGAACGGCTGAACCGATTTCGATAATTCTTTTTTTATTATATTCCTTGAAGTACGAGGATGGTTTATATGTAGAGAAAACGTAAATATTATGTACCACGGGCGAAGCCGGGGCGGACCGCTAGTTTATTATAAAAAGACGTGTGTCACTCGGGGATTGCCGCGGTAAAGCTATTGCATGCTATGCCTTCAAGCCACACCTCCGCGCCCATTCATTATTGTAGTGAATGAGTGAGTAAGCTAAAACCCATATTTTCCCCCAAACTCACCCTCCCAGCCACATAATCCTGTACTTCCTTTTCACTAAGGCGAGCCCCAGGCTGTAGCACCACGAACGCGAGAGGCAGTTCCCCAGCATCCCGCTCGGGGAGACCCACAACTGCTGCTTCTCTTATGCTGCTGTGTTCGAGGAGAACAGCTTCTATTTCTACTGGTGGCACCTGGAATTATTAAAAAAAGATTAATATGAAAAATTGCTAATATAAAAAAACTGTTTACCAAAAATAATTAATTGATTTTAACTGAACCAGTTAGGTTGTAACTGAACCAATTAGTTAAAAAAAGACGGGTTGCACTCCGGGAGTGCCGGCAGAAGTGAAAACTTGATTATTAACGTTGAGCATGTTTGATATTTTGGAAACGCTTTTTCGTTCAGGTTACGTGTCCTGACGCGAGTTTAAGATTTTATACCCATTACAGAAAAAGTGCTCAACGCCGCTAAAGAAGTTTTCACACAAAAAATGCTGATGTTAAAAAATTTGTTCACCAAAAATATTTTTGCTGGTGTTACCTAAGTACATATGCGTTACGTCCCGGCCTTCACAGCAAACTGCTGACTACGCCGTTCGCATGGGAACGGAATGCGTATTGCGAGCGTGGTTTTGCTGTTTTAGCTTTTAAGATTTCTTTAGAATAATTATTAATATTGTATAGTGATTCCTTAACTCCAGTCTTAATCGAGGGTATAAAAGTTTCATTTTAATTATTAAATGTAGACGGCTGTAGGCTTCGTAATTCATGTACTAGCATGTGTCAAAAAAATACAAATGTCTAAGAACATTTTCTTGAGCTGAAATTATCTTTTTACTGATTTAACAAATAGCTTAGCTAGGTAACTACTTGATTCGTTAAACAATGTATGTGTTGTTTGATATTTTGTAAATATTAATTTTGACTGTACCTACCTAGTGCCTCACAAATAAGGCGAAATATCTCAATAATTGCTAGATCCTAAATTTCGTCACAGTATTAAAAAAAAAGACGTGTGGCACTCGGGGACTGCCGCGGTAAAGCTATTGCATAGCATGTCTTCAAGCGACACCTCCGAGCCCGTCGGAGTGGGGAGCGTGAGGTTTTGTCGTTACGGAATTTCTCGATTCTCCGAGTGCCACACGTTTTTTTTTAAATTATTTTCTTTGAGTTAAGTAGATTTTAAGTTTTTATCTAAATATCAAAAAATTGTAAACTGTAGTATAATTCACTAACCTGATACCCCTTATACTTGATTAGCTCCATAAATCTATCCACAACATAGAAGTACCCCTCATCATCATAATACCCCAGATCACCAGTCCTGAAGAACCCTTCATCATCGAAGTCATCACTCCTATCTTTGTTCACATAACCTTTCATCACCACTAGGCCCTTGGCGCAGATTTCACCCTTTTGGTTTGGACCTAGCACCTCTTTTGTTTCGGGGTTCACTACCTAAATAATAAATATATAATATTTATTTATTATAATCTTTATTGTGCAAGAATATAAGTACATAAAGGTTAGAAAAACATATAAAATAAAAGCACAAAGGGCGGCCTTATCACTATGCAGTGATCTCTGCCAAGTGCCAGGCAACCACGGCAACGGGAAGAAAGGTAAAAAAGCGAAATATGTTGAGCAAAACAAAATAAAAACATTTTAGAATAAGGTGTATATATAATATAATAAAACGCGACGACACATAGTTAACATACATAAATAAATAAATAAAATTTGTTTGAACTGTGTGTAAAGTTAAGTAAGTACTTACGTATACATTTTACAAAATTAAATTTTTTTAGCTTTTTTTTAATCCAAAGTAGATCAAAAATAACGACTATTTATTGCTTAGTCAAAAATTGAGGTTTTTATCCACTTTTATGCATTTTAAAATGATCTTATAGACCGGGAGATACTGACACAAAATTTCGAGTCATTTGTAACAGGATGGCGGTTCTACAGGGTTCTTAGTACGCAATGACAAAAAGAAAAATGATGGTGTGAACGCTGGTACCGGCGGCTTAGTCGCGTGGGCGTTAGTCGAACTCATCGGAAAATAGCGAAAGTCAAACGATTTGTAACAGTATGGCACTTATTTTTCCTGTAAGTTTGAGGATCAACGAATATAAATACAAAATTTCAAAGATCTAGGTGTTGGAAAACTTCACTTATATAAATTAATAATAAATTTATTTTTCAAGTATGACAGCACTTTTTCCCCCTACTAGAAGTATGGCAAATATAATAATGGTCACATTTTATCAAATACTCTCCAAAAAGCCAAATGCAATACTGGTACAAAAAGATAGGTGAAATAAAAAAATTTTGCAGATTTTCGGCGGTATGGCGACCATTTGGAATCGTCCGAAAAGTATGGCATGGCGATTTTCGTAAATGGCTGCACGACGATGGTTACCTGTGCAAAAGTTAGCTTGGTACAAATGGTTGAATAATTGTTTTTTTTAAATCAACACATTCGCGTCGGTATGGCGGGCTGTAAGTTATACCGGAAAAGTATGGCATGCCACTACCGCCTACTTCTTTTTTATGGGCTATCGGTAAATTCTAAAATTTTTGTGTTACAAATCGTTTGACTTTCGCTATTTTTCCGACGAGTTCGACTAACGCCCACGCGACTAACCCACCGGTACCAGCGTTCACACCATCATTTTTCTTTTTGTCATTGCGTACTAAGACCCCTGTAGAACCGCCATCCTGTTACAAATGACTCGAAATTTTGTGTCAGTATCTCCCGGTCTATTATTCTATGGATTATGTCTATGTCATATGCCAAAAATCGGCCATATTATATTTTCTTTTAAAATTTGCGAAAAAAATAAGGAAAGGGTATTTTTCTTTGGTCTTTAATAAAAAATTAAATTTAGTTATTTTTTTTAATAAAAAAGAGCTTGCGTAATTTAAACATAAGATTTCATATTGATTTTCGTAATCCATCATGCCAGGAAATTCTACTCTTTTTTTTCTTTTCTATCGATTTAATCGAATGAATAGGTATCTCAAGAATTTTTATGCAACTAATTAATTTTACAAGTGGACACAAAAAATAGTTTTATTTTGTCAAAAAACAACTTATAAATTTATATATTTTTTTCTATTCTTTATAAATTTATATTTATAAAGCATTTGAATGCCATAAAATCAAAAATATCAATTTCAAAAAACAACTTACTTTTAATATAACATTGTCTACTACACAACCAACGCTGCCCATCTTATCATAGTTTATATTTAATGTTAAAGCAAGAGTCGATTCAGTCAGACCATAGCCTTGTTGGATAGCTGCTACATTTGGAAACCTGAAATATTTAAAAAATAATCATAAATTTTTAATACTAGCGGTCCGCCCCGGCTTCGCCCGTGGTACATATGAAAAATAGATGTTGGCCGATTCTCAGACTTACCCGATATGCACAGAAAATTTCATGAGAATCGGTCCACCCGTTTCGGAGGAGTATGCAGACTAACATTGTGACACGAGAATTTTATATATAAGAATAATACACTAAGGGTCGATTTTTCAATGCTTGGATAAAACTTATCCGTCCAATAAAGTATTACACGATAGTATTAAAATGTCACGTAAACTGTCAAATACGGGCAATTAAAATACGTTTTTAAAATGATAGTTTTATACATTATTCGACGAATAAGTTTTATCCAAGGATTGAAAAATCAGTCCTGAGTCTAATTGTTCATAGTACAATGGATATAAAAACTCACATTTTCTTATACGCAATAGCGGTTTCTTCATACAACGGGGTGGTTCCAGAATGAATTTTTGTGACAGAACTTGTGTCATATTTTCCTTCAGCTTTGGCTAATGCTGCTAACATAGCGGGCACCACTGTTAGGTGGGTTATCTGAAACAAACATACAAACATACAGGTGAAGCTAATAACAGTTATAATTTAACTTAAATTATAGTACCTATTTTACTACAATTAGAATTTTACAACAATTACTTAATTACCTGATGTTTTTCAATAGTTTTAAAGTAAGTATCAACGTCAAATTTCGGCAGGTAAACTGTTAGGTTTCCTATAAGGAATCCAGTTAGTATAGCCATTAAACCCATATTATGAACCCAGGGGGTTATTGATAGACTCTTTTGTGGATGCATTCCTATTGGTGGCCTGAAAAAAATATCCATAGTATTAATATACCTATATATTTTCTTATTTTATAATATTAACTAGCTGTGCCCCGCAGTTTTAACCAGTAGTTTCTAACGCGCTAATCTCAGGAACTACTGCCCCCCTAGACAAGTGGCTTTCTATTAGCGTAAAGTTCAATAGAATAGATTATGAATGTATGAGATTGACGTAATCAATCGTCGTCGTCGTCGTAATCAAACGTCAATCTCATACATTCATAATCTATTCTATTGAACTTTACGCTAATATAAAGCCACTTGTCTAGGGGGGCTTGGTCCGATTTAAAATAAAAAAAATACTTACGTACAAGCCGCAAGTACATTGTGATGTGTGATCATAGCACCCTTCGGTAGACTAGTCGTGCCTGATGAATATAAAATAAATGCCGTGTCTATCTGCCCTTTAACTTCTACACACCGAAAATCGTCGTAATTCACGTTCCCAATACCGCAACCGGTACCGGTATTTGATACCGGTTTCGCCATATCGTTATATGATAACGTATTCGGTGGAAGTTCGTCGCCATAAAGAAATATTTTTTCAAGGAATTTTAGCGATTTATAGGTTTTTGAGTGCTCTTTGTATGAAAATGGAGAAGCGAATATGATTTTCGGTTTCGCTAAGTTCATTACGTGGTGGACTTCATCTGGAACAAATAAATAAATCATTGAAAATTTTAGTTTCCATACTCCAGTAGGTACTATAAATAAGGTCTTTAGTACTAGCACAGATAATATAATACTATACTATTAGATAGGTAGTACACTGTACAGTATTATATTATATTGTATAAGAGTAATAATATTGACGATTCAAAAGCGCTTCTTAAATAAACGTTAAACTGTTCCTCGAACAGACGCAAATGCAAGAAAGCAATGATACTTTGTAATTCTCCACCAAAGCACACCGGTCACCGTGTAGTTAAAATTAAATTACATAACATTTTTGAAAGCTCGAAGTGTAGTTATATTAATCTATTCTATGATTATTTGTATTACCAATTATCCATTAGTTTTAATGACAATTAATCTTAATAATTTTTATAAATATGACTATTTTTACAATTACGTAGTATTTATTTCTTGTTCAGTTTACTTGATTCGAATTCGTACATTGAGATTTTGACAGTTCGAAGTGAAGTAATAGGTAATAATCGATACTGTGATTGTTTGTGTTAGGTACTATAATTGTTAGTAGGTACCATTAGTTTTAACGACAAATGTTTATATTTAAATAAATAAGATTATTTTCCAATTAGAGAGTATTTTATTTATTTTACCAGTAATAATTAAAATTGAATAAAACACTAATTTATTTTGCCTTTCCAGGTATTTTAAAATGTTTAGACAAGACCATTCCAGCCCCCCCTAGACAAGTGGCTTTCTATTATTTTATGTACCACGGGCAAAGCCTGGGCGAATCGCTAGTAAAACATACCTTTACTATGTCTCAAATTGATCGTAGTAGCTACTGCGCCTGCGCACAATATACCAATCACAGTACTCCAAAACTCACTACGATTTTCCGAACTGACAGCGATCACGTCTCCCTTTCTAACACCTAGGCGGGTGAGAGAGACGGCTATATTCATGGCCTCTTGCGCTATTTCACCATAGCGCACCTCCTCATTGGTTATACCGTTGATCTGGAAATAAAAATTGAAATTATTATTATCAACATCTACAACAGTATTCTTATCAACCACATCATCAACATTTTAATTATTACCAACATTAATAGTATCAAAAACGACATTATCGCCAAAAACTGAAATGATTTCAACAGTATCATCATTTTCATCAACAACAGTTTTATGTATCAAGCAGAATAATAAATAAACATCGAAAACAGCATTTTCATCAAGAACAGCAGATTTCTGAATATCATTATCATCATCGACAACATTATCGTCATTTTCATTTTCAAGAAGAATATAATATTATAATATATCAACAACAGTTTAATGTTGCTGTTGTTGAGTTTTATACTATATACATTGTCATCAACAATTGTATTATTAACAAACAGAATGATAATAGAAAACAGCATTTTCATCAACAACAGCATTGTGATTATCATCAACAACAACAGTTTCCTGAATATTAGCATTATTATAGATCGTGATCTGTTATGTGCTTGTTATGTGTATTAATTTTTTTAAATAAATACATTATCATCGACAATATTATCGCCAGTTTCATCAACAACAGCATTTTCAAGAAGTATAGCAGTTCAATAACAGTTTATAATCAACAACAGCAACAGTATTATTTGTATACGTAGTATATTATTATTAGTCTGTGGTATTATCATCAATATCCGTTTAATAAATAACAACAGCAATTTATAAAAAAACAGCAAATTATAGAATTTAACATAGGGTTAGAATTCATTCATTCGCTCGTTTAATCCAAATGCACCATTAGACCTAATTTACAACCGAACTTATTATAGTAGATACGTGGTTTCAAATTTAAAGAAATAAGAAAATAAATACAAAGTCTAACTTACTTTTAATGTAAGTTGACTAACTAAGTGTATAACGTAGAAATAAAAATAATCTGAAATGATTCAAGTAACTTGTTTGAAGAAAATAAATGGGCTTTTTTAATTATTAAATTCAAATTATAAAAATAACATTACATAGGTCTATTCCATTTTGATAAACATAAGCACTTTAATCAGAGTTACGCAAAGACAAGTGCAAAAGATAATCTTATATATAAAATTCTCGTGTCACAATGTTAGTCTGCATACCTACTCCTCCGAAACGGGTGGACCGATTCTCATGAAATTTTCATGAAATTTTCTGTGCATATCGGGTAAGTCTGAGAATCGGCCAACATCTATTTTTCATATGTACCACGGGCGAAGCCGGGGCGGACCGCTAGTAATGTATAATATAAATGTACAATTTACATGGAAGCAGACCAAGACAAATTTTGTATGGCAGCGCCCAGCGCGCAGCTTGTCGGCGCCGTTGCGCGGGTTACCAGCGCTGACAAGCGCTTATAAGTTTCCAGCTTTCTTTCTGAATACGCCCTAAAGATAGGTATAGGTACATTACATTTGCTTTAAAATGGTAATTATGGTTTTAGAGGCCAAATTATTTTATTTATAATCTTATCGATTTTTTGTAATGTGACTGACTGTAAACATGATTATAATAGAAGGTAACTGTTTTTCAAACGATCGATTATTTTTAGATATCGATTCTTACGTCAACTTTCTGTAATTACTTATTTACAGGAAATGTTTTAAAACTTTGCTGATAGTGACAATTCCAATAATAATTAGCTAGGTATTTAAAAAGCAACGGTTTGAAAACAAAATTCTTGTCGGCGCCGTTCAGCGGTTAATATTTTCCTGCGCGGGTTACCAGCGCTGACAAGCGCTTATAAGTTTCCAGCTTTCTTTCTGAATACGCCCTAAAGATAGGTATAGGTACATTACATATTTTAAATTAACAAAATGGTAATTATGGTTTTAGAGGCCAATTTATTTATAATCTTATCGATTTTTTGTAATGTGACTGACTGTAAACATGATTATAATAGAAGGTAACTGTTTTTCAAACGATCGATTATTTTTAGATATCGATTCTTACGTCAACTTTCTGTAATTACTTATTTACAGGAAATGTTTTAAAACTTTGCTGATAGTGACAATTCCAATAATAATTAGCTAGGTATTTAAAAAGCAACGGTTTGAAAACAAAACATTTATTGAAATTGCGCGCTTTTGAACAATTCAGGGGCTCTAGAAAGCAATATTAGCATTACCTACGCTAAAATTCAATGTTACTAAACGAAACAATTACCTATGGTTTTTTTATTTATAATTTACTAGCGACCCGCCCCGGCTTCGCACGGGTGCAATGCTGATAAGTGATACTAAATACACTACAGAAAAACTGTGAACATTGCACGGGTATAAAATATGTATATAGCCGGGCGGCCGGCCGGTACCGCCGCAAACGCTACGTCCCGCAATTTTTAAATCTGTAATATCTTCGAAAATATTCACTTAAATCATACGGTGTAAAGGGCCATATAGATCTATATTAAATGAACAATGTATTCAAGGTATTTAATTGGTTAAGGATTAATGCTGTATTTGTTAAAATCGCATCGAAAATTAGCCATTATTTGTCGTGAAAAGTAAATGACAAAAAAAGTTATTGTGGGTTATCCATAAGAGATAGACATATACCATCGCGAACTTTTCTGTAGACCTTTTCAATGTGTATAATACTTAGTACATTATTTTGATAAAACTCGTAGGGTTCAGCCTGCGTTTGCAATGTTAGCGGAAAAAATGTAATTTTTTACGACATCACATTAGAAACCCCAAAAATAACAGTACTTCTCCACTATTTAATGGATGTAATTATACACATAAACCTTCCTCTTGAATCACTCTATCTATTAAAAAAAACCGCATCAAAATCCGTTGCGTAGTTTCAAAGATTTAAGCGTACAAAGGGACATAGGGACGACATAGGGACAGGGAAAGCGACTTTGTTTTATACTATGTAGTGATAGTGATAGTGATGAAAGAAATAACTTATTTTATCTGGTATAAAAGGAATAATATATTTACCTAGGTAGGGTACCTACCTAAAATAAGTTATTTCTTTAATTTCTTTCATAAATTATAAATAAAAAAACCATAGGTATAAATAAATACTTGCTCTTGCCCGCGCGGCGGTCTTATAGATATGCAATCTTCTCTTATATATAAAAATGAATCGCAAAATGTGTTGGTAAGCGCATAACTCGAGAACGGCTGAACCGATTTCGATAATTCTTTTTTTATTATATTCCTTGAAGTACGAAGATGGTTTTTATGTAGAGAAAACGTAAATATGTACCACGGGCGAAGCCGGGGCGGACCGATAGTACATTATAAAATTATGGTTTGAGGTAACAAATTATTTTATAAATCTTATCGATTTTGTGTAATGTGACTGACTGTAAACATGAACATTGGAAGTAAGGTACCACCTACCAGTTTTTCAAACGATCGATTTTTTTAAATATCGATTCTTACGTCAACCTACCTACCTACCTACCTATACTTTACAGGAAATGTATTTTTTGTTGATAGTGACAATCCAATAATAATTAGGTAGGTACCTAGGTATTTAAAAAGCAACGGTATGAAAACAAAATAATTTTTGGAATTCGATTTTGAACTTTCAGCAACTTCAGTAACATTCAATTTTAACTTACTTACGCTAAAATTGAATGTTACTGAATGAAATGAAACAGCTGTTAATAATACATTAATTCATGTAACTTTATCGCATTTCATGCATTGAGTATTGCATGTACTACGTAGAAGTTACTCGATTTTTTTTCCTGTTTGGTACAATCAGCTGTTTCTATGCCAAATTTCTGATGATGACAAACATTAAAAGAACACTAGCTTCAACATGCAGGTTTGCTTGCATGATTATCAAGTAAAGCCTATGCGTTTCTTGATTTTAACTTATTTCCGAGTCCTCGACAATCGACATCATCCCGATCTGTTTAGCTGTTCTAAAGAAAATTTTCACATCAGATACCTAGGTAGGTAAACAAAAATTAATGTTCGCGTTTCTATTTCTAATTGGGACCCGGATAAAAAGCAAAATAATATTCCTCTAGCATGTAGGTATGTAATGTGTACTTATCCATACTAATATTATAAATCCGAAAGTAACTCTGTCTGTCTGTCTGTTACTCAATCACGCCTAAACTACTGAACCAATTTACATGAAATTTGGTATGGAGATATTTTGATACCCGAGAAAGGACATAGGCTACTTTTTATTGCGAAATATGTACCACGGGCGAAGCCGGGGCGGACCGCTAGTGCAGAATATAATAATTTGACTTTATCAAGTTTATTACCTACAATAAACTAGCTGGTGCGTTGTGCGCGGGCTGCAAGCAGCCCGCGACTCGCGAGCCCCTTTTGCCCCTGGGTTGAAGCAATAGGGCAGTCATTTGAAAATGCATTCGAATTTCCTTTCCATTTGTTAGATCTGCTAATAGCGATTCTACAGTCAGTCGAAACTGCTTATAAATTACATATTCAAATATTGGTTAAATTTTTGCCTGCAGGGGTCCACTCTCTTGTCCAGGGTGTTGGAGTTGTCTTTATTTTTCCGGTGGTTCTACACGATCACGTCAAAATCCCCCCAACTTTCCGCATAGTTTCCGAGAAAACCGATGTCAGTCAGTCAGTGAGTGAGAGAGTGAGTTCCTATAACATTAACTATTGTCGCGTATAAAATAATAACAAACATTCTTCCTTCCTTACGTCCTCACTCACTTTCACGTGAAATATTAAGTGTTAATATCTAAGTATTATTAAGTATTATTAAGTGTTAAGTAATAAGTTACCTATAACTGTATTTAACACGATACATAGTACCTAATAAAGAAACAATACAACAATATTATACTAAGGATAAATATGATACAAAACAGCATCTCAAAATCACTAAAACAAATAAATATTCAACTCACAATCACCACAAAAATATGCACTTTGATCTTAATAAAAAAAATAAATAAAACAGAAACATACCAAAGCGATTTCATTTTCAAATTCAACTAATTTCTTCAGGACGAATTCGCCAAAATTCAATGTACTAAAGATACTACGATTGCTCGCTCCGTATATGTATTTTGGATTTTTGAACATTTTTACACGATTTTATTTCACTTTAAAATCAATAACATGTAACACGGACGAGCTCCAAACAACGAATGAGGCATAGCTAGGTATAGTCCCGGCAATTTAAACATTCGAAGTTACCTAAAGTCCCAACAAGCTGAATTTCTGTGAAGTTGTTGAAAACATTCTAGAATTTAGACAAACATCTAGACACGCGGCAGCGTGTTCAAGCCGAGTTCAAGCGAAGAGAACTGGCGAGCAGCAGCCGTGTGTAATTTTACACGAACCATTTGGAACCACTTTTCACCCCCTTATATCTCGAAAACTATTTAACTTAAACAAACCAAATTTGGTACATATAAAGAGGACCCCAAGATAAACAAGAACCTTAAATTTCATAAATACAGATTAAACTGTTGCGTAGATATTAATATCCAAAAATCGCAATTTTTAAGACTGACTGACTCATAGATATATACAAAACCTAACCCACTTCCAGATGACCTAGAAAGTTCAAATTTTGTAATCAACTAGGTAATAGTGTGTGTACGAAGGAAAAAATCAGAAAACAGTGAATTTATCTGAATTTAATTAATTTTTTTCAATGACATTTAGTAAGTAGGTAAAAATGGAAAAGTGAAAATTTGAAAATATTATATTCACCATCTATACTAATATTATAAAGCTGAAGAGTTTGTTTGTTTGTTTGAACGCGCTAATCTCGGGAACTACTGGTCCGATTTGAAAAATTCTTTCGGTGTTCGATAGCCCATTTATCGAGGAAGGTTATAGGCTATATAACATCACGCTACGGTCAACAGGAGTGGAGCTACGGGGGTGAAACCGCGCGGAGCAGCTAGTAATAAATATAGATCGAAACTAATCAATGGCAGAAAAAAAATTTGAAATCCATCAATAAATGACTGAGATATAGATTATTGAAGTTTACATATTTTTGCACGAGTCATCTGTGGATTCGATGCGCCTCGACGCGTTGGTTGAACGGCGCCGTTTAATAAAGTGGCTAGGCTATTAATTTAAAATTCAAGTTGCTTCATAATCCATCCTGTATAATCAAAATCCATACTTAATATTATAAATGCGAAAGTAACTCTGTCTGTCTGTCTGTTACTCAATCACGGATAAACTACTGTAGGCCTAGTGTGAGTTTGATCGAGTACGAAACGTTACTATCGCGTCTGCGTCACAGCCGAATTAGTATGGGAAATCGAACAGCGCCCCTAGCGGACGTATGGGGAAGCTTTGATTCCCCATACAAATTTCGCTGTGACGCAGACGCGATAGTAACGTTTCGTACTCGATAAAAACTCACACTAGGCCTACTGAACCAATTTGCATTAAATTTAGTATGGAGATATTTTGATACCCGAGAAAGGACATAGGCTACCTTTTATTGCGAAATATGTACCACGGGCGAAGCCGGGGCGGACATCTAGTGTGAAATAAAAAAAAATTCAGATTAACATTTATTTTCATTATAAAAAAATTGCGATACAAATAAATAACTAAAAGCAATACAATAAATAATTTCAAAGATCAATATTTTTCTTATACATTAGAATTATGAGTCTGACCAGCATACAATTGCACGAAGGCGGCAAATTAAAAACATTTAGTCCTTAAATTTAAAATATATTTTAACCAAATTTAATTTGCTAAGTATTATCTAATTATTAATAATTTTCAACAAAAAATACAAAAAGTGGCCAAATTATTAGAAACAAATTTTATTTTCATAATTTTAACATTTTATTTAGACATAATTTTAATATTTATTTAACTTTAAATTATAAATACGTTGTCCCTAATAATTTGGCCACAACTGTATTTTTACATACAATTAAAACACGAAATATAACACTGGTCAGAAATTATTATCATATCAACAATAATAAGTCATTTTTAGGGTTCCGTACCCAAAGGATAAAACGGGACCCTATTGCTAAGGCTCTGCTGTCTGTCTGTCTGTCTCCAGGCTGTATCTCATAAACCGTGATAGCTAGAAAGCTGAAATTTTCACGAATGATGTATTTCCGTTGCCGCTATAACAATTTACTAAACATTAAAAAATATGTTAAGGGTCCCCATACAATAAATTGTGATTTTTTTATTATAGATGATAAGTACGGAACCCTTCGTGCGCGTGTCCGACTCGCACTTAGCCGGTTTTTTTTCAAATATTATTAATAATATTATTTTAACATTACAATATTTTCCTATAAATCAGGATCGTCAGTTTGTCTATATATGTATATTTAATTACTAAATTATAATAAAAATGTGATGTTTAAAATGTATTTGCTTTCACCGGGAATCGAATATTTCATTACTACATTAAGTTCATGTTATAATTACCATAATATATATTAAGTTCATCTATAGGTACTAATATTATAAAGCTGAAGAGTTTGTTTGTTTGAACGCGCTAATCTCAGGAACTACTGGTCCGATTTGAAAAATTATTTCGGTGTTAGATAGCCCATTTATCGAGGAAGGCTATAGGCTATATATCATCACGCTAAGACCAACAGAAGCGGACGACTACGAGTAAAACCGCAGGGCACAGCTAGTGTTATATAAAAAAAAACTACTGAACAGAAAAATTACAATTTTAAAATGCATTAAAAATAAATATTTTATTTTATGATAACTTATTTTAATGTACTTTTTATATATCACGCCGAATAATCTTTAACTTAAATATAAAGTATATAAAATTCAGTCTTCCTACATATAACATTCCATTACAACTAAACTCATCAAAATCTGTAACGCCTTTTTCTATAATCCCAAATACATAGGATCATTTATTAACCTGTAAGAAAGGTAAGTAACAATGTTATTTTGAAGGTAATCACAAATAATAGAATTTCTTATAAATTTTTGTAAAAGCAGACTTACATTAAGACGCGGCACAAATAACAAAATATATTTTATGTAATTCATAAATCTTATATATAAAATTCTCGAGTCACAATGTTAGTCTGCATACTCCTCCGAAACGGGTGGACCATAGAAATCTAAATAACAAGACACATAGAAGTGCTAGAATGTCATAATTCGTATGAAAACCGCTGTCGCCAAAATCAACACATTCAAACCGAAAGCTAAACAGTACACACAAGTAAACTATGCCTTTTATTGGACAGCTTGATTTTAGTGAAAACTAACTTATCTATTAAATTAAGCTTTTGAATATGTATCCTACCCAGCAAGCACAAAACACCATTATAACAAACTTATGATAGCACGAGTTCATGTACAAAGCATTATAACCAAATCGTATATCGGCTGTATTTCTTTTATACGACTCTTATAAGTAAAATTTGGGCCCCCCCTTTAGACAGCGTTGAGCTATATAAAGGCAATTTAATAGCATTATAATTATCGTATTAAATCATTAATTAAGTCAGTTATGAGCACATGAATAAACAAATGACATTTTTTGCGACTTCATTACAGTCATTATATAGCTTTTAAAATTACAATCTGTTATTAAAATTTCATAACAATGCTAACTGTTGTAATTCCTTTGTAAAAAAGAAAATCTTATTGATTTTAAAAATATATTGATCTGTTGTTGATCGTGCAACGTTATGTGGACTTGAAATATTTAAATGTGAAAATTAATATTGAATGATGGGTAAGTACCGCCTGTATTTCTGAATGTTTTGAGTGAAATTAGCTGCGCGCATCAGTTTGTCGGGTGAAATATATGTACATGTTATTGAGAAAGAATACACGCGCCCTCGCTAATATACTTTATTAGTATATTTTTTTTTTATAAAACATAACCTATTTTTAACAAATATCACAAAATTTAGATTATAGTAATAGTTTTAACAATTAAAGTACCTTATAAAGATATTGGTACAAAATACAAATGATTTCATTCCCTTTCTAGTCAGATCTTAGTAACTTGTATTATTTTTGTAAGATAGGAAAAGGAAAGCAAATGGCGACAAATGAAATTAAAGCTTTAGGCATTTCACGATAGCATAATAGTTGTCACAAAAATTAGAGCTCGTATATAGTGTAATACAAGACACTTATTATGTTCAGCCATATAACAGCACTTCGGAAATATGTTATGATGCTTAAACTCATTATACGTATTAGTGACTGATTTTTATCGAGCTTATCAGGGAACCGTAATTAATTAGGTACTTGGTATATAATAAATAAGCCAAGATTTTTAATTAAGCCATTTAAAAAACAAACTTGCTTGTTCTTTTCAGAACCAACATGCCCTGCAAAGTAAAGCGTTTCCCAACATAATATGAAGATGCCGATGAAGAATCTTTTTTTGTTTACTACAATAATTATTAATAAAATCAGTATACTCCTTTTTAAGTTTTCATTTGAATCCGCCTGTTTTGTAGTTTTATTGAAAGCCTTTTTATCCATTAACCAAATTCAAATTACGATGTTATTATTACTCATAGTTCTAACAATACTTTTATTTCGATCAATATATAGCTATATACTGTAGAGATGAATAGATTTGAAAGAAAACGGAGCAAAAGCAATAATTGTTATAAATTCAATGTTAATATAGGATTAGTATTAAATTAACACAATAATGGACTATTATAAAGCTTTTATTCTTTAAAAAACCAACATACGTTCAAAGGCACTATAAAATAATTTATTTATGCTTATTTAGAGCGTAACGTTATTAAAATTACCAATATAAGATAATAGTATTACTATAAGTTTGAAAGCTGTTTTAGAAGCTGTAATTTAGAATTATCCTACGTTTATTTAAGATTTTTGACATTGTAACAATTTTTTGGTAACCATAATATAACAGTTAGCATTATTTGATGAAGCAAATGCCTTTATAAAGTACTTATATTTGGATAGTGACGATTTAAATAATTAATATAACTTCAAGTCATAATTCTGTATATATTTTTGGTTAATATACAATTTATGTGCTTGCTGGGTAACGCTCGAATTTACGGTTTATTTTAGAATAACATCCCTAAGTATATGAGACTTTTTGGTCCAATACGAACAAACGTGATAATAAGAATGGTCGACTGTGTCATTCATTGTTATTTCGATTACTATGGTGACACTCGTAATACTTGTAAATATTCTATAATTTTAAGGAAAAACGGCATTATTTCTAAAAAAATATATTTTCCGATGAAATATTATTCCTTTATAAGTATAATTACAACTTGTGGAAGAATTTCCGCAATGGGAATTGCTGAAACACACCATGTATACACTCATACGTCTCCAGAGCAACTGAACAGTGACGAATGCACTGGTGATGTGAAAATCACCTGAGTGGCGACAAGGTCACGCACGCTTACGACTTCTAGTGTCTTGTTATTTAGATTTCTATGGGGTGGACCGATTCTCATGAAATTTTCTGTGCATATCGGGTAAGTCTGAGAATCGGCCAACATCTATTTTTCATATGTACCACGGGCGAAGCCGGGGCGGACCGCTAGTATATATATAATAATGAATAAAATTCAGATAAGGCAAAGTAAAAAATGTATCAATTTTAATAAAATAGCTGCAAGTATTTAAAAAAAATTCCTTGAGTTACATACAATTAATATTTTTAAGACAATATTGAATATACAGGGTGTAATCGTTAAGTGTGCACAGGCAATTATTACGTGTTAATGTAATATTTTTGGATATTTCTAGTTTTACTGAAGTGAAACTTCTTTATCGGGGTGTGAAAAAAATGTAGTGTAACATTTTTTCGTTACGCGTGACATTTTTCCGTTACGCGCCATCTCTTTCTTATCCCTACCACGCGTGATTCGACGTATTTCTGTAAAATTGCATATAGTAAATTATTTTTTGAAAAATAAGGTCATAAAGAAGTTTCACTTCTTACGTGTGTACACTAGTACACGCACACATTTTTTTTTAAACTTATTAATTACCATTTTACTCATTACGTATTTTCGATATCAATTAATTTTTTTTTAATATCTGCAATAGTTACGGAATAATTGCCTGTGCACACTTAACGATTACATACAGTATAATATTTATTATTACTTCTTGTCAAAGTAGCCTTAACCCATTGAACCCCGAACGGCCCGATCGGTCCACGACACAATAGATTTTCTATTGTGTCTGTGATTCCGGGGCCTGAGTTATTAATAACTATTAGAATATATTTAGAATAACATTACATATTGCACTCCTTTCCAAATAAAAATTAGACCGACCACAAATAACTGAAGTAGCCTTTATAAGATTTAGACGAGACACAATAAATCGAATTTATGTGATTATTCATTGCGTCATAAAAAAAACTATAATTTTTAGACACAAATTACGTGCTTTTTGAAGCCATAATATCATGAATGTCGACTTATTAACATTTAGACTGGCCACAAATAAAATTTAATCTACCAATACGCTGCCATAAAAAATATCCTTAAAAACTTTCCGACAAGACATATTACATATTATCATCATTTTCCATACATCAAATTTAGAAATAACCACGAAATAACTTATACCATTTTTTTTAATGAAGACATACAATTAGACATCACACTTTGACAAAGAGCTTACAATATTTAGACAGCTCAGTATAATTATTTATTCATTTAATTAGACGGGACATTACAACATCACGTAGACTTAACAATATTTAGACAGTTCAATATTTTTTTTGTGTTTGATATTATTTCACACCTCAATTTTTTATATATTTATGTAGAATAAGGCAGTGTATCATCCATACAAACAGTCATGAGCGAATCTTCTGGATGTATTTCCAAATGCGCTTGAGTTCCGTCGTTGAATGGAAATGAGACGCTACCGTCTATTACTAAACCTGGAAAAAATAATTATCTATTATTATCTAATTAAATACATTTTTGAAGTGAAACTTCTTTATCGGGGTTGGAAAAAAATTTAGTGTAACATTTTTTCGTTACGCGCCATCTTCTTCTTATCTCTACCACGCGTGATTCGACGTATTTCTGTAAAGTTGCATAGAGTAAATTATTTTTGAAAAATAAGGTCATAAATAAGAAAAAGATGGTGCGTAACGGAAAAATGTCACGCGTCACGAAAAAATGTTACAATAAATTTTTTTCCAACCCCGATAAAGAAGTTTCACTTCAAAAATACTTTATTGTAGACCTTAAAGAATACATTTTATAAACTTAACATTTACATTTTTACACTACATTTACATTTTTATACCAATTTTTAGAAGTGAAACTTCTTTATCGGGGTTGGACAAAAATTTAGTGTAACATTTTTGCGTTACGCCGTACGCGTGACATTTTTGCGTTACGCCGTACGCGTGTCATTTTTGCGTTACGCCGTACGCGTGACATTTTTGCGTTACGCCGTACGCGTGTCATTTTTGCGTTACGCCATACTCGTGACATTTTTAAGGTCATAAAGAAGTTTCACTTCTTACGTGTGTACTCTAGTACACGCATACTTTTTTTTTTAATTTTTCAACGTACACACGTACACACAAACAAACATACCCGCGTCAGTACAATGCGACCGCACGCACACAGTCTCCGCCCGGTCTCGAACCCGCAACCCCCGCGGTGTGGGCCACTCTTCGAACGTTATGTATTCCCGGACTGAATAGGCTAGTTGTTCTGAATCTGGAAAAATAAGAAGAAAAAAATGTTTTAGAAACTAAAAAAAACACTTATCTATACCAATATTATAAAGCGGAAGAGTTTGTTTGAACGCGCTAATCTCATGAACTACTGGTCCGATTTGAAAAATTCTTTCGGTGTTAGATAGCCCATTTATCGAGGAAGGCTATAGGCTATATATCATCTCGCTAAGAACAACAGGAGCGGAGCCACGCGGGTGAAACCGCGGAGCACAGCTAGTATATGATAAAGTCATGAAACTGAAAAAGAAGGAAAAATAATAATATGATAGTTCCCGTTCCCGTGGGATTTCCGGGATAAAACCTATCAAACTCAAACATTCATTTATTCAATTAGACTACTATTTAGTAGCACTTTCGAATCGTCATTACATAGTATTTTTTAACATTTACCACCGATTCGGAAAGCAGTATCTATGGAGAAGAATCGGCAAGAAACTCCATAGTTGCTCTTTTAAAATAATGTCAATAAATAAAACATATCATCAACATATCCTATGTGTAAATCCAAGTTACCCTCTATATGTGTGCTAAATTTCATTGTAATCGGTTCAGTAGTATTTGCGTGAAAGAGTAACAAACATACATACACATACATCCTCACAAACTTTCGCATTTATAATATTAAACTGGCCGGTTGTCTTGGTTGGTCTTGCCTGCCTTCCAGAGGTCGTGGATTCGATTCCCACCTGGGGCAAATATTTGTGTCATGAACATAGATATTTGCTCTGTGTCTGGCTGTTAATTATCTATACTTATAAGTTTTTATTTAAAAATTATATATGTATATTTATCAGCCATCTGGTTTCCATAACACAAGCGAAAGCATAGTATGGGATCAGATTGTGCGGTGTGTGAAAATTGTCTTAAACTATTTATTTATTTATTAGTAGGACTAGCTTTCCGCCCCGGCTTCGCCCGTGGTACCTACATGTTTAAACTATCCTATCTCTCAAGTTGCAAGAAATGGAGCAAGGCTACAACTGAGTGGTACCCAAGAGATGGAAAACGAAATAGAGGAAGGCAAAAAGTAAAATGGGAAGACGATCTGAAACTGACGGCAGGTGCAAAGTGGAGAAGGGTGGCAAATGACAGAAGCCAGTGGAAGTTTTTGGAGGAGGCCTATGCCAACAGGCACACTGAAATTAGAGACATATTGTAAAATAAACAAAAATTTATTTATGTATAGTGTTAGATTATGTTGAATTGTTTACTGATTTCAGAATAAAGGGCTTTATTATTATTATTATTTTATTATTATTATTATCTCTCAAGTTGGATCGAACTGCACATGTGTGCGAATTTTATTATAATCGGTTAAGTGGTTTAGGAGTCCATTGAGGACAAACATTGTGACACGAGATTTATATATATTAGGTTTATATATATATTTATATATATTTATTAGGTTTTAGACAAAGCTGCAGGCGGAAAGCTAGTTTATAATATTAGTAGGATAGAACTTACCAGGCGGGAACATTAACTTTTGATTATATTTCTCTGTAACTTCCCGCGCTTTTTCCAAAGACGTGTCCAAACTTATGTTGTATTCGTCTTGCAATATTTTCATTAATTCCAACACTGAGTGTGTACGGAGACAGTTTATACTGAAATTGTAATAAAAAATGTATTAGTTTTTATTGAAATGCAATTTCTAATTTATAAATCGACCAATTTAGGTATTTGTCAAGCATGAATTTATTGTACTCTGTTGCTTTAAAATAAAAAAATGTATGCGTGTACTAGTGTACACACGTAAGAAGTGAAACTTCTTTATGACCTTATTTTTCAAAAAATAATTTACTATATATGCAACTTGACAGAAATACGTCGAATCACGGGTGGTAGGGATAAGAAAAAGATGGCACGTAACGGAAAAATGTCACGTGTAACGAAAAAATGTTACACTAAATTTTTTTCCAACCCCGATAAAGAAGTTTCACTTCAAAAAATTACTCTCTAGTCATAAACAATTGTAAATTAATACTTCAACTTTACCTGTAATGCCAAAAGGTAATACGGGTACCTTTAGCCACGAATTATTAAAGAAAACCATCTAGAGTCAAATCTTTTCCTTAACTTGTTATATAATGATGAAAAAAACTAAAACAATTTATATTCCCGCAGGAATCCATACTAATATTATAAATGCGAAAGTAACTCTGTCTGTCTGTCTGTCTGTTACTCAATCACGCCTGAACTACTGAACCAATTTGCATGAAATTTGGTATAGATATATTTTGATACCCGAGAAAGGACATAGGATAGGTTTTATCCCGGAAATCCTACGGGAACGGGTTTTTCTCTGAAAACGCGGGCGAAGCCGCGGGCGGAAAGCTAGTATTAAAATAAAAAGGAAAAGCGTATTTACACGGGTGTAACCGCGGGACGCAGCTAATATATTTCATATATACAGGTAAAATTACCTGTAATGTCTGTCATAATATTTTATGTTTTTGATAAAACAGAATCCTAGAAAAAATCATCTAGTTCGATATATATTTTATTTTTTAGATTTGGTCTTGAATATTACACGTATCATCTAATAGAAGATTGGTAATTTTGCTTTATACCCCCTCTTAATAAATTATCACTTCAACTTTACCTGTAATGCCAAGAGGTACTACCGGTACCTGTGGTCACACACAAGCCGGAACTTTTTGTGTGCGTCCATTTGCCGTTGTCTATTTTCAGTCGAAGTAGTGATACTCTTGATGTTACACTTTCACCTATGAATACCTGAAAATATAAATAAATACCTATAATAATTATAATTATCACTATAAAGCTGAAGGATTTGATTTTTTTCTTTGTTTGTTAGTTTCGGTAAAAAACTACGAGACTGTTTTTTTTATTATTTCACCATTAAGAAGTCTTTATTTTTTGTTTTTATAAAGAGAAATAGTTTGTTTGGATGATTGGTTCTGCTTATCTCACGAACTAGTGAAAAAAAAGAAATTATTGGATAGATAGTAGTAGATTTATCGAGAAAGGCTATATTTTATATACTTACTAGTTTTCCACCCGCGGCTTCGCCCACTTTGTCTAAAACCTAATAAATTATATACTAAAACCTTCCTCTTGAATCACTATTTAAAAAACACATAAAAATCCGTTGCGTAGTTTTAAAGATTTAAGCATACATAGGGATAAAGGGACAGAGAAAGCGACTTTGTTTTATACTATGTAGTGATGTGTTACGACCGATAGGAGCGGAGCAATGTTCCAAAAATAATTTTGCAATTATTTTTAATACAAAAGTAGCTCGTTCATACCTCATTTAAAGCCAAAAACGGCAATACTTTAGTGGCCAAGCTCGTTTCGTCTGTTTGTCCGTCTGTACACCGCTCGTTTGTATCTTGTCCGTCTTCTTGGTTTGATACTGGGGGATATCTGTAAAAATATATATTATTTAATTATTGTGTGGTTAATCGTAAGGGATGGATAAAAATAGTAAAAACGTATTTAATATGTATGATTATTTTATACTAGGTTAATAATAACTCAGGCCCCAGAATCACAGACACAATAGAAAATCTATTGTGTCGTGGACCGATCGAGCCGTTCGGGGCTCAATGGGTTATTTTTTTTTTTATAATTTCCAAACACTTCACATGAACGCTGTCACCGACATCAGGTATTTGATTAATCTATTTTTCTCCATAATTATTTTATTTATTATTATATGAAAAATAAACTTATCTCTCTTAAATTGGCACCTTAAATGACACTAAAATGTCACTAAATTGACACCAATCTCGCCTACGATAGTGCGAAGTGTGCGAATCAACACTTTGGGACTCTTTGCAAAGTTTTCAAGTGTTTATTTGCAAAATGACAGTTAAAATGCACCTAACTTGACACTTAAAGTGCACTAAAATGGCACAAACTCACCTACAATAGTGCAAAGTGTGCAGATCCACGGGTGTTATAGTGTCCAACAGTTTCGGCTCGCTAGTTATAGTGGTGCGTATTCGTGAACGACGCATCCAACGGAATCTACCCTGCAAATTTATGTTAAGTATATAATTAACTAGCTGTGCCACGCGGTTTTACCCGCATTGGTCCGCGGAATTATTTTTTACACGGATATTTTATTTTTAAGTCCATCCATTTAAAATTATATGCTGTAAGTGACTGAGTGAGTTTATAAGTGACTGAGTGAGTTTATAAGTGCCTGAGTGAGATTCTAAGTGACTGAGCGAGTTTATAACTGCACGAGTGAGATTATAAGTGACTGAGTGATTTTTTTTTTAATTAGAAATAGCCAGGCATTTGACTGCACCATTACCCGATGGTAAGTAGTGATGCAGTCTATGAATGGGCATGCCTGCCTAGATAGAGCCTAATCACTCTTGCCTTGATTTATAAACGAGTTAGTGAGTTAGTGCATGAGTTAATAAGTTTGTTTATCTGTATCTGTGTTCCTGCAGTTATAATAATAAATACCTCTTTCAACGCGTGTAGCGCGCCCTTAACGTCGTTGGAACACCACGTGGGCAAGCAAAGCCGGCCGACAGACTTGTGTGGTGCGCTGTTGAAGCCTATCACTGGTTTACTGTAATTTATTATTACAATATGTTGTAGTAAAATGTTTTCAAAGTTAAATATGTACCGGGTTAAAAGTCAAAATATAAAGCTGATCGCTGATAATCGGGTACTTTTATAATAAAAAAACACGTGTGTCACTCGGGGACTGCCGCGGTAAAGCTATTGCATGCTATGCCTTCAAGCCACACCTCCGCGCCCGTCCCCGTGGGGAGCGTGAGATTTTTTCGTTACGGAATTTCTCGATTCGGTCCCCGCCCTCAAGGCCCGCGATAGAAGCTATGCAATAGCTTAAAAAAAACAATTAAAATCGAATATCTTGGAAATGATTAGAAATCGTACAAGGTGGTCAAAAACAATGAATATTTTTTTCTGACCTTAAAGAGGATTTGTCGACTTTTCCAGTAACTTTGTTTATGTTGTACACGCTCCAGGGGAGTTAAAGTGTAGTCTTAAAGCAGTATTATTTGCAGTGTGGGAAAGTGATGACGCTAGACGACCTATAATATAGC
This sequence comes from Colias philodice, assembly GCF_061535455.1. Lineage (NCBI taxonomy): Eukaryota > Metazoa > Arthropoda > Insecta > Lepidoptera > Pieridae > Colias > Colias philodice. The sequence goes on along the minus strand of NC_143113.1, from coordinate 4,779,870 downwards.
TGTCTTTTTCCCACACACATTAAGCTTTCTAATTGTAAAATCATTTTTAAAATCGATACAGTTGAGTTTGAGTTTATTCTTCCTGTGTTATAATAATTATATATCTTATTTATTTATCAAAATATATTTTATTTTGTTGCACACTATGTCAATAAAAAATGGACAACAGAACTTAACATAGAACTAATTTTTAAAACTAGCATAAAATCAGACAAAAGACTCAAAATTGAACAGATTATAATTTATTTGACTATAAAGAAAATCCCACATAGTGAGATAATGGGATAATAACTCACTTGGCGTCTCTAACCCTAGAAGCAGCCAGTAAAAATGTCCCATCCCCACCGCACGGCACCACCACGTCGCACCAGTTTATTAATTCTTCGTTATATGTTAATCTGTAAATAAATGTAAATAAAATAATATAATATACTAAACAAAAGAGCGTGTGTGCCGAGCACACGTGTCAGAAGTGAAACTTCTTTGGCATGATTAAAAGATACCAAAATCGTCGCCTTACTCCATGATGTGACCTTGAAATTTTACTCTCAACGTGCCTAAAGAAGTTTTACTTCAAAAACACTTTTTACTAACATGAATACACCTAAAATAAAAAATAATAAAATATTTTACCCAACCGAATTGCAATGAATTTTTGAATTTTTTGCTGAATTTTTAGCACCTGGCTACGCTCACATACCCGTATGTATAGAAAGTGCGTTATCATTCTATTATTTACATTCTTATCTACATAGCCTACCTATAGTGTCGTAATTCATTTATCATAATGTTTTTTTACCAACTGAATTAGTTTTATGAATAATACGTTATTGAAAATTTAAATCTATCCGTACTGCCACCAACTTTTTAATGAAGTGGGGCGCCTCGATCATCACTGCTCAATTACTTGCGTATTAACTATTAAATATATTTAAAATCGATATAATTGTTCATGTTATGTACATGGCCTGAAGATCATGACCACTATTTGCAAATCTTATAGGCGTGGTTTTTATTCATATTTGTTATTATTTCATATGTTATCAGTGTGTTTATGACTAGGAAATTGTTGTAATATTATTAAACTAATAAATAAACAAACTTCTGATTTTTTGGAGCTTATGACCGAAATTATTTTTTATCGAAATTACTTATTATCGAAATCGGTTCAGCCGTTTTCGAGTTATGCGCTTACCAACACATTTTGCGATTCATTTTTATATATAAGAAGATATTAATATAAAATACATATGTTATCATTATTTATGACAAGGAAACTTGTAATATTCCTCTTCCCCCTCGGATCTCAGTCAGAGTGGACGTGTTTGTGTTCGTTTCTCTAAAAATATTTTTATTTGCGAATAATTAATTAAATTAAATCGAAACTAAAGTCAGCAGTACCAGGCGAGCATAAACCGTACGAAGTTATTTAGCGTCGCTGTGGATGTGCGAGTGAAACAATCTGTGAGTAAAAGAGCAAGCGTTGAAGTAAAATTACAAATAAATGTACTAGGAGAACATCAGTAAAAGAGATTAAAACGCTAAAAACTGTACAAAAAATTCACAACGTCCATTAATGTCGTCTTAGCTAGTTGGACCGCAGTACGGACGAGACAACGTCTTGAGGAAAGCGAGTTCTAGTCCCAACAGAATATATTGAATTTTTTATATTTTATTTTTATTATTTTCTTTTTATTTATTTTTTGGGACTCATAATGCCCCTTAAAAGAACACCACCGACTGGCTCATCTAAATCAAAATGTGATACCGAATCGGACTCAAATACTCCGTCTTATGGAAGACAAACTATAAATATAAGCCAAAGACGTAAACGCAAACTGGAGCACGGTGAAGAATTGAGTGATTTAAAGGAATATTTTAAAAAGATGTTTACGGAATTTAAAGATGAACAAGAAAAAAAATATGCCTCCTTGCTTAACAGATTTGAAGAAATGAATAAATCACTATCAAATTTCTGTAAGACAACGGAATTCATTTCAAAACAATACGATGATTTAAAAGAACAATTTAATACCTTAATAAGCGAAAAGAAAGCACTTCTTAATAACACGAATATGCTCGTAGATAAAATCGAAAACTTTGAAAGGCATCAAAAAAGAGCTAGCCTAGAATTGAGAAACATACCTTCACGTATACCGGAATCCAAAGAAGACCTTTTTAAAATAGTAATCAACACGGGCAAATTCCTAAGTGTTCCTGTCGCTACTTCGGATATCTTTGATGTATTCCGTACTAAAGCAAATTCTCAAGGCATGAAATCTCTGATAGTTGAATTTAATTCAGTTATAACTAAGGAAAATTTTTTACAGTCATTAAAAAAATATAATCAGATAAATAAACCAAATTTCTTCAACTCTACAAATCTGGAAATTGAAGGACCGTCTAAACAGGTCTATATGTCAGAATCTCTTACCGCAAAAACAAGACACCTTTTTTATTTAGCCCGAGATTTTGCAAAAACCAATAACTACAGCTATTGTTGGACATCCCGAGGTTTTGTTTATTTGAAGAAAAAGGAGGGTAGTCAAGCAATTCGCGTAAACTCGCAAGATATTCTAACATCCTTATGTATATCAAAATGACTAATCTTTGTAAAGTTTAATTGTTTTAGTTTTGTAAACTATTTTTTACTTCCAACTTATTATGTATTTATTGCTAAAATGAATGTAAACAATTTCAACAAACACATTACATATACACATATTAATTATACATTAATTATTTTCAGAAACACATATTTTTATCATTTTATAAACGACACCAAATTCAAATTCATCCTCCAGTACTACATCATAACTACCATTTATATTGATTGTGGATCTGAATGTTATTTGCACTTCCTCTACAATACAACCGCTTTTATAATCCGTTTAAAAAAAAGTAAATATTGCTTAGCTAATTTAGACACAACTGCTTGTTGTTGTAAGGCTATAATATTAGGTTTTCTCTTTGTCGCAATTAAAAAAACCCCAATTTTAAATACACTATATACGTTTCTATGTACAAATGTAGAAGGTATCGTTATTTTGTATTGTCTTAAAAAATCGTCTACGCCCTTTTATATAATGAACAATCAGTATTATATCATATTATTTAAAATTCGATGATGTTAATCAAATACACAAAGACATAGATTCCTTTAACATAGCTGAATCTACTATGTGTGATATTGAAGACTGTCGGTCTCACCTTCCAGTTTCTAAAAAATGTTTAAAAATTTTCCAGCAAAATATACGTAGCTTAAATTGTAATTTTGATGCCCTATTAGCGATTCTTACCAGCAGTGGAGTTTTGTGGGACTATGTTGTCTTGACGGAGTGTTGGCTGTCACTTAATTATAATATACCAATTATGGAAGGGTACCACTATCACGCTAGTACGAACAATCGTACTCAAAACGAAGGCGTCGTGGTGTATTATAGAAATGAATTAGTTACTCTGGTATCGGAACCACAAATAGTGGACGCAAACTGTGTTATTCTTCAACCAGATCGTAATACTATCGTTATTGCTATTTATAGACCTCCAGGGTATAAAAATATAAACAACTTTATTCAATCTCTAAACAGCATTTTGATGAATTATTCTTCCACTCAGAATATAATTATCGTGGGTGACATTAATATTGACATTAGCGAAAATTGCTCGGATATAAACGCCTTCACTTATTTAGAAATGCTTGCATTCCATGGCATTCAACCGGCTCATTCTCTTCCTACTCGCTATAAATCATGCTTAGATCACGTTTTACTTAAAACTAAACTAGCTGCTCATTGTCTTATACTTCCAACATCTCTTACTGATCATAATAGTGTAGTTCTTTATATTTCCATAAATAAAATCTTAAAACCCAGTAAACATGTAACACATATAAACTATGATAAATTAGGTATTGATTTAAATGAAACAGATTTTAAACCTCTTTACACATTTCCTGATATAGATGATGCTGTTAACTTCTTTATAAATAGTCTTCGAACTCTGATAGTTGCGAACTCTACTGAGACCGTAAAGTCTAAGAGAAGGAGAATTCTTAAGCCATGGATGACACAAGGAATCTTAAAATGTCTCAAAAATCGAGATAATCTATACAAAAAAACTAAAAAAGAACCAAATAACGATATCTTAAAAGTTACTTATAAGAGATACAGAAATTTTTGTTCGTCCTTGATTAAAAAATTAAAAAGAGATTACGAGAAATTACAACTACAAAATGCTAAAAATAATAATAAAAGACTATGGAAAGCCATCAAAGAGATCACAAATACATCGAAAATTAAAAATAATTCATCCGAACTCCTATTAAGCAATAACTCTAAGCAATCTATAAATGACGTTAATAGCTTCTTTGTTAATATTGGCGAAAAGTTGGCAGAAAAAATAAACCGAAACAAACATATCAGACGGACAGGCTCTTCAGCACATGTTTCCAACCCCCATTCTTTTGTTATGCTACCTACCACTGAAGATGAAGTCAAATCTATAATAAGGAATCTAAAAAGTGATTGCGCTGTTGGTCTCGATCTGATTTCTTCCAATATCCTAAAGAATTTTTGTGAAATTTTATCTCCTCATATAACATATATTTGTAACTTGTCAATATCAACAGGACAATTTCCTAAAGTTTTAAAAAAATCAAGAATCCATCCAATCCACAAGGGCGGAGACAGGGACTGTGTTAATAACTACAGGCCAATTTCTATCCTTCCAGCTTTGTCAAAAATTTTGGAAAGAGTCATGAATAAAAGGCTTGTTGACTTTTTAGAGAAGAATAAGCTTTTGTCTTCAGCTCAATTCGGTTTTAGAGCTAACAAATCGACTTCTGATGCTGTACACGAACTTACAAATTTTATTGTGACTAATATGGATAAAAAGAAGAAAACATTAGCAATATTTCTGGATCTGGCCAAGGCTTTTGACACAGTCTCTGTCCCGATCTTGATAAACAAACTTGAATGCTTAGGTGTTAGGGATATACAATTGAATCTGTTCAAAAGCTATTTGACTGATCGAACGCAATGTGTAATAATTGACGATGTTATCAGTGATGAGGCTCCTATCAACTATGGCGTCCCACAGGGCAGTATTTTAGGCCCTACTTTGTTTCTCGTCTATATTAATGATCTGTGTAAACTTAAATTTCCATCAGCTAAAATCATTACCTTTGCTGATGACACATCTTTGGTATTCAGCGGTGATACGTGGAATGAAGTATTTTTAAATGCCCAACAAGGACTAAATGAAGTTACTGAGTGGTTACATGAAAATTCCCTAACATTAAACATCGATAAGACAAAGTATATAACTTTCTCTATGAAAAATACTGATAAAACTGATATGCATAGTTTAATTACACACTCTTGTAACAAAAATGATCCAAACTGCACATGTCCTAGAATAAATAGTACTGAATCAATAAAATACCTGGGCGTTATTATAGACGATAAATTGAATTTTCAATCACACATTAACTTAATAGCCACTCGCACCCGTAAGCTTATCTCAATTTTCAAAAACTTAAGACATGTTGCTGATGAACAACTCATTATAACAGTATATAAAGCCCTATGCCAGTCACTGTTGACCTATTGCATAACATCTTGGGGTGGTGCTCCTAAAACTTATTTTATTAAGATAGAAAGAGCACAACGAGCTGTCTTAAAAGTTATAAAATTTCTGCCTTTCTTTCACCCTACAAAGGACGTTTATGTGATGACCAGGGTACTAACTGTACGACAATTATTTATTCTTCACACAGCTGTACGCCAACATTCTCTTACTACCTTCAGCCTTGAGCGGGCTAACGCGTCACGCAGAAGGGGCAAAATTTGTGAAACAAATAAGTTTAGTACAAAATTTTCACATCGCTTTTTTTGTTACCAGGGCCCTAATATCTACAATAAATTAAACGAAATTCTCTCAATTTTTTCACTAACAACTGACAAGTGTAAACGTGTGGTAAAGGAATGGATTCAAAAATTGGATTATGCTGCTACAGAAAACTTGCTTTAAATTGTGAAATTTGTGATGTTAGTAAATATGAAATTAATATTAATAGTATATCTAATAATAAATTATTTATTACAGTAGGTAAAATGATAAAATTGCTTTCAGTGTAAATTATTTTTATTTTTATTTAAAATATAAATAAACAAATGGATGAATTTTAAAATATGTATGACACACAAACATAAACGCGCGCACACACACACACACTCACAACACACAAACATACACACACAACACACACACACAACACACACACACAAACACATATGTAGGTATATTTTTTAATTTTTATTTTTGTAAATTTTAAATAACAATAAACTTATGTCGTTCTCACTACCTAACCACAAACTTATGAATTATGTGTAACATATTTTTGTAATTGTTTTTTGGTTCCGAGGGCGGGGACCTGGTGATCTGTGATACCGGTTAAAACCCATTTCAGACACCAGCTCCTCCAACTCCAACTTATTGTTTGATAATTTTGTATGCATGTAGATTAATTTATGTGATTGGGAATTGTGAGGAGAAATAAATAAATGATTTGATTTGAAATGATTTGATTGACCTTGCTCAATTAGCGCGGATAATCAACACACAAGTGGCTTGTTTACTTTATGTATATTGACTCTTTTACAAGGTACTGTTTGGATAAACTCATCTGGATGAAACAACATAATATGATCAAGTATTTACAGTGATTTTTATATTTATAGAAGATGAATAATAGATGTTTTTATATTTAGTTCTCACTAGCTTACCGCCCGCGTCTTCGCCCGCTTTGACTAAAACCTAATAAATTATATACTAAAACCTTCCTCTTGAATAACTCTATCTATTAAAAAAAACCGCATCAAAATCCGTTGCGTAGTTTGATAGATCTAAAACGGACATAGGGACAGAGAAAGTGACTTTGTTTTATACTATGTAGTGATTTACACAAGATTTTCTTTACATAGAGAAATCCTTTGTGATAAAAAACTCCGCAACTTCCCAAATCAATAACAAAAAATTCACAAAAAAAATTTTTTGTTTCATTTTTTTGTAAATTTTTTGTCTCCCAACCCCCCATTAATAATTCATACATATTTCATACACACCGGCTAGCCATTTCCACCTTTAGGCCCATGTTTTTGAAACTCTTGGCGACATTTTCCTCAAACGCCTTCTGCTCTCTATGGTTGGTTATCATAGCGTCGTAGTCGGAGCCGCGCTTGCGCAGTATTTTTTCTAATTCTGAATCGGATATATTGTCGTGGCTGTGCCTGGAATGGAGATAACAAAATATTGAAATAAATATAACACTTAGAAATTAAAGACTTTTTAACGGATTTTAAACGCGATTTATTCATTATATTATTTTCCCGACGTTTGGAACACTTTACAGCGAGCGCGTGGTCACAGGGAGACTGAGATGTTATACGTCTTGACGGTCATTCAAAAATTGCTACTTCTAAATGTATAATACTCGCGTAAAATCAAACACTAGAAAATACTAAATATAACACTTCCACAAAAGTATGGCATTGATCAATTAAAAGCATCATAACTACAATAAATACAAAGGGTAAGTATAGACTAAAAAAATGCAGTATAGAAATGAAGAAAGAGAAAAAATTATTGTAAAATTAACATACTTATTAAAAATATGAAAGTTTGAGGATGAATTATAAAAAAAACTGAACTGGTTATACTGGTAGTGCTGTAGCTTACGTAGGTATCACAAAAAAACTTAAGAAGCTAAAAAAATAAACAGATTTCACTATACCACAATCCATGCTTTTAAAATATTCGTTTTAAAAACAACATAAAAAAAATTGGTTGTCTGTAAAGTCGGTTTACTGACGATAGTTGAACGTGTTGTGCTTCTTTGTCGCTCGTTCTCTCGCTCGCACATGGAACGCCTCAGAGCGAGGTAACGCCGCATGAGTCATGTTTTTTCGTGCGTGCAGCCGGCTCTATCGAATTATAAGACGTTGTCACGTCAAAAAAATAGTATAGTATAGTTTGGTTATAAAAGAAAAGAACTCACTTTTCATATTCGTATCTGGTGACTTTGGACACTATGAGGCACTTTTCCATCATCAGCCGTTGGTCTTTTGAATCGTGTTGCCGCCGATCTGGTATTGTGTCGCATAATTCCTTCTTTCTTAAACCTGGGTATAATTTAAGAGTTTCAGTATGAATTTATAATAATTTTAGTCATATTTTTTGTATTTGTTTACTTTCCTGATAAGATTAAGAGTATTTGCAAAATTGTGGCAACGCAGTACTGCCATAAATTAAAATATTGAATTGAATTGAAGATTAAGAGTACATAAATTTGCCTTATCGAGTTTTCGCATTCAAAAACTTTGAATGTATAGGTATTTATTACTGTAAAAGGCCGGCTACGATACATTTTAATATCTAGAAAAAAATTACTAGCGGAAATATTTTTGCAATACCACTCCTATTGGTCGTAACTCGAAGTCTAATGTTATCATCTACCCTAACCCTTCCTCTTTAAATGGACTGTCCACATAAATAATTTTGCATTTCGAACCAGAAGGGTATCGAAACCACTAAACAAAGCCATACATTTTCGCATTCGCATAATTATTAAACAGTCACATATTAATTACTAGCTGTGCAGCGCCGTTTTACCCGCAGTGCTCCGCTCCTGTTGGTCTTAGTAGCTTTTCTGGATAAATGAGCTTTCTAACACCGAAAGAATTTTCCAAATCGGAACAGTAGTTCCTGAGATTAGCGCGTTCAAACAAACAAACTCTTCCGCTTTATAATATTAAGTATAGATTATGTACTTAGAAGAATTTTCCATTTCACGCAGTACGAATGTTAATCCTAAAAAAACAATGTAAACGTCCTTACGAGTCATAATTTGTTTGTTATGAAGAATTTATTCTAGATTATTCGCACGATAAAAACAACAGATTAAATAATCGAAAATGATAATACGCATGAATGATAATTGCTTGAAGAATTTATGATCTGTCCCAATGACCTATAACTGTTCGTAATTTTCCGATACTGTGTCTTAATATATCGGGATCCGGAAATAAGCAGTGGGAGTTGATAGGTTAACTGATAAATACTGGAAAAAATTGCATTATTTTCCGACTCGGAAAGAATGTTATCTTTTGAAGTCAACGATATAAAAAGCGTAGATGCGTTATATGTAATTGTTCGAAAAATGATGGCCCCGGTTACGCACATGTCAAACGTATAGCATTTGAAAACCGAGAAAGAGACGGCACGCTAGTTTCTATACGAAAAAAAAGAGACATACACATCCAAGTCGGGTCATTTGACCCGAATTTATGGTGCCACTTCGTGAGCGCGTATAACGCATCTACGCCCTATTACCTATAATTGAAGTAATGCTTCTTTAGGTTGAGAGTTAAATTAATTTGAAAGTCGCGTCATAGAAATACCGTCACGTCATGGAGTAAGGCGACGATCTTGGTATCTTTGAAACTTGCCAAAGAAGTTTCACTTCTGACACCTGTGCTCGGAACACTAAAATTTATAAATAAAATGCATTATTTTCCGATTCGGAAAGAATCTTATCTTCTTCGATTGTATCAGGTTATTGTGTATAAATCCACGACATTCTGGTTTTACCAAACGACTTTCGGATTTTATTGAAAAAAAATGTTTGCTTGTATTTGGAAATAACAGAGGAAAAATTTGACTGTTTTTTGAATTTCATTAAAAAACACTTAAAAAACTAATTTATTCTTTTCACATAAGGATTTTGAACTATCATTTAAATTCTTTCTAAAAACAAATGATACATATCAACCATAATATTATGTTGTAAAATTCCATTTTTAAATTTTATACATTCTAATTAGATAATCATTTATTCAGTTTTTATAAACATTATTTTTTATGAAAAAAAAAAAAATACTGAATGCAAAACAGTATTTTTTGTGTAAAATAGACTAAATTTTGTATGTTCATCTCCCTAGTATCATACCTACACTACATTGGAAACACACAATCACAATTTTTTTTACTTAATTTTAAACCTAAACCTTATTATACAAATAGAACTTAGATACCGTTAATGTAACTTGTTTCAAACTTGCAGTATGTGAAAACCTGTTATCAAGCATGCGCTTAAAATAACTGGAAGCCACACTGTGTATATCAAATATTGATTCAGACAGAAATATAACATGTACTAGCTTTGCCCACGGTTTTACCTGCTTTCCTCTGCTCTTAGTGGTCCTAGCGTGATATATAATTTTTTTATTGTGTAAAAAAATACAAATCTTAATAATCTTATACACATAAAAGAAAAAGATAGCAATAGTGCCAAAAAGGACTCCCCGTCAGCAAAGCAGTAACCATTAATTAAAATGTATATCTGTACTGCTTTTCAGAGACCATATGATTGTACAGATGCAATGATTCAGTACTAAATAATACATATTATTACAAAATATCCTATAGCCTTCCTCAATAAATGGACTACCTAACAGTGAAATAATTTTTCAAATCGTATTCTATAATTCCTGAGATTAGCGCTTTCAACCAAAAAAATACTTTAGTTTTATAATATCAGTATAGATGAGTAAAGTAGGTAATTGACCCGAAAGATTATTATTGTTTTTAAACACAGTACAGTTATTTTTAGCACTAAGTATGTATGCTTCATTGTTTTGTATTCATTATCTAAACACCGGAAGGTTCTAAATACGTAAAATTTGTTTACTTCTTTCACTCTGTAGTGGGTGTGGTGTTTTTAATTTATCAACAACAGGATATTATTGTTGTTTAGTCACATTTTGGTATATGTAGGTACCTATTACCATGAAGATGTTGTTTTAGTACAATCAGCATGATTTACATTTGTTACTAAAGGAGTTTTTTTATTTTTACTAAATAATAAGTAATTAATAATTATTATGGAAACATAATAATTACTTATTATGACCTTGGTACAGTGGTTGACGCGTGAGCGTAGAACCGAGGGGTCCTGGGTTCGATTTCCAATGGAGACGAAGAAAAAAAAATGAACATGACACAAGGCTGATCACCTACTTGTCCCTAAAGAAAATCAATCAGTGAAACAGATGTTGGAATAATGCATCTGCCCCTTACCCCACTAGGAGACACGGGACTTCACTGTATGGAAACATGAATTATAATATTTAATTTAATAATTAATATGATAGTATTCGCGTTTATACATATCAAACATACAAAAAGTCTTTCTCTTTAAATAAAGAGTTAATAACAAACTTAATTACCTGTTTGCCCTAACTTTCCACTAGAAATTATACTGTATGGAAACTCCCACATAAACAGAGGCATAAATCAATAATAACAAAAACTATAGGTAATAATAACAAATGCTTATAGAAAATTTTCACACACGGCACAATCTGATCCCATACTAAGCTTTCGCTTGTGTTATGGAAACCAGATGGCTGATAAACATACATATATAATTTTTAAATAAATACTTATATAGATATAATTAACACCCAGACACAGAGCAAACATCTATGTTCGTCACAGAAATATTTGCCCCAGGTGGGAATCGAACCCACGACCGCTGGCTTGGAAGGCAGGGCCACTACCAACCAAGCCAACCAGTCAGTCAATATTACTTCCTGATCAAAACAACTAGATATTAATGATAATCCTTTCTATTTGAAGCTTGAGTTATCTTTATCAAAACTGACCTTTAAAAGATAATAAATAATTATGCAAATATTGCTATAATCTGTGGTAATGTGAATTTAATATTATTTTATCTTGCACACTTGGTACAATCGTAAAACGTGTTATTGTATAGAAATTAATGTTCCTAATTCTTGGAATAGATATCAATTAATTTCCCGATTAATATGAAACAATTAATGTATTTCTATATACAACTAGTGGCCGACCCCGGCTTGCCATAAGTGCAATTATGGATATTATCTACATTTAACATACCTTTAATCACTCTATAATATTATAAAGCTGAAGAGTATGTTTGTTTGGTTGTTTGAACGCGCTAATCTCAGGAACTACTGGTACAATTGGAAAAATTCTTGCTATATTATAATCCAGCCATATTTTCTTTGATATTACCATGTAGCAATTGAAATAAATAAATAGAACCTGTTTGTACTTTGTCATATCTCTTCTTATATATAAAAATGAATCGCAAAATGTGTTGGTAAGCGCATAACTCGAGAACGGCTGAACCGATTTCGTTAATTCTTTTTTTATTATATTCCTTGAAGTACGAGGATGGTTCTTATGTAGAGAAAACGTAAACATGTACCACGGGCGAAGCCGGGGCGGACCGCTAGTTATTAATAATATCATGTTAGAATATCTAACTGGGTCAGAAATTTATTATTGGCAAGTGTATATGTGTGCAATAAAATAAATTAGTTTAAATTAACAGAGTGTTGCTTGCAATTGATTTTATGTCTTGTTTCATTGATCAAATGTTTTTATAAATGTTCAATTGACCTTATAGACAAATCTATACCAATATTATAAAGCTGAAGAGTTTGTTTGTGTGAACGTGCTAATCTCAGGAACTACTCTGGTCCTATTTGAAAAATTTTTTGGTGTTAGATAGCCCATTTTTATATATATAGCCTATAGCCTTCTTCAGAATATGGCTATAGGCTATATATCATCGCGCTAAAGCCAACAGGAGAAGAGCACTGCAGATAAAACCGTGGGGAACAGCTAGTTCTGAATATGGTAGTAGTAAAACAAACGATTTTCAATAAGGTTGGTGAAGGGTGTTGTTTGTTATTAAAGTGATTGTATATCATGGAAACGACCGCCTCCTCTGTACAGTGGTTGAGGCATGAGCGTAACACCGAGGGGTCCTGAGTTTGATTCCTGGTGGAGACGGAGAGAAAAAAAGTCTTGGTCTGGTAGGACACAGAAGGCTGATCACCTACTTGTCCCTAAAGAAAATCGATCAGTGAAACAGATGTAATATGCATCTGCCGCTTATCCCACTATGGGATGAGACTTCACTATATCATGGAAATAAGGCAGTAAAAGAAATTGTTTCAGAACATTATACTTTGTTTATTAGGAATAATTTTTTATCTGTTTTTAGGGTTCCGTAGCCAAAATGGCAAAAACGGAACCCTTATAGTTTCGTCATGTCCGTCTGTCCGTCTGTCCGTCTGTCACAGCCGATTTACTCGGAAACTATAAGTACTACAGTGATGAAATTTGATGGGAATATGTGTTGTATGAACCGCTACAAAAATATGACACTAAATAGTAAAAAAAAGAATTGGGGGTGGGGCCCCCCATACATGTAACTGAGGGATGAAATTTTTTTTTTCGATGTACATACCCGTGTGGGGTATCAATGGAAAGGTCTTTTAAAATGATATAAAGTTTTCTAAAAAACATTTTTCTTAAAGTGAACGGTTTTTGAGATATCAGCTCTCAAAGTCGTAAAAAGTATGTCCCCCCCCCTCTATTTTTATAACTACGGGGTATAAAATTCTAAAAAAAATAGAGGTGATGCATGCTAATTAACTCTTTCAACGATTTTTGGTTTGATCAAAGTATCTCTTATAGTTTTTGAGATAGGTTGATTTAACTGTAATTTATTATATTTGCTGCTACGGAACCCTTTGTGCGCGAGCCCGACTCGCACTTGGCCGGTTTTATATTTTACTTGTCAAATTGTAGGCTGGTGCAAGAATTGATGAAATAATTATCATGTTTTAAAGTAATATAATGCAATTTGTGAAGTTTGATAAGTTGGAAACAACAAATAAAGATAATCTACTTTTAGTTCTATTCATTAAATAACAACATGAAATAGGATGTGAAAATTTCATATAGGTAATTGATATTTTAATCTATACTAATATTATAAAGCTGAAGGCTTTGTTTGTTTGTTTGTACATGCTAATATCATGCAACTACTGGTCTGATTTAAAAAAATCTTCCGGTATTGGATAGCCCATTTATCGAGGAAGGCTATAGGCTATATATCATCTGAGGGAGAGGAGCACTGCGGGTAATACAACGGAGCAAAGCCGGTAAATGATATTTTACTTAAATATATATTAATATCTTAACATCCCAATACTAGATACCCACAACTTTTTTTGGTAGTATAACATTGTAGAATAAACATAATTCCCTATCATAATACACATACTTATAAAAAAACCCACTAATCATATTTAAGTAAATATAATATTAAAGATTATAGAACACGAGTATATTTACTGTGTGTCACGAAGCTTTTAGAAACAGATCACGCGGCTATCGTATCATTAATTAATTTATTTTATCATTATAAAAATATGATTTATCTGATAAATCTTGAATACTTACGGCGCAATCCTTTAGCTATGGACACTGTGAAATTATTTAACACCGACATACCGGACACTTTAATATCAGTTATTATCAACACGTAAATAAACTTTAATCTTATCTATAGAAACTTTCATAAACGTTCGATCACTTTAACAGCTGTTAATGAACTACTTATTAAAACGGAGGCGTGGTAAATACGATTGCGATAAATTCGCAATTTATTTCAGTTGATAAGTTATCAATTAAATTATAGATATGTAATAAGAAATTAAAATTTCTGTAAGATAAATAAGTCCAGCAAAAGCAAGTAAAAAGTTTGGACTTTGGAGGTGGGGGGAAAATCATTTACGTCAATGTCACATTGACAACTTGAGTGATGCGAAATTATCGATTTTCATACGCAATGTACGAAATAGATGTTTCCTCCTTTCAATATGATTTGCACACACTGCACATAATATAATAATTATATGGATATGATAAAGTTGAATTAGATATTATTTGCACATGATGCGTATGACTGAATTAATTTTAATTTTGAGCATTTATGGAGGACAATCTACAATTAAATATTAACTCCTGCCTATGTTAATTAGCAAAAATAACACAACACAATAAAAGGGGCTTCATTAGATTCTAGAATAAATTGTAGAAAGGCTTTGCATCGTAAAATAATAAAAAAATGTGTGCGTGTACTAGTGTACACACGTAAGAAGTGAAACTTCTTTATGACCTTATTTTTCAAAAAATAATTTACTTTAATATGCAACTTTACAGAAATACGGCAATCACGCGTGGTAGGGATAAAAACAAGATGGCGCGTAACGGAAAATGTTACACTAAATTTTTTTCCAACCCCGATAAAGAAGTTTCACTTCAATAAATCAGAAGGGTTTATTTATTTTTTGTTGGAGAATGTTGGTTCATGTTATCCTATACCAGTATGTATCTAGCTATCTTTTATGTACAAATATGAGTAGTGATGAACTGTGAGTAGTACCTAAATTAAAACATACATGCTTAAAGTATACACAATATTATGTTGTGTGTCCCAATTTTTTTATTTCTATTATGTTCAAAAAAGAAAAAACACACTGCCAACTAGGTACTATAATTACCAAAAATATTAAACCTTTTATGGTTGCTAATATCCGTAATATTGCTATTCTTTGGTGCTAACAAGTAGCAGTTCAGTGCAAATAAATGGACATTCATTACAAAATATGTTATAATCTCAATATTATTATCATTTTATCGCTTCCTATTGTTTGGTAATCAGTACGCACGTGCTGACACAATGCTTTGACAATGTTTTTGTAAGTTTGTTGATGTTACAATTTATTAAAACAATGGTATTTTTAAAACATGTATATTTAATAACATATCTCTGCTGAAGTACAAATTTTGAATTTTTTAAACGTATTATTCGGTTGTAAAAATAGATATGTACTATTAAAAAAAATAGATTTTACAATATGAAGTGATCATATACAAATTGGACAAGTTTTATAATTCTTATACTACGTACTTAGTTAAAATAGTTGACTATTTGAAATATATGATAGGATATAATTATTTGGGACAACCACTTTTAATTAAGAGGGCATATAAAGCCAGATAATTCTACGATTAAGCCCCGCACATTACGCGCCATGCCGCGCGCCCTCACAATACCCTCATACACCCGGCTCATCCAACGTACGTAAAGTTCATCGCACGCTAAATTATACACAATATTCTTCGCTCGTTCAACGCGTATTTTCGGTAGTTAGTAGGTATGTTGTCTAAAATAATTGTATAAAACAGTGAAGTTGAAATCATCACAAATTATGTAATATGTCTTTTATTATTATTTGTTTATAATTATTAATGATAATCTATACATATTATAAAACAATAAAAAAAGTAAAAACTGTCTGTATGTAATATATAAAAAAAAACAATATTAGGGAAACAGTATAGAGCACGAATCCGTAAAAAAAGTCTGTCGAAATAGCGAGTATAGATACTATTTTTAAATAAACATACGCAGTCGACGACACACATTCCTCCAGAACTTTATTTTGATTAATTTGGTTATAGTCCATTGAATGAGTCCCTCCAAGGGGGGTCTAGAGTGCGTGAGTTAGTAACGTAAGATGTTTCTTCGGAAACATGTCAAGAGTCCCTAGGTAATAAACATACTAAAACCCCGGGCCACTAGGAGGAGCCCCGGAGTGGGGGGAGGGGGGAAATGGGTCCATTTTTTTCATTTTTCGCTTATATCTCAAAAACGGTACATGTTAGAGAAAAACTTTCAAGGAAAAATTGAAAGGCCATAAAATTATCTACAAGTTGTACCTGAATCATTTTTTCCTATATCCTACCGTTTCTGAGTTATACGCAGTAAAACATGATTTTGGCTCAAACAATTTCAACATCAATCGATCAAAAAATATTTTTTTCTTCCAAAAAACTCAAATGTGCAACTTGTGACCAGTACTGATAGATTGCTCTTAATTAGGTCTATAATTGGTAAAATAAACACATTCCTCCATGGAAGCCTTTAGGAGGAATCGATTGTCAAAATATTATATTAGGGCAGTTTGAGTTACTGAACTTGATCTTTTTATTTTTTTCTTCCAAAAAACTCAAAAGTGCAACTTGTGACCGGTACAGATAGATTGCTCATAATTAGGTCTATCATTGCTAAAAATACCAGATTCCACCACGGAGGCGTTTACGGGGAATTGAATTTTATCAGGGTAGTTACGATACATGAACTTTTTATTTTTTTTCTTCCAAAAAGCTCAAAAGTGCAACTTGTGACCGGTACAGATAGATTGCTCATAATTAGGTCTATCATTGATAAAAATACCAGATTCCACCATGGAGGCGTTTACGGGGAATTGAATTTTATTAGGGTAGTTAGTTAAAAAGTTCATGTATCGTAACTACCCTAATAAAATTCAATACCTCCTAAAGGCCTCCATGGTGGAATCTGGTATTTTTATCAATGATAGACCCAATTATGAGCAATCTATCTGTACCGGTCACAAGTTGCACTTATGAGTTTTTTGGAAGAAAAAAATAAAAAGATCAAGTTCAGTAACTCAAACTACCATAATATAATATTTTGACAATCGATTCCTCCTAAAGGCTTCCATGGAGGAATGTGTTTATTTTACCAATTATAGACCTAATTAAGAGCAATCTATCAGTACCGGTCACAAGTAGCACTTTTGAGTTTTTTGGAAGAAAGAAATATTTTTTGATCGATTGATGTGGAAATTGTTTGAGCCAAAATCATGTTTTACTGCGTATAACTCAGAAACGGTAGGATATAGGAAAAAATGATTCAGGTACAACTTGTAGATAATTTTATGGCCTTTCAACTTTTCCTTGAAAGTTTTTCTCTAACATGTACCGTTTTTGAGATTTAAGCGAAAAATGAAAAAATGGACCCATTTTCCCCCTCCCCCCACTCCGGGGCTCCTCCTAGTGGCCCGGGGTTTTAGTATGTTTATTACCTAGGGACTCTTGACATGTTTCCGAAGAAACATCTTACGTTACTAACTCACGCACTCTAGAACTTTTTATTCAATGGACTATTAGATTGTACGACATTTTTCGACTCAGCAATTATTCTAAAAATAAAAATAAAAATTATCCTTTATAAAATATTACAAAGTTCTTCGAAATTTACGTATTATTTTATCGAGAGCTGGTAACTTTAGCAGGTACCTTTCTGGAGTATTTTTTTCTGCGTGGCAATAGTCAGTAGACACAGGTTGAGAGTGAGGGTCCACATTTTCCAAATTTAAAATTGTTCTGTGAAATTAGTAAATTACTTTCAAACAGGGTCAATTTGATTGATTGCATTTGCAAGGCGACCGTAGGAATTAGGTACCTACATAACTAAGTATAAAAAGTGTCTTTGTAAATTGTAGGTACCCACTATGAATGTAGGTATCTATAAATATCGTCGCATGAATACTCAACTCGCGGAAACGAATTTACAGAATTTACACAAATAATAATATCCAAACTCGCCTGGATAAACTTTCTCAAATGAATCTATAGTTTAGGTGGTCTGTTGCGGTTCTGCATCAGGTGTTTCAGTTTTCAAAATAAATTATTATTTTATATTTCCCGGATAATATAATAGTACCTACACAACAAAATAACTTTCATTCAAATCCGTCCAGTAGTTCCGGAGATTAGCGTGTACAAACAAACAGACAAACACAGACAGTTTTTTTTATTTACGGGATAAAACTCATCCTATGACCTTTCTCAGGTCTCAAGCTATATCTGCACCAAAATTAGAGCCCAGACATACCTACATACAGACACACATACAAAAATTCTAAAAACTATATTTATGTATAGATATGTACTACATATTACTATGTAATACAGATTATGAATATATTATATATATACATATACATATGTATATTATAAAAAAATACCTATTCAATGTAAGTACAATTTTGACTTTCGTACGAATTTGTTATACCTATGTATAGATGTTATGTATGATTATCTAATACAGATTGTAAATACATATAATATATATGTACTATTCACAACCGGTTTACATATTATTGATATTATTATTTACTGGAGCGAACATAGGATCTGCCTATAGTAATAATAATAATATAAATCTTTCTTGACTTGATTGATTGCACCGCGACTGTAAGAATTAGGTACCACTATGAATTTTATTTACCTATCTATAGTTGCTGCTGCTATCGCGTCAATACTCAGCGCGCGGAAATTATTTTACAGAAACTAACCTTTCTCAAATAGGTAAATCAAGACTTATCTTTTTATATTATAATAATTATTATTTATTAATATTATAACAATACTATTATATTATACATTATATACATTATTACCTTCGACATTTAGTTATCTTTTCAATTTGAATCTTCTTTAGTTCTCGTTTCTTAAGTCTTTTCATTTTGTTGTTTACCATTTTCAACAAATCAATATTCGGCGTAATTATAAAACACGGCGCAGCAATTTTAGCGTGGTCTACTCGTCTCAACGGAGCGATAGCGTCTGATGTATGAAATAGAATTATGTTTTTAGCTCCCGGAACGTGCGATGGAAGATGATTTCTTGCGTAATTAAAAATATAGTAAGCGCCAAAAGTGTTTTATCGTGATTAAACCAAAACTAAAAGTAATTACACAAAATGCTCTGACAAATATATTGCAAATGTTTTAATATAATTGTTTATGAAAAAAAAATCATAATAAGTATTACCATGTCCAGTAAAAAACGTAAAAGTGTGAAATTTAGAGGTAACTTCGTGAATTTTTTCTATCGAGTCAATTTCAATATTTTATGTTTTTGATCTGACAATATAATCGAAAATATCATCAAGTTTTACATATATTTTATTTTTTATATTTGGTCTTGAATATTACACGTATCAACTAAAAGTTGATTGGTGATTTGACTTTATACGCGCCCTTAAATAGTCACATATACCGGCCTTATGGAAGCGATGAAATTACTCAGCTATGGCATGCTTTAGAACTAAATTCCTTCGACCAGAAACTTCGAATGACAAACCCTCCTATATTAATAACTTAATAAGTTAGAAAATATGCTCTGAAAGTAGATGTTTCATCGTAAACATAAAAATTACACAATTTATAATTTTAATTTAAGAAGAATTTGGAATACGATCAAACGCAATTAAAATATTAAAGTTATTATGGTCTCGCAAATATAAAATATTTTAAGCACTTCCGGTCTGTTAAATAATTAGCATTGTGTTAAACTTTACAAATAATTAGTTTATTCTTATTACAGAATCTATGAAAATAGCGCAAAGATACATTTTAAAGAACACCATACCCATATTATTAAGATTCAATCGTAAATAATAAGACAAGATTTTAATTATTTTAGCAAGAGTTGTGACCTTTGACTGAGTGTAATTTAAGGTCTACAGTTGTAAATGATATTAATGTTTGAATTTACCGTAAGAAATATCTAATTGGATTTAATGACACATTTTACTCAATCTATAAATTTTCTTCTATTATCTTGTATAGAAAAACTTGTAAAAATTTGAAATGTCCGCAAAATTTGAAGCTATATCCATATCAACCATTATGCACCGGCATTATTTACGTAGAGCTAGAGCTAGACCATTCTTTCGTGGTCTTTTATGGTAGACGAAAACTAGTATTCAGTATTGTTCAGTATAGGAACATCACATAGAATATTTTTGAACGCACTAAGAACAACGAATTACGAAATAATGCTCTACGCCTGTTCACACTATAAGAATTTGACTTATTGGGGTTAGAATGAGCATTCGCTCTTTTGATGTAAAGGCACCGTATGAAAGCGAATGCATACTCTAGTCAATTAGAAAACTTATCCACATTGCATTTCTAACCGAAAACATTCGATTTACAGAGAAAGAAAAGAAATAAGTTATAAACAGATTTTCGAAATTATCGCCAAAATTTTTAACTTAATATTTTCACACATTCAACTGCCGTTTATAGCACATACGGGTATCCACATGCGTTGTTGCATCCGCAACCAAGGGCTGGAGCAACAAGAGGATAGCCAAGCGGTAACTTCTCAGCGAGCAGGCTGCTGACAGTCAGCAGTGACAGAGTGTCAGCGAGGCTAGTGGCAACTGCGTTGGAGCCGACGATCGGGGCGTATTGAGTGGCGATAGGGGCAACAACGGCGCTGGGGGCAACCAGTGGTGATAGAAGATTGGACGCACATGACGAACGGATGCATTGTCCGTTGACGCTCTGTAAAATAAATATTATTCTTGTAATATGTACATAATCCTATACTACTAATATTATAAATGCGAAAGCTTCTGAGGATGGATGTATGTGTATGTTTGTTACTCTTTCACGGAAATACCACTGAACCGATCACAATGAAATTTAGCACACATATAGAGGATAACTTGGATTAACACATAGGATAGGTTTTATCCCGGAAATCCCACGGGAAAGGAAACTATGTGGGTTTTTCTTTGAAAACGCGGGCGAAGCTGCAGGCGGAAAACTAGTATTTTATTTTAAATAAAATAATATTATGCCTCTACACAAGTTGTTATATTATGTTGCTATACTAAACATAGTCGGAACGAAACTGGTGCTTCTATTCATTAAATTTTCTTCTTTACTTTTAATTTTTATATGGATGCTTTATATTATTTCTATTCACAACGTCCATTTTGGAAAATTGAGGCAAAAAGAAGTAATAGCCAAAAGCAATCTTATAAGACAGTTAAAAAAATAATCAAACTTACCATGGCGATGGAAAGAGCCACACAGAATACGAACAAACCTTTCATTTTGGTAAAGTTAATTACAAATGTGTAAATACAATAGAAGTGAAACTATTTATAGTAATTTTTGAAACTATAGTGAAATAGGATTTCTTTCTGTACGCAATATTCTAGGAAAATTGATAAGTTCGATAAATGTGTCATTAATATATGCCTATGTCGTAATTTTTATTACCAATGCTTTTGTTTATTGAGAAAACTGATATTACGAAACTGTAAGAGAGTTTGTTTATATTCCCTATAAAATAAAATAAAATTTCCAAGCTCAACTTCATTGATGATAATTTATCTCTGTGCCAAATTTCATCAAAATCTGTTCAGCCTTTTAGGTGTGTGTAGATACGAATACACGTTCATTCACATTTATAATATTATCAGTTTTAAATAAAAAAGAGTAATACACAATAAATAGACATGTTAAACCGTCTTTTATGCTATTTGCTATACAAGAAAACAAATTCAAATACAAAAAACTACCCCTGCCCGACTTCTCTTAATACGAGTTAACCGAATTCCTATAAATAACTTTAAATTCATGTACTAGAAAAGTTCCTTTGTATTTTTTTTTTATTTATTTCTTATCGCCATCATCCCTATAGCTACAGAAGGCTACAGATTAGAACCACGATCGGTGTTTTCGTCAACACCGGCGCGGGGGTGTAAACAATGTGACGTCACCATAGCGGGTTGCACATGCGCAATAACGTATCGTGACTACACGGGGTGGTTTTGGAAAATAACTTTACTGTTTGGATAAAAATAAATAGGTATTTTTCTGCAATGAGTTTATGAATTATTTTGTTTGAGGAAATAAGCTTGGAATTTATGTACTTACATCATCACTACATAATCATAGTATTAAACAAAGTCACTTTCTCTGTCCCTGTATCCCTATGTATGCTAAAATCTGTAACCGACTTCAAAAAAGGAGGAGGTTATCAATCAATTTTTTTTTATGTATTTACACCGATTACGTCAAGGTTTCTGTTATTTTTATACTAATTTTATTAAAGCTTTTATATCTGTGCTTGAATGGGTTAATCTGTAGAAATATGCACGAATTAAAAAATTTGTACCATAGCGCATTCTTAATCGAAGGCTTCATTGATAGCATGCTACTACTAATAGGGCAGGAGCAGAAAATTTTGATATTTTTTTGCGGCAAAGCTGCCTCATTAATCATATTTTTCCTATGCTTTTAAATCTTGTAAAATTTTTTAAAGGTGAAATACTTTTGTTTGCTCTAATACCTACATGTTACTATATTATTATCCTAATTCTTTTTGTCATAATAATAAAACTTGATTGAGCAAATAAAAAATAAGAATGATAAAGTATTACAGAATCTGTTGCAGTGCTCTGTTGCCATACATAAGCTTTCCTTTCATTATATAGCTTTTCTAATTGAGAAAATATGAATTCAGTATGGACCAGTGTGTCCCAATAGATCCCTAAAAATAGAGGGGTGAGGTTTACTTACATTTTATATAGTGTTATATAGTATTTGAATGCGGCATCGTCAGTAGTGAGCAAGGTTTCAAGCCTGAATGTCGTTACTTATTTTGAAACATTCTAGAACATACAGAAAAAGTGAAAGTAACATTAATGTCCATAACAGTGAAAAGACTAAAAAGAAAACCGTAATTGTGTGTTTTTTAAGTGAAGTGTAAAACACAGGTGAAGTTATGACGTTCCATGCCTTACCGGCAGAAAATTACATGATACGGGAACAAAGGTTTAAAAGTATCGATCTGAAGAAAAGTAGAATGCCATCTTTAATTACTAAAAATTGGTAAGTCGAATAATCGGTTTTCTTTATTCAACTTTCGCAAAGCATCGATCAATACTTGTGCGGCGCTACAACACTATCGATTAAGTTTGACATTTGCTTGTGACGTAATACGACGTCCCGTTTCGCGTTGTTTCAAATAGCGAATGGTTCAACTTTCAATGAAATTGAAAACAATATGGCCTTCACTTTTCCCTATATACCTATCCCTAACATATGATCATAGCTTACATGTAAACAGCTGATAGATACACTTGTAATTATTGAAATCTATATCTAATGCAGATCTTTTAACTGTGGATTGTCTTTCAATTTTTTATTTAAGTATAACAATAATTTATAAATAGTTAACGTTACATTTTTGAGATATAAATATAATTTCCTACATCAAAAATGTTAAGACAATATAGCGCTCATTATGGTACACTATCTTTTAATGAAAATATTTAAATCAATATTCTATTCAGAACTGCACGTGAAAAGGAATTTTGTTAAATTCCAAAAACCTCCAAGAACAAATTTAATATCACGTTTCCGGCGGCCATCATGAAAAAACAGTATAATGCGACTAAATTAAAAGTACAGTTCGGCACGTGGTCTTCTAGGCGTCGCGTGTTTTTCCAAATCGGTCGGGTGTTATTTCTGACAATCGCTACAGTTGATCAATTGACACAAATGACAAAGTTGATTATTCGACTTATTTTCGCTAGCTTTCTGTTGTGAAAGACGTGTTCTGCGCAATTCCAAGTACCCCTACGGTCTGACCGTGTTTTTCTTTAAAGTTCGCGAAAGGCTTAAATACGATTTGCCAAGATGACGAAGTTAATACAACAGTTAAATTTTAGTAGTAGTAATTACTATGACGTCGCGGGTGTCCTGATTGAACCCAACGCTGCAAAAACTAAAAAGTACTGGTGAGTATTTCGGTTTATTACCTACTTATTTTGGTGCTGATGTACTTCATTTCTATTTTTATCAAGATTATTGACTTCTATATTACTTTACGGGACATAGAAGTGCGTTTCATATAACGTCCTTGTACCTTTGTTATACGTCATCAGTAGGTGATAGGTAGGTAGGTAGTTTTAATAAGATCATCGTTCACCTTTATAAATATTGAATTATTACCTTGTGGTATCGTGACTTAACATTTACCGTTTGTTTTAGGTATTTTGTATTGAAAAAAGTCAATAAGACGTGTGTTCTAAATTTAAATAGGTATTAAATAACAGCATGGTTTTATCTGTGTTTTTCCAATTACAAAATCCGAATAACCAATTCTAAATTCAAAACCTTGAAAAATAATTAAAAATTTGCATTTAAATAATGATGGGTAAAAAATAGAATAAAAATATTTCACAAATAATACCTACCTACCTTTATAGGTATATATTTTAAATTCTATTGTCATGTGAATGGTTTAGGAATATAACTAGGGCACCTTATCTTGATTGATGCCCTGACTATGTCTGCTGTATTTAATTAAAGTTTAAACTCATTTGACCTCTTTATAAGTTGTCTATGTGACATAAATGGAAGCAGTATAGATAAAAAAAATATGTATGTATGTATGGGCAAATTCAACAAAAATGTACATAAAGTTTTTTGTTGGAAACATATCTATCTGTAGAAAAAATATGAGATTTTGTCAGCCATTTTTTTATTATTTTATAGAGGGTAGTTGGTAAATAAGTTAACAGATGCTAGTTTATGACTACATTTACATATTATATGTATGTTATATACTACATAGACAATATTCCAATGAGAATACATAAATAATAAAATAATTTTGAGGTTAAGTAAGGTTATTTTAATTAAAACTGACATTTGTCAAGAAATGTCAAAGACAATAGGTAAGGATCTAAACTAGCTGTGCTCCGCGGTTTTACCCGCATTAATCCGCTCTTGTTATTCTTTGCATGATGATATAATATAGCCTCAGTATAGGAAGGCTTTCCTCAATAAATGGGCTATCTAACACCGACATAATTTTTCAAATCAGACCAGTAGTTCCTGATGAACACGTTCAAACAAACACTCTTTTCAGCTTTATAATATTAGTATAAATATGCTAGAATTTAGAATCTGCAACATATATGCGGTCACTATGAGTAGTACTATGAGTTGGGCAAGTAGAGGCAATCACAATAGTGTAGAGGGCCTACATGTCTAAGATTGGCCGTCATTGTAGACATATTCATAATCAACATAATTGTGGCAACAACAATCTAATATAGGTATATACAATCTAATAAGGTACAAATATTTTGCACAATAGGCGGCCTTATAGCTACACAGCAATCTCTGCCAGGCAACCTGCTAGGAAAGGAAATGTAAGAAGAATAAGGATAGCGCAAAAAAAAAAATTGTATGTGTAGAGGGTCCATTATATGAACAGCAAATTCATCTGCGTCGCAACATTGAGTTATAAGCTTGTAAGCATCAATTGATCAGGTTAATTGTAAGACCTTGGATGTCTTCTAGATCACATGAGTTTTATTGATTCTGATTATGGACGGCATGTTGATTGACAACATTTATTGTTATATATATTTCAACTTTATTTGTATAATATCAAGTTTCATTTTGTAGTGTGTTGTTTTTCAAATAGACCAAATGAAACATGCAATATGTTAGTAGTATTTATGATTAAAAATTTAAAACAATGTTCCAACTTGTACAAATGCAATAGTTTGTCACTATTTAGCATTTACTAGCTGCGCTCCGCGGTTTCACTCGCGTGGGTCCGCTCCTGTTGGTCTTAGTGTGATGATATATAGTGTATAGCCTTCCTCGATGAATGGGCTATCTAACACTGAAAGAATTTTTCAAATCGGACCAGTAGTTCCTGAGTTTAGCGCGTTCAAACAAACAAACTCCTCAGCTTTATAATATTAGTATAGATATGTACATAAAAAGGTGCATATTTCAGATTAGTCCATACGTTCTCAAAATTAATTTTGTTCAGAATACATACTACTACAGTTTTTATTGCTGACTAGCTTCCGCCCGCGGCTTCGCCCGCGTGGTGTTTTTTTTTGCAATAAAAGGTAGCCTTTGTTCTTACTCAGGGTCTATAGATTCTCTGTGCCAAATTTCATCTAAATCAGTTGAGAGGGTTAAGTGGGAAAGCGTAACAGACAGACAGAGTTACTTTCGCATTTATAATATTAGAAGGGAAGTAGGGATTTAAGTAATAACTATAGAATGTTTTGAGCTAAAATTCATTTATAATATGTATTTTATAATTATTATTTTGATATCACGTACTTATGTACATGATGCCTTAAGAACGAGATAATATAAATACAAAGGCTGATGTTAAATTGATTATATTTGCAGAGATATTTCTGTGAAATGATAAGAGTATCTTTGAAGAGATTATTCTTAGGAATGATAAGGAGAAATAAACACGAAATAAGAACCTTTGTTCTACACTGAGATGTGTTTTTACACGCTTTATATTAGCTTCACCTGTATGTTTGTTTGTAACCGACTTCTTTGGGCGCGATTTTGACCCACTTTAAGGGTGCACTCACACACATCAGTCACCGTCAAGTCACCGATGACTGATCGGTGACGGTTTGTGTACGTATCCACAAACACCAGTCACCGTCATGTTGTCCGTCAGTCACGTCGCCGGTTTGACTGAATCATTGAACACATAAATCAGGTTAGTCAGTGATTAGACGTGTGTCACGCTAGAGAACATGCAGGAATTGACGGTAGCACGACGCTGACTGAACTGAGACGTGACGGCACCGGGTGAGTGGGGATAAAAGTATGATACATGTATGGAAAGATTATTTGACGTGCCTGACCGGGGACGTCACTGATAGATTTCGTGCCGGCGACTGTCGTGTGGGAACAGAGTCATACTAGAACTATTGATACATATTTTTTTTTAATCCTGTCCGGTGACGTGCCGTGACGGTGACTGATGTGTGTGAGTGCACCCTAAATGGCCAGATTTCGTTCAAACTTTGTAGATTTATTGAGGACCGATGACAATACACTAAATTTGATAAAATTTTCTATTTTTTAGTTCGGTTTTCTATAAAAAGCGTGTTTTTTGTTTTTTTAAACTATTATTATTATTGAATAAGACGTATATTCTATTTGGCTTTTGTGTATGATAGTTTTAAGTATTTGCAAATAATCATTTGTTATATGCAGTTTAAACTTAAATTTATACATATTTTAGTTTAATAACTCAGCCTCAACTCAGCAATAGAAAATCTATTGTGTCTGGCACCGATCGGGCCGCTTGGAGCTCAATGGGTTAAAATTTAATTTACTAAACTTATAAATTGTCTCTGGTGCGTTCTATTAGAGATCCCAGAGACTTCTATTTTTTGGGTCTGGCCTCGAGAAGGTTTTAGTGGGTAAGAATCCCACATGCTCGGTTTTCCCCCAAAAGACGAGTGCCTTTAGAAGATTTAACAACATAATAACAAAAAAAAAAGACAGTTTATAAATTGACTCTTAATACAAATCCATATATAATATCTCATGCCACAGTGTTTGTAACCAATCCACTGAAACAACATTTATGATATTTTAAGAAACAACCAATTTTTATGAATATAGGTACATGATTATTTGGTAGGTCAGACAATAGTCATACACTATATTTTATACCTCTAAGTGATAAAGGTGACCTCACAGATCAAGCCAAGATATCTAAATTGTATTAATTTCTATATTTACCAAAAGCACTTGCAAACAGTTTTACAAGCCTAGGTACGATATCAGGGCAAACAAAATGCACGCTCTTATCAACACGTGACTTTAAACGTGATTATTATGTTTACTATATAATTTATCTTTGCATACAGTCATGTGAAATGGAAAACAAGTATTTAAATGTTTAAAATCTGTTAT
The DNA here is from genome assembly GCF_061535455.1 of Colias philodice. Classification (NCBI taxonomy): domain Eukaryota; kingdom Metazoa; phylum Arthropoda; class Insecta; order Lepidoptera; family Pieridae; genus Colias; species Colias philodice. Next base: position 4,751,506 of record NC_143113.1, on the reverse strand, counting down.
AGTATTGAAAGAAGTTTTTTATTCAACGGAGTACGGACACACTTATCCTATGTTCTTCTTCTTGGTGTAATCTTTTGTTATGCCAAATTATTACACTATAAAAGAATTTGTATTATAATAATTTGTGTTACTATCTATTGTTCGGTCTGATCCATATTTATCTTCAAACTAGCTATGCCCCGCGGATTAACCCCATAGCACAGAATATTTAATAGTAGCTAACGCTACCCATACCTCCTCTCCTATTGGTTTAGCGTAGTCATGCGTTCAAGCTTGTGCTTTCTCGGGTATCAAAATATCTCCATACCAAATTTCATGCAAATTGGTTCAGTAGTTTAGGCGTGATTGAGTAACAGACAGACAGACAGAGTTACTTTCGCATTTATAATATTAAGTATGGATTATGGATGGATTATGTACTTTGGACAGTTATTATTATTTACATTGTACATTACTTTATTGTAATGTTACTAAGGAGGTAATATTTCAAGTACAGCAAGGAGAAAGTTATTTGTACCGTGTACGTAAATTATTTCTGAATTTAACTGGCGTACGTGACGGTAGACATGTTGCACCATATTATGTTATCTCGTGTTCTCAGATGAAATAAGGATGGTAGTTCTTGTTGTTGATTCGTTATAATTAGGTATAATTATTGTGACGCACCTATATATATAATAATAAGCAAAAAAACTTGTAGAAGTACCTATAATGATAAACTTGTCGTTTTAATCTATACAGGGTGTATTTTTTACGTGATATGAGTATTTTTTACGTGATCAGTGTATGCTAAACTATGAGTCCTTTCGCGCTTAGTATACCAACAGTGGGACACCCTGTATAATTATTATTAATTATCAATCATAGTGTTATTATATTTTTAGCACGCTTTTATTAGCTTCATGTATGTAAAAGGCTCTTAAAAGACTCCTTTCGGCACGATTTTGACCCACTTTTTTATTGTTAACTGTAATGTGATTATGTGAACCGTTTGAATAAATAAATTATTATGTATGCAAAAGCAATGCATCGGGGAAAAAGTTTCGAATCCTTATCTGTGTGTGTTCTAATTATATCAAAACGGACTCAGCCGTATAAAACGTAAAGTGGTCACACGTGATCTAGTAATGCTTGCATCGCTTTTTGCATAAACATCGGGCGTCTACAGTATAAAATAGGTACATATCTCTGAAACCGGTTTTGAACATGTTTTTTTCATAAAAAATCGATGAGGAAGCCGTGATACCGTCGCATCCTGCCAAATTTCCATTAAAAATCTGCCCTCTTTTTATTTTAGAAACTTTTTTAAAAGCAAACGTTTACAAATTGGTTCAGTTTTTCAAATTAATTGGTCGAATCAGATATAAAACTGTAATACAAAAACAATGTTATTTACGTTTGAAATTCAAACAATTTTAGATGCAACTTCATCTACTATCCTTTTCAATGGATATAAATTGGTTCTCATTCAATCTGAAAGGGGAATATACAAACAGTCGATAGAAACTACAAAGTTTATGGGCTTCCAGAAACATCCAACATTGTACAATGCGATAACACTCTTGTATGTGTGTGTGAATGTGCATGTGTGTGGATATCAAGCGTGTACCGTTTGTGCTGAGTCAGATTTGTTTTCCATTTTATTTATAACTATGTATTAAGGAATTTACAGTCTTTCTCTCTAGTGTTACGGTCGATTATCGCATACCAAATAAGTCTTATGTTTAATATTATATCAAAACCTGTAATGTCACATCTAATAAAATTTTTCGTGCCTGCCTATTAGAAGTGCTAAGAAGCTAGTGAAAAAACAGAAATAACTTTCTATTTTTGATTGAATCCTTACATATATGTCTACAGTGTCTACATAATCTATATAACCTCCTTTTAGCAAACAGCAACATTATAAAAAAGTAAAATTTAAAAATAGAATGTAAACAATTCCCGCGCCAACACGTGACTATTGTTTATTTGGGTTCGGCCGCCATATTTATCGATATTGCAAATGGCCGCTCACAAGTTACAGCTGATACGTCATACTCATATGTGAACTCGAGAGAAGAGAAACGTTTATGGATATGATTTTTGTTTAAAACTGGTTTGTTTGTCCTATATTCGTTATTATTATGAAGTTATTAACTAACTCATATTATGTGCCGTTGTAAAAGGCTCTAGGCTATAATATTAATATTTTTAATTCTCAGTAAATAGGCATATTATGTATATTGTGCCTAATTTAAGTACTTACATGCTTTATTGTTACTTATTTAGGTAGTTTTATTACATCAAGGAATTATTGATATTCAAAATTAGATAAATTTTATATACCTTTTTATCTATTGTCTATTTATTTCCAACTAGCTTTCCACCCGCAGCTTCGCCCGCGCAGTCAAAGAAAAACCCGCATAGTTCCCGTTCCCGTAGGATTTCCGGGATAAAACCTATCCTATTTCCCGGGGTAAATAGTAGCCTATGTCCTTTCTCGGGTATCAAAATATCTCTATACCAAATTTCATGCAAATTGGTTCAGTAGTTAAGGCGTGATTGAGTAACAGACAGACAGAGTTACTTTCGGATTTATAATATTAGTAAGGATTCAAAACTGATTCAATTTATAAAAAAGCCATATTTTTAAAACTATATCTGTCCCAGCAAACGTTCTGCCTGACTCTTATCAATCGTATCCCTTTCGTATCCCTATACGAAAAATAGATGTTGGCCGATTCCTATATCTACCCAATATTCAATAAACATACAAAATTTCATGAAAATCGGTTCAGCCGTTTCGGAGGAGATTGGTAACATTGTGACACGAGAATTAAGGTCAGGTGGGGTAAGAGGAACATATTTCATTTTCAGTAAAATATTTTGACTGCTAGGAACAACATTTATAGCTTTTTAAGATGTTTGAAACACACAGAACTTACCTTTATGTATTAGCTTCCCGTAGGCTAAATGTCATTACTCTAATAACAGTTCTTACGAAGATATTGACATTAATGTCAAGATTGAGTAATCGTTCCTCTTCCCCCTTACAAGGGGTAAGAGGGACAGTCATTGTATTTCCAAAGATTGGAGTTTGAATTAAAATATTCGTTGCTAAATGTTCGTTAATTTGTAGATAGAATGTCTTTGGTCAATATTAGATCTTAATGTCGATGAAATAAGGTATAATTTGGAATAAAAAACAAGAATACATCAATTCGGGGTAAGAGGGACATACAGGTTCGATCAGGGGTGGCAAACTAAAAAGAAGTCGACTAGTTATAATTCTATTTTTATTTAATCATACATAGTAATGGTAAACAGTCTGTCCCTAACTAGTTTTCCTAGTTAGTTACTCTTTAAAAATAACAATGGCACTATGTGATGAGATCAATATTGCGAATCAGTATTCTAATTCATCTATTAAGAACCTTCTCCTTTTTAAGAAGTCAGTTAAAAATATAAATGATCTTCTTGATCTTAAAGAAATTCTTTGGAATTTCTGGAATTTTGAGACAGGCGAACTTAGCGAAACTTGGCGAATAGTGGTGCTTGCATCACTGTGTTCCAGTTTGGTGGTGAGATGAGGCCCTGAAGTAATTACTGGCACAGGACTCAGGAGGCATAATCCTTTAGGCCGGCAACGCACTTGTGACTCCTCTGGAGTTGCGAATGTCCATGGGCGGCGGAAATCGCTTAACATCAGGTGATCCGTATGCTCGTTTGCCCGCCTATTAAATAAAAAAAATATAAAAAAAACACATGAGCAAGAAATTTTTAGTTATAATTTAAAATTGTAATAGGTACAGAACAGTCAGTCACTTCTTTTCATTTTATCCACATATAATTATAAATTAATCAAAATGTTGGTCACCCCTCACACGGGGGAAGAGAAACATATGTTCCTCTTTCACCGTCAATAGTGAGCCTCTTACCCCAGCTATTGTTTTTGAAGTCTAGGATTTTCAAGCGAAAGAAACTCACAATATTTAGTTGTTTCTTAACTAAAATGATTAATGAAAGAAATACTTACAGTTTTCTCCGTGTATCAGTATATATAAAATATTTCTAGCACACTTTTATCACTAAAATATGGGTTCGCAAAAAAACGAGCCAACTTGGTGTTAGCCGAATTCGCAACTGTCAAATTTGTTTACATTTTTTGTGATGTCTGTGCTACGTAGCGACATCTACTCAAAACCGCTCAAACTAATTCGCCTTCACTTTTTTATCGACGGAAAGTACATAGTCATAAACGCTTCGGTTTACTAGTTATGGTCTCTAGGCCCTCTTCCCCCAGTGACCCTCTTACCCCACCTGACCTTACATAGATTATATACATAATATAGAGATTATTTTAATAAGTTCTCTATGGTCATACATTCATCCATCAATCCATAGAAACGAAATACATTATAACAAATAGTAACCAGACCAAATTGAATATGAAAGGCAGCCAAATCTATTACAAAACTTCCATAACATAGGTATTACGTGGTACCGAAATGGCGTCTTATACGCAGTATGTTTTGGCGATGTGGATAATTACTTTTCAAGATGTCTCCTTGTTTATTTTGGGCTTAAAATGTATTGGAAACTGTGTAACCATTAGCAACGGAAATAAACTAGCTTATCAGCTGGTTTTACTCGTTTTATAGTGAATTTTGTTTCATAAGAGCAAGGTTATTAAATTGGTCGTCGTACAAATTTCCTGTAGCGAAGCCTTTAGTATAAATTTGTAATTCTTATATTTACCAACTTATATCCATGTGACGAAATTCATACAAATTGATCAGATTTGATAAAAAATATATCTATAAAATATGTATTAGTCATTAGTTTTATATTATCACACATTCTACCATAAAGATATCATTGATGGTTAATGAAAATTATCTTAATCGGTTTATTAGTATGTGCGTAGACTACCTTGCGAACAAATTAAATACAAATAATAAATCTATACTAATATTATAAAGCTGAAGAGTTTGTTTGTTTGAACGCGCTAATCTGGGGAACTACTCGTCCGATTTGAAAAATTATTTCGGTGTTAGATAGCCCATTCATCGAGGAAGACAAACAGATCACGCTAAGACCAACAGAAGCGTATTACACATTTAATCTATCTGTTCAAAATTTCGTACAGGTACAACCAGTTTTTGCGTGAAAGAGTAACAAACATACATTCTTACATGCTTTCGCGTTTATAATTAAAACATGATTAAAATGAATCATATCTGTTAATACCTAGCCTGTGACCTAGATCAGTCACGTTTCTTGAGATATCAATTAATAAACTATTAACATGAGTTTAGGTTATAATTATAACATATTATCTTGATTATTTGTATAAGTCTGTTAGAAAAAGATATGTCTGTCTGTCATGCGTAACAAAAACATAAGTAGAGAGACAAGTAAATATTTTTTACTACTTACATATTACATTTTTTATTTGACCATTTCGTTTAACCTTATAATATTAATTCATTTTTAAACCAAAATAAATTTTATGTCAACTTCTAATAAGATGGCTTGCAAGTCGACGTAAATTTGATAAAAAATACAATAAGGGATTTATTAGGTCTTCTAAACACACATAATTGCATAGGTTACTGCACTCGTTTCTCAAAAAAATATTCTTCGGAATAAGATTTAATCGTTTTAAAATTTCAATAAAATCGATACAATAGTTTTAAAGATACACATCAAAATGTTTTAACCTGACACTAATTTATTTTCAAGGCTATCAATGCAACCCTTACCCTTATTCAAGGGGTGGTTCAAGGTCTAATTAATTGGATGCATTTTAAGGGTTGTTTTGATGACCGTTGCTAGCACGTGTAACTTTTAATATTATTATTTTTGCAACATTTGTATGAGTTTTTTGAGTATTTTAAAATATGATGGGATAGATAAAACGATAAACTTTGCCGAAGTAGATCCTTTGCGTAGTGATATAAATTTATCGTTGTTTTTTTTTATTTATTTTGTTCACTGCAAAAATGAGGTTTTTAAAAAGAATAAACATTGTTTTGAATGCACACATGTTTATTAGTTTGTTACTCTTAGTACATCTAAATAAAACAGAGATATTGCATTTGTAAATTTATTGCACTAATAAATATCAAGTTCAATTCTTAACAGCTTGCAACAGAAGGAAGGTTATCTTTTTCGAGTGATGTTTATTTTTGGCACGATTTGTAGTACAAACGGCAATGGTTTTCATCTTGAAAATTGGTTTATGGTAATGTAAGACAGGGTATATAAAAATTAAAAAGTGAAAAAAAATTATGGCGCCAAATTATGTCTCAAAAAGTTTTCATGTATGTATTTTTTTTCTTAAATACTTTCACTATCGATAATAGCTTATGATTTTATTTACCTTGGCACCAAATTCGGGGCAAAAGCTGAAAATAAAAAACGATGCCAAAGTGATATTTTTCAATGTACACAATATTGTCTTTTGCGTCGTAATCTATTTATATGATGTTTTGGCAAGCCGTGCGATCCAGAATTCTATCAGTGTTTCTTGTGATTCCTTTATAAACACCCGCTTCTTTCAAAAACAAACAAAAAATAACAAAAAATAAATAAAAAATATTTGTCGTATATGGCACGTTGTATAGGGATCTTCAATAAGATTCCGTTAAAATATCGGTAGTCAATCGTTGTAAAGTTTACTAAACATTCCAGTTTTTGTGATTTTTTTATTGTTTTTTTGTATTAAGTTATTTATTGTAAATAAAAATGGTTGTCAAACTGTACAGGTAAGATATTTTCGACTCTTTGTACATTTCATAAATAGTGTAGGGTGTTATTAAAAATTTGTTTTAGCTTTTGTAAAAAATGTATCCCATGTTTTAATTGAAATTGATCTATTTGTGAATTTTCATACTTGTCCGGCGCGGCGTCGCGTTTAGGTGAGATTTACACACAAACATACATAGTACATACATATTTAATCAGATGATTGATTTTAATATCCAGCGGTATATTCATTTTCATAAAAGCCGTTTATAAACTTGGGTAAATTTTCAAGTAGCATTCTTAATGATTCCAAAAATTCCACCTGACAGACAGACATATAGACAGACAGGTCAACATCTTGGCAATTAAGTATTTAAATATTATATTTAATACCTTGACAGTAATAAATAAAAAACTTTGCTAAGAATTTTCTAAAATTGTAATCATGGTTTTCTTAAATCTAAAAATGTTAACTGTTGTAATGCAGATAGGAATAGATTTCATGTAAATTATCTTGATAGGTATTTATCTGGCTTGTCATCAAGAAATAGAGTGATAAAATCACAGATAGAAAATTGAATATTGCTACTGAAAATATAAAGTGTATAAAAATATAAGATATATTGAATATTTTTAATACCTGTAAAGGTTTCTTCATTTATTATATTTTGTTTACCAGCCAAAAGCGAAAATTTATTAATAAAATTTAGACAATCCTATCTACCGTACCCGCTGAGGCCGGTACACTCTTGGCCATTTTTATGCAAATGCTCGTGCGAAATAAGCCATAAAAATGACTTACATTATGTACTTTGTTTAAAGAATTATCAGTGTATGACGTACAATCATATATCCTTTGTTTTCATGATAATTAATTATATTATTGTAGGCTTTGATAAATAAATAAACAGTAAGAATGTTAATTTCTAAATTAAATAGTTAATGTTTTGAGATTTATTGTTTATAATAAAAGTTGCAAGAAATCTTTATAAAATGCGCTATTGGTAAAGTCTTATCAAAATAGATGTAGACGTTTCGGAGGGTAGTCATTTAATTGCCAATATATTTAAAATGGTTTCCTGCTATATACTAGTCGTGTAAGCATATTGTATATGAACATAGTTATTTATTTGCGTGAACTTGATTTTCTACACCGTTTGGTCATAGCATGATGATATCTCCTATACTTATAGCTTATAGCCTTCCGCGATAAATGGGCTATCCAACACCCAATAATTTTTCAAATCGGACCAGTAGTTCTTGAGATTAGCGCGTTCAAACAAACAAACTCTTCAGCTTTATAATATATTAATTTAGATGTTTCAGCGGTAGATCTTTTCTCGAAGTTATATTAGTATATTAAATGATATAAAATGTTGTTTCAGCGGTGATGACTCCTCCCTGAGCAGCTCCCTGGCGGGCAGCAAGCGCTCCGCTTTGTCGGCTTCGGACGCCGAGTGCTTCTCGCTCTGCCTGGGTGCCGGGCCTCTGTGGTAAGTTACATTTATATGTATTCATCTAAAAGTACCATTTATTAATTACTATACTTTTGCGCTTCGAAAAGATGTCTAGGTGACGTTGGTAAAAAAATTTAGGTATACGTATATTATAATCATCAGAAACTTATCTTCATTCACGTAAGCTTATTTGGTCAATATACAGAAATTATTTATAACTGGATAAGAAAGCAGTAAACATAGAAGAGCCGGTGAACATTTACATGATAATGATTCTGGACAACTTTTCTGTGGTTCTTACGACCTTCCAGTACCATTAATTAAAAAATATTTTGTAGAATTGTATTTATTAATGTTACGTCATCTAGAAGGATATTTTTTTAAATCCGTCTCTTAGTTATCGATTTATACAATCAAAATTTCCTCTATATCAGTAAGTTACACTGAAAATATGGTCCAGAGGTGTCCAAGTCCAGGAAACCTTTAAATATCAGTTTACTGTAAAAAACCGCCAATTTCAGGTGGTCCTGATGTCCCTGCTCACGATACCGCACCGCCCGGAGGGGTGGGCAGCGGGGCCTCGAGCCCCGCTACCCCGTCCACCCCCACACACGACGACAACAACCGTAAGTGTTGTTTTTTTTGGCACTGCCAGAAAACTTAGAGCGAGCGCCCACGAGCAACTTTGTCTCCGCAACTATTTTGTCTCTCCGCCCATGGGCTAGTATGAAAGTGCGCGCACGTAGCGACGCAACACCCGGGAGACTTTTTTGTCCGCGGGTTCGGAGACAAGCCCGCGACGCAACTGTCGCCCTATCTATTGGTTTCAATGCAAGTGCGCGCACGGCGACAAAAATGTTGCCTGTCGGCGGCCGCCGGCCAGTTGCCGCGTAACCGGCGTAGCGATAATACGTATTTATGTCAACGTATTTATTCTCGTACACAGTAGTTTTAACCGACTTCAAAAGAAAGGAGGAGGTTATCAATTCGGCCGGTATATTTTTTGTATGTATGTACACCGATTACTCCGAGGTTTCTGAACCGATTTACGTGACTCTTTTTTTGTTTGATGCAGAATGGTGTGGGATTGGTCCCATAAAATTTATTCGGATAAGCCCAGTAGTTTTTATTTTGTGAGCATTTTTGTCTGATCTCGATGACTTAAGGGGGCGCATAAAGCAAAATAACCAATCTTCTATTAGATGATACGTGTAATATGCAAGACCAAATCTAAAAAATAAAATATATATCAAACTAGATGATATGTTCAACGATTCTGTTTAATCAAAAACATAAAATATTAAAATTTACTCGATAAAAAAAAATCACCAAGTTAGCTCTAATTTTCACACTTTTACGTTTTCTACTTGACATGGTAATACTTATTATGATTTTTTTTTCATAAACAATTATATTAAAACATTTGCATGATATTTGTCAGAGCATTTTGTGTAATTACTTTTAGTTTTGGTTTTATCTGGGATAAACCACAAACCAAAATCAAACGTTTATCTCGAGAAAAAAAGAGCGCCAAAAGTGGTTTATCGCAGATAAAACCAAAACTAAAAGTAATTACACAAAATGCTCTGACAAATATCTTGCAAATGTTTTAATATAATTGTTTATGAAAAAAAAATCATAATAAGTATTACCATGTCAAGTAGAAAACGTAAAAGTGTGAAAATTGGAGCTAACTTGGTGATTTTTTTTTAACGAGTAAATTTTAATATTTTATGTTTTTGATTAAACAGAATCGTTGAACATATCATCTAGTTTGATATATATTTTATTTTTTAGATTTAGTCTTGCATATTACACGTATCATCTAATAGAAGATTGGTTATTTTGCTTTATGCGCCCCCTTAATTGAAATGTAGTAAGTAACTTTGATTCATTTTCAGGAAACCGATTGAGCTGAAATTTTGTATACGCATGTAAATTGGATAGCGATGAAACATTATTATGAGATAGAGCTGATTTGATGATGGAATCGGAAAGTGGCCATAGGAACTTAGTAATATATTGACTCAACTTTATCGAGGTTGAGCTCGTTTGATTCGTGTTGAAAAATACACTAAAAAGTATTAAATAAAAACTACTTTACTTTTTACAATTACGATTACATATCTATACTAATATTATAAAGAGGAAAGGTTTGTAGGTACATATGTATGGTTTTCAGTTTTCACGCATAAACTGCTTAACCGATTACAATGAAATTTAGCACACATATAGAGGATAACTTGGATTAACACATAGGATAGGTTTTATCCCGGAAATCCCACGGGAATGGGAACTATGCGGGACAAGAGCACAGACCACAACCGTCTCTTCGAAAACCATGTTGATAAATGCAGAAAATTTTAAAGAAAAAGTTGCGTTGCTGTCGCTTTCGTGAGCGCATCGTTCAAAACTTTGCGAGGAGACAGCGACAGAGACAAAATAGTTGCCGGGCAACTAAGTTGCTCGTGGGCGCTCGCTCTTAGGTTTTGCCAGTTAGTGATGTTTTTGAAGTAAAACTTCTTTAGGCGCGACTAGGGAGTAACTCAGATTTTTTTTCTGACGGAAGTAACGCTGTGTAGTTTCCGCCATTTAAAAATAATAATTCTGATTGGTTGTAAGTATATGTCATATACTACACGCTTCTTGACTTATACGCCAGCTAGTGGCAAATATCATAATCAATTAGGATTATTTATTTTCAAATTTTCAAACGGATCAATTGTGAATAGCAAAGTGAATGAAAAATTCAACAGTTTCAAAAACATTATTTTAAATTGCAAAATTTTTTGAAAATCTCTAAATATACTTGTTTATTTATTCCTTTTAAAATAAGTAAATTAAAAATAAAAATAAACATGTTGCGGATTATAATCAATCTATTTTAAATATTGCTGAAGACAAAGTAGTATCCATAGCAACAGATATGTATATAGGTTGTCATCACGTTGTCATTCAGTTGAACAAGAAGCATATGTACGCCAACAATTTCATAAAATGTCAGTTATTGATACAGGAGGATCGCCTTATGAAATCATATTAGTTCTTAACAAATTTTACATTATTACAACCAATATTGATGTATCTGATGGCTTAGCCAACGGTTGTGTTGGAAAGTTAGTGTATATTGAACGTGATGACAGTGATAACATCATACGCTTATGGCTTGAGTTTCCTGGTAAGATAGGAGAGAAAATTAGGAAAAAAGCTGCCCATCATATTCAAACTCTAAACATTAGTAGAACAGCAGTCCCAATTTTACGAAGATCGTCATCTGTACCAATGAATAGAAATAAGACAATATTTGCAAAGAGAAATCACTTTCCATTAGTATCTGCTTGTGCGCTTACAATACATAAGTCTCAAGGTGGTACTTTTGATCAAATCGTTTATGAATACAATAAAAGTCACAGTCAGCAGCTGTTATATGTAGCATTATCACGAGTAACTGATATAAATGGATTGTTCATTGTCTCAAACACCGATGACAACAAATTTTATCATGGAAGAAAGCGTCCAGGGGGAATAGTTGATTTACAGTGTGAATTTGAAAGACTTTCAAATTCTCGCCTAATAACACAACAGGAAGAATTATATAACCTTTTAAATGAGAGTAGATAACATTACACTATTTTCCTTCAACTGCCAAAGTTTACGTGCTCATGTTTCTGATCTGAATGATAAAGTATTAAAAAGGTCCACATTGCTGTTATTTTCCGAAACTTGGATGAAAAATGACGATCAAATTCTTATTGAAAATTTTTATTGCGTTACCCAATACAAACGACCCAACTCAACTGCTGGTGGAGTAGCTGTATATCATTCATCTACAGATACACTGAACAATGTAACACCAATTCAAAATATTTGACCAACTATATTATCACAAATTTCCGATGAGGTTTCACAAATTGGTGACATCGCCTTGGTTCGATGTGTTAATACGAATGACCAACCTGTAATTAGTCGTTGTTATTTATATTTCTACAAATACTAGCCTGACAAATATCATAAAATTTATTCATCAGCAATTACTTCACTTCACAATTGAAGGTTCTCGAGTTTTAAATAGTAATTATCATGAATTACCGATGATTCTAACTGGAGATTTTAATGTTGTTTTTCGCTCTCAGGAATCTCAGCCGTTAATTGATTTTTTAGAAGAAAAATTTGATTTATCTATGAATACTTCTCGACTTCATTCAACAACGCGTTTCGGTACAACGATAGATGCTGTATTTTCAAGAAAAGTAGCAAATTTAGAGAGTAAAATTTATGTTTCACATTATGGTTACCACAAACCTATAATTTCGTACGTAAGAAATTATGATGACATTCAATTACCTGTTTCGAATGAATAATATTAATATAACATTTAAATAATCTTTGTAAAGCACATGAATAATAAATATAATTAAATTATAATATAATATTTATTTATTTAAGTTAATATTTAATCATTTCAGTGATATATGTCGTCAACGCCACAGAAGTTTTACTTCAATCGCGCGTAAAGGTTACACGCACACACTTTTTTTTTTTTCAGAAGACAATATCGTCTTGTCATTTACAACATGATCTAACTGAAACATAGTTTTATTAACATTTTTAGACTAATTGGTAAAAAAAGAACTATAGACTTATGTATAGTTTTTGGTATGGTGCCAGTTTACATTATTTTTGGTGACACTTGTATTTTCAACTTAATGACCATGCTAATCGAGATGGTAAATAAATAAACTTTCTGGGATTGCCAATACCTTATTTATTGTTGCGATTTAACAAACATTCTTCACACATTGAAATACTTATTTAATATTTATTGTTACCACTTAACACATTTTGTGTTGTTTTGTTAAAAAAACACATTTTTTTCCCTAAATTAAAATACTTTTATTTAATTCACAGGCGACTTGTTGAGCACACTACTATGGTCAAGCGCGAGCTCGCTCAGCAACAGTGAGGAGAGCCTCGTGTCCGACGCGCACCCGCCCGTGGCGCCGGAGCAACAGGAAGCGGTGGGTAGTGGTGGATATTTGTGGATAGTTGTGGATAGTGGTGGGGATTGGCGGATAGTGGTAGTTTTATTTATTTAAATTAAATACACACAACAGGTCACGATCTTGCCGGATTTATAGGCGACATATCAATTTCGGGAGCAGATCGCAACCCAACAAAATGTGTAGGTACAATAACTACTACAATGAGATACAGCTTACAGTTATTTAAAGCGTGTTACAATAAATTCATAATTAAAATTCAATAATTAAATATTAGATAATATAAAAGAAAGACAATTAAAATAATGGTTTCTTATACAATAATATCAAAATTACAAAATTAGACAGTTAGGACATCATTTCACTATTTGACAAACATGTTCTTTGAATATGTTTATTCGATGATCAAATATATCAAAATCGGGATTTTTTTTGGATAAATCATTGTATAAACGGCAGAAACGAAATGTAGGGTTATAAAAAGAGGTATTATTAGATGTTGGTGGATAGTGGTGGAGATTGGTATATTTAAATAATTAGAAATTGATAGAAAACAATATATTATGTAGAACTGGATGATTTTGAAAATTTGAGTCATATTTTTTGCAGCTATTTGCAGCTTCATCTTTTTTGTCCAGAAATGCGTTTTAATTTTATATATTTTATGACTCAAATTACTGAATATTTAACGTACGTAATATAGGATACGTAATATAGGATCATGTGACACATTTATACAGAACTTATCAATAATCGAAAATTCATCAATTTCAGATCATCCGCAAGATCTTGGAGCGCAAAGACGCGAAGGCCGTGAAGATTGACTTAAAAATCTATCTCACTGAAAACACACTGACTCGCTGGGAAGCTGTAAGTTATCAAAATATTATATACTAGCTGTGCTCCGCGGTTTTTCCCGCAGTGCCTCGCTCCTGTTGGTCTTTGTGCGATGATATACTATAGCCTACCTCGATGAATGGGCTATCTAACACCGAAAAATTTCAAATCAGACCAGTAAGTAGTTCCTGAGATTAGCGCGTTCAAACAAACAAACAAACTCTTCAGCTTTATAATATTAGTATATTTTAACGAGTTTCACAGTATATGTTGTGTTGTTGTTTTGTTCAGTCAGTAAAAATAACAAAAACTGTATGAAAAAAAAATACGCCGAAAGTGTTCAATCAGGCAGAGTTACAGTATGTACAATTTTTCAAGCATGTACAAATATAGACTAGCGCGTTCAAACAAACAAACAAACTCCTCAGCTTTATAATATTAGTATACTCAAACTCAAACATTAATTTATTTAATTAGACTTCTAAAAGCACTTTTGAATCGTCATTACATAGTTTTAACATTTACCACCGATTCGGAAAGCATTATCTACGGAGAAGAACCGGCAAGAAACTCCATAGTTGCTCTTTTATATAAGTATAGATTTATTTTTTAAAGTGAAACTTTTATTACATCGTCTCAAACTTTTTGGTCTGTGTAGCGCATGTCGCGTGACGGCCGGCTGCCGAGTATGTATAAAGCAGTGTTCGGAACCGTACGATAATTATCGTACAAATACAATTTTGTGCCTAAGTTTCACTTTTGCCGTGGTGTCATAAAACCACACAACATTTTTTCTATATGTATGTTTATGTAAAATTATATACATGTAAAATGATCTTTAGGTGGTAAAAGGCAACACAATGTATCTCCGTGTGCCCGGAGTGCTGCAGTCCGGCAGCAAGGACAGCTTCATGCTGCTGCTCGACTTCGCTGAGGAAAAGCTGCGCTGCTCCAAGTTAGTATATCACTACATAGTATAAAACAAAGTCGCTTTCTCTGTCCCTATGTATGCTTAAATCTTTAAAACTACGCAACGGATTTTGATGCGGTTTATTTTTTAAATAGAGTGATTAATCCAGTCTGTAGGTATTTATGCTCTACAAAAGGTGGCGTAGAAAATGTTTTGAAACGATATTGTTTAGGTATGAAAGGTTAATAAAAATCCAAGTTTTCGACCTTGACGGACCCAGGCGCTAGCCGCCATCTTGAATTAAAGGTGCTAAAATTAGGTATATTTTAAATAACTTCTCAATTGTTTACTAAATCACAAAAGTGTCACAAAAGTCTATGAGGGGTTCAAAGAAGACAAAATTACCTACATTTTTTTCATACATGATTATTCTGTAAGTCTTAAAGGTAAAAACTTACAAGCGACGGAAATAATAATATTTACAGAAATCATATAATTTTAATTTTGTTTAAAAATTGTACAGCTATCATCTTTTAATTCTCTTTGATGGCCCGGGCTGGTTAATGGTGGCTTCTTCATTATCGTCGCTGAAATTTTCTGTTTCATTGTCTGTATTTTTAGTTTCCAACCATGAAATTTCGTCATCATGACCAGAAGAAATCGAAGACGCTGGAGCACGCTTTCTAGTAACTTTTTACGGAGGGGAACACGGATAAGGAATCCTTAGAAGATATCCGATATGAACGATTCATAAAGTTATCAATAAAAAGTAAATTTAATCGACGAAATGCGAAATACGAAATGCGTGAAAATGTCCGGAAAATGCGTGGAAATTTCCGGAAAAATCGTGGAAAATTCCGGAAAAATCGTGGAAAATTCCGGAAAAACCGTGGAAAATGCCTGGAAAATATCCGGAAAATGCGTGAAAATGTCCGGAAAATCCCCGGAAAATGCCTGGGAAATGTCCGGGAAATGTCTGGAAAATTCCCGGAAAATTCCCGGAAAATTCCCGGAAAATAACCGGAAAATTCCCGGAAAATAACCGGAAAATGCCTGGGAAATGTCAGGAAAATATCCGGAAAATGCGTGGAAATTGCCGGAAAAACCGTGGAAAATGCCTGGAAAATCCCTGTAAAATGCGTGAAAATGTCCGGAAAATGCGTGAAAATGTCCGGGAAAATGCTCGGAATATCCCCGGAAATGCCTGGGAAATTCCCGGAAAATAACCGGAAAATACCTTGAAAATGTCTGGAAAATATCCGGAAAATATCCGGAAAATATCCGGAAAAACCGTGGAAAATTCCGGAAAAACCGTGGAAAATGCCTGGAAAATATCCGGAATATGCGTGAAAATGTCCGGAAAATCCCCGGAAAATGCCTGGGAAATGTCCGGAAAATGTCCGGAAAATGCCCGGAAAATGCCCGGAAAATGTCCGGAAAATTCCCGGTAAATGTCCGGAAAATTCCCGGTAAATGTCCGGAAAATTCCCGGAAAATAACCGGAAAATGCCTGGGAAATTTCTGAAAAATATCCGGAAAATGCGTGGAAATTTCCGGAAATACCGTGGAAAATGCCTGGAAAATGCCTGGAAAATCCCTGGAAAATGCGTGAAAATGTCCGGAAAATATCCGGAAAATGCGTGAAAATGTCCGGGAAAATGCTCGGAAAATCCCCGGAAAATGCCTGGGAAATTCCCGGAAAATAACCGGAAAATAACCGGAAAATACCTTCTTCTAATAAATAACGGAAAAATCGCCTGTGCACACTTAACGATTACACCCTGTATATATTGTATACGTAATAATACTGCTATATATAATACTGCTAGTTACGGGCATCCCAAGACGAACATGTTTTTATTTTTTTTATGAATTTTGAAATAAACGAAAAACATAGTTATTGCCAAATATTTATTTATTCTCGCATATTATCATATTGAATAATTGAATACTTTATCATTACAAAGAAAAGAACTAAAGTACTCAATTTTTATGTTCCATTTGAATATTTTTTTATGAAAAATTAGTAAAAACAGGAAACAATGTATATTGTAACAATGTAATTATATACAATGGTGTCCAGTTAATCAAATGTTTATTAAAAAAGCAGTTGCAAAATCTGCAGAAATCTATAAAGAATGTTAAATGATTTTGAAATAAAATTAATAATGTATTATACAACTTATATTTATTATTTTTTAATGTTAATAATATTTTTTTCCAGTTGCATAATCTGCGTGCTAAAAACCCGCGCGGACCGAGCGACGTTACTCCGCACTTTCATGTTCATGGGCTTCCAACTGCTCCCGCCCAACTCACCCTTGGCCGCGGATATAGCGAACCCGGCGTATATGTTCCTGCACTATAACATGCAGTGACCAGGTGTCTATGGTTATATAGAGTAGGCATCGGACCATAGATTGTAGATTTGTGAAAAAAAAATTTTGGGTCTGACAATTTTTTTGTCTGGTAATTTTCTGGCATTTTTTTGTGTCTGGTTTATATTGTCTATAGATTCTAGAGATTCGATTTTTTGCTAATAATTTTATGGTTTTTGTCTTATATTGGTTTGTTGTAATTAGGCTGAGAAGATTGTCTGTTAACTTCATTATGATTAAATCTGTGGCGTAAATAACACATGTTAAAATCATAGAAATAACACCAAAAAGCCCTATTTCTACAGTTAAATCCAACACAAAATTTAAATTGTCACTTTTTAATAAATTGCACGCAAAATTTTAAAATTCCGGTCCGATGCATATTCTATACGCGATCTAAATTTTGTTTTACATTCGAATATTGTTTAAATTTGAAACTCGTAGATTCGTATCGGATAGAATAGATTTTTATGCTGCGTTTACACATTCGTGCGAATAGCGAAAATGAACGCATGAAAATGTGCTATTCGCCTTGACATAATAAGAACTTATTTACAATATTTTTGTTTAGATCCCAATGCAATAAAATTGTGTACCTTTTATTTTACATGTTAACGAATATGTAAATTACAATTTATGAAATTAAAATTTGTTGCAACATAACATCTTGTTGAATATACCATCGAATGTTTGTTCAAACGATTCGTTGAATATTTCGTAAAATACTTTGTCAAAACATTCGTCAAATGTTCCGTCGAATGTTCGTCGAGTGTGTAAACGCGGCATTACATTTAGAAACGAATAGAACCTGGCAATACTGCACGTGACGTCATTCAGTATTTCTTCACTTTTAGCACGTCAGTATTTAAATATTATACAACATTGGAACACGCTGTCCCGAGCGAATTCAGTATTTGCACATGATGGACCATCTCCACATTGGGCAATGTTGGCCCAACAAATGGCCGATGTTTTTCATTACGGCAAATTATTATCGAACATCTACAACGACCGATTTCACCATCGTGATTGCGTATTCGCCCAACGCTGCCCATTGTGAAGTGGCCCATATTATATTCGCTTACATAGTTTTCGGTCAACAAGTCTTAGTATTTAGATTAGTTGTATGGAATTTTGGTTTTATTGTTGTTTTTTAACAAATAAACAATAAAATCAAAATGGCTCTAGGATTTCAGCTTTGGATTTCATTCAAAACTGCGATTGTAGACTTTATTTGTAAGTTATGTCGTCGTGTTTTTTCCCTCTCCGGGTTAGAGCAAACAATCAAAAAATAAATAAAAATACAAAAAAAATTCAAAATAAAAAAATACAAAAAAATGTTTGTAACATACTTTTCATTATTTTTATGTTAAGCAGATTTTAGTATTAGATATAAGTTTTGATTATTTCAAATTTGGTTTCTTTGTGTATGAATACAGGTTATTTTAATATTTGCATTGTATTTTCTTTTCAATAAATATAATTTCCAATAATAAACCTTATTCCTTTTAATCTATTAATAAATGTTTTAACCCATTTTGTGTTTTTATTTTTCCCAATTAATACCCTTAACAAAAAAGCATTATACTTAAGCATTATTATGAAATATAATATGTACGATGAAAAAATCATAGTTTTTTGTACCACAGAAAAGTTATCTGACACCATTATTAGTTTGAAAATAATAATCTATAGGGTCAACCGGGGCAAATGCAACTAAAAAATAACAAGTCTCAAGTTTGATCGGTTGCAGTTATCTCCTTTTATATTTGGTCATTTATTTGACCCATTTATTGTTTTTTGTATTTATTCAAGATTATTTTAAACCAATCAAGCAATACAGTAGTCTTATAAATAACTGGTAGTGAGAATATTTCCTAAAATTGGTAGAAAAAGTTACATTAACCCCTAGTCGGGGGTAAATGCAACTAACTGCCATAGCTCTTCTTCTATTTCATATAAAACAACGAATATAGAATATATTTATGAGATTTCATGTTATTCATAGGATTTTGAACTGGATTACCGTGTAGCAAGGACGAGTTTTCAGGAAAAATCTTATTTTTCTAAATGTGGGGCAAATGCAACTATTTGTTAGAGAATTAGTGTGGGGAATGCAAAAAACTTATTCATCGATATATTTTTATTATTCTATATATATATATACAATAACGTTATCTATACAATAACGTTGCGATCGTAGATGGCGCCGCATTATTTAGAGGAAAATCTCATGTACCTACTTTGATTTACCACTTTAAATCGCAACAAAAAAAAATACAGTGTACTACCTACTAATTTAATTTTAGTTTTTGGTCAGAACAAATAATATTCTTTGTGTTAAATATTGTTAAAAACATAAACCAAACAAAATACGTTTATTAGTTAATCAACCGTTAACTAAAAATTACTTGAACAATCACAGAACTATCCTACCTATCGTTTTTAGTTACTTATAGTCTTTAACCACGCTTTATCTAATTTTAATTTTACTTATGAACCTGTCTCTGGGTATAATATCGAAGAAATAATCGATGGTTCTTCTTTAATTAATCATAAAGAAAGTATATTTTGACGACCAAGAAGGATACATAATAAAAATATCGACACTGTCACATCACTAGTGTTTTTAGTTTCATACAAAAATATAAGGGGCTATTGTAACTAACCTCACAGTTGCAATAACCCCACAGTGAAATTTTCATGAGGCAATTGTAACTGCATCAATAACACAAAATAGAGTCAACTAACGCATTAAAAATATAAATGAAATATGCTTAACGGCTTGTGATAATCGTGTCCAATCAAAAACACCTGCAAAAAATCACTCCTAAACAATTTTTTTGTCTGTAAAACTCGACACCTGTTTTTACGCACACCAACTTCAAAATAGCGGTTTGACAAAATGGCCTATCAATCAAATAGTTTTCATCGTAGGGGCACCATCTATTACTTGTAAGATTTATTAGTCGTTGAGTTATTGAATCATAGGTGGCGATTTATTACAACAACTCTAATAAATTAGTTATGATAACTAGTTGCCATAGCCCCATAGTTGCATTTGCCCCGGTTGACCCTACTTATAATAAATCTGTAGAGAGGCCAATTCTGTACATGAAATATATTTAAAAAAAAACTATGAAGGGGTGATAAGGGATCGCTACTGATGCCAAAAATGCAATCAGTAAAATTTTTGTCTGTCTGTCTGTCTGTCTGTCTGTCTGTCTGTCTGTATATTCGCTATAGAAACAGAAACTACACGACGGATTTTAACCAAATTTGGCACAATTATTCTTCATACTCCTGGGCAGGTTATAGTAAAAGAATCATGTAAATCGGTGTGGAAACACCAAAGTTATACATGAAATACGCTATAAGTCATCGCGCGAGAATACAGAATCATGCCACCATGCCATAAGGATTATTTTTGTGTATCTGTTGCCGCGTTCGACGCGCTTCGCGGCGGGAGCTATAAAAAGGCGGCGGGTCTGCACCCGTTTCGCGTTGTCACGGCATCACGTGTGAACGGCTGAACCGATTTCGATAATTCTTTTCTATTATATTCCTTGAAGTACGAGGATGGTTCTTATGTAGAGAAAACGTAAATACGTTCCACGGGCGAAGCCGGGGCGGACCGCTAGTCAATAATAAATATTTCAGTACAATTTTCACACACGGCACGATCTGATCCCATACTAAGCTTTCGCTTGTGTTATGGAAACCAGATGGCTGATAAACATACATATATAATTTTAAATAAATACTTATATAGATTAAACACCCAGACACAGAGTAAACATCTATGTTCATCACACAAATATTTGCCGTGGTGGGAATCGAACCTCTGGCTTGGAAGGCAGGGTCACTGCCAACCAAGCCAACCGGTCAGTCAAATTAATAATGAACGATTTTTCTAAAAATGATATGATTTCTAGAGCTATTACAGAGTTTCATGTCAGCTCTTCGCTGTTATTATTTCTTTCCGAATCGATTGTAAATATTAATAAAAGATAATTTGAAATAATTGATAATAATTCAAAAGCATTTCAATGAAGTCTAGCGAATAAATGTTTGAGTATGAGAATAAATCTATAACTAATTATATGTCTAAAATGAAAGGGATAGGTATACCTACTTATAAATAAGAACAATGATTTTTGCTGAATTTGTCTCTTTCTGGATCATGTTAATTCTAATACTTAAAAATATTGAAATTTTACTACAATATTAGTTAAAATGAGGGAACTAAGTTTCAAATATATAGACTTACAGCAGTTCCTATTCTATAAAAAATGTTGTGTGGTTTTATGAAACCACGGTAAAAGTGAAACTGTTCGAACGGTTCCGAACACTGCTTTGTGTAGCGCATGTCGCGTGTCGGTCGGCTGCCGAGTAGGTATACCTACTCGGCAGCCGCGATACACGCGACATGCGCTACACAGACCAAAAAGTTTGAGACGATGTAATAAAAGTTTCACTTTAAAAAGATTCAGGTAGGTACTACGAATCTAAATAAGTAGGTTTTTCCTAATTTACCTATATAAAGTGTATACGTAAAAATGCTCTTCACACTCATCTGAACCGATGCGATGGTATCCAATACTTAAGAAAAGTGCTTGCATAAATAGCTAATGTAGCGTAGTAGTCTAGTAATATAAGTACATCACTAAACTTGGGCTGATTTATAACTATACTAGCTGCTCCACGCGGTTTCACCCCCGTGGCTCCACTCCTGTTACCCGTAGCGTGATGAAATATAGCCTATAACCTTCCTCGATAAATGGGCTATCTAACACCGAAAGAATTTTTCAAATCGGACCAGTAGTTCCCGAGATTAGTGCGTTCAAACAAACAAACTCTTCAGCTTTATAATATTAGTATAGATTCCTAGTTAGATAGTAATGAATTACTTTTGTGTAACTGTCTTATGGTATAACACATAGGATGGGTTTTATTCTGGGAATCCCGAGGGAACGGGTCACTATGCGGGTTTGTCTTTGAAAACCTGGGTGAAGCCGCGGGCGGTAAGGTAGAAATTAATAATTCTATATAACGGCTTTATCTATCATAGACATGTACATTGAATAAACTTAGTTTCTAGGATCCTCCCATCTTGCAATCAGATAACGGACTGAGTCAAGTGTTATTTATGGTTCAGTTTAACGAAGGTATATTCTAAGTCATCGACCTGTATGTTGTAGGAAACGATTAAACAATACATCGTATCGTTCTGGGTCAGAGATCGCAATTAAATCGAGTGTTGTACGATGGTTATCCTTGCGAATTGATAATTTTAATATAAGATGGTAAGGCAAGGATAGAATATCCGTCTAGAGAGAATATTTCTATCTATCTAATAGGCTATTAAGTACCTAATAATACTTTGTTTTTTACCAACATTAGCACCAATAATATTAAAATCTATACTGCCACCGTCTACCAACGTTCAAAAAGCTTGCTGAAAGCTCCTTTTTGTCGTGCCAACTGCAATCAGCCAATAATTAATAGGTATATTATGTAGGTGTCTCTTCTGCTGTTTCATGTAGCGTATTTAAAAGAAATGTATGCGTGTACTAGAGTACACACGTAAGAAGTGAAACTTCTTTATGACCTTAAAAATGTCACGAGTATGGCGTAACGCAAAAATGTCACGCGTACGGCGTAACGCAAAAATGTCACGCGTAAGGCGTAACGCAAAAATGTTACACTAAATTTTTGTCCAACCCCGATAAAGAAGTTTCACTTCAATAATTTTACCAATCCTATTGAAAGATTTGACTTTTATTCAACATGTAAAGTTGTACGTTTGAAAAATAAGCAATTGACTTACCTACCTAGCTTTTTTAAAATATCAATTACATAGTGCTTAAACTGAATGGTGCCTAGAGCATTTGTACAAAAGTTTTAGACTAGTCGGAGATTGTTCAAATTGCTTTCTCTATGTATTTCGAAACAAGATGGAAGATTGGCAGCTTATCACATGTTTCTACGTAGAATACGAGAGCATAGACCGTAATCCACCACGCTGAGCCAAGTGCAAAGCTTTCCTTCATTCTTTTGAGCAGTCACCGCAGTGGTGACTGGTGATGGTGAAATGCTTATAAATTGAAAATTCTATTGGGATCGCCTATTCTGAATTTTTAAGTTAGATACCAGTAAGTTTCCCGCTGAATGAGTGAATAAAATAAAAGCACAAATTAAAAGAACGATTAGCTAGGTTTTCTATTTACAATTATCGATGGCGCTAAATTTCCATGTAATGTCACAGAATAATAACTAGTAGCGTAATGTGCGTTTCTTAAATAATTGCCGATAGAGCTGAAAAATATGGCTTTTTTAACATTGGAAAGTGCAAATGGTAGATATAAGAATTAAGTACTTTGTTATAGCATTTCCTGCACATGCGCAGATCATCTTTTTATTGATGAGTTACCTAGATCTATTTTTACTAATAATTATGTGTACCTTCTTAACGTTAGTAGGCATGTCATTGTAAAAAATATTCATTAATTGTATGGATAATAATTGTGCGACGAGCCGACTTCGCTTGTTGTAAGTTGGTTTAAAAATAACATTGAAATAATACAGCAGCATTCTGTGATTCTAGCTTATAACAATTATTTGATACCCGTAAAATAGTAAGTATGTAGGTATTTAATTGAGTTTATTATCTATACTAATATTATAAAGCTGAAGAGTTTGTTTGTTTGTTTGAACGTGCTAATCTCAGGAACTACTGGTCCGATTTGAAAAATTCTTTCGGTGTGAGATAGCTCATTTGTCGAGGAAGGCTATAGATTATATATCATCACGATAAGACCAACAGGAGCGGAGCAATGCGGGTGAAACCGCGCGGAACAGCTAGTCTTCCATAAACACTAACATTAACATTTCCAAAGGTCCTTAGAGTAGGTACTCATGTAGGTATTAGCAAAGGTCGCTGTGAAATAAAAATAAAATAAAATAAAATAATTTTACACTCTTCATGTATCCTTCCCTAAATCCTGACACGTTATTATTTTATTAATTTTTGTATGTACTCAGATCGAGATAACGTGATTGCTAACCTCTAATTATCTCAAAAATTAATCGTTAGATTTGTGAGGATAAGACTTAGAAATGAACTTTAAAAAAGTTTCTAGTGGAATTCATTTATTACTAGCGGTCCGCCCCGGCTTCGCCCGTGGTACATATTTACGTTTTCTCTACATAAAAACCATCCTCGTACTTCAAGGAATATAATAAAAAAATAATTATCTAAATCGGTTCAGCCGTTCTCGAGTTATGCGCTTACCAACACATTTTGCGATTCATTTTTATATATAAGACTAGCAGTCCGCCCCGGCTTCGCCCGTGGTACATAATATTTACGTTTTCTCTACATAAGAACCATCCTGGTACTTCAAGGAATATAATAAAAAAAGAATTATCGAAATCGGTCCACCCGTTCTCGAGTTTCGCGCTTACCAACACATTTTGCGATTCATTTTTATATATAAGATTAAGAAGATTATGATTTCAATATTGTTGTTCAATTTAAGTAAAATGTTGTCAATTAAGAAATCAAAATTATAATAGTTACTAATTTGACGTATTAAAATATAGATACGTATACAAAATATTATATTGAACGGAATTGGAGACACAGAAAGGTAAAAAAATAATAATTTATATTCGAGTAAATGTTATATCATTCCTCATGGTGAAAGTGGTTGCCCTTTACATTACATACAATTTATAAAATGTAAAGTTAAACGACTGTCAAATGAATTTTTAAATTGCACAAAACGCGGTATCTTCTTGTGTTCTTCGCTTTAAACGACTTTTACAGGAAGGACAGTCTCAGAGAAAACCAAACTAAGTATTAAGTTTTAAGATACCACAAAATATCGTGTGTGTTACAAATAAATATTACAAACTAGATTTCCGCCCGCGGCTTCGCCCGCGTTTGCAAAGGAAAACCCGCATAGTTCCCGTTCCCGTGGGATTTCCGGGATAAAAACTATCCTATGTGTTAATCCAAGTTACCCTCTATATGTGTGCTAAATTTCATTGTAATCGGTTCAGTAGTTTTTACGTGAAAGAGTAACAAACATCCATACATCCTTACAAACTTTCGCCTTTATAATATATATTAGATATTAGATTAGATAAATATTTGTACTATATTCAGTATATCCAGTTATGAATATCCACACTTTTCTAACGTTATCCTTAAAGACGACTAACGCAAACTCACAGCGCAAACTTTACAAATAGAATTTCCAAAGCCGTGAGATTCAGTATTTTATGTAAATTCAGTAAAAATAATTGTTAATGATTCATACAAAGATTTCCTACGTTGTTAACTGTTTTATTTTTTATTATTTTATTGAAAGACATGATTAAAATGGCGGGAGGGTCAATGGTCTGGTGTTTTTTTAATCACAGAGGTTTTATTGTTATACACCCTGAGATTACGTATCTTCAAATTTATAATTAATACTAGCTGCTCCGCGCGGTTTCACCCCCGTGGCTCCACTCCTGTTGCCCGTAGCGTGATGAAATATAGCCTATAACCTTCCTCGATAAATGGGCTATCTAACACCGAAAGAATTCTTCAAATCGGACCAGTAGTTCCCGAGATTAGTGCGTTCAAACAAACAAACAAACAAACTCTTCAGCTTTATAATATTAGTATAGATTTAAAAGATATGAAAAACTTATTTAACTTTTAGACATCTATTGTAATTAAACGTAAAAAGTATAATTAAAAAAGTAACTATAATTGCTTTGGCTATATTCTTCATAATAATAACCATCTATGCAATTTTAAAGGGGAAAAGTCCACGACACAGGCCTTCATTATTTGAATGAGATTTTAATTTTAACAAGTCAATAACTGCGTTAAAAACAACCGACTTCAAACTTGCACAGTTTGCAACATTTACAAATACAGACAAAAATGCTCATCAAATAAAAACTACTGGGCCTATCCGAATAAAATTTTTATGGGACCAATTCGACACCATCCCGCATCGAACAAAAAAAGAATCACGTAAATCGGTTCAGAAACCACGGAGTAATCGGTGTACATACATTAAAAAAAAAAAAAAAAAAAAAACATACCGGCCGAATTGATAACCTCCTCCTTTTTTTTGAAGTCGGTTAATAAATAGGTAATCATATTTTGTGTAGTAAGTAGTGTAATAAAAATAAAAGACAGTCTGAGGCAATTTAATCGAAGTGAAAAACTTTTTTTAAATATTATGCGTTTCAAAATTTGATGAATTACATTTCATTATAACCTTATGACTAACAAACATATTCTTTGATTTAAAATATAATCAACTAAATAATTTTTTACCATACTTAGCATGTTCATTGTTCATCCAGTCATATTTTTACATATTTTTTGCTATTTTACACATTGGTTACTTGAACGAAAATATATTAATGTAAGTACCATATACCTGCTACATATTTTAAGTATTTCCAATTATTTGCAGTCATTAATAAAATAAAATTGTAAAATTTAATTGATATTAAAACAATCCATTGTCTATAAAAATAATTAATTAGTGTAAAAACTGACCACGATTCATTCAATTTAACTAAGACAACGATTTCAGCGAACCGAAACGTACACACCTAAGAAGATTTGCCCCACATTATTTGTAAAATCAAAACCGAATGGACGTATTCCTTATCCTTGAAAAATTTAAAAAAGTTCACTGACAGTGCGCAATTTTTGGCGGGAGCTTTGACATTCAGCCAGACATAAGTTGGCG
Organism: Colias philodice; assembly: GCF_061535455.1. Classification (NCBI taxonomy): domain Eukaryota; kingdom Metazoa; phylum Arthropoda; class Insecta; order Lepidoptera; family Pieridae; genus Colias; species Colias philodice. Next base: position 4,724,422 of record NC_143113.1, on the reverse strand, counting down.
GGAAATATAAAATAATCCTTTTTATCTAATAAGAAAAAACTTGATTGTTTTTTTTATTTAAATTATGTGTTAACCATGTTAGGTGTATCGGTCAAAATGTTTTACGTATTAATTTTATGGCCAGTATTACTCGCGTCGGCTGTATTAACATTGACCATAGACTCTATTTTGGGGACGTCGATTGAAGGTATGTTTTTTTTTATTATATTTTTTTCAGACTGGCAAAGGTGTTGCTGAGAACAACGAAGAATGTTGCAGATAACATAATAATATATTATTAGTAATCAGAAACTGAATGTAAAGCTAGTATATGTAAATATTTGACACGTTCTGATTAGCAATTGAATTTTAATTACCCGACTACGGCAAAGCAAAAGGAGGGTTATGATTTTGACAGGCTATGTATGTATGTATGTATGTATGTATGTATGTTCATCTGTTCCCTCGTAACTTCTAAACTACTTATCAGAATTCGACAAAAGACATATCATTAGAAGCGTCTTAATTGTCCGCTGGTTATAGGCTATATGGGGTTTCACAAAATCTAATGTGGCGCCCTCTAGCGGACAAAACATACAGCGTAAAAAAATAAAGTTAAGATAAATATGCCGTGTTTGGTATCATTTGAAAGCTTTTTACTTTTTGAACACATTTTGAATATATATATTACTAGCATTTGCTTGTGACTTTACCTGTATTCATGGGCTGATTGCATATAATTCACATCTTTTCGTTCATAGCTTCTTTATTAGTTCATCAATTTAACTTTTGTTTTATACTTTTTCAGCGTCGTTTTTTGTCGTAGTTGGGTTTTAGTTGTTTTACTTTTTATCTTGTGTAATTAGAGGTTAAATAATAACTTATGAGATAGGACCAGATGTAAAAAATACGTTTATTTTCATAAAACGTTTATTATTTCAACAGATAGATAAGCAATTCAGAAGTTGAGCTTAAAGTTGAAAAGTAAGAACTTATTTTTGAAAAATTATTTAATTTTTAGATTGATTAATGACTAAATTCATATTAGATATAATAAAAAGTCCTGAAACCCTCTGCCGCGTCTGTCCGTTCGCTAACAACTCAAAAAGTACTGCACCAATTTTCATTTTTTGGTCAGGTATAAATAACTTTTCATCATTTTCACAGCTTTCAGCGGGCTGAAATCTACTTATCTTAAATCTCAATCCTATTTAAAATTTTAACAAGGGAAGAGTGTAACTGGCATAAAATTATGAAGCTTACGTCACTGAGAAATAATTTCAATAATTACAATACATATTTGACAAAAAGTTTAATCACATATTTTTGTCCCAAACCAATACATTCTTTTCGAAGGTGCAATAAAGCTTACATAACACATGTAATGCAATACATCCGCTATTGGATGTCAAGTGATCGTTTTGTACAGAATTGTGGGACAATGGGAAATGACGAAACAAGCTTAAATGCAGTTTGTGTGCAATTTTTATTTTAAAGTTATATTAAATGAAGGCAAAGAAACGTAACATATAACTTGTATTTCCTTGATAGCTTTTCGTGGCTTACCTGGGTAATCAAAATAAATATGTATTATATATAAATATGTATGTATGGAAATTTGTTTTTTCACCACGGTATATAGTAGACTGTAGCCTGCCTATTTAATTTTACTATTTTCAGACACCAATATGCATACAATCCTTTCAACGTTAAAGAAAGTCAAACGATGTCATTAAACAGAGGCCTAAAAGATAAAATTTATGAATGTATTGTAGTAAAAATACCTTATTGCAATGAAAAAATAACATTTTGATGTAGAAATTTCAACTTAGTGCGATAATTATTTTGTAGTAAAAGACCAAAATATGCATTTATTATTTTTAACAAATTTTTAATATTTTTTTACCATTATCATTATAATATTGTTTATTTATTTATTTATTTATTTATTTAAATTAAATACACACAACAGGTCACGATCTTGCCGGTTTATTTTGTTATAATTTTCACAGACTGTTTCGAAAGAATTGCGATCGGCGAACAATTGCCACCTAGCTCCATCTATCGGAATGTCTCAGAACTAACGACGAAGGAGTGCGAACAAATCTGCAAGCAGGATAAACAATGTCAGGCGTATGATTATGGGTAAGAAATAAGAATTATTGATATTAACTACATATTAGAAAACAATAGCAGGTGGTAAATGTTAAAAAATGTTATGACGATTCAAAAGTGCTTTTATAAGAAGTCTAATTGAATAAATAAATGTTTGAGTTTGAGTGAGTTCAAAGACCTCCACCGCGTCTGTCTGTTCGCAATAAGCTTAAAAACTACTGCATTGACTTTCATTCTGTTTCCATCATTTAAGTATTTAACTTATTGATTAACATTAGTTAGAAAACTAGTATTTTATATTTTATATATTTTTTTTATGTTCTATATGCATTTTATACACAATATATAAGAAGATAGTTTAAATATTGTTATTATTGTGCGGACAATTAAAATATTTAACTTTTAACTTCCAGTGTCGGTGCCAAAGGCAATTCAACATGCGACCTCAGCAATATAAACGAGAAGCAAATAAAAGAAGACAAACCACTCCTTCGCAATCCAGACTACGATGTATACGTTAGAAGAATACAATGCGAGCAATCTCCACCCACACCAATAGACCAAGATTTCCTTGAAAATGGACCGTTACATCGACCTATGCTTAGACCAGACGAAGATTCAAAGCGTCCTCTAGCTGACGAGTATGAAGATCCAGACAGACGACCGAGTTACAACGACCGACCAGACAGTTTCGACAATCAAAGCCCAGATGACAGACCACCAAGCTATGGACCGCATGCACCGGAGAACATTCCTTATAATCGACCAGGTTATGATTCTCATAGACGACCGCGTCCAAACTTCAGACCAGACCCATACGGAGGACCGAGTGAAGAAACACACAATGCGTATGGACCTAAACCTGAGTATATACCAGAAAAGCCACAATATCAGTACATAATACGACCAAATAGGAAGCCAAAACCTGATAGTTCTTTTAACAATGGCTACAATGAAGGCAGTACAAGACCAGAATACGATAGACCCTCCTATAACTATAACAGTCAATACGCGAGTGACAGACCCTCCTACAGTTATAATAGTCAATACGCAAGCAATTACGGAGGTCAAGACAATTCTATTCATGTAGAAATATACGATCCTCCTCGATATAAGCCAGTAAAGAGACCGTATGAGCAAAGTTCTGTAAGCTATGGTCAAAGTTACGGATACAATCAGTACCAAGCCTCTTCTAATCAATATGGGTATGGACAAGAAAGTTATGTGAAGCCAGAGAGGCCGGTAAACGGTTATGGATTCAGTACAGACAAGCCGTATCAAAAGCCAAGTTCCAGTCAATACGGTCAAAGCGGGTATGAATCAGGAAATAAGTACGGCTATGGTCAAAGTCAGCAATACGGTCAGTCTAGCCAATACGGTGCAAGTTATGGTACTAATAGTCAAAGTAGTCAAAGTGCGTATGGTCAAAATGATAATAAGTATAGTCAAAGTCATAATCAAAACGGTTACGGACTTTCGCAAACATCAGACAGCAGACCTAGCTATAGTAGACCAAGCTATGAAAATCAGGGTTACGCTCAGAGTACAAATAGTCATTCTAGCAATGAAAATAGTTCTGGCTATGGTCATGGCTCGCAAAACAACTATGGTTCCAACAGTTATGGCAACGATGGCCAATCTTACGGCCAGTCAAATAGACCTACTTCAAGTTATGGCCAATCTAGTCACGATACAACTCATAACACAGCCTCGTATGGACAACAAAGTCAAAGCATCTATAACAAATATGACACAAACAAGCGGCCGTACAACAAACCTGTGTACGATGACAATTCTTTATTCGGCAGCCATCTTGGATACGGCACGCATCATTTATACGATATGTATGGATATAAAAGACCAAGTGAAGATAGACCCTATAATAATAGACCATATAAACCAAGTCAGGAAACTGCTGTTGTCGGTTACGGAGAAACTAGTCATCAAACAGACAAACCCAACAATAATTATGGATCGAAACCTAGTGATGGTTATAACCAACAAAAACCTAGTTATAGTGAAAGTGAAGATAGACCATATAATAATAGACCATATAAACCTAGCTATCAGGAAACTGCTGTTACAAGTTACGGAGAAACGAATTATCAAACTGAAAAACCTAACAATAATTACGGATCGAAACCTAGCGATGGTTATAACCAACATAAACCCAGCTATAGTGAAGGTGGTTATGATTCAAAACCAAGTTATAGCGGAAGCAATTATGGCAGTAAACCTAACGATGGTTATAATAAACCTGGTTATGAAAAACCTAGTTACGGTGACAGTGGTTATAGCAAACCGAATAGTTATGGCGAAACGAGCTATGAAACAAAACCTTGCGGTTACGGTCAAACATCAAAACCAGCATACGGAAGCAATCAAGAATCAAGCCAAAGTTACGGTGGTTATGAAGAATCGAAGCCCAGTGGTTATGGCCAATCGAAACCATCATACTCAGAAGGTTACGGATCGACTACAACTGGTTATGGTTCCACAGGTTATAGACCTAGTTATAACCAATCTACAGACCCGGATAGACCGGATGTTAGACCGGTTTATGAGTTTGAATATGAGAAGCCAGATGCGCCAAGTTATATTGCTAAACCTGATGGAAACGTCATAACTACTAGACCGGTTTCTGTTGCAGATTATGATAGACCCGGGTATGGCAGGAACCCGGAATCTGGAATTTCTTATAAGGGTAAGTTATTTTTAGTTTTTTAAAATAATATTTTAGATATTATAATGTTTTTTTTCAAAAAAGAAGAAAAAGGATCAAGTGATTTTTCTATTTATATTTTTTTTAAATGAAATAAATACATGTCTAGCCTTAAGATTTCATCATTAAAAAATGAAACGGTATAATATTGTATACTAAATAAATAAATAAATACTCAGCTACAGGGGTTCATTTACCAAGCTGAGTCCACCCCTGGTATAAAAAAAAAAGAAAACGCAAGATCTCAATATCCATTTTACAATATTTTTGTATATATTTAATTCATTATAAACTGAAAACTAAACCAAACGTAACTAAGTAATACTAAAATAAAGTTTTTATAACCAAACTTTTTTATTTTTATAGACACTGGCTGGTACACAAGTATTAATTACTGGCAGTTAAAAAAAAAATATTAAGAAAAAAAATTGGAACATTTCAAAAAATGGAATGGAACATTGTGAATTCATTTGTTTCATAAATTTTCAAGTGTAACAATTAAGTAGTTAAATTTAATGAATATTAAAATTATTGAAATGTAAATTAATATAATTTGGAAAATCCAAAAGTGCACGCCTCATAATTTTTTTTAATAAATATTTATTAATTATTATTTTTGTTTATTTAATAACAATTAAACCACATCGAATCAGACCCTGAAAAATGAAAGGGTTCTATTCCTGAGCATACTCAAGCGTAAGAGAAAAAAAAAAGACTCGATTAGTAAAGTATTTCGGTCGCTATCGTGTTAACAAGAAAAAGGATCCGCACATACAGACACGGACGTCCAAGACAGAACTTTTTTAAACTGTTTTTTAACTAGTTTAAATAACAAAAATGACATCAAAAATATCATGAACGTTAAAAATAGTGTTTTTTCTTAATATGTGTGTGTATGTATTATCTTACAAGTGCAATGTATGATACATAAAGACATTTTAAGTTTGAAAAATCAGATGTTTTGCGCGAAGTGACAGTAGTACCCACCTCAACGCTTCGCTTATGAGGCGTGCAATAATATTCTATGGAATTATATACTGAATAGAATTATTTATGTGCTTTCAATTCTTCAGGTGTTTCATGTAAGTTATGACAATAATATTAAATAATATTATTCAGGGTTTTAGTTGCTATTATTATGTTGATTAGTTATTAATTTTTCGTTCAAACTCAATCTGTAATCTATAGACATTGAGTTACTATGTACTACGTCGTAATAATACCTCAATGTTTATAGATTAAATTTTCCCGCGCTTTAACAGATTAATTGACATAAGTTGTTTCACATAGCCCGTAGCCGCGTATAATTTTGAATTGTTAATCCAAATCCGTTACCGCTCAAATCCTTTGTTTTATTATAATAAAAGTAATAATTATATTATCATTACAATGGAGCAGTCTGGTTTGCCAGTTAATGACCTTAGTTGACAAGGCATCATGATCGAATGTCATATTTTTTTTATAAGCTAGTTGGGCCGTGCGGTTCTCCCCTGAGTATATATATGTTCTGTGGTACGGTTTTACTTACAAAAACCCGCAAAAGCAAGTATTTCTAGAAAAAATGTGTTATTCTAGTACGTAGACTATATTATACTCAGGAGCATAGGTGTGAAAATGACTCACATCAGTCATAAATATTTTTTTTCCACAATTAGTATGTGGAAAAAATCTTAGGTATGTGCAGTATGTCAATAATTAGTATTTTACTAGTGTTTTATTTTACGCGAGTATTATACATTTATATAAATCGCGATTAAAATCCGTTAAAATGTTTAATTACTAAAATTACTAAATGTCAATACTTACTTAGTATCATCGGAAAGCATTCTACATTTCTCTATCTATATAATTTTATCTACAGTTAAAATACTTTGATTTTGAATTTGTCGTAGCTATAAAAGTCCTGAGTGGTATATAATTATTATAATTGATTTATTTATATGACTGAACGGTTGGCTTGGTTGGTAACTTGGTAGTGACACTGAAAGAAAGAAAGAAAGAAAGAAAGAAAAAAAAGCTTTATTGCCAACAAAAACTAAGACTATCTAAACACATATTATCTCTGCCTTCCAAGGCAGAGATCGTGGGTTCGATTCCCACCCGGGGCAAATATTTGTGTGATGAACATATTATATACATAATGTTTGCTCTGTGTCTGGGTGGTAATTACTAACTATCTATAGGTATAAGTATTTATTTAAAATTCTATATGTACCTATGTTTATCAGCGAAAGCTTAGTATGGGATCAGATCGTGCCGAGTGTGAAAATTGTCCCGAAATATTTAATTATTTATTTATTTAATTAAAAAATACTCTTGCTATAACATATTTATAGTAGCCATTTTTACCATTCTTCTTATATATAAAAATGAATCGCAAAATGTGTTGGTAAGCGCATAACTCGAGAATGGCTGAACCGATTTCGATAATTCTTTTTTTATTATATTCCTTAAAGTACGAGGATGGTTTTTATGTAGAGAAAACGTAAATATGTACCACGGGCGAAGCCGGGGCGGACCGCTAGTTACATATGAAATTATTTCATTTTTTCCTCTATGTTATTTTCTTCCGTTTCCCGCCATAACTGACATGTATAAATAAATGTTCATTTAGCCACGTTAAGTCCCCGCCAACAATAGACAAGGACAGATATAAGTGGCCACAATATGATATAACGTTAACAATAAGTTTCGTACACAAAAAGATTAAAGATATTAGATTGTAATCTTTTACTTGAGGCGCAAGTTGAGGAAAGGGCGATTTTTAATAAATATTTTCAAGTCTTAGTTCGAAGGTAACAATAAAATAGATATGTTATAAACTAAAACAATTTTTTTATGTTGCTAAATAAAAATTTGTTTTGGTTTTACATTTTTTTTATGTGAGTTTTATTTTCATATATCACTTATTTCTGAAACAGTTACAAAAATTGTACAATGACCACCATGACTATCACCACTTTTCACATTGAATTTGAGTTGCAAAAAGAGCGTGTGTGCGGAGCACACGTGTCAGAAGTGAAACTTCTTTGGCAAGATTCAAAGATACCATTGTCGCCTTACTACATGACGAGACGGTATTGCCATGACGTGAACTTTAAATTTTACTCTCAATGCGCTTCAAGATGTTTTACTTTAAATGAGTATTAAAATAAGTTAAATTTTTAACATTGAATACTGAAGTATATAAAAAGAAGTACATATTAACATTGAATACCGAAGAATAATACACGGTAGAAATGTAGCGACTATATCAATCTCGTTTTTATGTTTTCATGAGAGCACTGGTAATTTTTGTTTCGATTATTTTGTAGATCGTTCTTGTTTTTATTTTGAAGTGAAGTCCCATGTCCCCTAGTGGGGTAAGGGACAGATGCATTATACATCTGTTTCACTGATCGATTTTCTTTAGGGACGAGTAGTCCTACCAGACCAAGACATTTATTTTCTTCGCCTCCACCGGGAATCGAACCCAGGACCCCTCGGTGTTACGCTCACGCGTCAACCACTGTTCCGAGGAGGCGGTGTTTTTATTTTAATAGATATTTATTCGCTTTAAATCTTCAATATGTACCACAAAACAGCAATTTATGTATAGGCTCAGGGCAAATTGCTTAGACCTTCCATTATGCAAAATGCTAAAAAAACATAAGTGGGATTCAGTTTCATGGTGTGATTTTACATTTTTTGCTCGGTTCTATAGTTTTAACATAGCATATTTAGTAAAAATATTTGAGGCGAAAGAATGTATGTTTGGGAAAGAGCAAAAAGTGTTGGACCTATAATACTGAAAGAGCAATCAATGTAGAAGTGTTCGAAAGTTATTTATATGTTTATTGAAGTGAAACTTCTTTATCGGGCTTGGAAAAAAAATTAGTGTAATATTTTTTCGTTACGCGTGACATTTTCCGTTACGCGCCATCTTTTTCTTATCCCTACCACGCGTGTTTCGACGTATTTCTGTATATAGTAAATTATTTTTTGAAAAATATGGTTATAAAGAAGTTTCACTTCTTACGTATATGTACACTAGTACACGCACACATTTTTTTTATTTGTGTTTCATACATGTCGGATTCGTACAATTTTATGCTGTTATGATTTTTATATAATATTGTGACGATTAGAGAAAGATATCATCTTTAAACTCACGACCGATGTAATAAAAAAGGGGGTATAATTTTAACAAATATGGCACTCTCATATATTATAATACTTATGTCCCGCGCTCCTGTTGGTCTTAGCGTTATATACATAGGTTATATAGCCTTATAGCCTTCCTCGATAAATGGGCTATCTAACACCGAAAGAATTTTTCAAATCGGACCAGTAGTTCCTGGGATTATCGCGTTCAAACAAACAAACTCTGCAACTAGTGTAGATTTTAACAAGTAGAACTGGAAAAATAAGTATGGCACTCTCATTCTTCAGATATAAAAAAAAATTATTACGTTAACCGTTAATTGTGTTTTTTTTAATCTATAAATTGTAGAAGACGGTACATTGGGTAATAATGCAAAAGTATACAGATAATTAATAATATTTTAAAATATTTTTGTTAATTCCTTACATCTTCATTAGGCGGGCAATTTCAAGTTCCAGGCAATTTTCCTTGCTTACTTTCTCTTCAATATTTAATATTCAAATACTCTATCTTCTAAATAAAGTAAAATAAAACGTGTTCCTGTCAATTAATATTCGTATAGCACATACAATGGTCGGATACATGAGGTTTTTGCATCGTCAAAATTTTTAGAGACAATAGCGTGGCGCGCGCGTTATCTCCTGTAATCAGGTGTGAGTTGGATTTGTGTGGATATGCCTGTTAAATTTTGAAGTATTTATTATGAATATTACGATAAAAAGGGAATATAAGGCATAAATAGATGATAGTTAAACGAAAAAATATTTTAATTTATAGTTATACTCACTTATAGACAAAACCTAAATGAGTATTTTTTTTACAATACATGTGTATGAGTGATTTCTATTCACAGTTATCGCAATATAAATATATGAAGGCTGGTGTCTAAAATTCTGATAAAACTCGTTAATTGAAGTTTTCAGCTTTAGTTATGTATTTGCACGGTTAATATTGAAGAACTGCACCAATTTTAATGCTAATATAATAGACTAATAGCTAATTTATAAATGTTAAACTAAGCAAGGAGACTGCTCATAAGAACTAGGTACCTTAAACTACTTTAATACAAATACATTTTCACCAACAAAAATATATCTAATAAAAAGGCATATCCATACAAATCCAACGCGTATAATGCACCGGCATATAAGCCTATGCGATACAACGAATCTGTTCAGTCGCTCTTATGTATTGTAACATTTGACCTACATCGCATTATTATTATAAAAAAATACTTCTATTAACGAAAGAAACTAAGTCAAAACATGTATGGGACAGAATAGTATAGACATGCGAAAAATGTACACAAAAATAAGTTAAAATTAAGTGTTTTAAAGGGAATAAGTGCTTGAAGTGTTAGTGTAGTAACATGTCAAATTTGTGCAATAAAAATGAATGTATGTGTGGTGTTTTTTGTCTGTCTGTTCGCTACTGTGATTGGATCTCGGGTAATTCTTGTGGAGAATGCACCAAGTATGTGTTTTTTATTATATTGTTGTGTAGAAGAGATCAAGATAGCTTAGGTACTTATGTATAAGAGTCAAATTCAAATTCAAATTCAAACTCTTGTTTATTTTGGATTTTTTTACTCATGAATAATTTTTTTAAATTGTAACTTATAGTTTTTAACAGAGAAAATCTAACGTATCTCATGCCAAAGTGTCTTTACGAATTGTTATGATTAGTATTTTAGAAACTACCTTATTAAATTTGATAGATCAGTTTTATAGGTTATAGGTTATTGGAAGCGTTCGATAAGATTTGATATTATTTATTGAAATAAAATTTGGCACTATCATAGAGAAACTACAAAAGTACCCAATGTTTTACTTATATTGAAATATATCAGTCGTTTAAGCCCTCCAAAGACATTTTCGCGTTAATAATAAACATTAAATGAAAACGATATGTAAAGAATTGGTCAGATCTAATTTTTAAAAGTAATTTAACCCGTTTAATTTGAAATTATACTAACAACAAGTAGAGCAAAAAGCGGCGAATTCTGATAACATATCAATCAAGCTTTGACACCTTGCTGATTTCTAATTAACGTTGTTGAAGTGTACAATAAAAAATAAATGAAGTAGCCGTAAATAAAGCCATCTGTAGTACATATTTTATCATAATAGGTATCCATAATAATATCACTCTAAAGCCTGTAACAGTTTTGAACTTACAGACGCTTTAGTTTCCCTAAATATATTTTATTATAATACATCTTCAGTTTCATTTTTATTCACATTTTCTTCGCTATGTACGTGGAAATAGCTTAAAACTATATGTAAATTAAATTAATGAATTTATATAGTTACATAGTTTTAAATCTTAAAAAATAAGACCAAAAAAAAATTATGTGTTTGAAGAATTGACCGTAGAGATGTGCTATATGATTAAAATGCCATAATATTACATTTACTTAAATTATTTATTAGCCGACTTTTTTCCAAAGTCCTTTTGATATCTCTATGGAAAATGCATTCTAAAAACAAAAATGATTAAATATGTTTATACATACTAATATTACAAAGCTGAAAAGTTTGTTTGTTTGAACGCGCTAATCTCGGGAACTACTGGTCCGATTTGAAATATTCTTTTCGGTATTAGATAGCCCATTTATCGAGCAAGGTTTTTAGGCTATTTATCATAACACTTAGACCAACAGGAGCGGAGCACTGCGGGTAAAACCGCGGAGTACAGCTAGTATGTAATACAAATGTAACAAATTTTAATACGCATATAAGTAGGTAAGTATTGATTTATCCACTTTTAAAAATTTGACTCGAATGATAAATATTAAAGAGTATCATCAAAACAAAAGCTAAAGAATATTCTTAACATAAAATTTATCGAACTTATTATTTATTATCTTATTATTATCTTATTTTAAGATTACTTTAAAAGACTCTACTATGTATGATTGTTAAAAAATACTACTACTATGTATTGAACACGCGAAAGTTTAAAGAATAGATAAAATTAAGATGTTTAAATTACTATTCTTACACTCATAACGGCTAATCGGATGATATTTGACATAGAGATAAATTATTGTGGTCTGAATTAACACATCATAATAATTATATAATTATTCTGTTGAATTTTTAAGTTGAAGCTCCATTTTTTTATAGTATAAAAATGTCGCTTTTTCTGTCCTTATGTATGCTTAAATCTTTAAAACTACGCAACGGATTTTGATGCGTTTTTTTAAAATAGTGATTCAAGAGGAAGGTTTTAGTATGTAATTTATTAGATTTTAGGCAAAGCGAGCGAAGCCGCGGGCGGAAAGCTAGTAGTAAATAATTCACTTATTTTTACACCATTATAAATGGAGTGTTTTTCAAGAGCCTGTGTTTACACTAGGTTATATAACATTTTAATTGTATAGTGCATTGGGGGAATTTCGGATGAGGGGTAATTTCAGAAAATTGTGAATACCACTATAGAGCATTGCTTTATCGTGAAGGAAGGGCATAAATATATATTATAGGTTTGATATATTAGCATACATATTTGCTTAATCTATCGATAGTTACGTATTAATTTAACATATACGTATTTACCCCGTGGCCGGAATGACCCCAATGCACCTTATACGAATTCATGCAGCTAGTTTTTTTAATGAAATATTTGATTATTTTCCTGTTTCTTACGATTTAAATAAAAAATATTCTTTCATTAGAAAGCTTCGCCATTACTGTGTAAAATAAGTGATGTTTTTTTAGCTGGGTCTATTCCTTCGAAGCCAAATCAAGCTAATAGTACATACATACAATTTATAATCCACACTAATATTATAAATGCGAAAGTAACTCTGTCTGTCTGTCTGTTACTCAATCACGCCTGAACTACTGAACCAATTTGCATGAAATTTGGTATAGATATATTTTGATACCCGAGAAAGGACATAGACTACTTTTTATCCCGGGAAAATGACGCAATCCCGGAAATCCCACGGGAACGGGAACTATGCGGGTTTTTCTTTGACTGCGCGGGCGAAGCCGCGGGCAGAAACCTAGTTACCTATATATTCTCTTAGGTTCTTACAAGGAGGAAATAAATGAGTCAATGGGTCATTTTTTATACCGTAATTAATGACCCATTTGCAACTATTATAAGTTTTTGTGTGCCGTCAGGATACAGTAAATCAAAGTCATTTGGGTTCGGATGATGTCATGTTAATTATGTAGCGCCAAATAGTTGGAATTTACATAGAAGTAGAGTTTTGAAAATGACTCATTAAAATTCAAATCATAATACATAATATCTCTTTCTGTTGGACAACTAATAATTTTTTATTTATATAATTAAGTACCATATTCTGTTAGATTCCGGATACCTTAAAACTACTTCATCAGTAAAGTTGATTTTAATTTCTAATAAATAATTCATCTTAATTCATAATCAATGATATAATAATATATAACAATGATTCATTGATTGATTAATAATATAATATAATAATAATTCAAGTTATAATTCTTATTTTCATTTTTTCTTCATTTAGTAGGGTGGATTGTGACTTTATAGCCCTTACATTCTAATTTATAGGTACTGATGTTTGATTACTCTTAAACCATTTTTTAATACCTTTTTCGTATCTTTCAGCGTGTTTTCGCCGTGTACTAGCAGGTCGGAGAGCTCTACGAAGTCACGTGAGAAGGGTAGTTGATTGCGAACGCCTGGAGGACTGTAGACGGGAATGCGCTACCGAGAGGCGATTTCATTGCGAGAGCTTTAATTATAGGTAATTATTTATTTATGTATGGTAGTAAATGTATTGTATGTGTGTAATGTGATTGGAGAATTCGTTTTTCATTGATGTAAATATTGTAAAGTTGTGGACCTTATGTTGAGCCTTGTGGTATCCCTATATTGTTTAAGCAAGGATTTTAAAGAAATATATTAGTGTGTTTTACTAGCTGAAATGAAAGCTTCTTAGTGATATAGAAAAGCATAGAAATGCCTACAAATAACAAAATAATTAAATTCGATTCAATAGGCTTCTAACTTGAAAATTGGTTAATTAGACGTTCATAAATTATGACATAACGTTATATTATTGTGTTCAAAACTTTACTCTTCATCATCAGGGTTTTGAATCTAGGGTACCTTGTCATTATTCAGTACATTAATTTAAGAGTTCTAAATACTCAAACTAAAAGGTAATCATTACCCTCTCTGTATCTGCGATGTATCGCTGCAAGATCTCACAAACACCATGAAACCAGCCATTAATAAAGCAAAAAAGAACCTTGTTCATGCTACAGAATGTACTAATATTAACATTTTATGAAGTAATGCTCTCACGTCATGTTCACACGATTGTTCATGTTTCCTAGTTCGCATTTTTGGTGACCACGTATTGTTATTAAAATTTTAAACCTCAAGGTCTGTAGACCGAAACATTTTGGTTGATGTTTGTTTGTATGAATGCGGATTTGATATTGGTTGGTATTTGTTTCTCATAGGTTTGGAATAATCAAGGATTATAGTGGTGAAAAAATATCTTTGACCGTCATTTAAATAGCTTATTCCTATGTAGTTTAAAAAAACAGTTTGTATCGTACGAAGTTCCTTGTTCAATCCAGTGAAATACTCAACTTAAATGTTCAAAGAATATGACTTAATTGTACGAGGAATAATTCGGTTGAATGTTTATTTTTGATAGTTATAAATTATTTGACCCATTTAAGAAATACTTGTCTTACTAGTAACTATCTACTATCAGAATGCAAATATTAAAAGAATTGTAAAAAGTTATATTGTTAGATAAACGTATCTATAGCTTACGTCAATCTCATACATTCGTAGTCTATTCTATTGAACGCTACGCTAACAGAAAGCCACTTGACTAGGGGGGCAGAACAGACAGATATATCTGATCATCTGAACGAGAGATGCTAATGTTGATTCATTATATTATAAATTTTAACACATAGCGCTTTAAGTTTAGAGTACCTACTCTATCTGTAGCCCTACAAAGTTACATATATATTCTGTTTTATCCAATTACGGATTTTATAATAGTGTGTAATCCGTCTCTCAAAATTCATAATTTTGTCATTTATATTGCTACTCACAGACTGGCAAATGCTGTATTACTATAGAAAATTATTTCAAAAAGCTATAAGAATTAGGTGATATTATTTGAAGAACAGACCTGCCGAAAACAAATATCATAATTATAAAAATTGTTCAAGCTATTTCACATGAATTTGATCTCAATCACATGCCATCAATTTCTACAGATGCATATATTATAAGCATGTCTTAATAATAGGGCAGTGAACTAAGATATCGAATCATAGTGAAGTCCCGTGTCCCCGTGGTGGGGTAAGGGGCAGATGCATTATTCATACATCTGTTTCACTGATCGATTTTCTTTAGGGACAAGTAGGTGATCAGCCTTCTGTGTCCTGCCAGACCGAGACATTTTTTTTTCTTCGTCTCCACCGGGAATCGAACCCAGGACCCCTCGGTGCTACGCTCACGCGTCAACCACTGTACCAAGGAGGCGGTCAAATATATCGAATCATAGAACTATGTAAATGCAATACAATAATCTTCTGTCCTTCTATATCTAAATCCACTATTTTTACTCCAACGTACTACGTTAATAATTAAGCTATTAATTACCACCGGTTCGACCTCGGGTCAGCGCAATCAGCACGGAATCATCTGCATTGTATTGTAGCCTTGCGCGAGCGCAGATACGTATTCAGGAAGGAGTATGGCTCCCTGCTTATGGTTATAGATTTGGCCTTTAATGGTTAGATTAATAATTTTGCAGTTAAAAACTTTATCCACAATCACGTTAGATAGAATGATAACTACCTTAGAGACGTTGGTAAGGTCTTCAACGGTTAAGGAAAATTTAAAAATATGTATTCTCATAGTTATTCATTCCAAAACCTAGTAAAAACAAGATAATTTATCGAGAAAAGAATTTATTTACAAGCAGGAAACAAATGAATTATTTGGTCATATTTTTAGACACTCTTTAGCATTCAAGTTTTAAGATTCACCTAAATATGCACAACATATTATTGTAGGAAAAGATTTTCTAGTAAAACCAAGTAGTAAATCCAGCCCTGTATTAAACGAGTAATAGCAATAATTTGCATAAAGACGGCTTCCATATGACCCACATACACCTTTGCTATAAACACCATAATTGGGACACTCTCAAGGCAACGCATTGTGATCTCTCGTTATTTTATCTAGCTTGATAATTTTTATGTTAATCATTTCCCGAATTAGTAAGATTTGTAGTTTCATTGCATATATATATATATTAGTCATAATAGAGTTATAAACTTAGGTGTATTGTAGAGATAGCTCTCGAAGCACAAAAATTAAATAAATGTTATTTGTTGCTTTCAAAAACTGATTATTTTATGCATAAAAAAAGTAGTACAGAAAATACGAGTAGCGTTAAGTTTAGAACAAATAGAGTGAGCTGAAAATTACAGTTTTAAAAAAGATAAAATGTTTTAGTGGAAATCAGTAGAATCCCAATAATTATTGATAAGTATGTTCTCATTCTTTCAGATTAGACCCAACATTTCGCGGTAAAGGACTTTGCGAATTGATGACCAAACCCATAGAAGCGTTTGACATACGTCACGACTTTGTAGACGACAAAGACTACGATTTCTACGAACTTGACCGAAATAGTTTGGAACCCAATTGCCCAGAAACTCTCAGAGGTCCAGGGCTCTTGCATTCTGGTTTTTTATCCTCAAAGCCGAAGGGCAGTGAACGGGTAGATTGGTATGAAGCCGGGTATAAAGGGTACAATAGGTATGATGAAAAACAGCACTACACTCAGCATAAGCGGTATGAAGACCAGTTTTATGTGCCGTATCAGATTGGTAAGTTTTAAGAATAAAGGAGTACATATTTGATTGGATAATTTGTGTGATTAATTTTAACTTTAACTGTTTTTTTTTAATGCGAAGCTCACCTTAATAGTAATGGCACTGATGATAAATAAACCAAAATTTATTTTCATTTAAAAATTTCGAACATTGTACCAATAGAATACCAAAGATGATAGAATGCTAGAATACTAAATACTAGAATACTTATACTATAGATAATAATAATAGAATACCAAAATTTCTCTTGAAACTTTACCCGTTAAATATAAGGTCAATGTAGCAATTGTGACAATATATCTCTATAACTAAGAAAACAAAATTAACATTTATATTATATTCATTTAAAATAATAGAAGAAGTTGATTTACCATACATCAATACTATTTTATAGGAATAAGTAGAAGCGACGAGAAAGAAACGTCCAGGCCATACAATCACTATAGCCATCACGATTCACATTACAAGAACCAAAACCACAAATCCTATAGTCATTGGGGGCTTGCTGATACAAAGTACTATGGGGTAAAACATGGCACAAATACAGACTTTGATTACCAAAGTTTAGGCAAAGGGCACTTCGATTATCAAAGTTTAGGCAAAGGGCAGGATCAGGGATATGGTTATGGGTGGAAGAAGGGCCGGTGGAACTCCTCGGGGGAAAGTTGGAGTAGGTGGGATGAGATTGGCAGGATCGATGATGGGGATGAGGTGAAAGGTGAGTGAAAACAATATTTTATACCATATTTTAAACGTTGTGTAACTTATAAAATACATTTTTGTGTCTGCATTTACAAACATATAATCTGATACAGTCCAATTTGTTCAATACAGAATTAAACTCTAGTTATTTGTCCTTAAATATCACTTACTAAATTACAAATATTTTCGAAAATCGGCGAGTGGCTTCAATTGCAATTTACACTTTATTTAGTGCAGTAATATTCAAAGTCTTGTATTAGAAATATATTATTATTAAGCACATGGCGTTTATTAACTTCAATTTTATTTATTTTTCCAATGATAACATTTTAAATTAGTAATAACATCCACACAACCCGTCTGCTTATCCTGTCGCAGCGCGAGCAAGTATCTCGCGACCTGTTGCGACACTCACATTTATTTTTATTCTTTTTGAAGTGAAAACTTCTTTAGCAGCGTTGAGCACTTTTTCTGTAATGGGTATAAAATGTTAAACTCGCGTCAGGACACGTGACCTGATCGAAAAAGCGTAAGACGGATACCATTCCAAAATATCAAACATGCTCAACGTTAATAATCAAGTTTTCACTTCTGCCGGCACTTCCGGAGTGCAACCCGTCTTTTTTTATTGAATATATCTGCAGTTCTGGTCCAATTTTATCTATTTACACATACAAATGACAATTTTATCCATTTATCAAATTTATTCATTCATAAATTTTATTCATTTATCAATTATTTTATATAATATATACGTAAATGTATTTATATTAAAACCCCGATAGACTGCTCGTCCCGTCGCAGCGCGGGCATGTCTCTCGCGGCGGGCGCGGTGCGCCGCTCGCTGTCCGCGCGGAGCGTGCTCGACTGTGAGGCGGCGTGCTTCGCGGAGAGAGAGTTCAAGTGTGTCTCGTATAGTTACAAGTGAGTGTGTGTCTGAACACCACAGACTGGAGTATTTATTGAAGTGAAACTTCTTTATCGGAGTTGGAAAAAAATTTAGTTTAACATTTTTTCGTTACGCGTGACATTTTTCCGTTACGCGCCATCTTTTTCTTATCCCTACCACGCGTGATTCGACGTATTTCTGTAAAGTTGCATATAGTAAATTATTTTTTGAAAAATAAGGTCATAAAGAAGTTTCACTTCTTACGTGTGTACACTAGTACACGCACACATTTTTATTTATTTGGTCAAAGTGTGTCTTGTATAGTTAAGAGTGAGTGTGTGTCTGCACATGTACACAGACTGAAATATTTATTATTTATTTGTTCAAAGTGTCTCGTTGTCAAGTTAGTGGGTTTTATTTATGTATTTATTTTTTTAAAGTTTATCTCGTAGGTATAGTTAGTTACAAGTGAGTTTGTGTGAACGATTAAAAAATAGATTGATAGACATTTTTTTGTCAAATTTATACTTTTATATTGTTATTAGCGGTTTGGGTTGGTAAAGTTAAACGAAATATCATAAAAAAATCATTTATTGATTAAAAAAAATAAACGTTACAAAGTTTTCGATTAAAGCAGTATAACATAAAACTTACAGGTAATCTTAAAAAATAATGAATAACCTACTATATATATTAAAAAATCTATTCATTTTTAATCTTTGCAATTTAAAACCCTTTTTAGAATAACTCTCATAGTTATTAATTGACACTTAAACAAACTCCACAGGTACTCCAGTCCATCATCAGACAACTGTTTCCTCAGCGAGCGACCTTACAAAGCTCTACAGATGTCAGCTGATACTGGCTCCGATGTATACGCGATGCCGCAGCATTCAGGCTGCCATACTGTTAGCACTAAACCTTGGGTGGAAAGTGGTAAGTGATGAAGAACTGACAATGTGGGTAGAGTGGTGAGTAGACTTGACTATGTAGGTGGAAAGACTTGACTCAAACTGAAACATTTATTTATTCAATTAGACTTATTTTAGAAGCACTTTCGAATCGTCATCACATATTTTTAACATTTACCTAACTAACAAAGTACGGCGTTGCAAGTGTTAAAGACTTGACTGAATGTGTAGGTGGAGTGAAATACTAGTTCATAATGAAGAAATAACTGACAAGGTATGTGGAATGGCAAAAAAAGATTTGACTGACTACATAAAGACTCGATTAACGACGCAGGTAGAGTGAAAGATTCGACTGAATATGTAGGTGGAGTGGTAAGTGATGAATGGTACATGAAAAAGACTTGACTGATTGCATAGATAGCATGGTAAGTGATAAATACTCGACTATCGACTTAGGTGGAGTGGTAAGTGTTACAAACTCGACTTAAAAAATACTGCAAATATGCAAAACAAAACCTATTCTTTTCTTTATATTTTATAATGTTTATTCAAAAACACATTAATATTCGATAATTTACAGTGAATTCTTAATAGTGTTATATCTATTTTTAACAACACTATGATGAATATTCACAGAATGTTTCTGGCACGTCCGTTCCGGGTCCGCCATATCTGGTTCCGCGGCTAAAGCGGCGCTCACTGTGAGCGGACTTGGTGCTTGTGAAGCGGAGTGTATCAGAGCTTATACGTTCTTCTGTAGGGGATTTAGTTTTAGGTGATGTATTGATTTATTGACTTTTATTTGTTATTGATAAAGTTTTGGTCATTTAGGTGATGTGTTGTTTTAATGTATTTTATTTTTGTTTAGTTTTAGGTGATGTATTGATTTGTTATCCTTTAAATTGTTCTGATTGGTTATCAATTTTGTAGTGTTTTGTTTGGAAATAAATTTTATATGCTGGAGATTAATAAATTATAATTATAGTCATTTCTAGTTCATTTGAGGGGTGGGCGCAGGTATCTGTAGCACAGTTTTTACTAACACAGATACCGGAGTTCCTCCTATTTTTATTGTATAATTTTTCAAATAAGTTTATGATATTAACTTTATGTGTAACTTTATGTGTTATTTAGCTGAATAAATGAAATGAAATGAAATGAAAATGAAATTATTAAGAACTTTATGTTAGTTTTGTTGCTTAAATCGTGACTTTCCTATGTTGGTTTCTATATGGTAAATAATAATCTGCAATTAAATTTCAGTAAAAAAATGTACAATTTTTAAACGCATTCGAAAACGTTTGTATTATAGGTAATATTAAAATAATGTCATTACACAGGTTCGAAGCACCAACAATAGGTGATGACCTAGCAAACTGTATCCTCACATCATCACCACCCACATCCTTAGATCCAGGGGGTGTTGGGGGTGTTGGGGGTGGTCTACATGCTGCAGCCCATGAGCTATATGCTCGTGGTAATTATGGGAGGGGATGCGAACCAGCGCTGTATGATGATGTACAGCATAAGGACGCACGTAAGGATTTTTGGATTGTTTGAAATCTATGAATATGAAAAATATTATAATTTTAGATAAATGTGTAGTTTTTTAATAGTATTTATAAAATATATTTTTTTATTAATAGTTTAATAGAGTATATTAAAATACATATTTCAAAATAAATACTGTAAGACCTAATATAGATCCTTGAGTGACCCCATTCCTAATTATGCATTTCAACCATATAATTAAATCTAAAATAACAATATTCTTAGTTTTTTTTCCCTACTTTATTTCATTTTTTCACACACTAAAATCAACTAACCTTTTCTTAACGATTTTATAACAAAAAACAACACATATACAACGTTATAGAATGCTACCAACAATACGACGTCTCACTCTATTACTATTGACCTGATACTGATCCTTGAGTAACCCCATTCCTAATTATGCTATTCAACCATATAATTCAACCACTTTTACTTATGAAAATGCTTTTTTCTCTACTTTATTAATTTTTTTAACACACATTGAAAACAATTGATGACTGACCGGTTGGTTTGGTTGGTAGTGGCCCTGCCTTCCAAGCCATCGTGGGTTCGATTCCCACCCGGGGCAAATATTTGTGTGATGAACATAGATGTTTGCTCTGTGTCTGGGTGTTAATTATCTATATAAGTATTTATTTAAAAATTATATATGTATGTTTATCCGCCATCTGGTTTCCATAACACAAGCGAAAGCTTTGTATGGGATCAGATTGTGCCGTGTGTGAAAAATGTCCCGAAATATTAATTTGGTTTTTTTCTTTTTTAATTGCCCTACTTTTAACGATTTTTCACTTATAATACCACAAGAGCTTTAAAATTATCGGGTATTTTCCGAAAGGAGTCAAGTTTTTCAGGTTAAAAAAACATGAGCGCGAAGCGCGAGTGATTTTTCCTAAAAAACTTGACGACTTTATTTGTTTGCAGGGAACCTTGAGGGAAATGCCAGATAATTTTAAAGCTCGTGTGGTATTCGGGGGATTATTTTTCCGTCCCAAATGTCGGCCAATAATTTCACAATTGAATTGAACCTGTCAGTTTGACGTCAACGACCAGAGAAAATTTTCAAAAAATTATCAGTATAATACCATGTAGGTTGTACCACGTGACGTCGAATGGTGCAATTCTATTGGTCGATATTTGGGTCGGAAAAATAATCACCAAAAACCTATACACAACGTTAAAAAAACCTTTATACAACGTTATAGAATGCTACCTCCAATACGACAACTCAGCGAAGCTAACCCACAGTGCGGTCCGCGGGCAAGCGCGAGTGAGAGACGATAGAGCGTGCGGGAAAGCGTGTACTGATGCACCGTTTAGGTGTTTGAGTTTTTCTTTTGCGTGAGTATTTTTATATAAGTAAAGGTTTAGTTTTAGGTTTAGTTTTTTTTTGTAAGTTATAATTTATATATTTAACTAAATTGTGTGGCTTGTTAAAAGTTTTTCTTCAGTTTTATTAGAAATGTATTATCATTTATGTTACTCATTATTACAACATGGAATATTATTCCATTCTAATATTTATTAGGTACGTTTCGAGTGAAATATTAATAAATTTTAAAAGGGTTTTCTGGTGATTTTTTTGTCATTTTTGTATTTTTCAGTAGAATATTTTTTTTTGTGTATTGACGATTCGAATATCAAATTAATTATTAAATTATCTTTTATCACACTGTTGTCTTGTATTGTTTTAGTGCCAACGCACCCCCAGACACAGATAACTGCTTATTATCAGAAATACGTCTTTTTGACTTACAACGAGGTGTCGATTATATTCCTTCTTCAGACGATCTGTTGTTCGCATTTGATCTATTTAATGGTCAATGTTGGCGAAAAGTTTATGGACAGCATGAGTGAGTGTTATTTATTTATTTTTTATTTGCTTTTGAATGTTTTTTCATGGCTTTTAAATACATAGATTGTAATGAAAAACATGTTAAGGTTACTAAAATACATTGGTGAATTGATATATTGGTAAACCGCATTCAAATCGGTTGATTTTTGAGCACGAACAAACAAATAAAAAAAAATGTTATTTTTATAAAAATTGTTTCTATTGCGTCAGTAAAGATCCCCAATAATAGTTTTAGACGAGTAACATTTTTATTATATTTTTTTCAAGAGTACCAAATTTTGAAATACCACACCCTCTCAATCCTACAATAGAAGAACATTATCCAGGAACCCGACCTGATCCACCTTCAGCGCCTGGTAAGTTTTAATACTTTAGAATATACATTTTTTTAATATTAAATATTTCTCTTGATTTCTCGTCCCATGAATAGTCTCTAAATATGCTTGTTACCTTTTGTTGTGTTTTGTTTAAATTAATATACAACAAGGTGTACCATTTCTTTTTATAAAAATAAGATATGACGTTTACTGTGTATGTAAATCTTTATAATATAAAAATTAATCCCAAAATGTGTTGGTAAGCGCATAACTTGAGAACGGCTGAACCGATTTCGTTAATTCTTTTTTTATTATAACTCAAACTCAAACTCAATCAATCACTCACTCAATCGCGAATCCGGGGCGGACTGCTAGTATTATATAATATTATATGTAAAAGGATAATATATAAATTCAATTTACTAGACTAATAATATGTAGAAATATAATATGTTAAAGGATATATTACTGCAATTTATATAACCTGTTTATTTTGATTTCAGAAACATACATAACTGGACCGAGCGGTCCTAGTTACCCATCTGGACCATCTAAACCTATAGAATCTGGTTACAAACCCATCTATGAACCTATCCCGAGTTATATACCCGATAGTGGTCCAAGTGGTCCAAATAAACCTAGTTATGGACCTAGCTTTATACCTGATAGTGGTCCAAGTGGTCCAAATAAGCCAAGCTATGGACCTAGCTACTTACCCGATAGTGGTCCTAGTGGTCCTATTTCAGGTTCAAATAAACCTAGCTATGGACCTAGCTACTTACCTGACAGTGGTCCAAGTGGTCCAACCGGACCTTACGTACCCAGTTCGTATGAACCGTCTGGACCTATACCAGAACACGAACCCGTAAGACCAATACGACCTGATATAGGTCCTATTCGACCTATAGGTCCAACTGGGCCTATAGACACTGGTCCAAAACCATATCCAGATTTTGATTATAAGCCTAGTTACAAGCCGGTACCAGAACCATATAAACCTATACGTAAACCGTACAAACCGTACGAACCAGGTTTCAGACCAGGTTATGAAACCAAACCTGGTTATTTGCCGGAGAAACCAAGTTATAGGCCAATAGAAAGGCCATATGTTAAACCAACACGACCTAATTTGGTTGGAGGCAGTGATGAATTGAGTAAGTGTTGTATTTTTCTATATTTTTGTAAATAATGAATGAATGAATGAATACTCTTTATTGTACATAAACTGAAATACAGTTTGTTACATGGTTGAGATAACTTATGATGAACAATGAATGAACTTATGATATAAAAAACTTATAATATAAATAGGTACACAAATACACACACTGACACACACACACACACACACATTCTTATTTTAACTTCAATTGAAGAGGCACATTTTTTTTGCTTGTTACTGTTTATTTATTTTTTTACTGTTTATTATATCCCTTTTATAAAATTTTCATCAGGATTCTACACTACTATTATCGATATATTAATTTCATCATATTTTAATGGCGTCCAAATAATACATTATTTGGTGTAGTACAATTTTAAAGGGGTTTAGTTTCTTT
This sequence comes from Colias philodice, assembly GCF_061535455.1. NCBI lineage: Eukaryota > Metazoa > Arthropoda > Insecta > Lepidoptera > Pieridae > Colias > Colias philodice. The sequence continues at coordinate 4,699,795 of NC_143113.1, read as the reverse complement.
TAAAAATAATTATTTTGTAGAGCTTAATGTCTTGTATTGCTTGCGAACAGCGAGAGATAGAGTGAGATGGAAGTCTTTAGAGGAGGTCTTTGTCGAAAGACAAACTGTTAATTGAAACCCATTGATAAGATAGAAGAAGCCATACGAAAGTAATTGTTTAAGAAAATTTTAAATATTTTCTGTAAAAGATACTAAAGTTGTAACAAATTGTAATCCATACTAATATTATAAATGCGAAAGTAACTCTGTCTGTCTGTCTATTACTCAATCACGCCTAAACTTCTGAACCAATTTGCATGAAATTTGGTATGGAGATATTTTGATACCCGAGAAAGGACATAAGCTACTTTTTATTGCGAAATATGTACCACGGGCGAAGCCGGGGCGGACCGCTAGTCAGTAATAAAGGCTTGTTTTATTTTAATTAATGTCTTGACTTTAATTTCACTTACAATAGTACCATCATCATCATGGCGTCACTACACTGTATCTGGTTTCCCTTGCCGACGTGGAACTACTTGCGAACAAAACCGGGTCGCGGGGCACTGGGCGTGTGAACCTGAAGGGGGAGAGATTGGTGAGTTTTGGGGGGGAATTACCTTTAGGGAGGTGGAGGGGGTTATTTATAGTATCATCAATATAGAGTAGTTATGGGGGCGCATAAAGCAAAATAACCAATCTTCTATTAGATGATACGTGTAATATGCAAGACCAAATCTAAAAAATAAAATATATATCAAACTAGATGATATGTTCAACGATTCTGTTTAATCAAAAACATAAAATATTTAAATTTACTCGATAAAAAAAAATCACCAAGTTAGCTCTAATTTTCACACTTTTACGTTTTCTACTTGACATGGTAATACTTATTATGATTTTTTTTTCATAAACAATTATATTAAAACATTTGCAAGATATTTGTCAGAGCATTTTGTGTAATTGCTTTTAGTTTTGGTTTTATCTGCGATAAACCACTTTTGGCGCTCTTTTTTTCTCGAGATAAACGTTTGATTTTGTCACGATGCTCTGACAAATATCTTGCAAATGATTTAATATAATTGTTTATGAATAAAAAATCATAATAAGTATTACCATGTCAAGTAGAAAACGTATAAGTGTGAAAATTAGAGCTAACTTGGTGATTTTTTTTTATCGAGTAAATTTTAATATTTTATGTTTTTGATTAAACAGAATCGTTGAACATATCATCTAGTTTGATATATATTTTATTTTTTAGATTTGGTCTTGCATATTACCTACACGTATCATCTAATAGAAGATTGGTTATTTTGCTTTATGCGCCCCCTTATGACTGTGGCGAATTTGGGAGGAAAATTGTGTTTGAGACATAAACAGTTATCAAGCAGGAAAATTTATAGCACTACTTACATTTCGAAAACATTAATTTGACCGTTAGTTTTATTGTTTATTATTATTAATCGTTCGTGTTCAGTTTAAATTTCCCTTTAACTTTATTACAAAGTGAAAAAAAGGAAAAATTTGAACCTACGACAGCACTAATTTGGATAGATTCAATTGATTCAGTAATAGATAAACTTGAGGATAAAAAATGTAGGCGTAAACATTCTTGAAAATATGATAAAAAAAAAAATATGAAAACGTGCCTTAATTTTCTATCACAGGTTCATGGGACTATTGCTGTGCCCCAACTCATAGGTGCGGTTATAGCGAAGGATTTAGAAAACCTTGGTAAGTATAGATCGAAAAATTTTTTTAATAGTTCATTGGTTTATAATTCAGTTGTTGTTGCAAAGAGTGAGGATTCGAATCACATATTGTGTGGTGAAATCATGTCGAAATGTACCTATATGTTATTTGTTTTTGTAAATTTTAACAATGATAATATTATACAAGTGATATGTAAATGATCATTCTAAAAAGAGAATTTTCAACTTAATGTAAGTAATTTGAAGTCATCAAGTTCCAATTAAACATACATTATGTAGATACTAGATAGGATATAGAAATAAAACACACGACATCCAACATAATATCATTTATTATAAAATTAATAGTCTCTGTATTATTTATTTAATATTAAATAATAATGAAATACAGGTGTTACGTCGGTCCATCAGACGAACAATGGCGTCCTTGCAGCGAGAAATATTATCCATACCATCAACACAATGTGCCGCATCCATCGCTCGGACATCGCGGTAAGAAATGCTTCTGCATTTACATCAAACGAACTCATCTAACCCCACTATATCATTTTTTACTTATTCTTAAACCTATAGATATTAGCATTTGACAAAATTGAAGGTTTAAATGTGTAACTATAAGCTTTCTGCTTTAGTAAAAATTATCCATGTGCATTTACATCAAACGAGCGAATGCTCATTCTAACAAAATTCTTCTAGTGTAAATAGGTATACAGAATTCTTTCGTTGTTCTTAGTGCGTTCGAAAAGATTCTATGCAATGTTCTAATACTGAACAACACTGAACACGAGTTTTCGTTTACACTGAAAGATCACGAAAGAATGATCTCTAGCTCTACGTTCATTTGGTGTGAATGCACCGTGAGAATAAAATATTTTAAATTGTTTATCACTACGGAAAATCTTTTTATAATTGTAATAATTATTAACTTTTCTATCTGCAGAAGCGATTCGTCCCCGTCCAGATGGACAACCAAACAAACCAACAGACAGAGTCCGTCCCGGGCCATACTTGCCAGAGGGAGATAGGAAATATTGGGACGATTTGTACAAAAATGGACCACAAGCGTATTATGATAAGTACGGGAATCCTTTGCCAGGTATGGAAAAACAATTATTTAGCTTGCATATAAATTAAATACAAATTTTCAAACATTTAAATTAGATTTTTGTCTTATTTAATTTTATCACTTTAAGGTGTCAAATAACTTGAGTTAAAGAAATTAATAAATCTAGTTTTAAAATCTTTAAATTCAAAGAAGTTATCGTAAAAAAGCAAATTGTATCAATTCTATTTCCCATCTTCTCGATTTACTCTCTTACATTAAACACTGCATCAAAGCCAAAAAATTAAAAAAAATAATCATGCAATCTAAAATTATTCATTATGTATTTGTTCTATTATGAGTCCACTTTTTCTGTGTTTCTATGTATAGTAGGAGAGCCCGTGGGAGATCATCCTTTACCGATCTGATAACCAGATGAGATGTATTTTTTATCAAATATTTTTTATAAACAAATATGCCTATAATTGCTTGCCTATTGAAAAGTGGTCAAGGCATATTCTGTGTATCAGAAACAATCAGTCAAATAAACATTTGGTTATCAAAAGTATGAAGGTGATGAAAAAAAAATCGATGAAAGTTAATTTAATTAAAAATAGCCATGACCACTTTTCGATAGGCAAGCAATTATAGGCATATTTGTTTATAAAAAATATTTAATAAAAAATACGTCTCATCTGTTTATCAAATCGGTGAAGGACGATCTCCCACGGGCTCTTAGACCAATAAATTTTGTGTGCAATTAAGTAATGTATTTACCTATTCTATATCTAATATCAATTATATATTTATCACCAATATAATTATAATTTTTTATGTATATCTATAATTATTTATCATCAGGCTACACCCGCGTACCAACAGAAAGTCGTCCCCACATAAAATACGAACGCAATCCTCCACGACGAGGGTCTGGTAACTGGGTCCCAGTGCATTATGATGACGAGCCTCAAGCTGCTGGTCTTGGGGTTCCTAGGTATTTAATTCTAATCTTTATTTATATATTGAAAGAAACTTCTTTAGGCGCATTAAGAGTAAAATTTCAAGGTCATGGCAATACCGTCACGTCATGTAGTAAGGCGACGATTTTGGTATATTTTAATCTTGCCAAAGAAGTTTCACTTCTGACAAGTGTGCTCGGCACACACGCTCTTTTTTATATTTCTTAACAATAAAATCTTCTACGACAATGTTCTGGTAACCGGGTCCCAGTGCAATATGATGATCAGCCACAAGCTGCTCGTCTTGGTGTTCCTAGGTAACAATAATTGTTATGTACTTATATGTTTTTACAATTTCTTTAAATTATATGAATAAAACACATTGGCATGTAAATATGGTAATAAACACAGCTCCTCATAGTTAATAACAATGGTTTAGTTCAAATACAGTTAATTCATAACTTATTTTATTTTGTGTTAATTATTTTAGTGTCTTATTTTTTACCATATCTTAAGGAATGTTATAAGGAATGATTTTAATTTTAGAAGTTTTAAGAAGGTTTGTTGATATTGTTATCATCGTCAGGGATTGTTGGTGAGAATGCTTGAAATCTTCATTTTCATCAAAATATCACCATAACTGTAATCACAAAAATTTTTCGATATCAAGCAGATGCGCTAGGATAATCAAACGTAAAATGAAAATACCTCGTCGGCTTGAATCAATTAAAATGTAAATTGTTTAAAAAATTGTAACCTTACATAAATTATATTTCTTACAGGTACTGGCCAATCGCATATTTGCACAAAGAGCCACCACCAAACACAACTTACTTTAGATTCAACGAAACCACACCAACAACAGAGCGATACAACTTTCGTTCCACAACCTTACAACCAGACACACGAACAGACAGACCAACAAACGAACTAAATATAGAGAGTAGATCCATGGAAGATCACCACAGAAATGAAAAACGTAGAAACATTTCACAAATCGACGAAATTGATCTTTATGACAATTACAACATAACAACAACAACATATAAACCAGAGAGTACAACAACAGAAACAACAAGTACAACAGAAGCTGAATTTAAAAACAACACAGAATTCGATTCACCTAAAGTTAATGAAAATTTAGATGATTACGAACAAATTAAAGGCTTAGATGATAAACTACATGATTTTACAAGATCTATCGAAGTGTTTGATATAGAAGACGCGAATTCAAGCGAAAGATCAGCCGATTTAAAAACATTAGAAGCGGAAGAGAAACAAATTGAAGCTATAGGCAGACTTCTAGCTTCAAAACGCGGTGGAAAGCGAATTTTAGATACGCAAAAACAAGATTTGGAATCAAAAAAAGTAGCTGTTGATAACGATTTCATGGATTTCAACTTTAAAAATAGATTTCCGACTGAAAGACGTGGGATAATACAAAGAGTGACAAAGGAAGAATTAAAAGATGTTCTAAATGAAGGAAGTCTGGAAGTTAGCGAAACAACTTTCGTTCGACCGCCCAGAATATTAAGTACAACGGAAAATATAAAAAAAGCAATCGTTAACGGAAAAGTCTTTTATGACGCAACAATAAGAGATAGAAAAGACTTATTCACGAATACGACAAGAAAAGGAAAGAGTCTGCGTTTAGAAGAAAGAGTTCCAATGGTTATAACTAATAGTAACGGTAAAAAGAATATAAGAAGAAATGTTAATCCCATAAGAAGAGTTAAAAGAGTTTACAGAAAGAGATATAATCCAGAGGAAGTTAGAAAGAGATTGTTGGAAAGGGAAAAGAGTAAGAAAGATTAAGAAAGTTATTTTTAGGGGTAATATTGTCAGTTTGACTTAAAAACGGCTTTGGGTTGAATTGACGATGATTAGTAGTAAGGTTAGGCTTATTTTTAATAAAGCATTTTGTAATAAAACGTTTTGAATAATTTTGCTTGTATTTTATTTGAATTTTGTATTACTTGAATTTATTTTTCTAAAAAAAGTATTTAGAACATTGGAGAAAATTGTATTTTTTTATCATAAATCTCAAATACTAATAATAATATATTATATGAATAAATGTCATAATAAATTATAATTTTTTAGGTTTTTTTGTATGTGTAAATTAATTACAATTATAATTAATACTCAATTAATTAATTTTTATCAGCAAAATTATGAGAAATGTACTTTTAAAATAATATGGTAAATAAGGTGTATACGTTATAAAAATAAGTGATATATGCAGTTACCGTAAAGATTGTATTTTTAATTAGATTTTAAGAATAAATGGCATTTTATTTAAACTGAGTTTTATTTTACCCTGAATCCAAAACTATCAGTAGTCATATCACGTACATAAACGTTAGTAGCTTCTTGGAAAATCTTCTCTTCTTCTTATCTATCAAATGGATAACTATCTATCAAAAAATTCGCATCAAAATCTGTTGCGTAGATTTAAAGATTTAAGCATACAAAGGGACATAGGGATATAGGGATAAATAACAACTGCCGATAGAATATAACAAGTTATTATAGAATTTAGGTGTTAAAATTAGATCAATAACTATTGTAATATATGCATTTTTACCAGAAAAAGCTTGGACACAAAAGTAATGAGTTTTTTTTTAATTTTAAATTGTCATGTGTAGCATATTAATTTGATTAGGTAGTCATTCATACAATTCCTTTTACTTTATTATGTAACTAGCGGTCCGCCCCGGCTTCTCCCGTGGTACATATTTCGCAATAAAAGTTAGCCTATGTTCTTTCTCAGGGTCTAAAGATTATCTGTGCCGAATTTCATCAAAATCGGTCCAGTAGTTTATGCGTGAAAATCGGTCCAGTAGTTTATACATACAAACCTTTCCTCTTTATAATATTAGTATAGATGAATGATAGAATTAATAAACCACCTCACGGTTTTCAATTGGCATAAAAATAGAGTTCATATTATGTCTTTAATATTTGTAAGCAATCTATTATTAGCAGATGAGTTTGTTTAGTTAAACGTGTTGATCTCAGGAACTACTGATTCGAAATAGAAAATTTGCCGAAAAAGGCTAGGGTATCATTTATTCAACTTTACGCTACGACCAATAGGAGCAGACAGTAAGAAAATATTTGCACATAAAAAAATATTACTTTTAAGAACAAACGAAGTCGCGTGGTTCAGCTAGTCTATTATACATGATTTTGATGTATTTAGGCATTTGAAATACAACATAGAGCTATAAATCATCGTCATTTAATAATAATTTATGAATCGTCATTTAAAATATATATGTCTCATAAATATTAAAACGCATACAGAACCCACATTACAGTCGATTAATTTGCACTTAACCAGTTTTTATAAATAAACATGGGGTGTTACGAGTATTACTCACGGGAGGCTCTAAACATTACCATATACAAGCAAATAATGTGGAAAGTCAGCGAGAGAGTGACGCAGCTCAATGGATAAGGTTGCCACAGTGAAGAAAATTCAATTAAAATGGGTAATTTATTGAATTCAGTAGAAAATAACAATGATAAGCAAATAAAGACATGAAAATTTTATAATATATTTTTTTTTGTCTGTGTGCATAATGTGTGTGAATTATATGAATTGAGTGTAATAAAAATCATTATCTCTACGCGAAAAAACTACAGAGCCATAACGATTCGAATTAAACTCTCTCTAACACTATGTTTTAGGAAATATTCAATGTTGAAATCTTGTTTTCATAATAATATACGATAGAATCATTATGTATTTGTTTTAATATAATATATTGACTTTCCTTTTGATGTGTTTTTTCAAAGAAAAAAATAAATACCTATAAAATACAAATTGCATTTAAAGTCCAATGGCTTTATCATAATATTATAGAGAACAAACTTCACGCCTATATTAGTAACAAAGTCAAATACCTATACTGTATGAACTCAAAAATACTGCATCGATTTTTAAAATTCATTATCAGTAGGCATCTTTACGTGTAATATAGGCTATTCTCTATCTCAGATCAATACAGACGAATCCGATGCAAGCAACTTATATATCAAATATTAAAATTAATTACACTTGCGTTATCTATTTTTTCATATATCATAAAATTTTATGAATATAAATAAGTATCAAGTGGCAACCCTAGGCATCGCTACCGGGAGGTTTGCAGCCACGTATTATATGCAGAAACCGTGCATTTCTCTGGAGAAAGTTATGGGCTTTCTACAAGTTTTAAAGCTATACTTTTAAATGCTTAAAGTTTTGGATGAAACGTCAAAAGTTTACAAAAATTTGAAAATAATTAATTAATTGCTCAGTTTAAATGTATGATAATACAATAATAGCAATTTCTATCCTTGTAGTACCTACTGACACGGCTCAAATATATTATTGCACTGTTAATCTATTTTCCTATATACTATTTTATATTATGTGTTATTGCATAGTCCTTACATTTTTGCGAAAGAATCATCAATCAATTTTCACTTATAATACCACAAGAGCTTCAAAATTATCGGGTATTTTCCGATAGGTTCGTTGCAAACAAATGAAGGAGTCAAGACTAAAAAGTCAAGGTTAAAAAATCACGAGCGCGAAGCGCGAGTGATTTTTCTTGAAAAACTTGACGACTTTATTTGTTTGCAGGGAACCTTGAGGGAAATGCCAGATAATAGGCATGACGACAGTATCCATAAATGATCGTATTAGTGTTTTTAAGGGAAAATGTATGATAAATAAATTAAATATAGCGACTTAGAAATCTTAAAAACATTAAGATTAATGAGATTATCAATAAAATAAAACATTGAAATTCTGAAGTTCGCCATTTTGACTAAAACACGCGTGACGTCACGCATAAGTAAACAACTCACGTCAGATGTATTTTGTTGTTATGAATATGTTGAGAATACGCATTTTTATTTATTTTCTATTGTTTCACGTATGCTTTATCGACTCAGAACAGAAATATAATTGCGAATTCACGAATACATGGTTCGGGATTCTCCGCGCCAACTTTATACAATAATTTCTTATTATTTTTTCGCTTGAAATAATTACTAACACATTTTTGAGCATTATTTTTATGTGGATTCACACTGCAATACTGCACACCACTTATAAACTTTGTAATTCGTTTCTATAACACATATTAAATAAAGACTTTTTTAATTTTCTTCGCAATGCGTACAAATAATTACGTATTTACCAAAGTTTGACGTCACGCCTACGCCATGACACCTGCGAGCTGTTTTGGCACAGATATTAAATATTTTTTGAAAAATGGCTTTAATCTTCGTTAAATTTAAGTATATTACCGAAATATAGGGTTTTTCTTGTATAGTAAACGTATACACACATTATGGAAGAGAATTTCAAAATCTTTCGTCATGCCTATTTTGAAGCTCGTGTGGTATTCGGGAGATTATTTTTCCGTCCCAAATGTCGGCCCACGGCCCCATGTTTCACAATTGAATTGAACCTGTCAGTTTGACGTCAAACGACGACCAGAGAAAATTTTCAAAAAATTATCAGTATAATACCATGTAGGTTGTACCACGTGACGTCGAATGGTGCAATTCTATTGGTCGATATTTGGGTCGGAAAAATAATCAGAAAGAATTTAAAGTATTTTCTGACGGTGCATTTGACACAGAGCTATAGCTAGAGTAAGAGCATTCTTTCGTGATCTTTTAGTGTAAAAGTAAACTCGTATTCAAACTTGTTCAGTATTAGAACATTGCATAGAATCTTTTCGAACGCACTAAGAACAATGAAAGAATGCTCTACACCTGTTTACACAAAAATAATTTTGTTAGAATGATGTAAATGCACCGTGAATCGTGATCATTTTTTACTAACACACATTTGAAACCTTCAATTCTATAAAATACATATCTATGGATTTAATAATAAGTAAAAAATGAATTACATACTTGTGTGTCATTTTATTCAAATCTGCTTTTTCCATCTTTTTCAGTATTTTTAATTTCTATCTTATTTATTTATTTATTACACTTTATTGTAATACATTCACTTAAAAATAGGAAACAATAAAAAGAAAATATGGTACAAGAAAGATGTAGTACAATCGGCGGCCTTATCACTAAGCAATGATCTCTGCCAGGCAACCAAACGGTAAAAAAGCGAAATATTTAGTAAATAAAATTTTGGAAATGAAATTAGAATTTAAATATAAACATCTTAATTAATTAAACTTATAATAAATATTTGGCTCGTGCACAAATTTTTCTACAAGAAAATCGATACCACGGTTTGATCTTTGTAACCTAAGTCAGGGAAAGCAGTCACGGGAATGGATAAGTGAAAATCTTAAGGTCAGGCTTTCATTGAAGATTAATAGCAAGGTCATTGTTATGTGCGAATTTCTCACATGTTAGTGTTTGAGATTATGATGTATGAGGAAAACTTTTATATTTTATTTATTTTATTATACTTGACTAGCTTTCCGCCCGTAGCTTCACCCGCTTTGTGAAAACCTACAAAATTATACAGGGTGTCCCACTATCGGTATACTAAGCGCGAAAGGATTTGTAGTTTTGCATACACTGATCAAGTAAAAAATGCTTAAACAACAAAATTATAATAAATAATATATAATATATAAAGTTTTTTTTAAGTACTCAGCGTATGCAAAACTATAACCTCCTTTGAGCTTAGTATACCAACGGTGGGACACCCGGTATACTAAAACCTTCCTCGAGAATCACTCTATCTAATGCAATAAACCGCATCAAAATCCATTTCGTAGTTTTAAAGATTTAAGCATACATAGGGACCGAGAAAGCGACTTTGTTTATACTATGTAGTGATTACTGTGGTGATTGCATGTAATTTATGTAGAATTACAGAAATTATATTTTTAGGCAAAAGAACAACATGTACTCTAAAATTTAGTACTTTTTTGAAAGATTTCAGCAATATTAACACATGATGCACATTTGAATATGTATTTAAAATTTGTTTTGCATTTTAGAAATAGAAATGAAACGAATTAAATAAATTCATCCGTTCTAGTTTTCTTCACAAAAACTAAAAAATATACTTTCTTATGCAAATTATACATAATTTTTTATGTATTTATTATTTGGTTAATGTACGAACACAATTTATTACATGGTGTACTGCAGCTGTGACTGCGCTTTTAACGTAGTTCTAAGAAGTTTTAAAAGATGGCGTTGCGTTAGTATAGACTTAATATAGAAGGGAAATGGAAAATACGTAATATACACCCAACTATGAACCATTGCTCAGATTATAAAATAAAAGGTAGTGTGTATAAAGAAATGAAACATTAGGAAAATTGTGTGGAATGAAAAAAATGTTAATTTTCATTAAAATTTTCAGATTTTATACCATTTTTAACTTTGCAGGCAGGGCTGTTTCAAAGATAAGTAGGAAAGGACTAGAAAACAGTATTGTATCAAAACTGATTTACAATTTTAGGCTCGTTTCAACCCACTATACTAAACCGCACCTAAAATCATTATTTCTAAGCTGTACACACTAGACGGAACTGTTACAAGCATTTAATTGTTATTCTATCCACGGCAGAGGTCATTAGAATAAAGAAAATTGGCGACTCTTTAAAATTGGACCAATGGGTCGAATATTTTAAGTCGTCCAAAATTTTGGTATAATAAGAGAAGTTATCATATTTTAAGGTGTGTTTAATCCACGATATAATTTAATGTTATGACATTCATACGTCGCTTATATAGCTTCGTCGTCGTCGTCGTACAATTACGATTAATTTAGCTTAATCAGCCGTTTCATTAAGAGCCTAGGCTCTTTATTATTTGACGCCTTTGGATCGTTTTTTTGAACAAGAATATTTTAGGAACAATTTTAAATTTTTATAACATGACAATGAGCAATGTATGTAGCATCATGAAAAAGAAAGCGTTTCTACTGACAAGCTTTTAAGCTCCTACGAGCTTTGAACCATAATTTGCAAATGTATTGCTTATGCAATAAGTACGTCTGTACTTTATGAATCACCAAAGTTACACTGTAGGATAAAATTGCTTTGAATCCTTTTTTGTTGATGACTCGTCTCGGTGGACTGTATTGGGAATCGGATTAAACCATAGAAAATAATATTTATGAATTATTAAGCTACTTGTACTTTGCTAATAACTAATAAGTACTGACTAAGCTAAGCTTACACACAGGGAGACTACCTGTCTCTCTAAGACATCTAAGATTTCGAATTTCTGAGCAGCTAATATTTTGGGTGCACGCTAAAATACGATGACGTCTATCTTATTTCTGCTATCTCACAGTTCTCCCCTGGGGGTTAACAGTGACATCTTGAAACAGGAACAATTCCAGGGTGGGAAAGTGACGGCGCTAGCCGACCCGTATAGCACTGTCCTTTTCGTGCATTGGAATAAGTACACACAGCTCATCAGGTGGGTAGCTAATAGCTATGATGTCTCATTCCTGGAAAAAGAGCTTCTTAGAGACGTCATATCATCATCCTGGAATAACTCCTGCTTCAACACGTCATGGGCCACAGGTCATTGAACCGATTCGAAAGTTACACCTATAAGATTGTTCAAATAACACTTTTACTCGGATTATAGGTGAAAGTCACTTTCCCCGACTTGTCATGCCGACTGTTGGCCATTCAGCATTGGCTAATTCGCGCAATCATTTTTATGGGCGTCCATTTTGTATTTCGGATCAGTTATGACTTTCGTTTTTATTTCGATGACCCTGCGAACTTTGATTTTCTTCGCTGATTTGTGACGTTTTTGATGTGTCAATAGTTACACTTTTACTCTGACAGTGACGAATTAAAGAAATCTAGAAACATAATCGGTAGAGCTGTTCTCGAGTATTATGTAGTTGAACAAAAAAGAGACTTTATTTATCGCAGTTTAGTCCTTACTATTGTGAAAGGTCGTAGATTTGACTCCCTCTACAAGACTGTTGTGATGCGCTTGTGTCTCTGAAGCGGTTGGATCGATTAAATTGAATTCTTTAAAGGTTTAGACTTGAGATTAACATCTTGAACTAATATTATAAACTTAGATATCTCATACAAACCTCACAACCTCTTTTTTGATGTATCTGCATAATATGAAGAGCCGCCCATCCACTTCTCGATCCGGCGGTGGTTGCTTTACCCTACCAGTATCATCTAATAATATAACACCTGCCCTCCAGCATGAGATGCTCACGACCTCAATATAAACTTCATTGTTATGTTTTGTAGTGGCAGCAAAAAAATATATACGCATTTTATAAAAAAGAAGCATCAAATTTATTTTTTAGTGCTTATCTTTTGCAAATTATAGAATTAGGCTTAAAGAATTAGTTTGAATTTGTTGGGATTTGGTAATATTTTCAATAAAACTTCTTCTTTACAACCGATGTATTTATTAAAAGTTAAACGCATTACATTACACAGCAGTACAGCACAGAGCAACCATGAAAAAGGACAGATAGCACCAAATGTCAAAACGAGAAACTTCAAACATTTACAAAGACAGTTTGTACCATAGCATTCACAGATACACATAAACTACATTATAAATTTATATACTCAACACTCCCACCTAAATTTATAAGGTAGACATAACAACTTAACTGACAACTAAATGTTTTTTTAAACAAACATAAAATATTCTAGTTAACTTCATACATTTTTCATAAAGAACAAAATATAACTCCTCTAATACATAAACTACAAACTGTTTTATTCTCAACTGTGTGTGTAAACACATTTAATTCCAAATTTATATAAAGTTAAACTCAACTTACATACACTTTTTATTCTAACTTTATATAAAGTTAAATACTAGACACACTTATATGAAGTTTATAAAAGTTAAACATTAGGCACATTTATATGAAGTTTACATAACATTAAACATTTCTCATAATCTTATCTCTAATAGAATTAAATTTATTTGCTGGCAAAGCTTTTGTTAAGAAATCAGCTAATTGATTTGAACTCTCAATATATTTGATATTGACAATTTTATTTGCAACATTCTCTCTGATAAAGTTGTATCTTATATCTATATGCTTACTCCTTCTGTGAAACACAGGATTATGTATCAATTTGATTGTACTTTGATTGTCAACATTTAAAGTTATTGAGCCTTGTGGCTCCCCAATATCACAAAGAAATTGCCTAAGCCATAAAATTTCTTTAGCGGCTTCGCTAGCTGCCATATATTCTGACTCTGTTGTGGATAATGCCACAGTATTTTGTTTACGACTAGACCAAGTGACAGGACCTCCATTCATAAGAAATATATAACCTGTATTAGATTTTCTAGTATCCATATCACCTGCAAAGTCTGAATCAGAGTAACCAACTAAGTCAGCATTACCTTGATAAACAATTCTCATATCTTTTGAATTAATTAAATAACGTAGGATTCTTTTCACAGCTATAACATGTGAAGGACCTGGATTATTGACATACCTGCTAACAACATTTACAGCATAAGCTATGTCAGGTCTAGATATTGAAGATAAGAATAACAATGCTCCCACCGCTTCTCTATATGGGAAATTAATAAGTTTATCACTAACTGTATTCTTAGACAACTTTACATTTACATCAGCGGGGGTACTGCTACCCTTAGCATCTAACAAATTGAATCTATTAATTATTGTTTGAATGTATTGACTTTGACTTACACTAATATAACCTTTTCCTTTATCTATTTCCATTCCAATAAAAGAATTACAGTCTAAAGTCTTAATCTCAAATGTTTGCATGAACATTCTTATTATTTCAGATAAAACAACTTTACTTTTAGCCAGTAACAAACCATCATTAACATAAAGAATTAATATTACTTTAACATCTTTAAAATATCCTACAAATACACAATTCTCAGATGGACATGGTTTAAATCCATAAAAAGATAAAAAAGAACTAAATTTTTCATTCCAACATCTTGATGATTGTTTAAGACCATATATAGATTTAACTAACTTACATACTTTTGAAGACTGTGTTTCCAAACCCTCGGGCACCTCCATGAAAATTTCCTCAGAGAGCTCACCATACAGGAAGGCCGTCTTCACATCAAATTGCTCGATATGCAGTTCATCTCTCGCAGCAATGCTCAGCAACACCCTGATGGAATCATACCTGCTAGTAGGGGAAAAAATCTCATTATAGTCTTCGCCCTTGACTTGTGTGAACCCACGTGCACACAGTCGTGCTTTGAATCGTACTATTTCTCCATCTCTATTCTTCTTTATAGTGAACACCCATTTACAAGAAACAGGCTTCTTCTCAGTTCGATCAGTTAATATCCATGTTTTATTTTTTTCATGTGACTGAAGTTCTTCATCTATAGCTTTCTTCCATAGGTGAGAATTTGGACTATTCATTGCTTCTTCATAAGTGTTAGGTAATTCCAATTCAGTTATATTTACTTCCAGGTTTCTATTCCGACGTGGACGTAGTGTGATGTTTCTCAGTTCTTCCTCTTCCAAACATAGACTTCTTGGAGGGATATAAGTTACATCTAAATCCTCTGAGCTCTTCATACTATCATCAGTACTACTTTCTTGAAACTCATCCTCTGGAGTAGACCTTGTAAAATGATCTTGTTCTCTTTCTTGTGAAGTTTTCTGTTTATTTTCACTTCTTGATATGAAATTACTTTTTGATGTCACTAATGCTGTCTCACTAACATTTATATCATTGGCAAGGCTGGCTTCTTCATCTACTAGCCGAGAAGTGAGGTTTTGAATTGTTTGACTTCCTTCATCAAGTGACAACCATGCCTGTCTAAGTGAACGGTATGTTGATGGTAATGTACTTAGAATTTTTGTCATAATTGCTGTGTCACTGATTTTCTCACCAGTCTCCCGTAGTTGCTTTGCCAAGCTTTCTACCTTGGACACATGCTGTGCCATAGTATCGTTGCCATTATATGAATATTGATAAAATTTTTCATGAATCAACATCTTGTTGTATTCAGATTTTTGTTCATAGATAGCTTCTAATTTTGACATAACTTGTTTAGCAGTCTCGCAGTTTTCTATTAAAGATATTTGGTTTAAATCCATGGACGATGTCAAAATGAACATTGCCATGCCATCATCTTTGTCCCATTGCACTTGCGAACTGGTTTCTGTAGGTCTTGCCTTCTCGATATTCAATCCTTTTGCTCGTAATGCACATTTAACTTGAAATTTCCATTGTTTAAAATTTCTCCCATCAAACTTCTCAATTTTCATCGAGTTCGCAACCTCCATTTTAGGTTAGTTTTTACACCGGTTGTAATCTTGCTCTTTTACAGATTTCTCTTATTGAAAATATATTTTAAATATGCCTGGGCCCATAACCTGTTGGGATTTGGTAATATTTTCAATAAAACTTCTTCTTTACAACCGATGTATTTATTAAAAGTTAAACGCATTACATTACACAGCAGTACAGCACAGAGCAACCATGAAAAAGGACAGATAGCACCAAATGTCAAAACGAGAAACTTCAAACATTTACAAAGACAGTTTGTACCATAGCATTCACAGATACACATAAACTACATTATAAATTTATATACTCAACAGAATTTATAGTAATTCATAGAATTAGAAAAAAAATATGTAAAATATTTGATATCTGTTATAGAGAGTAGTCATGATGGTAAAAACATTAGAAGCAAGAACGCTTTACCTATTGTTTCTTTTTTTCAAATTAATATTTGATTATACATACAAAACTCAATGTGTAACTTATTATGTAGGTACGTAAAAAATGTAAACTAGAAAAACATTACGTATAAAAAGTACATATCGTTTTTGCTGACGGTCCCATCACTACAAATAAACTTTCTATTGTGTGGCATGTCGGAATGCTTCATCGATAATAGTTCAGCTAGTGCTGGCAAGTGTCGATAATTTGTGTCGATATAAGATTTACGATCTATTGTTTTTTGTGAAAATGCTGTAAAATGTGATGCTTATTAATTAGAAAGTGTGTAAAGCTTCAGTTCCGTTATTTATGTTGAAAAGAGTATGGTTGTAATTTTGTTTGTTGAATGAAGAAGAAAATATATTAAATGTATATGATTATTTTGCTACTAGAGATAGAACAAGGAATAATTGTGACATACAGTAATTGAATATATAAATAAAAAATAGTTTAGCAAACAATAACCGTGTTTTAATTTTATTTGTATTATATATACGACCATCTTGAGCAACTTTATAAACATAACTTTACTTCACTACCTTTATTAAATAATATATAGTTTAAAAAGATTCATTTAAATATTGTTTCTTTCATTATGAAAATATTTTGTCAATACAACTCATCACTATCCAGATTATAGCGTGAAACAAACATCTATTCTTTAAATCTCACTATTATTCGGATATTATAATAGTAGAAGACAGAAAACATATCGATAAAAATTTATCGACATCGTCAGCACATCACTATTAACTCGGTAACCTTCAGCGAAAGTTTCACGGTTGGTTTAGATGACCGATTGTCTAAAAAAAGTCAAACATCTTCCAACCCTCCGTTTAATTAGACTCTAATTAAACGGAGGGTTGGAAGATGTTTGACTTTTTGATAATCCTTATTTATGAGATGGTGCATTTAGGATTGTACTTTTAATGTTGTTTTTTTTAGATCATATGAAGGACTTTAATATATATCCTATAATAATACTTAATAAAAACTATAAATAAAACACCAAGGTACATTTACGTTTTTTTTTTCACGAACATAATATAATTTACGTTTGTCTGGAAGAAATCGCTACCTAGCGACAAGACAAACCGTCATTGTATTGAAGTAAAATGTATAGAACATTGAAGCATAAATAAATAAATATCCACATAATATTATCCCACAGTATCCACAGTTCACCTGCTCTACTTGCATAACACATAAAGATTTGATGCGACATCTATCTTATACACAAACTAGCTTTCTGCCGGCCGCGGCTTCGCCCACTTTGTCTTCAACCTTCCTCGAGAACTACTCTATCTATTAAAAACATTATTTTTACACGCATAATAATTCATACGTAGCTTTAAAGAAAGTAGAGCCAGTCAGTCAGGTTAAATCAGTTATTCAATAAAACACACAAACAATGTGCATATATTCCTCATTTTTTACGTTTTACTTCCAAAAGTAAATAAATATCGCAGACGCTCTACATTTGTCCAATCAAATTAAGTAATGCTTATAAGATAAAGTTCGATAGCTAATAACTTACTTTCTTAGATAACTTGAACGTCTGTTTACAACTTACTTTACATAATTTTAATATTATATTTTATGGAACAAAAACAATGCGGTGTTTTAAAAAAGGGACTTTACATAAACGCTTGTCAAAGTTAACATGAACATCTTTTTTGAATTTGAGAAACTTAATATTTATCATTTTAAAAATCGAGCCCACTACAGTCACACCGATCTCCACCTATTGGTGTAATTTCTTTAAAAATGATGTCAGAATTCAAAAAAAACGCAAGGAATTCCTCGACCTATATTTAAAAACTTTTTATGAATCTTTACCGTTCTTGCAGTACGATCTTCTGTCTCTTTCACACATATTTTTATTATATCAGAGAAAAAAGGACACAATAACAATGGCATTTTTCAAAATTATGTCACATAAAAAGGAGATAGAGTCATCATTTAAAGTGCTTAAAGTTAATATTTCTTAAGTTATTATGTTTTAATGATGACCTATACAGGGTTACTTGTAAAACACCGGCAACCTCGCAGGACAAGATAGCTAACATCATAAGTAACAACATTTGTTCTACGACTTTTGATAATTTGTTAGATTTTATTTTCATACAAAAATAAATATTCATTTAATTTTCCGTCTGAATATTATAAACTCTACGCCTCCCAAAAATTACGTAAACAAAAAGCGAACGAGAGGGGGAAGGGGGCGTCGCGTGACGCGTCGTCCATCCGATAATGAATAGAACATAGACTTACAAATGTAAGGAGAGTACAATAAAAGTTTAAAAAATCATTTAAAAATAATTTATTGCGTTATGCCAAAAGTCGTAGAACAAATGTTGTTACTTATGATGTTAGCTATCTTGTCCTGCGAGGTTGCTGGTGTTTTACAAGTAACCCTGTATATATGTTGACCTAAATATTACATACATAAATTTAATATAATTTTGATTGAAATAAAAGGTAAATATTTTAAGCACTATTGCAATATTTGTGATGTAGAGTAATTATTAATGAAATAGATACATTTTATAAGTTTGAAACTTACAAAAATTAACTACATAAAGTACGTAAACGCATTATAGAAAATAAACGGATAAAATTATATTATGAATGAAATAAGTTATTTTACAATACTATAATATTTTTACAATCAGTCATATAAATGTACACTTGTCGTCATTAAAAGAAATGTATACCCGTCTCGCTCACACGTGCTATCGTCTCAGAATTTCTCGTTTCACCGTTCACTCGCTAAACAGGTGCGTTTACAACGACAAAGTTCCATACACACATCCGTGATAACAGCTTTCACCCTTAAACTCAACGATTTAAAGGTTACTTTCGAACAGCGAAGAAAGTACCGAGCGACTTTCTCGCAGTAAACGAAGCAAGTAATGTGTGTGTTTCTTATTTTACAACTTTTAAAGTTGGTCAGTAAGCTAGTAGGTTCCTGCCAGTGACATTGTACGCTCGTATTAAAAAAAACCACCACAACGTGACATGTCGGAGTTATGCCGGCGTCATAGAATTAAAAAAGTAAAATATGCGCCTTGGTCACTTTGAGAATTGATAAAAAAAATTGCATCTGTCAAAAATGACAGCGCGCGAGTGCTTGCCAAAGTTGAGTGATGTGAAAATGTTTTTTGTGTTTTTAATTGTCTTGGACTGTTTGTTTGTTGCCGGCCAGGAGTATGAGAGAGGTACTTTTTTATTTTTTTATTATAAAAGTAGGTTAGTTGGTCCATTTACAACTCCTTTGAGGATGTATAAAATAGTAGTACGTAATATTTATAATGTGTTTGACTTTTTTTAGTATTGTATGAAATAGTAAAACCTGTGACTATAAAAACTAATGAATGATTTAATAGAAAAAAACTAGGACAAAATGTAGAGACATTAAAAAAAAACGAAAGTTACTTTTATAATCTTCTTACGATTCAATGTCCCAGATAACTAACATTTTTGCACAGATAATATTAATTTCCAATCCGTAAGATTTTATCGCGATATTAATTAACATCGTAAAATAGAGAGATATCGATTATCGTTTAACGAACCGGATATCCGTTGCATGTGCGACTTTCATTGTCAAATACCCACAATTAAAATATTTTATTGCCTTCGTGATGATTATAGAGCCAATTAATCGCAAATTTTTATGTAAATAGAATAATAAGTATAAAATAAGATTAGTATGAAAATATTATCTTTTTTAAAAAATTTCTTTATTAAAAAATAAAGAACCAAAAAAACTATTTTCACATATCTTTTATGTCATACATTAACAAATTATTTTATAAATTAAGACTTTTATTTGGCTTTTACTATGCTAAAAAAAATTGGAAGAAATTGCTTAAAAAATTAATATTTTATTTAAAGTATAATTAGACCAAAAATTGTATGATTTTGATAGAGTCATTTTAATTTAAAACTTATGTTATTCTTCGTTAACAAGTAACTTATTTACTATTGTGCCATTTATCTTTTATCAAAATTAGACCAGCTATTTAGGTGATACACGTAACAGACACTGTAACTTTCGCATTTATAAGTATAGTTCAGATAACACCGGTTCAGAAAGCAGTATTTATTTAAAAACCGGTAAGAAAGCCTTTTAGCTGTTATTCAGTTCATGCTTCATTTAAGTTAAGAAATAAGAAGAATAGAGACCTGAAATTTACGTTTTTTATAGGAAGAGAATTAGTGATTTTATAATAAAGCTTACCGCCCGCGGCTTCGCCCGCTTTGTCTAAAACCTAATAAATTATATACTAAAACCTTCCTCTTGAATCACTCTATCTATTAAAAAAACCGCATCAAAATCCGTTGCGTAGTTTTAAAGATTTAAGCATACAAAGGGACATAGGGACAGAGAAAGCGATTTTGTTTTATACTATGTAGTGATGATGTGTTGTCATTTGAAATAATAATTTCTTTTTTATCAGAAACTTATAAAGGGTAAGCAGATTCCCTTATAGTCAGTATATGGATGGGTTATCTATTAGTATATTGTCTTTACTTTGCTTTTCATGAAATATTGTTATTTTTTGAACTTTAAAAATCTTGAAAGCGAAGACTTCTACCAAAAATGTGTCTTTCTTGGCGAATAACCAAAACAAAAGATTAAATATACGGATAACACTTTATTTATCAGTTCTACATGAAATGAATATTATCGTAGCATTCCACGCGTTGATGTCTTTTGTAAGATAACGATATCACGACACGACTGCCATTGTATTTAAAATGTAACTTACTATAATATTACAGCTATTGTATAACTTTTTATGAATTCGAGTACTTATTACTTAGTGTGACATGAAAAGTTAAGAAAACTAGAGTCCAGTAGCTTATTAGTTTTAAAAAAAATGTGTAAAATATAGTCAATTACATCATTTATTTAATAAATATAAACAACATAAAATACCTTTTAATACATATTAAAAATTAATGTATATTATAATTTATTTATTTCCCTTAGATGCACCTTCTCTATTGCCTCTTCTCTTAAAAGTTGACTCTCTTTACTACCTCCTCTGTTATGTACTTGCTGTACCCCGCAGTTTCACTCGCGTAGCTCCGCTCCTGTTGGTCTTAGCGTGATAACATATAGCCTATAGCCTTCCTCGATAAATAGGCTATCTAACATTGAAAGAATTATTCAAATCGGACCAGTAGTTCCTAAGATTAGCGCGTTCAAACAAACAAACAAACTCTTCAGCTGTATAATATTATAGTACATACATATATAGATTCATTTTCATCATAATATAATGTATGATTCTTTCAACATATAATGTATCTTCTAATCACATATTTTCATGAAAGGTCATTTCACTTAGTGTATTCCAGTTGCCATGGTTACAGAGTCTTGTAAAAACCGTTATGAAGAAACGAACCAGAAAATTTTGGAGTTGACATTGCTCGGGGTTTATTCGGTTAATTTGCTGGACATGATTCGTTCAGTGGCCTCGAAATAGACTGTATAATTTATTGTTTATTTTGAAGATTTTTAAGTTGAATTTGAGCTTGGCTTAAATTTGAGTTTAAGCTTGTGTTTAGTAATGTAGCGTGGTAATGTAGAGTTCGATTGTCATGACTGATTATTATTAAATATTAAAAAATGTTGTGTGATAATACATTTGTTGCAGACGTAATAGTTTTATTTATTGAAAAAATATACTGCTATATATAAGCTACTGTATACATAAATATACTGTAGATAGGTCGATGCTGTAAACAAATGATCTGTAATATCGAGAAATAAATATAAACATTACTATTATTAAAAAATGAGAGCTAGTGTCTATGAATGTTTGTAACTCTTTCACTTAAAAATTGATTCTCTGAAATATTGAAATCAAGCTCAGCGATAAATCTTTAAAACGTCCTTTTACAAGTTAGGTTAGGTTAGTTAGTTTCAGGATAAATAATTAATCGTATGTTACTGACACAATTAAAAACGATTGCTCTGATTTTAATGAGATTTTTACGACGGTAGAGTACCTAACATATCTCTATAATTATATCGAACAAGCATATAATTATCTTCTTCAAATTTAAATTTAAAATCGTAAACCTAAACTACTAAAAAAGGTATATAGCAAGTAACCATTCGACACTGATATCTTAACTAAGTCACTTGTATTAAAGACTAGCTGTTCCCCGCGGTCTCACCCGCTCCTGTTGGTCTTAGCGTGATGATATTACTTAGCCTATAGCCTTCCTCGATAAATGGGCTATCTATCACCGAAATAATTTTTCAAATCGGACCAGTATTTCCTGAGGTTAGCGCGTTCAAACAAAAAAACAGACTCTTCAGCTTTATAATATTAGTATAGATATTGTATTATGACTATAAATGATGACCTCTTTTCGCGAATTAGTATGTTCACGTAACACTTTGCAACAAGAAAAACTTGTTAAATGACCCAGATTTATAAACCGTATAACCGTCTGGTGATAATGTGGCTTTAATTTCGGAAGTCTAGTGAAAATACTGCTTTATTCTAGGCTACTAGAGTACTTACTCAGATACAAAAGTCTAGTTGTAGACCGTGGTTTTACTCGAGATATTTGTATGAAAATATCGATTGTAGACAATCTTATCTTTAGTTTAGCTCTTGGAACTCCTGCCAATGTGTCGTTTGTTGGAAAATAATAATGCTTTTTTCATCATCATCATCATCATCATGCTTGTGTATAACTTTTTCTATGATATATATTTTTCGTGCTAAATAAAGGTTTCCTAATGTTTTCATTTTTCCTTTGCAGTAGATAAATACTATATTGGTATGTCGATTTATCAATATAATTTAACTTTTTTCAGTGTAAAACGGAAGCCTACGAAGAAAAAAAACCAAGATCAATAGTATCAGGAATATAGTTCTTATTCTAAACGTTTTATAGGTGCAATTGTAATGATGGTTAACGATGACTATTACGACAACTATTCAATGAAAAACATATTTTGTCCGTGTGTGAATGGGCATAGATAATAAAGAGATAATATTGCCATTGTCAAATGTATTATTTAGTTTTTAAATTTACATTTTTTTATACATTATTCTACTTCGTAGTATTTAGTAGATAATGTTTTGAGTAAATAAAAAATAAATAAATATTCCTTGACATAGTTTCAAATTTTATCTATGAAAATTGGTGGTCAGATAAAATCAAATTTGAATCTGTACAAAAATATTTCTAAATAAGTAACATTTAACAAGAGAATTAAATCTACATAAGGTCAAAGGACTGAAACATTCCTTCCGTGTGTACAAAAAACAAACAAACAAATTTTTACATATAATGTTATTTTAATTACCATGAGAGACAATAAATCTCAATTTCAAAGAAATCAGAGCCCTTTAACGGGACCACAGAAAAGAAAGAGTAATGTGACGTCACACATGCTCGGCGGTATTGAGGTCAATGACCTTATTGTTAGAAAATTGATGTTTTAAAAACATTACGAGTGTTACAATGTAAAATAAAGTATAAGAACTTTCCTTATCCTTTTGAGTGACTTTTTTACGCATTTATGTGTCTTTGGTTTTAGTAAATATGTATATTTAGTTGTAGGTACTAAAAGTGAATGTGTTAAACTGAAAAATAAAGATCTATTTCTTATATTCATTTCTTAGTATTTAGATATTTGTTCACAGCTTTCAATAAAGATTTCAATTGAATACGAAATTAAATACACTTCGAAACAAATCCTACAATATACCAAATTTTTCACTATTCTTTAGAAAATTATATTTAACTAGCGGTCCGCCCCGGCTTCGCCCGTGGTACATGTTTACGTTTTCTCTACATAAGAACCATCCTCGTTCTTCAAGGAATATAATAAAAAAATAATTATCGAAATCGGTTCAGCCGTTCTCGAGTTACCAACGTGTGCGTTCGTTCGTGCTACTTACCAACGTTCGTGCGCTTACCAACACATTTTGCGATTCATTTTTATATATAAGATTAAAAAAGTATACGTAAAATTATATTTAATATATAAGTATGTATATTCATATATACATATAATAAACACCTTCATCTAGCATCAAAAACACATTAAACCAAACATTTGAATCCGAAATTGAAACACACAGACACATTCCGATGTGAAAGCAAACTTTAGGTCAACGAAAGTAAAACTGATAGAACAGTGGGTTAAACATTGTTATATTGAAAATATGTTACGTTTGTCTGTCATAGCTGTCTGTGTAACTGCTGGATCGAGTTTGATGTAATTATGTATGTGGAGAAAAGTATATAAACATTGGTTAATTGTTAGGTTAGTTTAAGCCGGCTACTCATGTACCTGCCGCAGGGGCAATATTGGAACGATCTCGGTTGCACGGGCGGCGGTTTGAGCAATTTCAGCTGTTCTCTAAATTGCCCCTGCTTGCCTATACACATCACAATTAAGGAGCCAATTAAGGGTGTAATTCCAATATTGCCCCTGCTGCAGGTACGTGAGTAGCCGGCTTAATTTGGATGTTTAAAAGGTGTAGACGATTTTTAACGCGATTTATTTATTCCGGTGTTTTGAATTATTTGTAGCGAGCGTGGAATTGTTACATAACACATACTTATGCCTTGAAAAATTTGAAACTTCTAAATATATTAAACTCGTGAAAAAGCAAACAGAAAAATGCTAAAAATCCTATGTATAGATATAGAGCGAAAATATTTTTATCGAAGTTTTCGAAGTACTATGAATGCATCTATAAAAAGAGATGTTTGCGTCCTTTTCTCTTGTATAGGAGAGAAAGAGAAGTAACATAATTGGAAAATCACCGACAGTTAGACCCAGTATCGCAAATAAGGTTTCATTTTCATTCGATTAATTAGCAGAAATCTAACTGTATTAGAAAATAATAGAGCGTTTATAATTTATAGCGTTCTGCTGGTGTTCGGCCTAGAAGAGTTATCTTAGTAAATTAAGTATGTTTTTGTTTATGAAAAATTGTTGAGCCGATTTTGATTCATTTTTAGAATAACATAAATTTGAAATTTTTCATAACATTTTTTTTTCCAAAAATATTGCTTGACGCTCAATTATTATACCTCTGGTCTATCTTAATAATATTATAAATAGGAAAGTATATATCTATATTATGTTTATGATATTTTGATGAATATTTTTATATCGCTGTATAGATAGTAAAACAACTACAGAAAGAATTTGAAGAAATACATAGATATACAGGGTGTCCCACTGTTGGTATACTAAGTTCAAAGGAGGTTATACGCTGAGTACGTAAAAAATACTTATAAAATTCCAGACGAAGATTTTTATTTCGAATAGATGAATTCTTAAAACTCTATGTGCACGTACACCCATAACAAGCAACCCGCCCAACTTTGCCACCAGCACGTGAGCTATCATTTAAGATTATGTTTTCATAGACAAAATGCTCACATTAGAGAAGCGGTATATACCGGTTGCGCGAAGCTAGAGAAGAAAACATGGATTTTCAAGAAAAATTTAGCAAACAATTTTGACGTAATTTTGTTGTTTAAGTATTTTTTACATGATTAGTGTATGCAATACTACAAGTCCCTTCGCGCTTAGTATACCAATTATAGTGGGACAGCCTGCTTTTTTTACATAAAATACGAAAGACAAAGTAAGTTAATATGTTAAGAAAGTCGAATAGTATATATTTGCCTGTTAGAAACATAAAATTGTTCATAAAACACATAATCAAATATAACACGATAATGAAAAAACTACAACGCACTCGTTAAATTTCATAGCAAATATATAAATTTCATGTTTTCTTAGATTTCTACACATTTATGAGAGTAAAAGAAAGTTTTTTATGTCCTAACCACAGACTAATAATAATATACTACGCTAACGGATATAAAAGTGCTTTTACAAATAGCGAGTATACATAAAAAATAAACTAAAATAGTTTTAAAAATAATCATCAATTTGTTGATTCTAAATTCATCCAACCTTTTAGGACAGCAGACTTAAAATCTGTGGCTAGAAAAACAACGAATTATTATATTGTAAGTTAGTAATATTATGTTACTCACCTAAAGTAACATATTATACATAGAAAACGAAATTAATCAATATAAGTTTATATGGCAATCGATTTATGACAAAGTGTGCTTTCTTCTTTGCATTTCTTCATTCGTAGACACATGTAATCAACATTATCGTAAAGCGTACTGCTTCGAAGGCAGGGTCGCTACCAACGAATCACACCGCTCAGTCTATATAATACAAATTGACATGCTTAAAACACATATTTTTTATGTCAGAGCAAGCAAAGAGGCAGGTGGGCCACCTGATGTTAAGTGGTCTCCACCGCCCATAAACACTTGTAATGTCCGGAACACACGAGGCTAGTTTTCAGGCTAGGATAGCATGCTAGTGTCATTAAGCTAGCAAGCTAATACTTCTGGCTTCGTAGACAATACTAGCTCTATTTCTAAGCTAGTAAACTAGTAACCTAATTGACAAGCCAGGACAGTTTTTAATAGGATGGAGTTCTATTTTTAGGCAAATAGCGCCCTCCACTACTGATTTTACTATCCTCGTGTATCCCGGGTATTAAAATAAGTGACATGTATTGAAACAGCGATATTATCAGCACAACATCGTTCAAAAGAAATTCGTATTCAATGGGTAATTTTCAATAAGTTGCCGTGAGATGTTCAAGCGCATGCTTCTCTAGTACGCTCTATTTATTAATAGAAACGCTTCCGTATGTTCAACTTGTTATATAATTAATATTACTTACTTACTTACTTAGCTGGATGTTCCTCACCATTGAATGTATTCAGAAATCATTTCTGACCGGTTGGCTTGGTTGGTATAGTGGCCCTGCCTTCCAAGCCAGAGGTCGTGGGTTCGATTCCCACCCGGGGCAAATATTTGTGTGATGAATTTAGATGTTTGCTCTGTGTCTGGGTGTTAATTATCTATATAAGTATTTATTTAAAAATTATATATGTATGTTTATCAGCCATCTGGTTTCCATAACACAAGCGAAAGCTTAGTATGGGATCAGATTGTGCCGTGTGTGAAAAATGTCCTGAAATATTTATTATTTATTTCTATATTAGAAAAATAGAAAATGGAAAGCTCTTAATTGCCACCATGTAAAAAATACAAATTTTAATATGTAACACACAGAACAGAATAAAAATAGCAATGGTGGCAAAAAGGACTCCCCGTCAGCAAAACAGCAACCATTAATTATTAAAATGTATGTATGTTGTATGCATGATTTTCAGAGGAGACCGATGACAAAAACAAATGGTTTAAACGTACATGTAGGATATTATGGATTGCCTGGTAGAGATCGCTGTCAGCGGGTGTATATTGTTAACATGTACACAATAGCAATAATCTTATTTTTATTTTAAAATTTTAATGTAATTTGGTTATGTTTATAGGTATATGAAATATGAAAATTATACATAACCAGCGGTCCACCCCGGCTTTGCCCGTGATACATATTTACGTTTTGTCTACATAAGAACCATCCTCGTACTTCAAGGAAATAAAAGAAATAAAACACATAATAAAAAAGAATTATCGAAATCGGTCCACACATTCAAGCGTGATGCCGTGACCAAGGAAAACTGGTTCAATTTTCTTTTATATCTATTCTAATGTTATAAAGCTGAAGTGTTTGTTTGTTTGTTTGGACGCGCTAATCTCGGGAACTACTGGTCCGATTTGAAAAATTATTTCGGTGTTGGATAGCTTATTTATCGACGAAAGCTATAGGCTATAGATATTATATTATCATCACTCTAAGACCAACAGGAGCGGAACCACGGGGGTGAAACCGCGCGGAGCAGCTAGTATAATATAAGATATGAAAATTAAAAGTTACTCACATAATTAATTTTTAACTATAAGTTAGCATTTTCTTATATTATTATAACTTTAACTATAACTATTTCATTAATTTATGAACATTATGTTTAGCTAGTTAAACTAACTCACACTTGTAACATAAGTTTATTTCGAACAAAGTCAGGGCGGAACAATAGTAACGTAAAAGTAAAAGTAATCAGACTATCTAATTTCAATTAGCCTTTCGGACAGAATTGTTATTTTATTCGGAACAGATAAACATCGTGATATAAACTAGTTTAATTATTCTTATATCCCACGGTTCTCTATTATTTTATACTATTAACTAGCTTTCCGCCCGCGGCTTCGCCCGCTTTGTGTAAAATATAACAAATTATATACTAAAACCTTCCTCTTGAATCACTCTATCTATTAAAAAAAACCGCATCAAAAGCCGTTGCGTAGTTTTAAAGATTTAAGCATACATAGGGACATAGGGACATAGGGACATAGGGACATAGGGACATAGGGACAGAGTAAGCGACTTTGTTTTATACTATGTAGTGATTATTTTAAATCTTGTAAAGTTTGGGTCAAGTTTTATTTCCTTACTAGTTTTTGCCCGCGGCTTTACCCGCGTGGTGTTTTTTCGCAATAAAAGGTAGCCTAGGTTCTTTCTCAGGGTCTAAAGATTGTCTGTGACAAATTTCATCAAAATCGGTTGAGAGCTAAGCGGGAAAGCGTAACAGACAGACGCATTTATTATATTATAGTAGGGATGTTTTAAAAACACTGAATCAACAAAACCATACAAATCTTATATTAATACTAGCTTACCGCCCGCGGCTTCGTCCGCTTTGTCTAAAACCTAATATATTGTGAAACCTTCCTCTTGAATCACTCTATCTATTAAAAAAACCGCATCAAAATCCGTTGCGTAGTATAAAAGATTTAAGCATACATAGGGACAGAGAAAGCGACTTTGTTTTATACTATGTAATGATTATATAGGTACAGAACAATGTATATTCAAGTTTTTGAAGAACAACTAATATGGGTGTTTTTAATTGTTGAAAATAATAATATTTAAAGGTATTGTTTGAGTGTCTGTACACACGTAAGAAAATAACTGCTGCATGGAATTTATTGCTGCAATAAGAAACGCATCCTATCCTCCTATCAGTTTTTCACTTTAATTTCGTATATACTTAAAACTCAAACTCAAACATTTATTTATTCAATTAGACTTCTTCAAGAAGCACTTGTGAAACATCAATACATATTTTTAACATTTACCACCGATTCGGAAAGCAGTATCTATGGAGAAGAACCGGCAAGAAACTCCATAGTTAGTAGTAAAATGGGCATTTTAAAGGATCAAAAAGTTCGGCAGCCTTAAAATTGTATACCTCGAGTAAAAAATGGATTAGGATAAAAAAATAGGATAAAAAATGATCATAGAGTGAGGAAGGATGGTCTCTACCAAGTAAAAAAAATGCTAAAGTTTGTGTTCCACAGACTAACATACTTTCACAATTACTCACGTATTAATCTATTATATTTTCTAGGTCATGGATGTGAGAATTATCACAACTCAAACAATAACTGTGTTGTTTTTTTAATGTTTTCAATAGCTTTCCTTTGTTTTGTCGAGTTTCATTGGGCTAAGTAGTGTTGTCTCTTTCTCTGTTGTGTTTAATACAGAAAGAGTAAAAGAGATCATTAGATGTTTTATATAGGGGTTTTTATTACTATATTGCATAATGATTATCTTTACTAATATTATAAACGAAGAGTTTGTTTGTTTAGTTGAACGCGCTAATCTAAGGAACTACGGGTCCGATTTGAAACTATTTCAGTGTTAGACAGCCCATTTATCAGTTCTGTTGACTTACATATATTTATTTATTAGTTCCCGTTCTCGAGTAATAATCCCATTTCCGATTAAAAACCTATCCTATGTCAGCTATCTCTCTAGCAAATTTTATCCTGATCGAATCAGTGGTTAAGACGTGTAGACAGTTACGTTCGCCTTTATATTTTATAATATTAATACAGTTAGAATATGTTTTTACAGTTTCTTGCATAACTTTTTAAAACTTTTATTTTCACCTCGGTTAAATCAATTTTGCATAGACAATATCGTGACGTCACATGCGTTTTGGAGAAAGTGATTTTAAGCGATTCGTGTCGCATGTTGCGTGACACTTGCATGCAAGCTCTAGGTCAATGATCTTGATTTTTGGAACTTTTTTTGAGAGACATATTTTATTTTGAATTTTAAATGTTTTTTTAAACAATTTCAACTTTATATTTAGTTTAATTGCATTCAAATGAAAGTTTATTTTTTTAAATTTATTTTTATTAAACTTTTTAAGCTTTTCTATTTTAAATCATGTAACTTTTACTAATGTTAAGAAAAGGTCTTTCTTTAACAGACTAAGTAGAAATAAAGATCTCAGTTCGAATGATTATTTTTTTATGTTTGTACTTTGTGACCTTTTTAAACGGTAAACCAACTTTGATGTTTCGTTTTTAATTGATAGAGCTACCTACTCCTCATTTTATGATTCTAGTTATTTCATATCATCTAATCTGATGCCGACTCTGATAAATAGTTTTGTGTAAGCTTTAATAAAAGTTATTTTTTATTATTAACTAGCTGCGCCCCGCGGTTTCACCCGTGTGGCTCCGCTTCTGTTGGTCTTAGCGTGATTATTTATAGCCTATAGCCTTCCTCGATAAATGGACTATCTAACACCGAAATAATATTTCAAATCGGACCAGTAGTTCCTGAGATTAGCGCGTTCAAACAAACAAACAAACTATTCAGCTTTATAATATTAATAATACTAGCTTTCCGCCCGCGGCTTCGCCCGCGTTTTCAGAGAAAAACGTAAGATTTCCGGGATAAAACCTATCCTATGTCCTTTCTTGGGTATCAAAATATCTCTATACCAAATTTCATGCAAATTGGTTCAGTAGTTAAGGCGTGATTGAGTAACAGACAGACAGACAGAGTTACTTTCGCATTTATAATATTAGTATGGATTTAGTATAGAAAACCACTGCACTAGTCTTTTCATCTATATAAAATTAAAATGCCAGACGAATGACACATCAATCTCCTACTACTAAACTACTTTCTCCCAACTGTAAGGATGTGCCACAGATTACAAATTATCATAAAAACATCGTTTGTAGGAATGCCGCGCTTTTGAGTGACCAGGTGATGTTTTATCTGTGCCAAGGTGAGAGTGCCACAGATAGTAAATGCATAAAACATCTGTCGTTTTTGGGAACTTTTTAATGAAAATGATTAGGTTAGGTTAATAGTTCGTGGATAGATACAGTATGTTTCTCATCTACAATGATATGCTGATTATTATCATCTTATATATAAAAATGAATCGCAAAATGTGTTGGTAAGCGCATAACTCGAGAACGGCTGAACCGATTTCGATAATTCTTTTTTTATTATATTCCTTGAAGTACGAGGATGGTTCTTATGTAAAGAAAACGTAAACATGTACCACGGGCGAAGCCGGGGCGGACCGCTAGTAAAATATAAATATAATATAGTTTTTTATAATAGACAATATTATGTAACAAAGTGCCTTGCATAAGGCACTTTTTATGTAAATTCTAATAAAGAAAATAAAATTTAAAAGACTTCTTTATGCTTAGTTTTTTTATTATTAATTTACTCTATTGATTTTTGGAACGATTTTCTTTTAGTTTCTATGACGTTCGTGAAGAATTTAAACAATATAGAGTCAGTATAGATATATGCTGTTTAAAATATCTTTATCCGATATTATGGTTATATTTTGTAATATATTTTATTACATATCTAATCAAATAAACTTATTCATAACGAATTTTTAAGAAATATTCCATAATTGGGACAAACTATCCGCCCCTGCGGACATTATTCTATCCTATTACGCCTTTTCCCTCCATAAGACCTTAAACAAACATTTAAAAAAAATTACTCGAAACGGTCGAGTTTCAAGCTTATATAGCAACACATTTGGCGATTCATTTTTAGATAAATAGATTGACATATCTACATTATCCTCAAGCAAATACGAATCATAGCATATCTAGAATACCTAGTTAACTCTCATTTTCGAAGAGGCAATGCAAAAAACATATAAAAAATTTCCTTTGTGGTTTGGACTACGAACACACGGAAAACTTCCTCAGACCATTAAAATAATTCTACAAACTCACTCAAGACATCCATCCTATCTCATTCACTCTCAGAAATTTATTCAACTAGCATATTGTATGTATTTTCGTAGTTAAGAATTTACCTCTGTATAAACTGTGTAAATAGACGTAAGCTGGAAGAGACTATTCTCCACAACACAGGGAATCCTAGTGTGGAGATTAGTGCATTGTATTAACTACAAAATGTTTAT
Source organism: Colias philodice (assembly GCF_061535455.1). Taxonomy (NCBI): domain Eukaryota; kingdom Metazoa; phylum Arthropoda; class Insecta; order Lepidoptera; family Pieridae; genus Colias; species Colias philodice. The sequence continues at coordinate 4,667,136 of NC_143113.1, read as the reverse complement.
GTAACAATAAAGATTTTTGTATTTTTGTATTTTGTATTTAACCAACTTCACAAACAGTAGGTAATGGTTTTCGCTAGTCTCAGGTCACGGCCAGGATGCAAACTACGTTGACTGCATAAACTTAGTAATGTACTTTCATTTTAAATAAGGACAGTGAAAGGATGTTTTAAATTCTTTAACGTTTGAATTTCCTTGTTTTTGATATGCGAATTTGATGAATTAAATTGTACATGTTTATCAAAGAAAGTTGAGACAGTTTCACTGTTAAAAGTCAAAGACGGCAGAATAGATATTAATGTTTTTCTTAGTTGTATTCTTCTAGATTAATTGTGTTTTACAATGTATTACAACGAACTTATTACATTACAAAAAAATTTCCTGTCGGAAAAGCACTAGTTTATTTTTTCCCATACATAAACAATTAATGTGATTGAATAATAACAAAACACTTTTAATTAATAAGAACTTTGTATTAAATAAGACACTGACGGAAACAAAATAAAATAACTTGTAATTACAACATCTTGACCGATACTCAAACTCAAACTCAAACTCAAACATTTATTTATTCAATTAGACTTCTTCTAGAAGCACTTTTGAAACGTCATTAAGTACATGTTTTTAACATTTACCACCGATTCGGAAAGCAGTATCTACGGAGAAGAATCGGCAAGAAACTCCATAGTTGCTCTTTTTAATCATGTCAGATTTACAATTTTACAAATTACATATGTAATATCATAATATACCAAAGAACTGTCCTGTGGTTTTTACGCGACAACCCTCCATGGGTTTTTATCTTCCATATATTCCTTAATACTGTAATAGGCTCTCTTGACAAGTACATTTTTTATATAAGATTTAAATTTAGAATTACTAAACTCTTTAATATTATTATGAGGAATTCTGTTGTAAAAGCGTATACCTTGGCCCATAAATGAATTTTTAACTTTAGCTAGCCGGAATAATGGCATTTCAATTTTATTTCTGTTTCTTGTGTCATAACAATGTCTATTTCCTACTTTTGTGTGTAAGTAAGCGTTATTATGTACATATAAAATATTATTAAATATATACTGCGACGGTACAGTAAGGATACCAGTATTCTTAAAGAGATCTCTTAGTGAGTCTCGAGCACGCAAATTATATACAGAGCGTATGGCTCTTTTCTGTAATATAAATATAGTTTCTATATCTGCAGCCCTGCCCCATAGCAGAATTCCATAGGACATTATGCTATGAAAGTAGCTAAAGTAAACCAATCTAGCCGTTTCTTCATCGGTGAGATGCCTTATTCTTCTAACTGCATATGCAGCTGAGCTGAGCTTAGCAGCGGTGGTGGTAACATGGGCCCCCCATTGAAGCTTCTCATCTAATGTCAAACCAAGAAAAACAGTCGATTCCACAGGGTGTAATACCTCCCCGTTTAAAATAATATTCCTTTTCACCTTTTTTACATTTGGGAGGATAAATTCTACACAATTTGTTTTTTTTGTATTTAATAGTAAATTATTAGCATTAAACCAATTGGATATGCGTAAAAGAGCAGAGTTTACTTCGTCAACATTTGTGTCATGTCTATCCACATTAAAAATTAATGAGGTGTCATCTGCAAACAGTACTATTTCACACATATCCTGCAAATAATAAGGTAGGTCATTAATATACACTAAGAACAAAAACGGTCCTAAGATAGATCCCTGCGGAACACCTATGTTAATCGGCGCACCGCGAGATTTCTCTCCATTAACGACAACGGTTTGTACCCTGTTCTGAAGATATGAAGCTATGAGATCCTGAGCTAAACCTTTGATACCATATAAATTTAGTTTCCGTAATAGAGTGGAATGTTCTACACAGTCGAAAGCCTTAGAAAGGTCGCAGAATATCCCCAAAGCATTCTTTGAATTTTCCCATGCTTTGTATATATGTGATAAAAGAGCTACACCGGCATCAGTGGTAGAGCGCCCCTTTGTGAAACCATACTGTTTGGCGTGCAGTAAACCATTTGATGCAAAATGACTATTTAATTGGTTTAAAATTAGTTTCTCGAAGACTTTGCTCAAAGTTGGTAATATGGAAATTGGCCTATAGTTATTACTGTCTTCTTGGTCACCACTTTTAAATAAAGGAATAACTTTATTATTAAAATTAGCCTAAACATTTTTGTCTACTTTTCTGTATTTAATGAAAGGGTAAATAGGCAAATCTAATTATATGCTATTGACATCGTATTTATAATTAAATTACTTTCGCTAATCGCCTCTGGGATTATAATTATTCCATCTATCAATTCGATTTCTTTACAATAATACTCAAGGGTAGGCTACGTAATAACTTTTCTTTTTTACTAGCTGTGCCCCGCGGTTTCACCCACGTTGGTCATTATGTTATATCAGCCATTCTGAATAAATGGACTATTCGACACAAAAATATTTTTAGAATTTGAACCACTAGTTGTGAATATTAGCCCGTTAAAACAAAGTCTTCAGCTCTATATTGTTAATGTTCATAAATATTCACGTACAGCGCCATCTATTGGGAAACAATGTAATTTGTATTATAACAAAACAATAATATGTAAATTAGTTTTAGAGTTGTACTGTTAGTCTATTTATCGAGGAAGGCTATATATCATCACGATAAGACCAATAGGAGCGGAGCAATGCGGGAAAAAACCGCGGGGCGCAGCTAGTAAAATTAAAATAATTGTAATACTGAAATGATTTAAAAGAACAACTATGGAGTTTCTTGCCGATTCTTCTCCATAGATACTGCTTTCCGAATCGGTGGTAAATTTTAAAAATATGTATTGACGTTTCAAAAGTGCTTCTCGAAGAAGTCTAATTGAATAAATAAATGTTTGAGTTTGAGTTTGAGTTTAGTGTCATGATATAATTCCCTAGAGAGATATGAAATTTCTACAGTGGAAATCCCTAGAGATAGTACTAAACATAAGCAAATTTCTTATGTACATAACTCCCTAGAGGCAGTAACGTAACAAAATTTCTATACTCTAGGGCCAATAATAATATAATACAGTTTCTATATTACTTATTATCTAGAGGTAGCAACGTAATCAAATTTGTGTAGTGTAACTTCCTAGAATAACTTTCTAAAGTCAGTTATTCCTAGAGGAAGTGACGTAAAGAACAGTAATGTATGTATATTATAATTTGTAAATGATTTTCTTTTGTATTGTATATAACATTTTACATCAACTTTGAAAATCTCAATTAACAATTTGAAAGAATAAATCTTAATACTATTATAAAGGCGAAAGTTTGTAAGTATGGATGTATGGATGTATGGATGTTTGTTACTCTTTCACGTAAAAACTACCGAACCGATTACAATGAAATTTAGCACACATATAGAGGGTAACTTGGATTAACACATAGGATAGGTTTTATCCCGGAAATCCCACGGGAACGGAAACTATGCGGGTTTTAATTTGAAAACGCGGGCGAAGCCGCGGGCGGAAATCTATATATTTATGACCCAGGACTCAATCCTAAGACAAGATTTATAATTAATGAACCTGTGTCTTACCATCATGTGTCTTACCACAAAACAATTTAAACACTGTCTTAGAGCGAGCGCCCACGAGCAACTTAGTTGCCCGGCAACTATTTTGTCTCTGTCGCTGTCTCCTCGCAAAGTTTTGAACGATGCGCTCACGAAAGCGACAGCAACGCAACTTTTTCTTTAAAATTTTCTTCATTTATCAACATGGTTTTCGAAGAGACGGTTGTGGTCTGTGCTCTTGTCCCGCATAGTTCCCATTCCCGTGAGATTTCCGGGATAAAACTTATCCTATGTGTTAATCCAAGTTACTCTCTATATGTGTGCTAAATTTCATTGTAATCGGTTCAGTAGTTTATGCGTGAAAACTGAAAACCATACATACCTACAAACCTTTCCTCTTTATAATATTAGTATAGATATGTAATCGTAATTGTAAACATTTTAAGTTTGAAAAATCAGATGTTTTGCGCGAAGTGACAGTAGTACCCACCTCAACGCTTCGCTTATGAGGCGTGCAAAAGTAAATTAGTTTTTATATAATACTTTTTAGTGTATTTTTCAACACGAATCAAACGAGCCCAAACTCGATAAAGTTGAGTCAATATATTACTAAGTTCCTATGACCACCTTCCGACTCCATCATCAAATCAGCTCTATGTCATAATAATGTTTCATCGTTATCCAATTTACATGCGTATACAAAATTTCAGCTCAATCGGTTACCTGGAAATGAATCAAAGTTACTTGCTACATTTCAATTAAGTCATCGAGACCAGACAAAAATGCTCATAAAATAAAAACTACTGGGCTTATCCGAATAAAATTTATGGGACCAATTCCACACCATTCCGCATCAAAAAAAAAAAAAGAATCACGTAAACCGGTTCAGAAACCTCGGAGTAATCGGTGTCCATACATAAAAAAATATACCGGCCGAATTGATAACCTCCTCCTTTTTTTTAAGTCTGCTTTGCCTTCGCTTTCGTGAGCGCATCGTTCAAAACTTTGCGAGGAGACAGCGACAGAGACAAAATAGTTGCCGGGCAACTAAGTTGCTCGTGGGCGCTCGCTCTAACTTTAAACGGGATCTGTCACTATAATCACAATATACAGATACATAACTTCATACAAAATGTTCGAAATGGCTCCCCCCCATCAAGCGTGTTTACAAGGGTATTGAGGGGGATCGATAGTAGCGGGTGACACATCCACAGATTTTGAATATAGTATGGAAAAAAGTTTAAAGTGATGTCAATTCACATTAAATAAATATCGATTGTTTCAGTTTGTAGCCCTTTCAATAAATATATTTGTAACTACCATATCTGACTACAAGTTAAAAAGAGACTATTTTTTAATTTCTATAGATATGGCAGTATGAGTTTTATATTATATTGACATATTTTCTATCAAAATGATAGCTACAAATAGTACCTATTAGGAGTCCAGTCTGTTTAAAGATCGCATCTATTTTTTACGCAATCTAGAAGAGCACGAAAATATAAAAAAAGGAAACCTTAAAAAAATCTTGTTTAAATTTATGTGCATAATTACGTAAATATTAGGGAAGAAAAAGATAGATATTATAATTATTGTATTTTTATCGATACGTGGCGTCTCCACTTTGTCAAGCACTAAGCCTGTCAAACTATTTTCTTTTTCTTCCTAAAACAAAAAGGTAGAGGTTCTATGCTCGTATAATAATAATTTTAATTCATTTTTGCATATTTTGTGTTTTTTAATTTAATTTAATTTATCGTTTTAAAAATAATTTTGTAGGTATACCTACATACAAGTATTGTAAATTCTGGTTTAAAATCATTATTGAATATATGTATAATACAAATATCAAGCATTATAAATAATTTAGGTACATTAAATAGCCTTCGGCGTCCATAACAAAACTAGATTTCGAAATATAGCACTGATAAAAACGTATTTACTTTTACAAGCGGATTGTTTCTTCTTGTAAATTCATATTTAGGCTACACCATTTTTGTATTTTAACGGGTTTTAATCTCCAAATTACCACAAAATCAACTGTGAAAAAAAGCAAACAGAAATATACAGGCCGAATTGATAACCTTCTCCTTTATTTTTCAAGTCGGTTAAATATCAAAAAGTAACAGCCCTATAGCTATACGTCATAATTTCATGGGGGGGGCTTAGTTTCCTAACTGTATGTACGTAGTATATATCTGTCAACTGTGCTATAATAGTTGTCTATGTGAATTACGACAAAACCAGATTAAAGAGAACCCGTGCTTAAAGTTAAACCCTGCCTAAAGTTTTTTTGTGGTAAGACAGGATAATATATTTATTAGCAGATTTTAAACGCGTTTTATTTATTAAATATTATATATCTCGACGATACGAACACTTTACAGCGAGCTTTGTTACGGGGTGACTGAGTTGTTATAATAAAGATTCAACTTCTATATTTTTGTTAATCACAGGAATTTTATTACATAAGTAAATTGTTAATCGAAGATAACAAGGAGAAAACACGTGAATGTACCCGGAATCGATATATTTATAACAATTTTCCGCATAACTTGATCACGATTAACTCTCTCTATAACGAATTAGATTTCTAGCTATTTCGCAAACGTAATCCAATTTTATGGCGTAAAACTTTTTCTTTAATGAGTGTTTTAGCGGTTTTGGATCTTTTATTTTCCTTTGAGAATAAGATGTGTGTTATTTTAAAACGTTTATGTCTGATTGAGATACATTAATATTTTGAATACGTAAACATTTAAATGAATAATAATCGTGTACTTACATGATATTTAAATAACTGTATGAAATAGCAGCCTATAAAAATTACCCGTGGGCCCTCATAACAATTTTAAAACAAGTTCTTCGACATTGTTAAATTGCCTTAGCGTATTTAATTTTAACGTTTTGTGTAAAAATAAAAGCTTAATCGAAGTACCAATAGATTGACTTTATTTCTTTCTCTTTGTTCTATAATTTTACTGCTAAAATTATTTCTAAAATTCCTCTTATAATACGAAATAATGACATGTTTTTTATCATTTCAGAAGCAAGAAAACTGTTCGGCGGCTACCGGATAACACCATCATACTGCAAGGCGAGCAGAGCAGCGAAATACAACAGAGGAAACACAATATGTATGTTCAATCACGAATGCGCAAAACGGGGTGGTGAAGTAGTCGGATCGTGCATGGATGGCTTCTTATTCGGAGCGTGCTGCCAACTGAAATCCGACAGCCAATCTCACATACCAAAAGGCCCAGGGGTAGTCATGACAAGCTACTTGGATTATCCAGATCCTGAGTCAGAAACTGATGATTACGATGGTGAGCAACTTAGCGCGTGGCATGACAGCTTCAAACCTGTAGTAACGCCAGGCTACAGACCAACAGTTGCTACATCAACCATGAAAGCCGAACAGGACTTGAGCACAGAAACGCAGATGATATCGGAAGGCTTCAATCAAATAACTAACTCCCTATTGAGCACTCCGCCGAAAGATAACTATATTTATATTAAACCAAAGCCTGATAACGTATATTCGCATAGTACAATTAATCATGGTGGTGCTGATACTATCTTGCTACATGCAAATGGAAGCGCAGTAGAGGATATAGCAAGACCTTCCGATTTTAATATACAAATATCGTCTATGCAAACAAAATCCACACCATCCCCGATATCTACGTCACAATCTACGTCCTCTATAGCTGCGTCAACGCATCGTCCACTTTTCAAACCGAAACCAAATAAGAATGGCTCTAGCACAGAAAACTACATAATGGTATCCACTGTTACCAAAGAAACAGAAAACTCACAAGAATTGTCATCATTTGACAGTATAATTCAAATGTTAAATGGAAGCACACCAAGTATGAAAGATGATGTTAGTTCACCTTCATCATTAGATGTTATGGAGACGAAGTCATCTCCAATACCTACAACAGCATTACCTATTTCATACAGTAGTGGTTATCCCGATTACTATTTATCTACTGGCCACTACGTAACACTAAAACCAAATTTCAATGCAAGCAAAAAGCCAATCTCCGGTACCTCTAAGAAACCATATACAAAGAAACCTTCTTATACCACTCCGAATAGTATTTCTCAAGATGAGAGACCGTCCAGTAATTCTAAGCCTAGTCAATCAACTAGTCAAGCAATCGAAGCCTTTAACAACTATCCCACTGATCCAAGTGAGTTTGGACAAACTGTAACAACATTTAGCTATGTTAGTTCAACAACAACTAAGCGTACTACTACTTCTAGAAAACCACCGTCGACTAGCTACGTCACTGGATCAAATCCTTTAAGACGACCAGTCACACCACCTACAAACAATGATTACAATCCAGATACTTTCTCTAGTGTAACACCAACAGTCATCGTACTAAATAGCTTACAAACAGAAAAGCCAACCACAACGTCAGAAGAAACACAATTCGTTGAAATATCACAAGAACCGTTTAAGAAACCAGTCAGCCAAATCACAGTTAATAATCATATAGAATCAACGAACAATATATACATGGGTAAACCTCCAAGCTTCGAAAGACCATCATCACCCACTGTTGTTATAACACCGAAGCCATCTCCAACTACAACCCCATATCCAGTGCGAACCAGTTCAAAACCAAGTCCCTCAACCGCTAATTATGAATTCTACGCTGAAACTACAACCTACAAACAAGAGCTACAAACATCTCCCGATGATTTAATAAACTTCCCACCAGTTAGGAACCCAATGCTAAACGCAACAGGTTCAAATCCATCTGTTTTCAACACATCAATATCTATGTCTGATAATGATTTAGACATCCTACACGATGTAGATTTCACGACACCATCTTGGCAAGAAGACGAGAAATTGAACGAGAAAATGAATTTATTCGTGAACAAAATCGTTGGAAGTCTTCAAGGTACCTTCCAAGAGCTACATGATATTGTAATTTTGGATAAGAAGCCGAATATAACTAAAACCACACCGAAACCGCCACGACGTACTGTTCCTACAAGAAGAACAACTACTACTACAACCAAGAAACCGATTAGGTTAACAACTACTAGAAAGCCGCCAAGAACAACTAAGAAGCCAGTCAAATTGACTACGTTGGCTAGACGGCCAACTACCACGACGCCTCCACCGACCACTACCACCACTCCTATAACAACAACGAAAAAAGCGGTACGTTAATATCTTTTCGAGCATTTTTTTATGTAATAAAGCTTTTTTTGTGTTATAAAATGATTGCCATTTTAAGAGAATTCTCTACGTAGTTATGCAATACTTAAAATACTTTTAATCATCACCGTTATTATCAGTAAAGATACTAAAATTGCTTATATAATTTTGGTAAATATATTTTCCATTCGATTCTTTATCGATCTCAGCATCGTTATATACGTCTTTTTGTTGTACCTAAGCAGAAAGCCTTTTAAAGTCTGTGCTTAACATAATAGTTAAAACATCTTTATTCAATTATAATTGTCTTTCCCTGATTCTTAATCCAATCCTATATCTATATTCATAAAGTCTAAATTCAAACTTGGTCCTCCGCCTGTATACATTTGCTTCCAGGTGACCACCACCAAACGCCCCAGACCCACGAAGCGAGTCACTACAACCACGGCCGCTGCTACCACCGTCACGGAACTCGCTGATGACGTCACCACGGAGCTATATTCCGATCAAAGCATCGATTATAATGATAAGAATTGTGAGTTTTGTTTGTTTAATAAAGAACTTTTTAATTATGTAATACAGAACTTAGAATGAAAGAAATCAGACGTTTTGGGCATGTCGGTTAAAAAGTATAGATAATAATAGAAGAGATACTCGTATATAATTTAATTTAATAGATAATTTTTCTCTAGCAGGGACTAAGTTATTTTGGGAGTTGAAATTACTTTGAGATATTAGGGTTAATTCTTATATGTCATGTGAAAAAGAGTAGTTTGAATCTTATTAAATCAGCACAATTATATCATTTTCGTAATATTATGTAGTTAGAACACATTATGTTATAAAATGATATCTAGGTTATTATTACTTGCTATACATCTATTTTTTATAATCGATTTCATAACTATATTGTCCGCTCATCATCAAGCAAACACGTATCAAAAAAGCACGCAGAAAAATCACCAATGTAACCTCAAGCAAATAAAATATCTCCAACAGTATGCGGAGTGCGTCCTCTAGTCAAATCCGGTCGTATAGTCGGAGGCAAGAACGCAAGATTCGGCGAGTGGCCCTGGCAGGTCCTCGTCCGGGAGTCCACTTGGCTTGGACTGTTTACTAAGAACAAGTGTGGAGGTGTGCTGATCACTAATCGATATGTGACTACTGCTGCGCATTGTCAGCCTGGGTAAGGTTTTAATTTATTTTCAGATTGTTACTTCCATATTTTGTTGGTAGAGCGCTAATTATGTGCTTTAATTTATGTTTGAATAATTAAAATTGGCTATATTACCTACCTATTTACTGTCGTATCTGTTAATAAATGTTCTTGTTAGTTAAGTATAATAGGTTCTGTAATAACTATTAGTTCTAAGAAGTTTTATAGGCATTTATTTAGTCATGATAAATGTTTATTATGATAATTATTAGCAGGTCGTTTATGGGCTAATAATAATAATTTAAGAAAGCGAAGTCACAGGAATAGAACACGTTAAAGTTAAACGGTATTTGTTGTATTCCTCCAATGTGTTTATTTAATTCTTTTTCTTTCCAAATCAAAACTTTTATATTCTTCTACGTCCTTAATGAATATAGTCAATCGTCAATCGTCATCGTCAATCAATCGTCTTGAAACTTGTTATCCTTACCAGTTTCTAGACGATTGATGGTACCCAGTTACTTAAATTGTTAAATTTAATTACATAATATTTCAGATTCCTAGCATCCCTAGTAGCTGTCTTCGGTGAGAACGATATATCTGGTGACGTGGAACCTCGCAGACCAGTTGCCAAAAACGTGAGGCGTGTTATAGTACATCGGCAGTATGATGCTGCGACGTTCGAGAATGATCTGGCTTTGTTGGAATTGGAGTCGCCTGTGAAGTTTGATGCGCATATTGGTAAGAAAATTATCGTCCCCATAACTTTTTTCATTCTATATAACTGTTGAATGTCATTGTAATTTTTTGAATGTAATTGTAATTTGTTGAATGTAATTGTCATTTTTTTATTTATACTATTGTGCCAACTCACATGAGAAACGACATTAATAAAATCGATCAGAAAATTTTGTTCCGTAATAATCAGAAAATACAATGGAACGGTCACTGGAACAGTACCTACAATCAAGAAATGTATTTTATTTTTGAAAGCTACATCGCATTTATATATCGTGGAACTGTAAAATAGTAGCTGTCTAGCTGGTTAAAATCAAATATACTAGGATTTTTAGTGATACAGTGATACCTTCAGTCATTGAGGTGGTAACTAATGTGTTAAAAAGAAGAACACTGTCAATTTTAATCTTTATTCATAATCATATAAATTTAATTTATATTATGACTGCCCAATACATGAATTTAATTTTCCCAGTACCAATCTGCATGCCGCAAGATGACGCGGACTTTACCGGTCGAGTCGCGACCGTCACAGGCTGGGGACGGCTAAAGTACGGTGGTGGAGTGCCTGCTGTGTTACAGGAGGTTCAGGTGTGTAGACATACAAACAATTTTAATATGAGCCTCTGTACATACCATGGTTTTATAATAACAAGTGTAATAGATGTGAATCTGTACCCGCTTTTCAACTTCGTTCCGGACACGTACCATGCGGAAGTTTTGCATATCTCTTAAAAAGGACTTGCTGACGAAATTTAAAATAAATTCTAGCACCCCACTCTGATGCAGCTAGAATAAATATTTTAATAAATAAATACCTAAATATTTCAGGACAATTTTCACACTCGGCACGATCTGATCCCATACTAAGCTATCGCTTGTGTTATGCAAACCAGATGGCTGATAAACATACATATGTATATAATTTAAATAAATACTTATACAGATAATTAACACCCCAGACACGGCAAACATATATATGCTCATCACACAAATATTTGCCCCGGGTGGGAATCGAACCCACGACCTCTGGCTTGGAAGGCAGGGTCACTAGCAACCAAGCCAATCGGTCAGTCATTTGTATACATAATATTATTACTAGTGGAACTGTTCAGGATGGAATTCGTCCTTTTTATTAAAAACTAGTGGTCCGCCCCGGCTTCGCCCGTGGTACATATTTCGCAATAAAAGGTAGCCTATGTTCTTTCTCAGGGTCTAAAGATTATCTGTGCCAAATTTCATCAAAATCGGTCAAGTAGTTTATGCATGAAAACCATACATACATAATTACAAACCTTTCCTCTTTATAATATTAGTATAGATAACTTGAACTTTTTCTATTTGATTATTTCATTAATATGATATTATATAATTAATAATTATTTTTTAGGTCCCAGTTATAGAAAACAGTGCATGTCAAGAGATGTTCCACACCGCGGGACACACTAAGAAAATATTGAATTCATTCATTTGCGCTGGATACGCGAACGGACAGAAGGATTCTTGTGAGGTGAGTATACATTCAATTTCAAAATATTTTTAAATATAAGTCTTTATGAATAGTCCTTTTTTAATAACTATCAACGGACGGTTGATTTTGCCAAGAAGAATCGAGAAGAAACACTCTTTTTAAAGTTACTCCGACTAAAGATTAAACAGATTTCGAAATCATTGCCAGCATTAAAAATGTCGTTGAGTTATTCAAATTAGTCACTACATAAAGTGTAATTTTTAATATTGTCAGATCAATTTGACTGTTCGACGGTTTTCATATTTCTTTCTTTCACATAGTCTTATTCTTCTATAGTTTGTGAAAAGATTAGATTTAAGCATATACAAATTACTTTGCGATAGAGTTTCAATTTCATTCCAGGGCGACAGCGGCGGACCACTAGTGTTACAACGCGACGATGGCCGCTGGCAGCTCGTAGGCACAGTGTCACATGGCATCAAATGTGCAGCGCCTTTCTTACCTGGCGTGTATATGAGAACCACGTTCTATAAACCGTGGTTGAGAACCATTACTGGGGTAAAATAAGCAAAAAATGACATAAAATTAACAAAAAATGGCAAAAAATTCGTCTGATTGGGGGAAGTGTAAAAATTTTGTCATAATGTAAAAAAATGTGGTTAGATTAGGGTGTAAAGTGTAAAAATTTATAAAAACTGGTGTAAAATTAACAATAGTTTAGTTTAAAGAAAAAAGTAGGTGAAAATGTTAAGATTACTGTTAAAATATACCTCCCAATTTTTATTTGTTGATTAATTCAGTTGTTGACCTAAAATCGGTGTAAAACAAAAAAAAAATTATGAAATCTTGAATCTAATTAATTAAATTGTTTTATCGAAATATTTAACTCCTATCGATAGCTATGACTAATTTTTACGCGTTTATCATCTCATAAAAAATTTTTTGATAGCCCTAAAAGGGAAAAAACTTTTTTTAATTACAATCCTGGTAAAACATTCACGAATTTTGGATCATGTAAATAGGTTGGACAAAAACTAATGACTAAATATTTGTGGCATTAAAAAAAACTACAGGAACTTAAAAACATTCTAACTGGAAATTTAAGTCTTAAAAATAAGACAATTCAACCTGCTCTCTATTAAAAAAAATGAATAAAGAATAGAGTTATAACCCAAAGCATTATTAGGGCATTAGAGCCAACAGAATCGTAGTTTACAAGCAAATTGTATTATAATGCATTTATTTATTATTAGTATTAATTTAATTTATCTTCTGTAAAAATGTAATTTGATATTATTTATTATTTTAGATGTAATTATTGCGACGCTCAAATTAAGCAATAACTTAGTTTGTATAGAATTTTAATAACTCAGTGACTGTTACTGCATTTAATAAATGTTTAAGATGTTAAACGGTTGTTTTATTTATTACCTATCCTGATTAACCTCTTCTTCCCTGCTCTATACATATATATAACTAGTTGTGCTTCGCGGTTTCACCCGCGTGGCTCCGCTCCTGTTGGTCTTAGCGTAATGATATAATAGGCCTTCCTCGATAAATGGGCTATCTAACACCGTAATAATTTTTCAAATCGGACCAGAAGTTCCTGAGATTAGCGCGTTCAAACAAACAAACTCTTCTGGTTTATAATATTAGTATAGATATAGTATAGATTCTCGTGTTACAATTTAGTTACCCCCTCCGAAACGGCTGGACTGAGTCTCATGAAATTTTGTGCGCCAGATCTGTCGAGAATCGGCTATCATCTATTTTAATACCCTTATGTGATAAGAGTAAAGCTGAACTACGTTTGCTTCGACATTTTGTGTTTGTCTCTTTTTACTACAACGGAGCGAATTTATCATATGATTTTTTGTTTCTGGAGACAGGAGGGGAAAGTGACACCTTAGCTATTCTTTACCTCAGTGAAAAATGTCATCAACATGGGAAAATGCAAAGAATTAGATTGAGAAGATAGTGTTTCTACTATTGGTTTATCATATTATAAAAAATACGTGGGAAGTACCTAAATAAAAAACGCGTTGCGTGCCTCATAATATATTTTTTTTTTAGATTTTTTTCTTTGCAAGTAACTTTAAATATCACATAACTACTAACAAGAGTTTATTTCTTAATTTATGGTTACATTTTTTAAGCTACCACTATCTACAATAATATTTTAAATAATATACTAATTTATTGATTTTGCACAGCAGTTTTTAATATATGAACTTACATACATTTGAAATAATATAGTTTTATGACAGTTAATATTAAATATAGGTATATAATATTTTTAGATAACAAGGCAGGTTATTAAGCAAACAATTTATAACATTAAATTAAAATTATAATGTTGTAGATTAAATATCTTAAGCGTATATAAATCATACATTAAACCCGTAAAATTATGTATGATACAATATTATAATAATATTCACAATAATCAATATTTATTACACAATATAATAATAATATAATATTTTCACAATAATATAATTTTAATTGCAGCGCGCCATCTAGTACTAAGTTAAGCAAAGCTTATAAATTAATTATACAAATAATAAACACACAGTTTTCGTAATAACAAAATAAAATAATTGTAATTACATGAATATCACAATATCCAGATACATACAGTAGGGAAACTTCATACAAAACGTTCGAAATGGCTCACGCACATATGCAAGCGTGTTTACGAGATTTGTAAGGGTATTGTCACAATTTTATTGACAGACTAGCTGTTCTCCGCGGTTTCACTCGCATTGCTCTGCTCCTGTTGGTCTTAGGATAAGTAAAGGTAGTTCCTGAGATCATGGCGTTCAAACAAACAAACTCTTCCACTTTATAATTTTAGTATAGATACGTACGATTCTTGTAAACACGCTTGCTTGTGTGCGTGAGCCATTTCGAACGTTCTGTATTAAGTTTCCCTACTGGTTATATCGGTATAGTGTAATACTAATACATATTTCCTATATAATATTTTATTATAAATAACCATTAGCAAAGCTATATAGTTTTGCGCATTATCTAATAATGTAGCAATATAAAAAATGGAGTAAATAAAATAAAATTAATAACAATTATTTTAAATATTGTGCTCTTCAACTTAATATTATGGTAACAAAACTAAACTTTTAAGATTTATTTCATCTAAGTTTGATAAAATTAACTAAATAATGTTGTCAGAAAGTAAAATTCAACAAAAAAGACTGTAATAAAGAAAATATTTCTTAAACTTAGACATAGATAGATTATACAATTCACTGTCATATTATTTTTCGTCTTTAGTTTTTTTAACAGTAGGTATACCTAATTCAAATACTCAAAAATTATTAAAATCACTATCCCGCTTTTTTATATATGACGAAATACATAATATCTAAACAAGCATAATTTTAAGCATCAATATCTAATTTGGATAATATCTAAAATGTCGGATTATATTGCTTTGATAATAAACCTTATCTTATACGTGTAAAAGCACTCAATGCTTTTACTTAGTAATCTTTCCTTTATAATGCAGGCATTTCCTGCAAATTGCATCTGCTTTATTCTTAATACTTTGTGTAGAAATAGCTCTATCGGACTCAGGTTTATCATCTCCTTCAAAAGGACCTTCACTAAACTGCTGAATTAACTTCTTGATATAACTCCCAGGTCCCTTTATAGTCAATTTTGCATTAGGGTCTTCAATACCTGCTTGAACATCTTGCACATTACCAAACTCAGGGTTGCCTATGTTAAGTTTCTCGTCGACCACGTTAAAATGAATCTTATCATCGATTATAGTTTTTTTCGTATCAGTTGGTGTTATTATTATTTCGTTCTTTTTCACGTCGACTGTTATTTTAGCGTCTTCGAAGTTTAGTTCTGAAAGGGAGACATCTACAGATCTTGATCGGAATTGCTTAGATGGAGTGCTTGGTACACAAAGCTGGTTAGAATCTACATTCATGTCTTGCTTTATTGTGTTGCTTGAAGTCACTGGTGAAGAAGAAATTGAACGATCAGCTGGACTGGAACCTAATAAATAATAAATATTAGATCTCGTTGGAAAATATGTGTTTAAGCATTTTAAAATAAGCGTAATCCCACCACCTGTAAAACAATTCGTTACCTTAATAATTGGCCCCGATTGGTTCACCTTTCAATCCTTTAATCAAAATAAAATTGGTATCTTGAAATAGGTTATTTAAAAAATATTGAAATAATTGAGGTAATAGTTTTGTTTTTGAAACTATTAAATGATTTGTATATATGTATTTTGATACAGACATATTTTCTATTAATACAGAATAGAAATATAAGAAAATTAGTATAATGAAGGTGATAGGTAAATGAATCTGTTAAAATGAAAAAGCATAAAGCACTATATTATTGTAGTGAAATAGCCTATATAGCAGATTATATTATAGGCTATTTCAATATACTACAACATTAAAACATATTAAATAAGTTAGACCGGGAGATATTGACACAAAATTTCGAGTCATTTGTAACAGGATGGACTGACGCAATGACTAAAAGAAAAATGATGGTGTGAACGCTGGTACCGGCGGCTTAGTTGCGCGGGCGTTAGTCGAACTCGTCGGAAAAATAGCGAAAGTCAAAGTTTTTTTTAGAGCAGAATTGTAATTAAACTTAGAATTTACATCTTTTATCTATATTCTTAAAAGTAAGCTAAGAAATAAATTGGTAATATTTTTAAAACGATGCATGCACATAGCTTGTCAATTCAGTTTTACAATGCCCTGTTTAAGTCAGGATAATTTATAGTTAAAATCTTTAATTTCTAAATGCATAATACTCGCGTAAAATCAAACAAAAAAATGCTACATAAACTACTGAAATAGCTAAAGATTGGAATTCTCTACCGGCGGACATTTTTAAACATAATATGATATGGATCTTTTCAAGGCGAGAATGAATAGGTTCCTCTCAAGCGGGCATGTCACCATCTAGATCACCGTCTACTTACCATCGGGTAGACCTGTGGTCAAATGCCTGTTTGATCTATTATAAAAAGCCTAAAAAAGCACCAAATGTTAGTGAACCATCACCCACCATTAGACGCGTCCTCTCTCTCCTCTGAACAAAGAGGAAGGGATTGTTCCATCATGAGCCCCTGGACCATGTCCATGCAAGAGTCGAGAGAGAACTTCTTGCCGACCATGCGGATACCGCGGATCCGTCTGCGCATTTCTATGCGGAAGATTGATTAAGGATAAGCTTTCCAATTGCAAAAAAGGTCAAATTGATTTAAGAAGAGGTTTTTAAGGAATATATGGGATGTTTAGGAAAAGCTTTCCAATTGATTTAGGAATAGCTCATCAAATTTATTTAGGAAAAGCTCTTCAAATTGATTTAGGAAAAACTCATCAAATTGATTTAGGAAAAGCTCTTCAAATTGATTTAGGAAAAGCTCTTCAAATTTATTTAGGAAAATCTCGTAAAATTAATTTAGGAAAAGCTCATAAAATTAATTTAGGAAAAGCTCTTCAAATTTATTTAGGAAAAGCTCTTCAAATTTATTTAGGAAAAGCTCTTCAAATTTATTTAGGAAAAGCTCGTCAAATTGATTTAGGAAAAGCTTTTTGCAGATTATATTGAATATTTAGGAACAGCTTCCGAAACTGAGCAAATCTTGTTTCAGTTGTTATTCTAATTAAAATTAGGCTTTTAGGAAAAGCTTTTCCTAAAGTGTATTTCCAAAGCAAGATTATATTGACGATGTTCAGATGGGAGGTTAGTAAATAAAGTTAGTCCTTTACCCCTTAAAGTTTAGGTATACACAAAATATGACATTCAATTAATTTTTTGGAACAATTATTTGTAATTTCGAATAAATCTGAAAAATAAATTAAAGTCAATTTAACTTAGGGCTGATTTTTCAATTCTTGGATAAAACTTATCCGTCCAATAAAGTATTACACGATAATATTAAAATGTCACGTAAACTGTCAAATACGGGCAATTAGAATGTTTTTAAAATGGTAGTTTTATACATTATTCGACGAATAAGGTTTAACCAAGAATTGAAAAATCAGCCCTTAAACAAATAAAGAATACATATTTCTCACGGCTTCGGCTTCATGTTACTGCAATACAAGAGGCGCAATGCGGGTAAAACCGTGGGGCACAGCTAGTACCTATTTAAATAACAAGATACAAGATCTCACCAGGGCTATCCTTCGGCTCCATCTTTAGCTGTGCAATGCGGGGAAAACGTTGGAGCACAGCTAGTATATAACCTTCTTGGCTCCATATTCTCTAAGTTAACAGAATTTTCCTACATATAAATAACAAGATCTCACCAGGACTATCCTTGGACACCATGTTCAGCTGTGCGAAAGTGTCCACACAAAAGAACCTTGGGCTCATGGGACTGTTCACTTTCGGAGCAATGCGGGTAAAACCGCGGGACACAGCTAGTACATACACAATCAAGACTTATCCAGGATCTTGGGCACCTTCTCCTATATCTAATATATATAAATCTCGTGTCACAATGTTTGTCCTCAATGGACTCCTAAACCACTAATCCGATTATAATATAATTCGCACACCATGTGCAGTTCGATCCAACTTGAGAGATAGGATAGTTTAAACATGTAGGTACCACGGGCGAAGCCGGGGCGGACCACTAGTGTATATATAAATAGTAAAATCTCACCAGGACTATCCTTCGGCTCCATGTTCAACTGCGCGAATGTATGCGCACAAGACGAGAGCAGCTGCTCGTACTCGCAGATGGCGGCGTGTGTGCCGTTCACGATCTTGGGGCTCATGGGGCTGTTCGCTAGCAGCAGGCTTGTGCCGAATGTCGCGTTTAGTTCGCGAGTTTCTATAGAAACAATTGTTTATTTAACATTTTTTGCCGAGTGCGTTTCAAAATAATTCTAATTGGCATATATCAAATTCATAATTTTGCAAAAGAACGCTATTTTTTATTCTTAGGCCATTCTCCCATTACGATACGCACAGGAGATTCAAGTATCCTGCAGACTTGCATCGCCTGTGCGTATCGCAATGGGAGAATGGCCTAATGTTTATGTCGCGTTTGATAAACGATATAATAATATCTATAAAATTATACATATCATCTATATATTTCTAAACGTGTGGATTGTTATATTTATTATCTCTGGTGTAAAACTTACCTTTCAAAGAAATCCTCGGCTTCTTAGATACAACAATGTTCCCATTCTCTGATCCGAACATATCCACCAAGATTTCCGATGCCACGGTTTTGATTTCATTCCAGTCATCTGAAAAAAATATTATTAATAATAAATAAATAAATAAAATAGTCCTATAATATTTATTTATTATTTATTTATTAATAATGTGAAATAGATATTTGTTTTTTTTTTGTTTTTTTTGTTCGGTAAGTTGGATTTACATACAATAAAATCATAAAATATTATTGTTAACTTTTAAATTATAAATTACTAGCTGTGCTCCGCGGATTCACCCGCTTCGATTGCTCCACTCCTGTTGGTCGTAGCGTGATGATATTATAGCCTATAGCTTTCCTCGATAAATGGGCTATCTAACACCGAAATAATTTTTCGGAACGAAATCGGACCAGTAGTTCCTGAGATTAGCGTGTTCAAACAAACAAACTCTTCAGCTTTATAATATTAATATAGTAAGTCTATATATAATGTATTAGTATTTTTACATACCCAAAATATCTTGATTAGTAGTCCGTTGCGATGTTACAGTGAATCTAATAACATAGACACCTTTGAAACAGGCCGGAACTGCGTGTATATAACCTCTACCGTTCAGGCGTTTTAGAAGTAGTTCCGTTAGTGTATTATCGCCTTTTAGACGGAATGCTACCATACCTGTGTTGAAACGGGCGTTTTAAAAATGTCTGTTTTATAAAAAAATAGCGTATGTGCTGAGCACACGTGTCAAAAGTGAAACTTCTTTAGCAAGATTCAAAGATCAAAATCGTCGCCTTACTTCATGATGTGACGGTATTGCCATAACGCCTTGAAATTTCACTAAAAGCGCCTAAAGAAGATTCACTTCAATACAAAAGTGAGCATGTTAGATAATATTAATGCCAAGTACAAGGTAGATTATTTATTTCTTCTATACAGGGTGTCCCACTATTGGTATACTAAGCGCGAAGGAACTTGTAGTTTTGCATACACTAATCACGTAAAAAATACTTTAACAAAAAAATTACGTCAAAAATTTTTTGCTAAATTTTCCCCTAAAATCCATGTTTTCTCAAACTTCGCGCAGCCAGCATATACCGCTTCTCTAATATGAGCATTTTGTCTATGAAAACATAATCTTAAACGATAGCTCACGTGCTGGTGGCAAAGTTGGGTGGGTTGCTTGTTATGGGTGTACACATAGAGTTTTAAGAATTCATCTATTTGAAAAAAAAATGCGTCTGGAAGTTTATAAGTATTTTTTTACGTACTCAGCATATGCAAAACTATAACCTCCTATGAGCTTAGTATACCAACAGTGGGACACCCTGTATAAATATGGCTTATAATGCTTTTATAGTAGAATTCATACTAACCCAAGTTGCTTGGCTGAGGAATTTCGAAACGTTGATCAGCAAGCACCAAGGCTTCGAACATTTGCGCTAAACGCACGCCCTGTGAAGCAAATACATTTTAATAGTACCTATAAATATATTGACCGCCGCCTTGGTGCAGTGGTTGACGCGTGAGCGTAGCACCGAGGGGTCCTGGGTTCGATTCCCGGTGGAGACGAAGAAAAAAAAATGTCTCGGTCTGGCAGGACACAGAAGGCTGATCACCTACTTGTCCCTAAAGAAAATCGATCAGTGAAACAGATGTATAATGCATCTACCCCTTACCCCACTAGGGGACATGGGACTTCACTTATAAATAACTACCTATTCTAGTTTTAAATGTTTTGTTTGTAACATACAAAGGATATTTTTAATAATAATGAATCTTATCACAATGTTAATTTTTAAGAGGCTCTAGATCTAACTAATAGAATGTTATCTTGATTTTAAAGGTAAGTTTTGATGGGAAATTCGACTGTTTTTTCTTCTAAGGTCTGATTTTTCAATCCTTGGTTAAAACTTATTCGTCGAATAATGTATAAAACTACCATTTTAAAAACGTATTCTAATTGCCCGTATTTGACAGTTTACGTGACATTTTAATATTATCGTGTAATACTTTATTGGACGGATAAGTTTTAACCAAGCATTGAAAAATCGGCCCTTATAGCCATTTTGGACACTATTTCATTGACAATTGTAATAGATATTTCTATTACGAAACATCTAATATGTATTACTAGCTGTGCTCCGCGGTTTTACCCGCAGTGCTCCGCTCCTGTTGGTCTTAGCGAGATGATATTATATATATAGCGTATAACCTTCCTCAATGAATGGGCTATCTAACACCGAAATAATTTTTTGAATCGGACCAGTAATTCCTGAGATTAGCGCGTTCAAAAAACTCTTCAGCTTTTGAAAATAATAATAGAAATACTTATACTACCTCTCGGATATGCTTCTGAAGTCCAGAAATTCCATAGTTTCTCAGAACGAACCACAGCTTCAAGGCTCGGAAGCGACGGCTTAAAGGTATCTGCCAATGCTGAAATTTAAATAAATAATATTAGAGATTATTAAAACAAATGTTAAAAATACGATTATGTATCCAAGTACCTGTGCATAACATAACTACCCGATAATTGTATACTTTGGAATGGATTCATTTTTATTTATTTATTTATTTATTTATCTACTACAATAATACAATTCATTATAAATTAAATTAAACTGGCACAAACATAATCTCTTTAGAGATTTACCGCGCGCCAGCGCCGTCGACATAGAAAATAAAGATTCGATAATATAATATTGATAAACAAAAATACATATTAGTTATTACAGACATTCATTCACAAAACTAACAAAAATATCCCGCAACATCTAAGTACAATACATCTTTTATTTAATTATCATAAGAAATAACAAACGTGGGTAGAAACAAAAAATATTAATCTACATCTTATCGCAACTGCGGTCTGCACTCTGCACCCACAGGGTGTTGATTTTCGCTTACAGAATTAATTAATTGATAAATTGATTTACATTTTTTACATACACAATTATATGTCAGTAGATAATGGATGGATGGATTTTAATCGATTTTTCTTAATAATAAATCGATTAAGAATGTTTTTTGAAGTGAAAACTTCTTTAGCGGCGTTGAGCACTTTTTCTGTAATGGGTATAAAATCTTAAACTCGCGTCAGGACACGTGACCTGATCGAAAAAGCGTAAGACGGATACCATTCCAAAATATCAAACATGCTCAACGTTAATAATCAAGTTTTCACTTCTGCCGGCACTCCCCCAGTGCAACCCGTCTTTTTTTTCTATTCATTTATTAGATTTCAACCCATTCCTTTGTAAACACATTGAAACGAGTGTTAAAGCATATGAATTTGTTTAAAATTAAATGTATTGTATTGTTTAATCTTAAATATATAATATAACTCAAAGGATGACTGACTGACATTGTGATATATTAACGCACAGCCCAAACCACTGAACGGATCGGGTTGAAATTTGTCATGCAGGTAGATGTTAGGACGTAGACATCCGCTAAGAAAGGATTTTGATCAATTCTATCCCCAAGGGGATAAAATAGGGGAAGTTTGTACCAAGATTTATCTTTTCCATGCAGGCGAAGCTGCGGGCAACAGCTAGTTTATGATAATGTATTATTTCTAGTTTTTAATTTATGTTAATAAACCAAGATCTCTTCGTCATATAATATGGTTAGTTCTTGTTAAAGGGCTGATTTTTCAATCCTTGGTTAAAACTTATTCGTCGAATAATGTATAAAACTACCATTTTTAAAACGTATTCTAATTGCCCGTATTTGACAGTTTACGTGACATTTTAATATTATCGTGTAATACTTTATTGGACGGATAAGTTTTACCCAAACATTGAAAAATCGGCCCTAAATAAACAAATTATGTTAAATAAAAAAATAAAAATAATTAAGTTGCATATTCTTAAGTAGTTAGTAGTTTCCCTTTACTTAGAATTATGTTATTTGGTATTTTATTCCCAAGTATTAGTTTTTTTCAAAACCATCCACCATTTTAAATAAAAACACATACAAGAGGCTCCTTCTTTTCAGGGTTTTCAAGTTGGATCGCTTTATCACACCCAGACGCCATTTTGTTATACCCATGAAGGTTTTCATCATCAGTGACGGAATCATCTTTGACGTCTTGAGTTCTAATGTTATGTCGTGCGGTGTTCGCTTTTTGTGAACCAACCTTGTAATGTAGTAAATTAATTAATATTTTGTTTGAATTTTTACAGTTGAACAGTTTTTTTTTTCATTAACATGTCTAAAATGGGTACATAGGACATAATATATCTTGGTCATTACAAAAAATATTAGAGGAATGAAATAGAGAGGTAGTATACATTTTTATGTTTTCATCAATTTTCATTTCAAATTTCTAAACCATTAAAATTAAATTAACATTACTTACCATGTAATCAATCGCTTTTCCTGAAAAATAAAGATTTTCTTTAGTGAATTCATTTTAGCTTTTAATAAATACAGACTTCGAGAGAGCAAAAGTTCCCAAAAATACTGACTTTAGGCAACAGTTTGGTAAAAAAGAATTGTTTCAATTATTGCTTTTAAAAGCAGTAAATTACGTTTTAATAATCAATAAAGTTATTTTAAAATATAACTAAAGTTACCGACCTGAGTTTTCATGTCTCAAATATATAGGATTTACGTTAAAAGTCCTGTGTAGAGCTGTGCTATCTCTCACCCTGAAAATATTTGTAAAATAAATGTTTAATAAACATAGTTATAATTAATAACAAGTTATCTTTGTAGAATATGCAAGTTTTAATAATTTGCAAATAATAAATAAATAAATATTTCAGGACAATTTTCACACGGCACGATCTGATCCCATACTAAGCTTTCGCTTGTGTTATGGAAACCAGTTGGCTGATAAACATACATATATAATTTTATTTTAAATAATAATTAACACCCAGACACAGAGCAAACATGGATGTTCATCACACAAATATTTGCTCCTGGTGGGAATCGATCCCACGACCACTAACTTGGAAGGCAGGGTCACTTCTATAACTTAGCCAACCGATCAGTCTATTAATAATGTTAGAAATTATTATTATAATTAATTACGAGTTATTTCAATTACATTGTAATATTATTTATTATTTAATGTCAGTTTTAATTTTAACATTTCATTCAACTTTCAGAATTTTTAAGTCAATCTTCTTTTTAAAAAAATCTACTACCATTTTAAAACATACCCTGAATCCTGATTATTAATATTTTACACAGGATAGTAATATTATAAATTATAATCTATGAAATAATAACTCAATTAATACTGAACTATTAAATGCAAAAATCTCACCACATAGCGGTACAGTCGAAGTTCACCATCAACCATTTTGACGGGTTAAAAGCGAAAGAATCCGCCATTTCAACACCGTCAAGCCAGTGTCTGAAATAAATATTACATATTATAATATAATATACTATTCATTGTAATTTATATGTGTTTGAAAATAATATAAAACAAATGTTATCCCGCTTTTACGCTTAGAAGCGATGACTTAAGATCTATTTTTATATGCATATATAATTTTTTTTTGTTAAGCTGCTAAGATAGTAAATAAATAATAATAAATATGCTTTAATATTGCTATGCTCTGCTATAATGCTACGAGTTACAAACGTACATGGCACGCGACGTTTTACGTGAACTAAAGTATATGAAAAATGAAAATTATGTGACATACAAAAAACTAGCTTTCCGCCCGCGGCTTCGCCCGCATTTTCAATGAAAATCCCATATAGTTCCCGTTCCTGTGGGATTTCCGGGATGAAACCTACCTATCCTATTTGTTAATCCAAGTTACCATCTATATGTGTGCTAAATTTCATTGTAATCGGTTCGGTATTTGCGTGAAAGAGTAATAAACATACACATACACATCCATCCTCACAAACTTTCGCATTTATAATATTACTAGAGGTCCGCCCCGGCTTCGCCCGTGGTACATATTTCGCAATAAAAGGTAGCCTATGTCCTTTCTCGGGTATCAAAATATCTCCATACCAAATTTCATGAAAATTGGTTCAGTAGTTTAGGCGTGATTGAGTAACAGACAGACAGACAGAGTTACTTTCGCATTTATAATATTAGTATGGATGTATGATTTGTGAATATCAAACGCAACAGCAACATCTATAGTGGAAATGCACCCTAAAAGTTGATACAAACCTAAACTCCGGGCATATAAAGGCGCTGCCAGCATACGCAGCGTCTACATGAAGCCAGGCCGAATGTTTCTCGCACACTTGACCAATTTCACGAAGATTGTCGAACGCTACAGATCCTGTTGTACCGAGGGTTGCGCATACCTGTTTATTTATTAAAATATATATTAATTTATTTAAATCTTTTATTAAACACACACACAAGAGAAAAAAGAAGGAATAAACACAGAAAAAAATTAAAATAGATAAGTTTATTTATAATACACAATTCACTAGAAAGATATTTCAATTTTTATTAACAGTACTAGCTTTTCGCCCGCAGCTACGCCACTCGCCAGCGTAGCCAAAGTTAAACCTGCATAGTACCAGTTCCCGTAGAATTTTCGGGATTAAAACTATACTATAAGTTCCAAATTTCATGAAAATTGGTTCAGTTGTATATGCGTGAAAGTGTAACAAACAATCAAATATACAAATCGCATTTATAATTTTGTTAGGATTAATTGTTATTAATTTTATATTTAAAAAAGCAAATATAACTTTAAAAATATTGCTTCTATAGATATTTATGTTAATTGGAATGCTATTTAGTCGGATACCGTATTGATACATTAATTACCTACGTTAGTATTGCATGACCGTTAATCTAGTTATCCTACACTCCTACAGCCTACTTAATAAATTAAAAATACTTATATGTATTATGATCTATCATACAATAAATGTGTGCGTGTACTAGTGTACACACGTAAGAAGTGAAACTTCTTTATGACCTTATTTTTCAAAAAATAATTTTCTATATGCAACTTTACAGAAATACGTCGAATCACGCGTGGTAGGGATGAATGATGAAAAAAATGATGGTGCGTAACGGAAAAATGTCACGCGTAACGAAAAAATGTTACACTAAATTTTTTTCCAACCCCGATAAAGAAGTTTCACTTCAATTAATACGAATGTATAGTTAATAGAAAACAGAGTTAAACAACATGGCTGTAGTATAATTTAAATGAATGAAAAAAATATCAAATAATAAATTTTTGAATCCTTATTATGTTGAGACGAATCAAATCATAATTAAAAAGAAACAAAAAACGCGCTCATAATTTAAAAGCAGAGCGTATGTGCACAAGTGTCAGAAGTGAAACTTCTTTGTCTAAATCTTAATAAATTTTATTCTAAAACCTTCCTCTTGAATCATCAATTTATTAAAAGAAACCGCATAAAAATCCGTTGCGAAGTTTTCAAGATCTAAGCATACGGATATAGGGACAGGAAAAGCGACTTTGTTTTATACTAGGTATGTAGTGAATATTCTATTACTCCAGACGAAGTCGCGAACATCAAATATGTCGGAAGCCTAGTTGGTTTAGTAATCCGTTTAATAAAAAGCCTAAATTATATTTATATGGCCTTATTATAAGTAAATAGGAAATCAAATACATAATCTATCTATACTAATATTATAAAGCTGAAGAGTTTGTTTGTTTGAACGCGCTAATCTCAGAAACTACTGGTCCAATTTGAAAAATTCTTTCGATGTTAGATAGACCATTTATCGAGGAAGGCTATAGCCTTCCTCGATAACCTATAGGTTATATATCATCATGCTAATACCAACAGGAGCGGAACACTGCGGGTGAAACCGCGGCACGCAGCTAGTATTCTATAATTAAACTACGATCGTAGACGATTGCTGGTTTTATTCAAATTCAAATTCAAAATTCAAATTGCTTTATTTGCAGAATGTAGAATAAAGATGTTTATAGATCGACGCCCCCCGCGAATAATCCGGTAATCGTAAAAGTGTAAATGTTCAGGAAAAATAAAAAACCATTTTTCCTTAATAACTCCATTAAACAACAAGTATCAGAGACTTTTAATATCGCATATGGAAGCTAATTTTTTCAGCTATCTGGTTATTTCAACAAAATTTAAGTAGTCCCAAGGGCTTCGTTATAATTTAACTGGATTCATTTTACTATACTAGTGTAGGTCAAGCTCTGGTCAGTAATGTCACTTACGATATTGTTCGTGTAAATTTATATTTTCGACGGCAACAGTAAAATCTTGTTGCGCTAATATTCGTGTTATTTGTTTTGTATACTGAACATTTGTAATAATCTATTATTTAGTTATTCGATTGTTTAACAGTAACGTACATTTTATTGTTATAACTATTACTGTTTATTCGAATAGTTTACTTAAGTATTATTTGATGATTATTATAGTATGTTTTATGAAATACAGGACATTTTAGTAAATGAAACAACTTTGGATTGTTTCACAAAACACGATAGTTATTATTATCATAGAAAATAGACACTGCACTGAAAACACGACTATTACACATGATTACACAGTCATGAAAATTATACTATGGTCCTATTACAGTTAAAAATGTAATCAGAATCCTCATCAGAACCTCACAGAAGGCGAATCCGCCGTGACCAGTCAGTACTTGTGTGGTGTGGTGTGTGATGTCTTTTTCGCGACTACCTTGTATACAGCAGCAGCGCTTGGGAAAAAGGGCTTCGCGACTCCGGCCGTTCTTCCTACATCGTTTCTCCTGTCCCATTCGCTGATCGTATCCTGTCCCAAAATACGCTTGACGAATGAAACAGGACACAGATCGTAATCCGGTTTCCGGAAAGGGCGGCTCCGACTCGACGGCCGCAATCTTGCTGCCGTTCCTATAGACCCTGAAGACGTGGCTGTTCACCACGTCGGCATAGGCATCTATCAAGCCAAACCCCAGCTCTACTTGCTCTGCCGTATGTGGGTCCGTATCGCGGGTGCCATTCGTTCCATCTCCCTGTCCCTCAACACCGCCGGGTGCGACACACCACTCTTGATCTCATAAAGCGTCGAAGCTTCGAGTATCCTGAGGTCAAGAGGGAGAATCCCAGCCAACAGCATCGCAGAGTTCAGGGAGACAGTCCGATATGCTCTGCAGATCTTCTGGGCAAAACCCCGTTGAACGGTGTTAAGCCTCTTTTGGACCCCCATCTTTCCCGCTTTGGGTGCCCACGCTGCTGATGCATACAATATAGTCGGTTATATAACTGCGATATATATAGTCTTAACTACTTGGGGGTTAAGCCCCCAACTTACTTTAGCTCCTCTTGCTAATAGCTTATAAGGGGCGATTGCCTTTTTGCAAACGCTCCCGACATGGGCGTTGAATGTCAGGCCGCCATCAATAGTAAGGCCCAGTATCTTAATACTTTCGAAATATTGGATGTCCACACTCCCCATTACAAGTCGTGGCCTGTAAAATTTTAATTTTCGTGTCGAGAGCAGGGCACATGTCTTGTGTGGCGCGAATTTTAGTTTATTTCTGACACCCCATTCGTCAATTTTCCTCAATGTGCAGTTTGCCTTCGTCTCTACTTCTAAAGCAGTATCTCCATCAAACACTAGCACAATGTCGTCGGCAAAAGCCTGACAAAACGCATCCATCTCCTCTAACATCCACAGCAGAGGATCCAGCAAGAGGTCCCACAGGAGCGGCCCACCTATGGAACCCTGCACGCGCCCCTTGTTGGTCTCTCTACTCACTTCCACACCCGCATACCTAACTTTCACACCTCTTCCACTCAGGTATCTGCTGATCATCCGCCTTACGTTCCCCGGACACCCAACTTCGGCCAACCGAACCTTTATGGCTGGCCACCAGGCGCTGTCGAAGGCTCCCTCTATGTCTAGAGATACCACAACAGAAATCTTCTTCTCCTCCCTCTTATTTCTGATGTGGCTACCTAGTCTATAGAGGGCGTCCTCGGTGCTCCTCTGTGGCATGAAGCCATGCTGATGGGGGCTTATTTTGGGCAGCAGGTAGAACCTGAGTCGGACGACCAGCATCTAATGAAGATGAAGATGAAGGTTTCGATGTGGTCTATTCTGATGCCTGCCTCGTTTATCTATCAAACTTTCATCTCTTTTAATTTTTTCTAAGGCTGTGTAAATCATTTGCTCAGTAATAGAAAGAGTGTTTAAAAAAATACCTTGCATACTTGCACTCCATAATGAAAGTAGCGGGAAATCGATTTCTTAATAAAACCCCGAATAAGCCTGTACTAGCACTTAATTAAATAATGTAGAAAACTTTTTACCTGAATAATATCGTAACAACGTTTACTGTCAAATCATATTGATATTATTTTTCGTAAAGATCTAAAACCATATTATTCGTTTCAAATACATTTTAATGTTATTTTATGGAATAAACGCGTAGTTTTTTATATCTTCGTAAATAAAGATAGAAAAATTCTGAAAAAAATTTACATGGTGTATTTTAACTTCTAGATGCCGAAAAACGCATAACATGAAGAACCCCGTAATAGGTCATTACCGGATTATTCGCGGGGGGCGTCGAGATACTTTAGGTTAATACTATACGTTTAGGAAGAAACAACGCAAGTAGAGCCGCGTTAATAAGCTAGCGTAACAGGTAACGCGCTTCTCATCAATAATAATTAAATTCCACTCGCTTTGGAAGAAAATTACACATTAATACCTTCATTTATCTCAACACGATGTTGCCTGTTAGGATTAAAAAAGATGCGATATAAAAAGCTCAAGAGTCAAGATAAACATAAACATATAGATATTTAAAGGAATTTCTAATAATATTTAAATGTATGTTATTCTCGTAAAACTAATAGCAAAGGAATCTTATATATAAAAATGAATCGCAAAATGTGTTGGTAAGCGCATAACTCGAGAACGGCTGAACCGATTTCGATCATTCTTTTTTATTATATTCCTTGAAGTACGAGGATGGTTTTTATGTAGAGAAAACGTAAATATGTACCACGGGCGAAGCCGGGGCGGACCGCTAGTAATAAATAAAAATGTCACGCGTAACGAAAAAATGTTACACTAAATTTTTTTCCAACCCCGATAAAGAAGTTTCACTTCAAAAACATGACGGAAAATTTAAAAATACGACAAACAAATTCAATAATTTTTTTCAATCATTAGGTATCTCTTAAAATTTTGCGATAAACTTTTTTGAAAGCCAACAGCAAAGGATAAAAAAATTGTAAAAAATGTAATTTTTTTAAAAAACTACAGAATTTGTGTTTTAATCAAAGTTATTCAATGGAAAATCGAAGAAAAATCGCTTTGAAAATCCGCAACATACTTCTAAAAACTGTTATAAGTATTATATTTATTCATTTCATTAATAAGAAAAAAATATTACACTTCTTGTATATGAAAAAACTAAAACCAAGGGATAATAATAAAGTTAAAATTACCACCATCTTATCTCAATTCTTTCGCATCATTAACAAAGAAAATCGCCATTTTAATTTACAATTTATTTTATGAAAGCAATTTGTATATTGTCCCTGTTGCATTATTAGTGTTTCAAGATTGTAAAACCTCACAGGGACCAATTTGTAGGAATCAAAGATGGCGGACAGCTGTGACGTCATTTAAATTAGAATGTTTTAAATTTGTAAAGGGAACTGAAATATTACGTTGGTTGAGATTTATATAATTGTAATATTTTTCCTATTTGTAACAAGTAAGAAAATGTGTTTAAAATGTCGTGCTGATTTTTACAGTCTGAGATTAGATATTTCTTGTTATATTAAAAAAAGTTATTATTTTCATTTTAATCATTAGGTTAAGTACTTTCGATATCAGTTTAAAGTTCTTTGATATCTGCAATAGTTACGGAACAATCGCCTGTGCACACTTAACGATTACACCCTGTATATGTGATTTAAATTTTGATTTCATAGAATATATACTAAATATTAAATTGGAAAACAACATGAAAAACGTTTTGCTATGACTATCACAACAAAATATAATCTCGAAATTGCAAATACTTTTAATTTAAGTTATTGCACGCCTCATAAGCGAAGCGTTGAGGTGGGTACTACTGTCACTTCGCGCAAAACATCTGATTTTTCAAACTTAAAATGTCTTTATGTATCATACATTGCACTTGTAAGATAATACATACACACACATATTAAGAAAAAACACTATTTTTAACATTCATGATATTTTTGATGTCATTTTTGTTATTTAAACTAGTTAAAAAACAGTTTAAAAAAGTTCTGTCTTGGACGTCCGTGTGTCTGTATGTGCGGAGGATTTTCTTGTTAACACGATAGCGACCGAAATACTTTACTAATCGAGTCTTTTTTTTTCTCTTACGCTTGAGTATGCTCAGGAATAGAACCCTTTCATTTTTCAGGGTCTGATTCGATGTGGTTTAATTGTTATTAAATAAACAAAAATAATAATTAATAAATATTTATTAAAAAAAAATATGAGGCGTGCACTTTTGGATTTTCCAAATTATTTAAATTATCTTTTATCTTTTTTATTTCAGAAACTTATAGTACGAATCGAAATATTCCTTTCGTGTTTAGATATACCTTTTGTCGAGGACGGCTTCATACACTCTCCCCGTCTCATCACTTTTCCTGGGCATTATTAATAATGACCGGGAAAAGTGATTCATGCCATTTTAATCACATAGCCCAATTGAGTAGGGCATTATTGATACAGACCGGCTATTATGAATAGTGCCTGGACTTATCAAATTGCCCATAACATAAATATTTAAGTCACTTACCCAAAACGGAACAAGGCCCTTAGCTTTATCGCTAAGTATAGCTTCATCTAGTTTATCGCCTCGCATGCACTGCTTCTCATCAGACTCGATGTAACGCATTCTCACCAGACCTACAATAAGTCTAGATTTTGAGTTTGAAAAAAAAAGGGTAGTTACACATTTTGATTAAAAAAGACGTGTGGCATTCGGGGACTGCCGCGGTAAAGCTATTGCATGCTATGCCTTCAAGCCACACCTCCGTGCCCGTCGGAGTGGGGAGCGTGAGGTTTTTTCGTTACGGAATTTCTGGGTGCGGTCCCCGCGCTCAAGGCCCGCGATAGAAGCTATGCAATAGCTTAATAAAGATTATTTATTTTGTTTTTTACTATGTTTATTTAGCTTATTAGTTTGAGCTGAAGTATGATATGATTAGAAGTGTATACTGTATAAGTTTCATACATCAGATGAAGTAATTTGATTTGGGGACATAGACGTACTATAAAAAAATGTGTGCGTGTACTAGTGTACATACGTAAGAAGTGAAACTTCTTTGTGACCTTATTTTTCAAAAAATAATTTACTATATGCAACTTTACAGAAATACGTCGAATCACGCGTGATAGGGATAAGAAAAAGATGGCGCGTAACGGAAAAATGTCACGCGTAACGAAAAAATGTTAAACTACATTTTTTTCCAACCCCGATAAAGAAGTTTCACTTCAATAACTAGTCACAATAGCCTATTAAAAGATCTTCAAAAATGTCCGAGCGGCAAAACATTTAAATTCACACCTTATTTCGTGGCAGTAATATTCAAAGTCGTATACGCTCAATAGATTTGCCTAAAAGATTCGTAGACGTCGCGTAGCAATTGCCTTGGACAATTTTTTGCATGATCGGGAGTGTTGGTGTCTATTGTATGCAGTAGTGCAGGTAGGCAGATGTCACACGTTGAAGAATATTGCTTTTTATGTTACCCCATGCCATTTTTCTTTATGAAATATAGTATAAGTGGACCATCACCATATAATCCAGTGATTTCAACTGCCATTAAAACACAATTTTGAGAGTAAAAGAAAATCGATGTATCGATTTCGTTTATCAAAGATTTAATTTTACACCTCTAAAACTTGACTCGGAACTTACTCGACAGCAAAAAATTCATAGGCACTAGGCAATGCCTGTTTGGCAGGACCATAAAATGATTAACATTATTATAATCTATACTAATATTATAAAGCTGAAGTTTGTTTGTTTGTTTGAACGCGCTATTCTCAGGAACTACTGATCCGATATGAAAAATTCTTTCGGTGTTAGATAGCCAATTTATCGAGGAAGGTTATAGGCTATATATCATGCCGCTAAGACCAACAGGAGTGGAACCACGAGGGTGAACCGCGCGGAGCAGCTAGTTTTATGATAAGAGCGGCGGATATTTTGTGGTAAATCTATACTAATATTATAAAGAGGAAAAGTTTGTAAGTATGTATGTATGTATGTATGTATGGTTTTCACGCAAAAACTACTGGACCGATTTCAAAAATTCTTTCGCCATTAGAAAGCTGCATCTTTACTGAGCAACATAGGCTATATTGTATTTTCAAAAAAATTAGAGATCCTTACCAAAAATGCAATAATGTAACCCAAGGTGTAAAAAAATCCTCAATAAAACTTCTGTCATCGCGTGCGCTGCGGAATCTATTGAAGATAGAACAAAAAAATGTTCTACGGTATTATAGAATGGATCAATATCTACAAGAAAGTCCGCGATACCATATGTCCATCTTCAGTAGTTATGTTACTACAACAACTTTTTTACGTTTTCAAAGTAAATAGATGTGCCGACAGTAATCAAACCATGTTATCCATACATATATATTAATCCTTATCCCATTAAATGATGTTTTATTATAGACTGTTTCAATACCAGCAAAATACTTTTTAAATGAAAAGAATTGGATATTCCATTCAAAAGATATAACGAATTTTTAAAAGTGTCAATCTACAGAAAATAGTAGGTATAGATACTGAGTTCGAGCAGGCCGTAGTGCGGGGGTCACGACTCACGGAGGAATTCTACCAATATGCGTCTTGACGGAACACAGTGGGGTTTTCAAGTTTTGGTCGGTAGGAATCCGACATAACCCACGGCCCCGGAGTCCGTGGGTATCTATGAAAGATTTCCCCACTAAAACAAAAAAAAAAAAAGGCCGTAGTGCGGGACGGGGTAAAGGTGATTTTCATGTGATTAAAAATTAAACCTATAGTCCGACCTATATAGTAGACTTTTCACTGTAACGATATCGCTATCTATGCGGGTGAAACCGCAGGGCATTGCTAGTATAATATAAATGCGTATAAAGATTTAACACATAAACATAATATTAATTAGTCAATTGTTATTTCTAGCACTCACCAATAAGCCCAGCTTTTTCCACAGAAGAATGTGCCTGGTCAGAGCAGTAGCAGATCAAATGCCCCAATAGTTCAGAAGACTGCAGTTCAGGGTTCAGTTTGGACAGCTCCATCAGAGCTCTCGTACGAGCTGCTAGAAGGCTCACCAGGGTTGCTTCGCTTGCTGTTGTCTATTTTACATTCAAATTAACTGTATTTGATGTTATATAGTCAGTCAGGCATTGGTAAGTCTTTAGATTTTTTTTCGGATATTTATGTATTATGTAAGATTTCAACTGCTTGAATTGAAATATTTACACAGCATAATTGTTAATAAATTTTACTGATTAAGTAACTGATCGAAAAGACTATGAATCTGATTGGTTCCAATTTTATGCCTAAACTCACTTGTACACAATAATTACTCAAAATACTCAATTAAAGACTAAAAATCAAACAGCCAACATAAAAACACATTACATTAATTTGAACATTACCTGTAGCTTATAAAATAAGAATACCTGTATAACACCACCCCCAGGGCTATCATTCTTCTCATTAAGAAAGCATTCTGGTAGACCGAGCAGCTTGCCCAGCCAGTTCATGGCTATGGTCTCCAGTTCCGTTCCAGCGGGTGACGAGGCCTATTGTAGAAGGACCCAAGGATTATACGTTTAGAAATTAAAGATTTTAACGGATTTGAAACGCGATTTATTCATTACTAGTGGTCCGCCCCGGCTTCGCCCATGGTACATATTTCGCAATAAAAGGTAGCCTATGTTCTTTCTCAGGGTCTGTGCCAAATTTCATCAAAATCGGTTAAGAGGCTTATGCGTGAAAACAATACATACATAATTACAAACTTTTCCTATTTATAATATTAGTATAGATAATATGTATAATTAACCCGACGTTTTGCATTAGCAGCGAGCGAGGTCACGGGGAGACTAATTATGAATAAATCACGTTTAAAATGCATTAAAATCTTCAATTTCTAGTTACGTCATCTTCACCATCAACATACATGATATTCACTACTGATTGGAGCATTAGTAGATAATATAAGGGAAGCAAAAACTTTGCAGGTAGGTTTTTTAGGGCGTAATACAAAAAATAGATAATCTAAAACCTACTGTTTATGGTTAGATTCAAATATCGATCACTGGACCACCACTAATCTTTTTCTTCTCTATTTAAATAACAATGAATCGCCAAATGTGTAAGAGTAAATCTCGGGAACGGCTCTACCAATTCGCATGGTTTTTATGGAGAGACAAAACGTGAATATGATGGTATTATTTTCAAATTTTCTTTCAATAATTATGTTATTACTTAAATACTTACCCAAGTAAAACACAATACATTCAGAGCACTAGACAGCATTTCCCCCATGATAGAAGGGTATGACGTCAGAGCCGGGAAGTATGCGTGCATGTGGGGACTCTGCCAGTGGACAATCTAGAGAAGAATTCGTTTTTACTATACTGTAATTTTGTATGTATTTTGTAATTTAACTGTATATAGTGATTATTTAATTTGTAAAAAAATTTTTGCACGCCGTTTAAGATGGCAGTATATTATGTGATAAAAATATTGTATATAATATCTTTAAATTACCACATACAAGCAAATAAGAAATGAACAATTATTAAAGATGTGTACATTTGTATATTTTTTGTAAGTATATGGGTACAATTTAAAATTATTATTTTTTTAAATTATTATTTTCGAATTCAAAATCAGTGCAGTGACCGCGTAATAATAGAACAAATATAAAAACAAAAAATCCGACAAAACTGTAAATATTCATAAAATTCATAACATTGCAAATTCCAGTATACGTTGGTAAGATTACCTTTTTGAAAAATTAATATTTCAATTGACTATTACTGCGACACACTGAAAGAACGCATAATATATTAATGCGTTATAGCTCGACGATTGAACATTCAATCAACCATTTTCAATAACCATTACTTACCCCAGGCATAATATGCTCCTGCACATCTTTAAAGATATCATCCCACGACTCCGGTGAATGAGGCGCTTCGTTCGGCAACCGCTTATGTAAGTACCCTGGCTGCACGTCAGGGTACACACGGTTATCACCGACATTCTCCAAGTAATCCGCTATGAAGTCCACTAGCTCTTTGGCTGTTGAAAAAACAATATTGCATATTTATAATCATAATGTTCAAGGATTTGCGGCGGATCGGCAGCCGATTACGCAGGTAAACTGCCACATATGTGTTACGTGGGTACCCTACCGCTTGAGTTAGGGTACATGCAGTTGTCATCGACATTCTCGATGCAATCGGCTATGAAGTAACTGTTTTGCGGGTAGTATGATGTAAGAAAAAAAATAGAATACGAACATTGAAGGTACGTTTAAAATAATGCGCTAAACAAACTACCTATTTCATTATTGTGACATGACGGTATCATTGAAAAATAATAAAATATTGAAATACCTAGCAAATCATGTTTTTATACTTTGTAAAAGTTGCTTAGATAACATTTTAACGTTTTATCAGTGGTTCAAGTTTGTTAATTATTTATCAAAAAATAATGATTAAAATGAAATGAAATTTGTAAGTGAAACTGATTCGTCAGGCTTTAAAATTCCTACTTCCCTACTAATATTATAAATGCGAAAGTAACTCTGTCTGTGTGTCTGTTACGCTTTCCCGCTTAAACTTCTCAACCGATTTTCATGAAATCTTTAGACCCTGAGAAAGAACATAGGCTACCTTTTATTTCGAAAAAACACCACGCGGGTGAAGCCGCCGGCGGAAGCTAGTTAAAAATATATTTAAAGATTTATTAAATCTATCATAAGAATTGATGTAATATAGCCATTTATAATAAAAATTTGAATAAATTAATCATTAACTATTCACATGTGCTTTTAATAAGAAACGTCAGATTTTCAATTTGTCTTAAAAACTTTATTTCAAAACAAATTTAAAACTGATATGCGTATATTATTGTTTTATGTATTTTTTCTTACTTTGTTACACATGTACTTTAAAACTCATGTACGTTTTCTTGAAAAGAAACGTACAAAGAACTAAAATTGAAACTTCTATCACAAAGGTTTTAATTTACATGTCAATTGATCACATGATACTCTGTCAATTGATTAAGTTTCAGAAAAGTCTAATCCAATTATTTATTATCTACTTATAAATGCTTAGTATGTTCCTATACAGGGTGTCCCACTTCCTGAAAATCCATGTTTTCTTCTCTAGCTTCGCGCAGCCGGCCGCTATACATATACCGCTTCGCTAATGAGAGCATTTTGTCTATGAAAACATAATCTTAAACCGTTTAAGATTATGTTTTCAGTTAAACGATAGCTTAGGTACGGGTGGCAAAGTTGGGAGGGTTGCATGTTAGGAGTGTACACAAAGAGTTTTAAGAATTCTTTTATTTGAAAAAAAATGTGGCATTTTATTTTATTTTTATTTATTTATTTATTTCAGGTAACAGACAATAAATTGTACAGACCCATATTATAAATACCTTACAGACTAACATACATAAAATAATTTATAATTTAATAAGTATTTTTTACGTACTCAAAACTCAAAACTTTACATAACTAAAACTTTGCAAAACTATAACCTCCATTGAGCTTAGAATACCAGTGAGACACCCTGTATACTTGTGTATTCTTTTTGGATCACAATGTATAGGTACCAATAGTTACATCAAATGAATAAATAAATTCTAGAACAAAAACTATACATCCTTAACATCAGAAACAATCAATAAGACAACAATAAAATCCAATACAACACGTTTATTACAAATCCTACCATTTGTGATTCAATCGAACAACTTATGGTGATCCCGGATACATTTTTATGCCGTTGCTCGTCGTTTGGCAGACATATTGGATTTTGCATGACTATTAACTTAGACGACATTTTTTTTAAACAACTGCGAAGATTTTTCTGTTTGTCAATTGGATCTAGATTGATTTATTTCCTAAATGTATTAGAAACTAGCGGTCCGCCCCGGCTTCGCCCGTGGTACATATTTACGTTTTCTCTACATAAAAACCATCCTCGTACTTCAAGGAATATAATAAAAAAAGAATTATCGAAATCGGTTCAGCCGTTCTCGAGTTATGCGCTTACCAACACATTTTGCGATTCATTTTTATATATAAGACTAGCGGTCCGCCCCGGCTTCGCCCGTGGTACTTACGTTTTCTCTACATAAAAACCATCCTCGTACTTCAAGGAATATAATAAAAAAAGAATTATCGAAATCGGTTCAGCTGTTCTCGAGTTATGCGCTTACCAACACATTTTGCGATTCATTTTTATATATAAGATAAGAAGATAAGATAGAAATTATAGTTTATTTTTGAGGAAGATTTTTTGACATGCTTCTATTTCAGCTGTATGTTTGTATGAGCATAAGCGTGTTATGTAGATTTTTACCATTTTTTAACGTCAAACAAAAAAATGTATGTTAACATATACTTAGTTAAAAAAGACACACGAAATAACAATTAAAAAAAATAAAATTATTGTATTGTCGCCGATCAGTGATAAGTGTTCGAAATTAAATCTGTAGTTTGAATCAGGAATTGGTGACATGCAAACGCATAGGTGAAGCGTGTAAAAAACCAAAATTATCACATACTAGCTGTGCTCCGCGGATTTACGCGCAGATCTTAGCGGCATGATATAGCCTTTAGCCTTCCTCGATAAATGGGCTATGTTTTCTAATACCGAACCTACGTACTTACATTTAAGTGATTAACCACTACAGCAAAGGTCTATTTATACTGGAAGTGACTACGACCATGAATTATTTATTTATTTATTTAGAGCAAGGGTACAGGGTCAATGATCATATATTAATAAATATATATTCCTAATAGATAATTGATAATCCTAAGCTCAGACTATACAATTATGTTAACGATATGCATATAATAATAATTATAGATTTATTGTTTTTTCTAGGCTGTTTAGTTATTTATTGATCTTTGATAGTCTTGTTTACAGAAAATTTACTTCGGCTGATACATAATAACAATATTTCTAAGGCCGTATTCAGAAAGAAAGGGAAACTTATAAGCGCTTACTGGCGCTTGTCAGCGCTGTAAACCCGCGCAGGAAAATGTATGAACCTGCGCCGATTCATATATTTTATTCGGCGCGGATTCATATATTTTCCTGCGCCGGTAAGCGCTTATAAGTTTTCTTTCTGAATACGGCCTAAGAACGAATACAATATTTCTTATCTTTTACTGAAAATATCGCAACCATATCGTAATATATGTATTTTACTGTAAATTCGTAAACATTACAATTAAAATAATATTATATTTGTAATAGATTATACACAATACATCTATATCTATGTCGCAGGTTTTTCATAAAATTAGGTTTTTGGTCAAAAACCTAGGTTTTTCATCAAAAACCGGAAGATGACACATTTTAAACTCAATTTCATCAAAAACCTGTAACAATCCAGATTTTTGATCAAAAACCTGAACTAGTTTGGGTTTATGATAAAGTTCTTGTCAAAATCACGGGTTTGCTTTGTTTTATGACAAATTTAAATGAAATAAATAAAATAAATAAAAAGAAAATCATTTGCAACTTAGTAGAAAGAAAACAATCATTTATCTATCAAAATTTTACATCCATGATCCAATCAATATTCTCCTCCTTCAATCTAATCAAATTGATCATAAACCCAAACTAGTTCAGGTTTTTGATCAAAAATCTGGATTGTTACAGGTTTTTGATGAAATTGAGTTTAAAATGTGTCATCTTCCGGTTTTTGATGAAAAAACTAGGTTTTTGATCAAAAACCTAATTTTATGAAAAACCTGCGACATCTATAAAACTCAAAGGTGACTGATATAGTGATCTATCAACGCACAGCCCAAACCACTGGACGTATCGGGCTGAAATTTGGCATGCTGGTAGATGTTAGGACGTAGGCATTCGCTAAGAAAGGATTTCCCGAAATTCTTGCGGGAACGGGGAAAAACGGGGATGCACGTACAAAGTCGTGGGCGGAAGCTAGTCTAAGCATATAAGTTAAAATAGAAGTAGATAGTATTGTTTGTTTAAAAAAATCATTATTGAAAACAAAATAAAAGTTGTTTTATTCGCTAACTAGCTTCCGTCCGCGGCTTCACCCGCGTGGTGTTTTGATAAAAGGTAGCCTATGTTCTTTCTCAGGGTCTTACGATTGCCAGTGCCACATTTCATCAAAATCGGTTGAGAGGTTTAAGCGGGAAAGCGTAACAGACAGACAGACAGAGTTACTTTCGCATTTATAATTATTACGCATTTTTATTTATAATATTAGTAGGGATTCCTTACCTTTAACTCTGAATTCCCTGTGATCCATCGTCGTCATTGTTATCTGGAACAAATAAAATATTAATGAATAAACGATATTTAATAAAGAAGCCTTTTGAAGTGAAACTTCTTTAGGCGCGTTGAGAGTAAAATTTCAATGTCGCGTCATGGCAATACCGTCACGTCATGGAGTAAGGCAACGATTTTGGTATCTTTGAATCTTGCTAAGAAGTTGTACCTACTTCTGCCACATGTGTTCGGCAAATACTTTTTTTTTTACTTAAAGTTCATCCAAATGAAATTGTATAAAAATGTTAGGAAAATACACATTATTTGAAAGAGCAACAAATCTTTTATGTAGGAATTTCCAAACCGGTGATATTATAAACTATGTAGGTAGTTTGATTTTGAAATTAAAAAAATGAAGTTACTTTCCTTTTTGTGTTTATGTAAATAATTTTTGTCTTTCCTAAATATATAAGCCTATTTCTATAAGTATATAAAAATGAATCCCTATTTATCTTGGTCATATCAACATGCGTGAACGATTGCATTTTTTTGCGTTCGTTAATGACAGGATGACCGCCTCCTCGGTACAGTGGTTGACGCGTGAGCGTAACACCTGGGTTCCCGGTGAAGACGAAGAAAAAAAATTTCTTGAACACAGAAGGCTGATCACCTACTGTCCCTAAAGAAAATCGATCAGTGAAAAAGTATGTATATTGTATAATGCATCTGCCCCTTACCCTACTAGGGGACATGGGACTTCACTAAATATATCAGGAGGAGGATCTTATATAAGAAAAACTTATGCACCAATGCTATTTAATCATTAATTGACAGTTCGCACAAATACAGTATCTATGTCGTGTCATCTGGTAAAAAATAAAATAAATTATTGTGAAATCCATACTAATATTATAAATGCGAAAGTAACTCTGTCTGTCTGTTACTCAATCACGTCTAAACTACTGAACCAATTTTCATGAAATTTGGTATGGAGATATTTTGATACCCGAGAAAGGACATAGGCTACCTTTTATTGCGAAATATGTACCACGGGCGAAGCCGGGGCGGACCTCTAGTAAGAAATATATGAATTTGTACGTTATACACGTAGTATATTATTATTAGTCTGTGGTTAAACGGTGACCAGTGATAGCTAATTCGTAACTTGACATAATCAATACTACCCTACATTGTAAGGTTTCTGTCGCGTATTACTGACATTATGTAAATCCATGAAGGTTACCAAAATATCGACGAATTTGTAAAAAGTAAATTTCTGTTTTATTTTACGTGAATCTTAAGGAATAAACCGCCAATTAAATTACAAATCTATCTATATGTCGGCGCAACGACGATAAACGACTACCCTCAAACTACTAAATAATTATAACTAGCTAAAGTTTACTTTGATCTTTTTAAATAAGTGGTTGATTCATTAATCAACCACTAATGAAATAATTAAATTAACGAAATAATTAATCTTTGTTAAAAATGATAAAAATTCATTGTAAAAATTCGAGTGGCAACACTCAAACTAATTCTTGTGAGTCATGGCTTGCTTTAAATGCAATCGCCCGACGGCACAGAGCACATTCACTCGCCGGCCGTCGGAGCGTTCGGAGCTCTCTCTATAATTTCCACGTAGATTAAAAAGGCAGTAAAATACCTACGGGCGTTCTACTTCGAGTATGAGCGCCTGCTCTGATGATGGTGACGTCAGAATTGCTGACGTCACTCTTTTTAAAAATAGCCTTTGGGCCCTTCTTCCGTCATCAGAAGTTGGATAGAATTCAAGCTCTCTCTTTTTAAATGTTAAACGTTAACGTAGTTTTGTAACGGCATACTGGCGTTTGTGTTTTTTCGTGCGTTGTGTAAAGTAAAAGTTTGTTACGTGGATTATTGTAACGGGAGTGTAGTTCATCGAAGGAATTGTGTGTGTTATCTGAGCTGCGCCTCTCTTTGTGATAAGCATAAATCTACGAGAACCTCCGAGAAATCTACGAGAACCTCCGAGAAATCTACGAGAACCTTCGAGAATCTGCCTATATCACAAATGAGTAGGTGTTGATCACATGATACGCGAACGGACTGTGTCTGTCATGTGGAGTGTTCAGTATTCTGAAAGGTCAGTGTGGCCGAGGCAGTGTGTTTTTGAAATCCTGAGATGAACTACCGTAGTGTTGTAATACGAGAAAAGGCGTACGAGGACGTACGATTGTCAATATGGCCGTGTTAGACTTAAAATCTACGAGAACCTTCGAGAACCTCCGAGAAACTACGAGACCCTCCGAGAACCGACACAAAATACGCCGAGAATCTTTCTCTTCTTCTTTGTCGATTCACTATTGGCAGAGTGGTCGTGGTCACGTCGAGACATCCACATTGGTAGTGGAGGCGGACACAGCTTTCCGCACGATCTCCCGCCATGTCTTCCTGTTACTAGACTGTCTGGTGCAGTCTGATACACAAATTCCTATAGCAGATTTCACTTGGTCAGTCCAGCGCATTAGTTACCTGCTTTTACAACGAGACATTTACAACGAGGCTGGTGCAGAGCGCGCACCGCCTGTCAGTATGGCCGTGTCGGCGCAACGACGATAAACGACTACCCTCAAACTACTAAATAATTATAACTAGCTAAAGTTTACTTTGATCTTTTTAAATAAGTGGTTGATTCATTAATCAACCACTAATGAAATAATTAAATTAACGAAATAATTAATCTTTGTTAAAAATGATAAAAATTCATTGTAAAAATTCGAGTGGCAACACTCAAACTAATTCTTGTGAGTCATGGCTTGCTTTAAATGCAATCGCCCGACGGCACAGAGCACATTCACTCGCCGGCCGTCGGAGCGTTCGGAGCTCTCTCTATAATTTCCACGTAGATTAAAAAGGCAGTAAAATACCTACGGGCGTTCTACTTCGAGTATGAGCGCCTGCTCTGATGATGGTGACGTCAGAATTGCTGACGTCACTCTTTTTAAAAATAGCCTTTGGGCCCTTCTTCCGTCATATATATTACAAAGCTGAAGAGTTTGTTTGTTTGAACGCGCTAATCTCAGGAATGGAAAAATTATTTCGGTGTTAGATAGCCCATTTATCGGGGACGGCTATATGCTATAATAATATCATCACGCTAAGACCAACAGGAGCGGAGCAATTCAGGTAAAACCCCGGGGAAAAGTTAGTTTATAAATTTTTAAATACAATTAATTTTTTTTTATTTAATTTTGTGATCTTAAAACGGTTTTAAAGGTTTCCTATTGTATAACCTATGTGCTAATTTAGAATATAAGTTATCTACATAAAGATGAATCTGGTAAAGACCAGAGATAATATAATACCACAGTATAATAATTAATAATATATGATGTAACTATCGAGAGTCCTCTATTTTTCTTAAGATTTTTCTATTATCACTTCATATTTGAAATAGGTTTCCTTAGCGTTTAAAGATCAAACAACGATACATCACCTGTCTGATGTATGTGCTTTTCATTTCTGTATTTCTTCAAATCTTATTGATTTTTGTTTAAGAAAGCTAGCAATGGATTGCGTTTAATATTTGTCTAATTATATGATAAAATTATATAGTTGATAATATGTTTATTATTAGATGTTTATAGATTACGAGCTGCGTCGCGCGGTTTTACCCGCATTGCTCCTATTATAAGTCTTAGAGTGATGATATAAATATCAATCTTCCTATCCCTAAATGGGCTATCAAACATTGAAATTTTCAAATCGGACTCGTAGTTTTAAGCACGTACATCCAAACAAACAAACTCTTAACCTTTATAATATTAGTATAAATTCTACTAGATTTCCGCCCGCAGATTCGCCCGCGTTTGCAAAGGAAAACCCGCATAGTTCCCGTTCCCGTGGGATTTCCGGGATAAAAACTATCCTATGTGTTAATCCAAGTTACCCTCTTTAAGTGTGCTAAATTTCATTGTAATCGGTTCAGTAGTTTTTACGTGAAAGAGTAACAAACATCCATACATCCATACATCCATACATCCTTACAAACTTTCGCCTAATATATATTAGAATATTAGATTAAAATAACTAGCAGCTGGAAAATGATAAAAAAATATTAGAACTTAATTATTTATGAACTGTAA
Source organism: Colias philodice (assembly GCF_061535455.1). Classification (NCBI taxonomy): domain Eukaryota; kingdom Metazoa; phylum Arthropoda; class Insecta; order Lepidoptera; family Pieridae; genus Colias; species Colias philodice. The sequence continues at coordinate 4,622,270 of NC_143113.1, read as the reverse complement.
ATACATGTTGACGTTTGTCTACGCATTTCTCCGGAAGAGCTAATCGGATTGACATTTTTTAATGTAATCCGACGACCACGCGTTATCATGCCATATAATAAACGATTTTTTTGCTTATATTCGTTTCGTCGGCAGAAACTGAAAAAATAGGGGCTTTGTATGATCAAAGGAAACCAAACTAGTAATATTTATGGTACAGTTGGTTGTCTGAGTTTTTACATTTTATAGATTACTAGCTTTCTAAGAAAAACCCACATATTTCTCGTTCCCGTTGGATTTCCGGGATAAAACCTATCCTATGTGTTAATCCAAGTTACCTTCTATATGTGAGCCAAATTTCATTGTAATCGGTTCAGTAGTATTTGCGTGAAAGAGTAACAAACACACACACATCCTCACAAACTTTCGCATTTATAATATTAGTAGGATAGGACTAAACTGTTTGTTATTACGCTAAAATTGCTATGCTCTTAACTATATATATATTTTGTTAGATAACCTACCTATAAATTAATCTTAAATCTGCAGTAGTCAATGAACTTTATTCACGGACGAAGTCACGTTTGGAAGCTAGTTTTTCTATAATATTACAATAGTGTGGAAGGTATACCTCCTTTTTGACGTTGGTTAAAATGCATTATGCAGCTTGAAAGAAAACAACGGACATTTAAAAAGTCTAAAACTTTTCATTTTTAATAAGCAAGACTTAATGTTTTGACTTCACTTGAAGTAAATATTAATATGGAAGAATTGTTTTTAAAACCTAAGGTTTTATTTAGTTTTCGCCGATTTTTATGCTGAGGGAATTTGATGAATATTACGTACCGCTGTTAAAAGGTAAAACATAGTATAAAACAAAGTCGCTTTCTCTGTCCCTATGTCCCTATGTAATGCTTAAATCTTTAAAACTACGCAACGGATTATGATGCAGTTTTTTGAATAGATAGAGTGATTCAAGAGGAAGGTTTTAGTATATATAATTTACTATGTTTTAGACAAAGCGAGCGAAGCCGCGGAAAGCTAATAATCATAGTAATTTTATGTAATAATAATATTCAATTGAATAGATAAATTATTTATTTGACCTTGTTGGCAGTTTATGATCCCCGATGCATACAGTTATGAAAATTGTCTTTACATTCAGGGGATGAAAATTAGCTCATACACCGACCGACTATAAAGTGTACCAGGTTCTTTTAAATATCACATTCAAGAAATTAGTAAAATCAGATATTATAGCAATCTTTAACTAGGCCTCTATTAATAATTTGGAACTTCTAGGGACACATTGAAATTTAAATTTTTAATAAATTTTTAAGTAACTTACCAATTCATTAACCGCTGTTCACAATAATGACGAATTTCAGTTAGTCATTACTTTTAAAATGTATTTTGTACTTCCTGAAATTTTCTAATATTTCAAAATGTAAATAAATGATAAGTACGCCATTATTGAAAAGGTTACATGGCATGTTCCATTTCTCTGTGCATTTCTCGTATTTTTTTTTATTTCAAATAAAGCCATAGGACTATTTAAAAATGGAATCCAGATGGGATTCCATTTTTCATTTTGATTTTCGTAACAATTAACGTTTAGTGTCGTATTATGTAAAATTGTTATTATTTATAAAATATAAATAATAAATCACTGTATTTATTTATTATTTCTACATATTAATAAATGTTATAAGAAAAATTTATTCTTAAAATAGAGAAAAAAATGAAACTGCTTCAATGTGGCTTCAACAAACACAAACTTATTTAAACTGCATAAGTTAAGAAAAAGTTTAATCGCGGGGCGATATAATAAACAACAATTTTAAAAACATTATAAAAAAACTGCACTAAATTAAAAAAAATTGTAACGTCAAATGAAAAAAAAACAAACGTCAATTAAAAAAAAGCCCCTGCCTGCAAATAAAAAAAAAATACTCACGTCAAAATTGGCGCGCGGCGTTCGATTTGAAAAAATTGAAATTTAAAAAATTATTAATTGTAAATAAGCAAGAACGTCCGTTACACTGTTCGTTGTTGAGGGAATGTGAGGTTTATATAGAGGGTGAGATGGTAGCGACTGGTTGGCCGATTTGTTGACGGATCCGTCGAGGGTTGTGTTGAGTGCAGGGGCGAGCGGATTTAGGAACGCTTCACATATTGCAATGTTAGAGGAAATATTGTTTATTCGGTAAGCAAAACACTAAATATAGATTTTTCTTTGTAAATAATGAATATTTGTATTGATAAGTAAGTTGGAGTTTCTTGCCGGTCCTCTCGATTGATACTGCTTTCCGAATCGGTGATAAATGTTAAAAATATGTTATGATGATTCAAAAGTGCTTCTAGAAGAAGTCTAATTGAATATATGAATGTTTGAGTTATGTTTATCACAAAATTTACCATATTCCGTATTCGAGTTATAATAATATATCAGTGTATATTAACAGACTTTTTAATATGCACTTAGATGATTCCATTCCCACACTAATGTTGTAAATATTAAACATTTCAATTTTTACACGCTTTATATTAGCTTCACCTGTATGTTTGTTTGTTTGTAACCGACTTCTTTGGGCGCGATTTCGACCCACTTTAAACGGCCAGATTTCGTTCAAACTTTGTAGATTTATTGAGGACCGATGACAATACACTAATTTGATAAAATTATTCCATTTTTTAGTTCGGTTTTCTATAAAAAGCGTGTTTTTTAGTTTTTTTTTAACTATTATTATTATTATTCGTTGTAGTGTAGTAGTAGTAGTATTTAAGAGAATTGAAAAAAGACTTCGTCAGTACAAAGCAACACCTTACTATCCTATCCTACTAATATTATAAATACGAAAGTTTGTGAGGATGTTTGTGTGTGTGTTTGTTACTCTTTCACGCAATTTCTACTGAACCGATTACTGTGAAATTTAGCACACATATAAAGGGTAACTTGGATTAACACATAGGATAGGTTTTATCCCGGAAATCTCACGGGAACGGGAACTATGCGGGTTTTTCTTTGAAAGCGCGGGCGAAGCCGCGGACGGAAAGCTAGTCTATTATAATAATTGTTTGGTACATAGGTTTAGAGGCGTAGATAATGTTTTACAGCAACATAAAGGGGCCTTTTTTCTCGTAAATGTAGACGATGTCGTGTGCTTCAGCTAGTTTATCAATAAGCTTGATCACAAGCGGAGCGATTAAATACATAACCCGCTTCGCTTATCCACCATGACATATACTTACCCCGCGGACTTGAGAAAATGTTGTATATAGTTTTAATAGATTTTCCTGTTGAACTTCAAGTGCGATTATGATCTATAATATTTATATTTTTACTGACGAAAATATGATCTGTATCGAATTCGAGACGAAGTCGAGTTTTGGTGGTAATGTTATTAAAATTGGTGATACACTAAATTACTAGAGCTATGTTTTTGCTTATAAGTAGACTTGACTTTGAAGTGGAAAAAGGTTTTACATTTGATGCGGTTTCAGATACTTATTATAAACTAGAGGTCCGCCCCGGCTTCGCCCGTGGTACATATTTCGCAATAAAAGGTAGCCTATGTCCTTTCTCGGGTATCAAAATATCTCCATACCAAATTTCATGCAAATTGGTTCAGTAGTTTAGGCGTGATTGAGTAACAGACAGACAGACAGAGTTACTTTCGCATTTATAATATTAGTATTTTACTACTACTGTAAAAACGTTGTTCATAAAGTTATGATTTAAAATAATTAAAACAGTTTATTAGTTACTATCTTAAATTTAAAATTAAATTAAACATTTCTCCATTTGTTTCGAATTAAACAAATTACTGTTTTGGTTGTAACTCGTACTTATTACAAAAATCAACAGAACGACATTTATACAGCGAATGAAATGCTACATCTTATTAGTCAGTAATAGTACTTTTCCCCCGCGGATTTACTCGCAGTGCTCCTTTCCTGTTGGTCTTAGTGTGGTGATATATAGCCTAGATAGCTTTCCTCGATAAATAGGCTACCTAACACTGAAATAATTTTTCAAATCGAACCAATAGTTCATGAGATTAGCGCGTACAAACAAACACACTTCAGTTTTATAATATAAAACTGATATAAAATTTAATATTTTTCTTGTCGCAAAATATATAAAAATCATTTACTAGCTTTCACCCGCGGATTTATCTACAAGCTAATACTCACTAAAACCTTCCTAATCGATCACTGTCTACCTATTAAAAAAACCGCATCAAAATCCGTTGCGTAGTTTTTAAGATTTAAGCATACATACATAGGGACAGAGAAAGCGACTTTGTTTTATACTAGTGAAGTAACACTGATCCATTATTGATAGCAAAGTTTAATAAAACCTATAATCTTAATATATATATAAATCTCGTGTCACAATGTTTGTCCTCAATGGACTCCTAAACCACTTAACCGATTATAATAAAATTCGCACACCATGTGCAGTTCGATCCAACTTGAGAGATAGGATAGTTTAAACATGTAGGTACCACGGGCGAAGCCGGGGCGGACCGCTAGTATATTATATGAAACTACAACTATATAAGGAAAAGCCGAGAAAATCACAATCGAAGTTTTAAATAGGTCATCTAGTACTAAAATAAAGAACACTAAAATAAATCAATAAGATTATCTTGTAATATCAAATCATTTTGCTACTTGTATTACAATAATAATTATGAATATATTAAAAATGCATAAAACCATATTAAATAAACATTAATGAATGCAATATTGTTGTCAAATTCCTGATATACAAGATGATAGATAGATAAAATCTTAAATATTTTTAATTAACGACTTTTATATAATTATGACATTAATATTCGGTATTGAGATTAAATCTCATATCATAACGGGAGTTTAATAATATTATTATAATAATATATAAACAATATTGTAAACTAGATGTCCGCCCGCGGCTTCGCCCGCGTTTTCAAAGGAAAACCCGCATAGTTTCCGTTCCTGTGGGATTTCCGGGATAAAACCTATCCTATGTGTTAATCCAAGTTACCTTATATAAGTGTGCTAAATTTCATTGTAATCGGTTCAGTAGTATTTGCGTGAAAGAGTAACAAACACACACACATACTCACAAATTTTCGCATATATAATTTAGTAGGAAGGATAACTAGCTTTTTACCCCGGTTTTGTCCGGCTAACCGGCTAGGTTTTCAAACTTAAAGGTTGGTAAGTATAGACAATTCTTATCTATACGGAGACAAATCTTAATATACAGGGTGGAAGGTTAAGATGGGGCATGAAGGGCAGGTACCTTAACCGTTGTAGCTACATGAAAAGGTTCTTAGGAGACTATCCTTAAATTCTTGAGAAATTTTAATCTACATTCACAGATTTTTGAAAAAATGTACGGTCAGCAAGGAAATCGGCAGTTTTCAAAAAAAATTTTTTTGATGCCAATCGATCCAGTTTCTCATGGGGATCAAAACACTCTAAAAGACCAACTGAGGTATGAGTACTAGAAAAGTCAGAAATCGCGAAAAACTATTTTCATTCATGAACAAGTAAAAAGACAAAGGCACAGCAGCATAACATGCCAGCGACGCGGGGCGTGAGCGGGCGGTGGCTGGTAGCTCGTGCACGAGATGAAAAATTATTTAAATTTGAATATCGAACGAACACGTCACATTTTTATGGCATAAGTAAACAATAACACATAGAAAACAAAAGTTACCAGAAGTCACTCTGTCTTCACTAAAAATGTCCTTAAATAATTTAGAACGTTTAGATCTGTTAGAGGCTTACTTTTTAAATAATAAAAACCCAACAGTTGCATTGGAATGGTACAGGAATAAATACCCAATGCGACATGTACCGACGCGAAAGGTAATTGCGAATCTTGTAAAAAATCTAGCAGAAAGTGGCTCATTTAAGAAAAGCTTGACACGTCCGCGTCGTTCACGCGTATTGAATGAGAATACGGTGATAGCAATTTTAGCACTAATTGTGGAAGCATATCCCGAAATTTCTTCAAAACAAGTTGCCGTTGAAGTTGGTTGTTCGCACTGGATAGTTTTAAAAACATGGAAGAAATACGGCTACAAATGCTACCGCCATGGACGATTAGTCCAAGCATTGCAATCTGGGGACTATGCACGCAGAGTTGCATTTTGCAGATGGTTACGGGGCAAATTTAGTAGAGATAATGATTTAATGAGTTTTCTATTAGCGCATCTTTTGTTGAATCACTTATTTTCTTAGTAAATGTGTGGAAATAGTTTTTCGCGATTTCTGACTTTTCTAGTACTCATACCTCAGTTGGTCTTTTAGAGTGTTTTGATCCCCATGAGAAACTGGATCGATTGGCATCAAAAAAATTTTTTTTGAAAACTGCCGATTTCCTTGCTGACCGTACATTTTTTCAAAAATCTGTGAATGCAGATTAAAATTTCTCAAGAATTTAAGGATAGTCTCCTAAGAACGTTTTCATGTAGATACAACGGTTAAGGTACCTGCCCTTCATGCCCCATCTTAACCTTCCACCCGGTATATAAATCTCGTGTCACACTGTTTGTCATCAATGGACTCCTAAAGCACTTAACTGATTATAATAAAATTCGCACACCATGTGCAGTTCGATCCAACTTGAGAGATAGGATAGTTTAAACATGTAGGTACCACGGGCGAAGCCGGGGCGGACCGCTAGTTCAATTATAAAAATCATTAAAATCCGCCCAGGCGTTCTAGAGTTATTATAATTTTAACTTATGTTATAAAGATGAAGATCTTATAAATAAGATCTTATAAAATGCCCTATGAAAATTGTACTACTAAAAACTATAACTAAAAAGTCTAAAAATAGAACATTTCATTCGAAAATCTATACTAATATTATAAAGCTGAAGAGTTTGTTTGTGTGTTGGAACGCGCTAATCTCAGGAACTACTGGTCCGATTTGAAAAATTCTTTCTGTGTTAGATAGCCCATTTATCGAGGAAGGCTATAGGCTATAATTATATCATTACGCTATGACCAACAGTAGTGGAGCCACGCGGGTGAAACCGCGGGAAGCAGCTAGTAACTAATGTAGCTTTTTATTGATGAAAAAGTTGAAATCTTAGTTTCAGGTTATATGGTACAAAAAATCCAATTTAATTTGATCAAATAAATATTCATATCGTATAACTTTAACACGTGTAAACTCAATTAAGCTACCTTGAAAAAAAATAATACCTTTTTGAATTTTATTAATGTTACAGACATCGGATAAGAAATTTTTTGATAAATTCTACCCCTTTACTATACCGACTACTGTTGTAGAACAATGCGGGCTTGTCGCATTTTCACAGGGTTTTTTAGGATTCATTGGCAGAAAATATTATTCTTTAAAGATTTGTGAGCTTACTAATGTAATGGTTTAAATATGTTCGGTAACAGAGATAATGATATGTTCAATGTTATTGGGTAGTTAAATACTAGATTTCCGCCCGCGGCTTCACCCGCGTTTTCAAAGGAAAACCCGCATAGTTCCCGTTCCCGTGGGATTTCCGGTATAAAACCTATCCTATGTGTTAATCCAAGGTACCCTTTATATGTGTGCTAAATTTCATTGTAATCGGTTCAGTAGAATATGCGTGAAAGAGTAACAAACACACATACACACATCCTCACAAACTTTCGCATTTATAATATTATAGTAGGATATAAAGGTGAAAAACTTTGTCTTAGCTATGCTTGCGAATTGGAAAACACGCGACGATTAGACGCTTAATTTTCAGATTTAGTACCGAAGAGTTCGATTCCCGGTGGAGACGAAGAAAAAAAATATGTCTCGATCTGGTAGGACACAAGGTTCATCACCTACTAAACTTGTCCCTTAAGAAAATCGATCAGTGAAACAGATGTATAATGCATCTGCCCCTTACCCCACTAGGGGACATGGGACTTCACTTTTAGAACCTTCTAGAAAGTACTAGAATAAATAATGAACAGAATCTTGAAAAAAGGAGCAACACGGAAAAGATATGAGATAAGAAATATTATTTTTTATACGCAGGATGTTTACACATTTGCGACGTTAAAATTAATTTTACTATAAATCGTTATATAATGAAGTTATTAATTTTATCAGATGATGGCCATCACTTTAGTCATAGTTATTATTATTAAAATCAATTGATATGTTTTTAAGTTTTTAACTGACGGCCTAAACTAATTTGTATGTATGAATATATTTATTGGATGACAATTTTTGTCTGGTACAGATAAAATCTATGTTTTTTAATAATTTTGATGACGTAGAAAAATATAATATTGCTCAATATATTATTTATATGTGTTAACTTTTAATTGGGAATTGAAAGATTTGTTTGTCTCAGATTAGCTGTAAGTTGATATGAAGTCGACAGGTAAAATTATTTTATTTGGATTGATAAAAAGGTAATTTACCAGTTTTGAAAACTATTGCAATGAATTAACCCTCTTAATCGAAACGTTATTATACAGGGTTTCCCACTGTTGGTATACTAAGCTAAAAGTAGGTTATAGTTTTGCATACGCTGACTTCGTAAAAAATACTTATAAAATTCCAGACGCATTTTTTTTCAAATAGATGAATTCTTAAAACTCTATGTGTACAGTGTACACCCATAACAAGTAACCCGCTCAACTTTGCCACCAGCACGTGAGCTATCGTTTAAGATTAATAATTTTAAAGTTAAATAATAAATAAATAAATGTTTTCATAGACAAAATGCTCACATTAGCGAAGCGGTATATGCCGGCTGCGCGAAGCTAGAGAAGAAAACATGGATTGACAGGAAAAATTTAGCAAAAAAATGTTGATGTAATTTTGTTGTTCGAGTATTTTTTCATGATCAGTGTATGCAAAACTAAAAATTCCTTCGCACTTAGTATACCAATAGTGGGACATCCTATACAGGTTGTAATCGTAAATTGTGCACAAGCGATTATTCCGTAACTACCTATTGCAGATATCAAAAAACTTTAAACTGATATCGAAAGTACTACCTAATGAGTAAAATGGCCCTAATAAATTTTAAAAATAAAACGAGAAATAGCTAAAAAATTAACTTGAAACCCTCCCATACATTTAGTATGAGATACGACTGACTACAACTACAACGTAACGACTACCCAAAACAAACTTTATTTTCAAATCAAAATTCCTAAATAGGTAATTAACGCGTGCAGCCAAATTCCTTATTAGCATTTTTGAACATTTGTCACAGATACTATAATACTAGTACTGGAACTATGGAAAGTATGCAGTATATAGAATACTAGCTTCTGCCCGCGGCTTCGCCCGCGTGGTGTTTTGATAAACGGTAGCCAATGTTCTTTCTCAGGGTCTAAAGATTGTCTGTGCCAAATTTCATCAAAACGGTTGAGAGGTTTATAGTCCATTGAATGAGTCCCTCCAAGGGGGGTCTAGAGTGCGTGAGTTAGTAACGTAAGATGTTTCTTCGGAAACATGTCAAGAGTCCCTAGGTAATAAACATACTAAAACCCCGGGCCACTAGGAGGAGCCCCGGAGTGGGGGGAGGGGGGAAATGGGTCCATTTTTTCATTTTTCGCTTAAATCTCAAAAACGGTACATGTTAGAGAAAAACTTTCAAGGAAAAATTGAAAGGCCATAAAATTATCTACAAGTTGTACCTGAATCATTTTTTCCTATATCCTACCGTTTCTGAGTTATACGCAGTAAAACATGATTTTGGCTCAAACAATTTCAACATCAATCGATCAAAAAATATTTCTTTCTTCCAAAAAACTCAAATGTGCAACTTGTGACCAGTACTGATAGATTGCTCTTAATTATTTCTATAATTGGTAAAATAAACACATTCCTCCATGGAAGCCTTTAGGAGGAATCGATTGTCAAAATATTATATTAGGGCAGTTTGAGTTACTGAACTTGATCTTTTTATTTTTTTCTTCCAAAAAACTCAAAAGTGCAACTTGTGACCGGTACAGATAGATTGCTCATAATTAGGTCTATCATTGCTAAAAATACCAGATTCCACCACGGAGGCGTTTATGGGGAATTGAATTTTATCAGGGTAGTTACGATACATGAACTTTTTATTTTTTTCTTCCAAAAAGCTCAAAAGTGCAACTTGTGACCGGTACAGATATATTGCTCATAATTAGGTCTATCATTGATAAAAATACCAGATTCCACCATGGAGGCGTGTACGGGGAATTGAATTTTATTAGGGTAGTTAGTTAAAAAGTTCATGTATCGTAACTACCCTAATAAAATTCAATACCTCCTAAAGGCCTCCATGGTGGAATCTGGTTTTTTTATCAATGATAGACCTAATTATGAGCAATCTATCGGTACCGGTCACAAGTTGCACTTTTGAGTTTTTTTGGAAGAAAAAAAATAAAAAGTTCAAGTATCGTATCTACCCTAATAAAATTCAATTCCCCGTAAACGCCTCCATGGTGGAATCTAGTATTTTTATCAATGATAGACCTAATTATGAGCAATGTATCTGTACCGGTCACAAGTTGCACTTTTGAGTTTTTTGGAAGAAAAAAATAAAAAGATCAAGTTCAGTAACTCAAACTACCCTAATATAGTATTTTGACAATCGATTCCTCCTAAAGGCTTCCATGGAGGAATGTGTTTATTTTACCAATTATAGACCTAATTAAGAGCAATCTAACAGTACCGGTCACAAGTTGCACTTTTGAGTTTTTTGGAAGAAAAAAATAAAAAGATCAAGTTCAGTAACTCAAACTACCCTAATATAGTATTTTGAAAATCGATTCCTCCTAAAGGCTCCCATGGAGGAATGTGTTTATTTTACTAATTATAGACCTAATTAAGAGCAATCTATCAGTATCGGTCACAAGTTGCACTTTTGAGTTTTTTTGGAGAAAAAAAATAAAAAGTTCAAGTATCGTAACTACCCTAATAAAATTCAATTCCCCGTAAACGCCTCCGTGTTGGAATCTGGTATTTTTATCAATGATAGACCCAATTATGAGCAATCTATCTGTACCGGTCACAAGTTGCACTTATGAGTTTTTTGGAAGAAAAAAATAAAAAGATCAAGTTCAGTAACTCAAACTACCATAATATAATATTTTGACAATCGATTCCTCCTAAAGGCTTCCATGGAGGAATGTGTTTATTTTACCAATTATAGACCTAATTAAGAGCAATCTATCAGTACCGGTCACAAGTTGCACTTTTGAGTTTTTTGGAAGAAAGAAATATTTTTTGATCGATTGATGTGGAAATTGTTTGAGCCAAAATCATGTTTTACTGCGTATAACTCAGAAACGGTAGGATATAGGAAAAAATGATTCAGGTACAACTTGTAGGTAATTTTATGGCCTTTCAACTTTTCCTTGAAAGTTTTTCTGTAACATGTACCGTTTTTGAGATTTAAGCGAAAAATGAAAAAATGGACCCATTTTCCCCCTCCCCCCACTCCGGGGCTCCTCCTAGTGGCCCGGGGTTTTAGTATGTTTATTACCTAGGGACTCTTGACATGTTTCCGAAGAAACATCTTACGTTACTAACTCACGCACTCTAGAACTTTTTATTCAATGGACTATTAAGCGGGAAAGCGTAACAGACAGACAGACAGAGTTACTTTCGCATTTATAATATTAGTAGGGATGAAATATTTAACATGTTTTTTGCATCCTTACTAATATTTTAAATGCGAAATTGTGTTTATATTTTTTTTATTTTTTTGTCTTGAGGTGATGATAATAAGTAGATGAAAGTATATACTTACGTAGGCTTTTTTTAACGTGGTTAAACATGTCATTCTCATTGGAATTTTCTTTACAAGAATAAAATGCGATAAAAATATATTTATATAGCAATAAATATGTAACATATATTTAAACGATTTCTTTCTTCGGTCTCCTGATTTTTATCAGGAGACCAATTAATCCACAGCCTGAAAGTACATAATAATAATACGTTATACATGGTTATACGCAGCATTTAAACACGTGACAAATCAAAGTCCGCCATTTTTCAAAATCAATTTAAAATGGACGTCACCAAGAAAAAGTCAAATCATCTTGTAATTAGTTTCTTAAAATAAATTCATGACTTTTGTTTAGTGGTTTGACTCATGATAGGTCAAGGCTGAGTATATAGGTAATTAGTTTACTGCCCGCGGCTTCGCCCGCTTTGTCTAAAATCTAATAAATTATATACTAAAACCTTCCTCTTGAATCGCTCTATCTATTATAGTCCGGGATACATCGCCCATTTTTGCAAGTGATTACTATCAAGCTAATTTTTCGTGAGTAGTTTTATTTTGATGAGATGCCCAATAATTTAATGTACGAAACTCTCGATTGTGGTAGCTTACAGAGGTAACAAGGATAAAAATTTTTGATTTGACGGTTCTCAAATATTTATTACGCAATTTGTAGGACAATATGTCTGTTGAATTATATAAGTATTAAATAAGTGAAAATAAAAAAATCTGCTGGTTAGTAATCATTTATGATGACCTCGTTATCGATACACATTGGAAAGGGGGACTCTTTGATCAAACCATGGATTTTGTAGGACAAATATTTTTTCGAAAAATTTAGATAATTATTATCTTGAGATTGAACAAAAAAAACATTCAGTTAGTAATTAATATTTGAGAACCATCAAATCAAAATATTTTATCCTTGTTTCCTCTGTTAGCTACCACAATCGAGAGTTTCGTACATGAAATTATTGGGCGTCTCATCAAAATAAAGCTAATCACGAAAAATTAGCTTGATAGTAATCACTTGCAAAAATGGGCTATGGATCCCGGACTATTAAAAAAACGCATCAAAATCCGTTGGGTAGTTGTAAAGATTTACAAAAGGACATAGGGACAGAGAAAGCGACTTTGATTTACAGGTACTACCTATGTAGTGATATAACCTGTTGAAATGCACTAGAACTTTCTTTCAGGATTACTCAAATTGTAATCTACCTGAAGACCATTTTTTATTTACTAATAGGGAATATGCATAAAATTTTAAATGTATCGTAATATTATAATGAAAAGTATTTTTTTTATTTACTTATTATTTAAACCCCTGAAATAATATTCAAAAAGTGCAAAATAAGGGAGCGAAATTCAAACTTCCAAAACGCGCCACCACTGGTCGAACGAAATGTGACGTCACGCAAAGCGCGCGCAAAATGGCAGCGTTTGAACTGCTTAAATTTTTTATAAGTTTTAAATTTCATTTATAAAAATATCTAGAGTATTCAAAATACTCTTTATAATAATTTTTTCCCCATTAATATTTTTTTCTACGTTATAGAATAGTAAACTATTAATGACAAAAAAGAAAAACATGAATATTCCCTATTCATCGTCCCGGCTTCAACTGAGTTGAATCGAGATTAAAGACAGAAATCGGGGAACATACTAAAAAATAGAATCTGCAGACGAATTGAGAATCTCCTTTTTTGAAGTCGATTAACAAAATAAAGCATACTCAGATAACGTTCTTCATATTGGTAAAATAGGTTTTTTTAAACCGGTTTTGTAGGCCCCTTGCAATATCACAAACTACCTCTTTATGAAATTATTAAAGACTTTCAGTAGGTTTATATTTTTATCATTATATTTAATTCTATTCCCTCTGTACCTAATTAGGATATATACATAGTCTTTCTGTCGGTTAGTTTACATGGATTGCATCGTTTTTTAGATTAAAAGTCACCCAAAAACATAACTTTGCTTTACAATAAAAGAGACTATAGTGTAAAATGTTCATACATTCTCTGCTTCATTTCTAAAACATTTTCTTTTGTTTATATTTTACAAACTTAATGTCATCATGATCATCTCTACTATATAAAAATAAGTTGGGTTTTCCTTCCTGACGCTCTCCAGAATGCACGAACCGATTTCCACGGTTTTGCATTCGTTGGAAAGGTCTCGGGCTCCGTGAGGTTTATAGCAAAGAAAAGGTGTCTCTGGTGGCGAAACGGAGTTCGCCTGGTTTGCTAGTTTCTTAATAAAATAGTCGACTAACATTTGAACAAAATTTAAATCTTGTGCGTTAACGTTAGTGTATTGCAATCTCGATAGATGGCGCTGATATCAATATGTAGGCTTGAAAATAGATGGCATGCTCATTGCAATAATGTTGATGCAAATAAACCTTAGATTTAATAAAAAAAAACTGAAAAAATATATAGGACGCCACCATTTAAAAATTCGTTAATAGTTCGAATCTTGCTTCATTATCAAAATTTGTCTATTCTATAAAAAAATTCTAATAAATACATAGTTTGAACCTTAGTTCTAACATGTGAAATAGGTAATAAATAAAACAGCAAATAATCGTAGTAAAATAATTCATTTTTATTTCATAAATTTACATTATCTATACATATAACAAGAGAAATGAAAGAAGCTATGCAATAGCTTAAAAAAATGTCTTGATACCTACATGATGATGATAAAGTGTTATAAATTGAAATTGTTCTAATTTTGAATCAGTCTTACTTTTTTATCAATTTTCTTACATAAATTCTTTCTTGTTTTCTCTTAAATTTTAACAGGATAAATCTTCTTCTTATATATAAAAATGAATCGCAAAATGTGTTGGTAAGCGCATAACTCGATAACGGCTGAACCGATTTCGATAATTCTTTTTTTATTATATTCCTTGAAGTACGAGGATGGTTTCTATGTAGAGAAAACGTAAATATGTACCACGGGCGAAGCCGGGGCAGCCCGCTAGTTATTGATAAAAATGTCTCATCTCTGTTCAGAATATTTGCCAGTATATTTTCTATAAACATTTAAATTATTAACATATCACATATTTAAATTATTACTGATCTGAAATAAAATGAAGATAGGTATGAACGATAACAATCATTTTTAAATAAATAATAAATAATAATATCGTAGACAATAATTGCAATTTCTGATAAAAACAATGAATTTTCCTTGCTAGTCATAGTTCACAACAATCAAAATGTATTAATCAGCTTCTTAATCATTTCAACAGTGTCATTTCTAGCAATATTCTCAATATATGACGTTGCTTTCTTCGCGTGATCCTCATACAGCATCTTAGTTTTATCAACCGCATCCGTTTTCAATATATTAAACTTTAAATCTTCATAATCAACATCCTTAACATCGTTCTTAGCTTGATCAATAATTTTATACAATTCGGGATTTTCTTCTAACGCGAACAAAACCGGGGCGCTTGCTAGGCAAAACTGATCTTTACTGTCTGAGCGTAAAGTTTGTAATTCCGTAGCAGCTTGCCAGGCTAAGCCTACATGACATCCGAAGTGATACGCACTGTTTTGTGTATCACGACTCTGTCTACCAAGTAACATTGCTGATTGGCAACCTCTTCCCAGCAAACTCACTCCATTGAAGACTGTCCTAGCTGTCCATTCCTGTCTGGGCTTCCCGAGCACGTCATCAGCAGCAATGGACGTTGTATCAAACGTTATGTTCAAATCGTCTTTTTCGTTCTTTGGTTTCCCTGGTATAGGCATGTTTTGCTCGTCGCGTTCTCCAAAGAATTCGCCTTCAGAGAGATCCCTTAATGCTGTAGACACTATGTATAATACATCGGCGTTCTTAAGACCTGCTAGCATAGCATTGGCTGTTACAAGGAGATAGTCACCTAGGAGTATAGCAATCTTGTTCCCAAATATAGCAGATTCTGTATTCTTCGATCGTTTTGCAAATGGGACGTTCACAATGCCTCTGTG
Organism: Colias philodice; assembly: GCF_061535455.1. Classification (NCBI taxonomy): domain Eukaryota; kingdom Metazoa; phylum Arthropoda; class Insecta; order Lepidoptera; family Pieridae; genus Colias; species Colias philodice. Next base: position 4,606,561 of record NC_143113.1, on the reverse strand, counting down.
TATAAGATGTCCAGTTCTCATCATTTCTGTTAACTCGGCTAATTGTCTCTGTTGTTCTTCTATAACTTTAGTTTGTGTGGAACGAATTTTGACAGATTTGGAGAGTAGTAAGATGATTAGGCCCCAGGGTTGGAGGTTCTTGGAGTCGCCGTAGAGCACGTTTTTTGCTGTCTGCATTACGAGGTGGTTGCTGCCTACCTGGAATTGAAATAAATTGTGTTATTTAATGTAATAATAATATCTGTGTCAGTATAAGAATAAAAGTTATGATGTTTGGAAGTAATGGTAAAGTATTGTTGCTGTAATTTTCAAATGTTTACGATAATCATCTTGGAATGAAACTAAGAATGAATAGAAACAATTTCTGTTATTCTCAATATAGAATCATAAGCGTGTTATGTTTATGCTAGCTTGAAAAGTTTCGATTCGTCTTAATTAGATAAACGATAATAAATAGATGACCTATGTTTTAGATGTCATGTTAAAAAACGAAATCAAACGAATTTTGTAATTTTTGTTTTGATATGTTTCTTTCTATTTGTATGTTTTTAACTAGTATATTATACTGTCGAGTGTACGTACGTTGTCTTGTACATAATTAGTAAAAAATGAAATTTTCTTTATTTTCAAGCGTCAAAACGCTCGTGTATAATAAGCCTAATAAAATGCGTGTCCAATCATATCGTGAACAGTTAACTTCTTGTGAAAGTGCCTTCCCGGCTTTTTGTCAATATTTTCTATTTACAACAGTTTAATGAATTGTTACAGATAAACGCGATTGTGCGATAAACCGAGATTTAGTTAAAAAAAACTAAATAAAACCGGCCAAGTGCGAGTCGGACTCTTGCACTCCAAAATAGGTTTGCTATTTTTTATTGTTGTAACTACGAACTTTAAATTTATGCTTTATAGTATAGCTGCTAAGAAAGGAGGGTAATGTTTTCAAGTTTTGTTTCTTTGTTTGTTACGATTTCGTTGAAAAATATAGAATTTAAAAAATATAAACTAGGCTTCCGCCCGCGGCTTCGCCCGCGCAGTCAAATAAAAACCCGCATAGTTCCCGTTCCCGTGGGATTTCCGGGATTGCGTCATTTTCCCGGGATAAAAAGTAGCCTATGTCCTTTCTCGGGTATCAAAATATCTCCATACCAAATTTCATGAAAATTGGTTCAGTAGTTTAGCCGTGTTTGAGTAACAGACAGACAGACAGAGTTACTTTCGCATTTATAATATTATACTAGCTTTCCGCCCGCGGCTTCGCCCGCGCAGTCAAAGAAAAACCCGCATAGTTCCCGTTCCCGTGGTATTTCAGACAGACAGAGTTACTTTCGCATTTATAATATTAGTATGGATTTAGATGGAATTCGGGCTAAGTCAGGGTAGCGGCTAGTAGTGTATAAATAAATTCGTGAAAACTAAGTATGTTAGTGTCATTAAAATAATTCTTATATTTCTAGAAATAAAACAACAGTGAAACTACAATTCGCGATGTGTAAAAGAAATTCAGCTCTAAAAACATTTATATTTTATACTAGACTAGATTTCCGCCCGCGGCTTCGCCCGCGTTTTCAAAGGAAAACCCGCATAGTTCCCGTTCCCGTGGGATTTCCGGGATAAAACCTATCCTATGTGTTAATCCAAGTTACCCTCTATATGTGTGCTAAATTTCATTGTAATCGGTTCAGTAGTTTTTACGTGAAAGAGTAACAAACATCCATACATCCATACATCCATACATCCTTACAAACTTTCGCCTTTATAATAGTATTAAGATTAAGATTTAAAATTCATTGCAATTTAAATTAAATAAGAAATTAATTAGCAGGGATCTAGATTTGAGAAAGTGTGTGAAATACTCAGTATAAATACAAACATTAATACATATTATAAAAGCGAAAAGATGTAGGTATATAGGTATGTTTGTTTCTAATGTTCAGAATTGCTGAAAGAATTTTGATTGACTACGTTAATTGACTACACTACGTTAAATTTTTGGTGGAATTTAATAACTATTACCACAGAATATAGAATAGTATGCTATTACATAGTTTATGTTAGTTGAAGTGATTTATTTGCCAGTATAATAGCAATTTCTATAATATCTAACTATTTTAATAGCTTGATCTAACATAAACTATAATATTAAGAAACTATGGCCTCAAAATTTCTAGATGGACAAAGAATTTTGCTTTACTCGAACATATTTCATTATCCAACATAATTTTCTGTTTTTTTTTTTTTCTGGATTAAAATAAATAAACAATACACTTACCAATTTCCTCAAATACAGCGCCAAATTAGCAAATTCATCGCTAAGCAAACATCTCAAATTCATAAAAGAGGTCGGATATCCCACAACTTTCTCGGCCTCCCGTATCGCGTTACTCCAATTCGTGAATGGCGGCCTTAGCAGGATCAAAATTTCATCCTTCGTCAAACTGGCAACCGTAGTTTCATAGCGCCTTTGCGAAAAAAAAACATTTGACGCGCGCCGCAAAACGCGGGAAACTGTGTATGACATTTTCGTTTTTTATTCTTTTCTTTTTTATTTTCGAAAATTTTAAATTTCGAATCGACTGAACATTCTATGAGGCGTGTGAATGAACGTCTGTGATGAACGTAAATAAGAAATTGTAGGATTCATTCTTGTTCTATGAAGTGTTGCCATCGTTAGACTCAAATTAGCACTCTTGTTATTATTGTTATGTTCGTGACACTAATTTTGTTTGTAATAAATATAAAATACTGGAACTTTATTTTTAGAATTTGTTAGTCTTATTTGTTGACGTATACTAACAAGAGTTTTTATTATTCACTTTGTGAATCATTATTTATAAAAACAAAGTAAATTGAGTCGGTTTTTTTTTTCAAAATTTTTAACGGTTCCACAAAATGCAATTAATGCTCAATTTAGAATACAATTTAAATTTTAGATACAATATGAAATTTGAAGAAAATGTATCAACTGAAAATTTATTTTTATTCATTTATATTTATGTGCATCAAAACAAAATAGCAAAGTGCATGGAAAAAATAATAACCTGGCAACACAATTACTCTTGACCGTGAAAGCGGAATGCACTAAAGTGGTCAATGAGTTTAACTTTTCAAGGACACATTTTAGACCTTATTACCTTGTATTAACGCACTAACTACCTTACTTGTAATGCAGTGTAATCGAACTACATTTACAACTGCATTTGAATTTCAACTCTATCCCTTACAAATACAGTACAAAATGCTATGTATTTATGTAACAGCGTCTAGCTTTCTTGTCCAATTTATTAAGAGCTCTCTGCTCAGTACAGAATTCCCGTTGCTTACTATAATTATATGGAAGTAGGAGGTGGGGGAGGTCTATGTTATTTGGTTCTTTTTTTGTTTTATTATAACTTGGAAGACATGCTCGACTAATCATCCACGGAATAGGCTGTATGAAACTTTCTATAATCCACATATTTTTGTGTGATGATATATTTATTTTGGTCTTTATTATTTACTAGCAAGTCAACCCGGCTCCGCTCGGCTGTACACGGTATTTGTTTAGTTAATTAAGTAATAATTGTTTTTAAATTTTAATCATTTATTTTGTTGTAATTGTAATGTTGTACTCAAGTTTTAAATACAGGATAGTTTTAAGCCAAGATATAGTCATAGATAAATATTTCTTTGTTTCTTACACATCTCAATTAAATCTCAATTAAAAGTATCATCATCGTTGTTTCAAAAAATATCAAGGCGATGATTAAAAAAGAGTTGTGTTCGTTACAATAATACAATATTGTAAATGCATATAGAGCACTTAATATGTAGAATAGGCACCTAAAAAAATTAAGATTAAAAAATTTGGAAAAAATGGAATGGCTATTTAATTATTTATATCTTGTTACTTTTACTTAGGAAAATAAAAACACAGCTAACAATAATTAAATTTATTAATAGGTATAATTAACAATAAATCTTAATCACTAAAACGTATACTGTGTATCCATTATTTATTTATTTAACTTTAATTTTTTTTATTTGACATTTACGTCACTTTTTTGACAGTTCTCCTTTCCCGCCAAAAGTAATCTGTCAGCGGCCATTGCAAGAAATACGCGGATATTGCTATCCCGCTTATCACCGTGTGTATGAGCGGGAAGTATATAGTGCCGTAGAATTTTGCGAAAATGGGATATATCCAAATGCCTCTTTCGAAGTAAGTGTAGGTTATCCTGAAAATATATGATTGTGTTTATTTAAATTACTACAATTAATGAATTTATGGATTTAAATTTATTTAGTCTTTCTTACTCTACCGTAGCACTAAGAACCTATCTAAGAATTCAAATATCATTGAAATATAACCACATAACCATGTCCTTTTATTAAAATTTAATTAATATACTTACGCAACAAAATACAAAGCAAAAAAGAACACCATGTGATAGAAATACTTTCTATGTGTGCGTGGCTGTGTCCTATATCTGTACATGATCTCCCACACAGCCAAAGGTATTATGGCTGTGTGCATGATATGGTTCGATATGGGATTCAATAATTTGTCTGTGTTCTTCGGGAATACTAGGGCTTTGTCGTATAGTGAAAGCGACCAGAATACTATAGTTACAACCTGGAAGTGAGAAAATTAAAATAAGTAAAAAGCATTTAAAAAAAGCCTGGGTGCCGAACACACGTGTCAGAAGTGAAACTTCTTTAGCGAGATTCAAAGATATCAAAATCGTCGCTTTACTCCATGACGGTATTGCCATGACGCGACCTTGAAATTTTACTCTCAAGAAGTACTTCAATAAAATAAAAAACGTGTGGCAATCGGGGACTGCCGCGGTAAAGCTATGCTATGTGGCATGCCTTCAAGCCACACAAACATAAACACGTGTGGGTAATTTATAAAAAAAGAAATCGTTTAATGAAAGAAATTTTCTTCCTATAAATAAGGAATATAATAATAATATGTAACTCCTGAAAAGGAAAATAATTTTCATAATCGCATCAGTGTTTCCGAAGATTAATCCCAAAAAATAGACAAAAACAGAAACTAGGTATATCTTTGCATAAAACAGTACAGTTTCTTCTGTAGGTAGTTATTCTTGTTTTGGCGCCAATTTGAGTCATTTTTAACTTAGACTAAAAAATTAAGAAATGGCATTGTGTATGAAAGCATAATTAATTTTATTTATTATTTAGTTATTTACCCAACAAGCTGGCCATAAAACACTCCCGAACAACGTATCCCTGAAACCTCTTAAGTATTTTGACAATTTGTATTTTTTATTTTCCCGATTTTTTAACTCCCGTACATCAATTACGAGGCAAACAAATGCGTAGAACATTTGTATCATCTGAAAAATAAAGAAAACTTGTAATATCTGTGTTGTATGTAATATGTAGATTTTTCTAAAAGCGCGGGTAAATTTTTGGCGGCCAATGGAGGGAGGCTATCTCATTTTAGTGACATCTGTCAAATTTTTTTTTTCAGTCTGATAGTAATGCATAGGTATAGTTTTCAATAGTATTATTTTATCTGTGGTAATGCCAAATGTTATGAAAATGAATGAACAGTATGCTCAAATGATAAAACTAAAATTAAATAAATGTTAAGAACGAACAGTCAGTAGGGAAACACCTGTCAATTGTAATAATAACCCTTGCGATTCTCGTAAACACGCTTGCTTGTGTGTGTGAGCCATTTCTAACGTTTGTATGAAGTTTCCCTACTGGTTGTATCTGTATATTGTGATACATGCGTAGACAAAAGTATTAGCTTAAAAATACGCGATTTACAAACTAATAAAAATATATTAATTGTACTAAAAATAAAATACTATTAAACTTAGATCTATCAAGATAAAAAGTAAAACAACTAAAACCCAACTACGACAAAAAACGACGCTGAAAAAGTATAAAACAAAAGTTAAATTGATGAACTAATAAAGAAGCTATGAACGAAAAGATGTGAATTATATGCAATCAGCCCATGAATACAGGTAAAGTCACAAGCAAATGCTAGTAATATATATATATATTCAAAATGTGCAAGTAAAAAGCTTTCAAATGATACCAAACACGGCATATTTATCTTAACTTTATTTTTTTACTCTGTATGTTTTGTCCGCTAGAGGGCGCCACATTAGATTTTGTGAAACCCCATATAGCTTATAACCAGCGGACAATTAAGACGCTTCTAATGATATGTCATTTGTCGAATTCTGATAAGTAGTTTAGAAGTTACGAGGGAACAGATGAACATACATACATACATACATACATACATACATACATACATACATACATACATAGCCTGTCAAAATCATAACCCTCCTTTTGCTTTGCCGTAGTCGGGTAATAAATAATAAATTACTATGTTGGTTGAAGATTAATTGGACAAAAAAATTGAATGATTGCCTGTATTATAAGAATATATTGATCTTATATTTTTCTGTTTTTTTCTACAGCATTTTACTTACCAAAGTCCATATAGTAAAAAACCTAGGTTGTAGATTCTTTAAAATTATTAAATCTTGATTTATTTTCATATGTGGCTGTATAAATATGGCTAGATATATTAAATTTCCAGTATGCATTATTATTGTAAATATATACGCGTATATCCTATGGTGTGCGTACTCCATTTTATTTCTGAAATAAATAAAAATCTATATATATATAAATGAAACCCGTTTCGCGTTGTCACGGCATCACGTGTGAACGGGTGGACCGATTTCGATAATTATTATTTTATTATATTCTTTGAAGTACGAGGATGGTTCTTATGTACAAAAACGAAGATAGCTTTGAAGATAGCTGCCAACTAATTTATTATTAACTAGCGGTCCGCCCCGGCTTCGCCCGTGGTACATATTTCGCAATAAAAGGTAGCCTATGTTCTTTCTCCGGGTCTAAAGATTATCTGTGCCAAATTTCATCAAAATCGGTCCAGTAGTTTATGCGTAAAAGCCATACATACATACATACAAACCTTTCCTCTTTATAATACATACATAGATATTAGTATTAGTATAGATAGTAATGGAGTGATATTTCTATGAAAAATTGATAGTAAATTTCTGTTATCTATGAGTAATATTAAAACTATGTACAAAAAGTAACATAAATATAGAGCCGATAACACATATCTTATATATAAAAATGAATCGCAAAATGTGTTGGTAAGCGCATAACTCGAGAACGGCTGAACCGATTTCGATCATTCTTTTTTTATTATATTCCTTGAAGTACGAGGATGGTTTTTATGTAGAGAAAACGTAAATATTATGTACCACGGGCGAAGCCGGGGCGGACCGCTAGTATAAAATAACAATAAAATCACACATAGATAATTTAAAATTTGTTATATAGAAAAAATCTATTACAACATCAGTTACTTCGATAAAATCTTTAAGTATTTAATCCATACTAATATTATAAATGCGAAAGTAACTCTGTCTGTCTGTCTGTTACTCAATCACGCCTAAACTACTGAACCAATTTGCATGAAATTTGGTATGGAGATATTTTGATACCCGAGAAAGGACATAGGCTACCTTTTATTGCGAAATATGTACCACGGGCGAAGCCGGGGCGGACCACAAGACCACCAGTATACTATATACTAAAAACCCCAAAAAGGTTCACTTAGATAATATAGTTTCAACTTTACGAAAAGTATATTCCACTTTTAAAATACATACATTTTCCTTATGTTTTTATACAACTTATAAAAACCGTATTTTTGAATAAAAACTTCACATAATCTTATACGTGTACACAGTACAAACACACAGATATAACTGATTGCTATTATTACATACATTTTAGCATTATGTGATTATGACCTATGTGCTATGACCCGTATCAAGATATCCTTTGTCTATGTATAATAATTATTTTAATTATTGTTTTACGCGCAAATAGTCTATTTTATAGTACAACTAGTGGTCCGCCCCGGCTTCGCCCGTGATACCTACATGTTTAAACTATCCTATCTCTCAAGTTGGATCGAACTGAACATGGTGTGCGAATTTTATTATAATCGGTTAAATGGTTCAGGTGTCCATTGAGGACAAACATTGTGACACGAGATTTATATATATTAAGATTATTGACTATCTCTATTTTGTTGTTCTATGTACTACATATTTTAAAGTACTAATCCTATACTATCCTATCCTAAAAATATTATTAATGCGAAAGTTTGTAAGGATGGATGTATGTATGTTTGTTACTCTTTCACGCAAATACTACTGAACAGATTACAATGAAATTTAGCATAGATATGGAGGGTAACTTGGATTAACACATATTATAGGTTTTATTCCGGAAATCCCACGGGAACGGGAACTATGGGGGGTCTTCTTACTAATAATATTATAAAGGCGAACGTTTGTGAGGAAGGATGTATGTTTGTTCCTCTGTCAAAGGAAAATCATAGAACAGATTTTAATGATTTTCGGCTAGTTTTATTTGTCGCCATCTGGAGTATTTTTTTATTTTTTTATAGGAGTGTCATGGCATTCAGTTAGAAGTTTGGTAAGATAAACAAATTTGTTTTTGTTAAGCTACATACAAAACTTAGGTCAAACAGTTGTTTGTCAAAGAGTGCAAATAGATAAGAAAATTCTCTACAAATATAGCTCAAGAACTATATTAATCGCCAACTCACGCTTGACCAGTTTTATTTAACTTCAACCTTGTTACACAACACTAGTTCTGACCTTGATTTTACTCTGTATAATATGTAATTTTTATGCAGTTATTAACTTAACTACACTTATTTACGTGGATCAAGGAAAACTAAGTGAAGTCAAGATTATCTCTTAAAAACATTTTCTACGAAAAACGATAATCACAAATCCAAAATAATAAATTACTTTAAGTCAATTTAATTAATGTTGTCAATCTTCGTTGCGTATCGTCCTTGCAGAAAAATGTGGACCATTTTTAGCCTGATCGTGCGGGGTGAGGTAAGTGTTTAATTTTGGCGGGAGGCGGAGAGTGTCCGTTCTGTAGCGTTTAGCTATCTACTATTACGTATTCTGTGCTATTGCATAGCTTCTATCGCGGGCCTTGAGCGCGGCCGCGGGGACCGAATCGAGAAATTCTGTAACGAAAAAACCGGGGTAAATTTGGTCATTTGATTTTGTACGGCAATGTATCATACTATTTCTATACTGCTTTTAATCCATTACCACCCATTACTCTGCAACGCCCGCCGTACAAAAATCATGGAGACCTCTACCTGTACTTTCGAATTCCCATCTGCACTCAGGTGGACAGCTTACAAGTGACGGCATAGTGCTGAATCTTATTATTTTATGCTCTTATATCGTTCTAGATAGGTCACCTGGAGGTTCAAATGACCCATAACTTTTTCAACATGGGCCTGTAGTCTATTAATATTCCGCCATGGCTATCCATCTATCTATCTTCTGTCTGCCTTTCTTCTATATGTATATACACATACACATCAACAAAGTCCAGTGATATTTTGTATTTTACGAATATCTTAAAATCTATGAAAAATTTTAACATAATATAAGTTACTCTATGCCTACAATCATATCTCGGCTTGGACATTCCTTCTTACGTTACACTATGGACCTTTCCCGTTTTATTCCTGTATACAGATTTGAAACTTATGTTATACATCTGACTAAACTTGTTATTACAAGTGTAATATTGTTATTAAGCATTACACAAAAAGTTTTGTGTAATGCTTAATAACAATACGTGGGAAAACGAATGTATTGCCATAAAAAAAAAATTGAATTTTAGTTTTTTGAACGCGCTAATCTCAGGAACAAAATGGTCCGATTTGAAAAATTATTTCAGTGTTAGATACCCCATATATCGAGGAAGGCTATAGGCTATATATCATCACGCTAAGACCAACAGAAGCGGAGCAATGCGGGTAAAACCGTCGGGCTCAGCTAGTAAATAATAAAGATAATAAAATAACCTATGCTATTTATTCGTAGGAAATACAATTTATGGAGAATGACAAATCCTCGTGACATTGACAAAAAACTCTACAAGGTTTTTCGTTTTTTTTTATGAGGAAAATATATTTATGTTATAATTATATTATGTTTTTCAAGTATAGAAATACCTAGTTATTAAGGAAATTGGGAATAAGTTTTTTTTGTCTTGTGACAGAATACATAAGCTACTTTTCATCCCGAAAATCCCAAAGGAACGGGAACTATGCGGGTTTTTCTTTGAAAACGCAGGTGAGGTCGCGGGCGGAAATATATATATAACTAGATTATTATAGTATAATATTATTATAGTATATAATATTATTATAGTATTCTCTAAAGATCTTTTATATTATAATTGGACATTTCATCTATTACTAGCTGTTGCCCGCAGCTTCGACTGCGTGGAAAAGATTAATTTTCATGGTACAAACTTTCATCCCCTATTTGATCCCCTTGGGGGATGAATATTCTAAAATCCTTTCTTAGGGGACGCCTACGTTATGACATCTACCTGCATACCAAATTTCAGCCCGATACGTCCAGTGGTTTGGGCTGTGCGTTGATAGATCACTATATCAGTCACCTTTGAGTTTTATATATATAAGATAGATTTTTAACATTTACTATCTATCCTATTTCAATTGAAGATGTATGAAGCCTCATTAAATTTCTTTCAGCAGTTCTTGACTTACGGTACCCTGTACAGTATACTATTAATTATTCTGTGCTTACGGGACGGGATCAAACTCGATGAAGTAAGTAAATTACGCAGAATCCTGAGGTATAAAGATTATTTATTTTTCGTGGTAAATGTTAAAAATATGTAATGACGATTCGAAAGTGCTTCTTAAAGAAGTCTAATTGAATAAATAAATGTTTGAGTTTGAGTTTGAGTTCAACAGATTATTGTTAAAAGTCACCTGTTTTCATATATCTTCATAAATTTCATTCGTTTAAGGTGTCTTATAAGATAAAATACATTTCACATTTATAGTTCTACTAGCTTTCCGCTTGCCTTCACCTGCTTAATCTAAAACCTAATACATTATATACTAAAACCTTTCTCTTGAATCACTCTATCTATTAAAAAAAACGCATCAAAATCCGTTACGTAGTTTAAAAGATTTAAGCATACATAGGGACAAAGGGGCAGAGAAAACGACTTTGTTTTATGCTTTGTATTGATTTGCTTTGTGTAATATTATGATAAATATGATTCAATATGACTAATAATAATAATTAGTGTTTTAATTGATACAATTAGCATAAACAGCTGACAAGTGGCAAATACATTATCTATTACATAAATAATGTAATAGGTGCAACTTTGTAACGCCTATTATAATTATGTTAAACTAGCTTTCCACCCGCGGCTTCGCCCGCGTTTTGAAAGAAAAACCCGCATAGTTCCCGCTCCCGTGGGATTTCCGGGATGAAACCTGTCCTATGTGTTAATCCAAGTTACCCTCTATATGTGTGCTAAATTTCATTCTAATCGGTTCAGTAGTATTTGCATGAAAGAGCAACAAACACACACACACACACACATCCTCACAAACTTTCGCATTTATAATATTAGTAGGACAACATTATGTACAATTAAAAAATTAATTGTCTGTAAAGTCGGTTTACGGATAGTTGAACGTGTTACGTGACAACGTCCGATTGTGCTTCTTTGTCGCTCGTTTCGCGCTCTCGCTTGCACTTCAAGCCTTACATGGAACGCCTCAGAGCGAGGTAACGCCGCATGAGTCATATTTATATTTATATTTATATTTATCATGGGAATTAGATGTTGATGATGATGTTAATGAAAAAGGCAGTATATTTGAAAACGTAGATAACTAAATATATTTATTTACTCCTACTCTCCACATACATACAAAGATACACAACAACATGTTTGCTTATATATTTTTAACAGAATAATTAAACTTACATGTTTCATTATAACAATTAACAATATCAAATTATTTTATTTCAAGTCTTTATAGTATTTTTCTTTTCAAAATTCTACATAGTTATCTGGTATATATTGTACATACTAGATTTCCGCCCGCGGCTTCGCCCGCGTTTGCAAAGGAAAACCCGCATAGTTCCCGTTCCCATAGGATTTCCGGGATAAAAACTATCCTATGTGTTAATCCAAGTTACCCTCTATATGTGTGCTAAATTTCATTGTAATCAGTTCAGTAGTTTTTACGTGAAAGAGTAACAAACATCCATACATCCATACATCCATACAAACTTTCGCCTTTATAATAGTATTAAGATTAAGATTAAGAATTAAGATATTTCATCCATCAGTCCATGTCCCCTATATTTGTGTTACTTAAATATTATATTATCAAAATCAATAATATCCTAAAACCCTACGCTTTCATTTTTTAACACGCTTTTATTTATTCGATAACTGCGCATTGTGTTTTTCCTTATCGATTACGATAGTTATGCTCGAAAAAATACAGAATATGTTCAAAATCAAAATATCCATGAAAATGGGTATTTATTTCTCTAATCACTTTACTTAAATAGTCAACTGCTTCGCCCGTGATCAAACCGTGCCTTCCTCTCTCCTATATCACTATCTATTCCAAAAAACCGCATCAAAATCCGTTGCATGTGGACATAGGGATATAGGGACATAGGGACAAAGAAATCTACTTTGATTTATTCTATGTAGAGATATAATATAAAAAATGTGTTTATGTGGTGTTTATAAACATTTTAAATTCATTCCCACGTCATTTACCGGTTCTATTCATTTAACAAATAAAAAGCGAAGAAAAATCCGAACCGGTTACCAGCTAGTATGGTCTATGAGTCCATTATATTTGTATGTATGTATGGGCCTTGAAACACTGGGTACAATGTAACTTGGCTAGTAGCCTTTCTGTTATGGTCGAGAACGATCGTCTTAGTTTTTGTTTCGATTTTATGGTAAGTTTTTACTTATTTCTATAGACATTGTTAAGTGTATACAATTTTGTGTAGCTTAAGGCAATACTAATTATCTTTTAAATTTGTAAATTTCAGTGTAAAACAATGTGGTTTGTATGTAAAATCTGGCGAAACGGCTTGATCAATTTTTATGAAATTTTATATGAATATTTGGTAGGCTTAAGCATAGGTTGGAAACAATTTTTGTACACTTAAGTGATAAATTACTGGCAGAATGTTTGCAGGGTCACCTAGTACCAATATATAGAAATTTTCAGTTTTAAAATATCTGGATGTAACAAAAATTAATTTATAGCAATACTAGCCTACCACCCGCGGTTTCGCCCGCTTTGTCTAAAACCTAATAAATTATATACTAAAACCTTCCTCTTCACTCTATCTATTAAAAAAACCGCATCATAATCTGTTGCGTAGTTTTAAAGATTTAAGCATACAAAGGGACATAGGGACAGATAAAGCGAATTTGTTTTATACTATGTAGTGATGTTTTAATGATAGGTAAGACATTTCATTCAAATGGTTATTTTACAAGTATGTATCTACGATATAATGTAAGTATTTATAATCGGTGATTTAGATATGAAACATAATTAAAACTATATTACTTAATTTCTGACTCTTAATGAATAATTTGAGGGTCACAAACACTTAATTAACTACATTTTAATGTATAATTACATAAAAAGCCTTCACACGAACTAATTTGAATCGTAACTGCCTCTGTTATCTAAATCTAAACTTATAATATAAGTAATAATAATAAGGAAAGACCTTATTTTTCAGGTTTTTATTTTAGGTACTTTCAATTAAATTAAATTAAATTGTTGTTGTTCCTCGATAATTGGGCTATGTAACACCTAAAGAATCTTTCAAATCGGACCAGTAGTACCTGAGATTAGCGCGTTCAAACTAACAAACTCTTCAGCTTTATAATATTAGTTTAAATATCGGTTCCTGATCAAACAAATAAATATACATAGGTACATACATATAAAACCTTCGTACTTGGATGAAATATCGCGTGTATTATTGCGTGACAGAAGGACAAACCAACAAACAATTTATCATTAAAATATTTAATGTAAGAAACTATTGTGAATAGCACAAGAAATTGAAATAATAACAATAACATAATAATAATATCAAATAAGTTAACAATATTCCTTAATTTATATTTATACAGAAACATTCATATTGTTTTTATTACAAGTCACATTCAAGGCAATAAAAACACTTACTAATATTATTGTGTTTAATTTTTCCTAAATTATATAAATATTTATTTCTTCTCGTTTGTTCATTTAAAATTTTAAATGTTGTTTTCAGTGGAGACAAATCGAGTAAACGAAAAATATTTCAATTTTCAGATACGTTTGTAGTATAACTGCCACCTTTTCCCCTATTTAAATGGCCATGATAAAAGATTGGAATTTTAAACTAAATTTTACAAAAATAAAATCGACTAATGAACCAAACGTTTACAAGACAAAAATATTTAAATTTTGAATTATCATGTATTTAGCAGTACCAACATAACAAAATAAGAGGAATCTCAACCTTTTTTGTAGTCGGTCGCGTCAGATTTTATTATCAACATCCTAAAAACAATTATGACCTACTAAGTAATACAACAGTACCTACCTGTTTTAGTCCGTCTAGGAAAGCATTAGGCTGCCTACATCTGAGCGTTTATTTGAACAATTAAAATAAATTATACACACTCAGAATGCTGGTACCATAAATAAACTATAATAAAAACTAACATGTCGCCTGTTGTTATTTTTATAATAAATTCTTCAACATATTTAACAACTTTTATTTAATTTGTATTTTCAGTTCGATTATAATGAAAAGGCACTTAATATGTAGATAATAAACTGAAAAAAATAGCATTATTTCCGGAGATAAATCTTCCTGATAATCAGGTTTATAAAGTTATGTGGGATAAAAAATTAACTTCTATTTAATATTAACTTATTTATAAAGGAAAATCGTATAAGAAACGTATATATAATCACTACATAGTATAAAACAAAGTCGCTTTCTCTGTCCCTATGTCCCTATGTATGCTTAAATCTTTAAAACTACGCAAAGGATTTTGATGCGGTTTTTTTAATAGATACAGTGATTCAAGAGGAAGGTTTTAGTATATAATTTATTATGTTTTAGACAAAGCGGGCGAAGCCGCGGGCGGAAAGCTAGTATACTTATATACTTTTATGGGCGATTAATAAATAAAAAAACAATTACAAAAACCATTCACCAGTGTAATTATTTTTGAACAACTTAAGTGGTGACATTTAGTCTCAAATTAAACAATTTAATTGAATATTTCACAATTTGCTCATATTATTATTAAGTAAAAAATATAACTACAAAAACGACTCGTGTATAAAAAGCCTACGCATGCGCACTATGCGTCGAGATACTAAGTACTGTTAGTATTTATCCATTTTTATAAGAGCTAGCACATTACAGTGCTATATTCTAAGATATTTTTGTAGTGAAGTTTAACATAAAACTCGTGTCACAGTGTTTGTGTTGTGTCCTTCGAAACGGCTGAATCGATTCTAATTAAATTTTGTGTGTAGGGTAGGTCTTAGAATCAGACATGAGACAACATCTATTTTTCATACCCCTAAGTAAGAGTAAGGCAGAACAACGTCAGTTTGCCGGGACAGCTAGTATTATTAATAAATTAACTTTAGTATTTAATATATATCAATCAGTATATGATTCATTCAGATGAGAGATATTTAAATGATGTTATCATAATAAGATAATTTGGTAATTGATATTAGATATAGATAACCTATAATTTAAAAAATGGTCAAGCACAGGTTGTCCAGTTAGGATTAAAAATATATTATGTTATCACAAAACCACATTATTACATTTTTAAATGTTATTCATCTTCATCATCATCATCATCATCATCATCAGCCCATATATGTTCCCACTGCTGGGACACGGGCCTCCTATGAGTGTACCGGCCATAATCCACCACGCTGGCCAAGTGTGGACAGAATATGTCACATGTCGTCGAACTTTTGATTCTTCGACATGTCAGTATCCTCACGATGTTTTCCTTCACAGCACATATTATTACTTATTAATGTATCCAAAATAAGAACTATGTTAATTCCTAAGCATTGTATTTATAACTCCTATGAGTTAATTTGGTTTTTAATTTTAAACTCAGTGATCGTACATTTAGATTTTAGAATCACATCATTTTAGAATTTAGGTAGGTAAAAAAAAACATAAATATTTATAAATTTTTTTGCTAAATTTGGGTAGATAAACAGACATACTAATATTTTGACTAATATATTTGTTTGTTCCTCTTTTCTCATCACGTAAACCCTAATTTATTTTTAAAGTAGCGGTTCGCCCCGGCTTCGCCCGTGGTACATATTTCGCAATAAAAGGTAGCCTATGTTCTTTCTCAGGGTCTAAAGATTGTCTGTGCCAAATTTCATCAAAATCGGTCCAGTATTTTATGCGTGAAAACCATACATACATACATACAAACCTTTCCTCTTTATAATATTAGTATAGATATATGCAATAGTCGTCATTTTATCTGTCTAATTATTTCAAATTAATGATAAGATAATGAATGATTTCAGATTTAATTGTGATACCAAACTGATCAACGAAAATGGGGTAAGTTTAAATAAATTATATGTGTAAATTAAAAAAAAACAATTATGATTTCTCAGGAACGGCTGAGCCGATTTTAATCTGATTTGTGTCGTAAGATTTTAAAGTGAAACTTTTATTACATCGTCTCAAACTTTTTGGTCTGTGTAGCGCATGTCGCGTGTATCGCGGCTGCCGAATAGGTATACCTACTCGGCAGCCGACCGACACGCGACATGCGCTACACAAAGCAGTGTTCGGAACCGTTCGAACAGTTTCACTTTTACCGTGGTTTCAGAAAACCACACAACATTTTTTTTTGTATTCTGCTATAGTCGAGCTTTTTATAATTACAGTTTCTCCTTGTGGATAAAATAATGTTTTCAAAATAATATAAAATCAATGTAACTTTAAAAATCTGTTTTTGAATAGCGTAAACACTATTTATTAAATACCAGCACCTTTTCTGAATAACAAATCTTTTCATCTAAACTTACTTATATTGAGAATTGAGATCTTAACTCTCACTAAAATAAATTCAGTCGATTTTATGCTTAGATCATTAAGTAATTTTATGTGTCAATTATACGAATATTAATAAAAAGATTTTAATTATTTATTTGCCGATACTAATATTATAAAGCTAGAGTTTGTTTTTTTTTTTAATATTTTTTTATTAAGGGATTTTTGTCCGAAAGGACGATGACAATCCCATCGTACCTTGTATACAAACATTTAACACTTAATGAACTATATTACCTATATTTTAAATTTAGAGTTTGTTTGAACGCGCTAATCTCAGGAACTACTGAACCGATTTGAAAAATTATTTCCGTGTTCGATAGTCCATTTATCGAGGAAGGCCGAAGGCTATAATCATCACGCTAAGACCAATAGATAGAACCGCGGAGCACCTTTACACATCTTTAACTAGCTGTGCCACGCGGTTTTACCCGCATTGCTCCGCTCCTGTTGGTGTTAGCGTGATCATGTGTAGCCTATTATAGCCTTCCACGATAAATGGGCTATCTAACACCGAAAGAATTTTTCAAATCTGACCAGTAGTTCCTGAGATTAGCGCGTTCAAACAGACAAACTCTTCAGCTTTATAATATTAGTATAGATATATTTATTTAATTAGTAAAAATATATTTATTCGACTTCCAGGGCACTATCCCAAGCACACGTATATATATATATATATTTATTTATTATATTATATATTTATTGTATATTATATATTTATTTATTCCAGTGCACTATCCCAAGCACACGTACGACTCGCTGGCAATGTACTATTCCTATTAGTGCATACAATTAACGTGATTGTGATGCATTTAGCTGTAAAAAGAACAATTGTGAGCGAAGATCCAGAATTGAGGACTTTCCGAGCTTTGCAATATAAATATATCACTATATGGAACTTGGTATGTATAAAATAATTCTCCTAATATGTTAAGAGTGAAAGTGTGTAAGAATGTATGTTTGTTTGTTACTCTATCACTCAAAAACGGCTGATGAATCTGTATGAAATCTATACTAATATTATAAAGCTGAAGAGTTTGTTTGTTTGTTTGAACGCGCTAATCTCGGGAACTACTGGTCCGATTTTAAAAATTCTTTCGGTGCTAGATAGCTCATTTATCGAGGAAGGCTATAGGCTATATATCATCACGCTACGACCAACAGGAGTGGAGCCACGGGGGTGAAACCGCGCGGAGCTAGTTAGTCATAAAATTTAAAGTCTGCGGTATCACGTAGCTAACCACAGATCATAGAAACTAAAGGTAGCTAACGCAATCGAAGCCGCAGCGGAAGCTAGTATATTATAATAAAAGTCTGTCTGTCCATTACGATAGCACGTCTAAATCACAACACCGATTTTAATTAAATTTGGAATTAAAAGTAGTTGTATACAAAACAAACTCAGAATATTTTAAAGTCTTTGCCCGTGATTTTTTTCGCGGGTGAACCCGGGGTACCTACTGTTAAAATGTGTAATATGTACTATAAAGATAAATATTGTTTTTTTTTAAATATTTTTATCAGAAAATAAAAGAAATGAAGTTCCATGTCCCCAAGTGGGGTAAGGGGCAGATGCATTATACATCTGTTTCACTGATCGATTTTCTTTTAGGGACAAGTTGGTGATCAGCCTACTGTGTCCTACCAGACCGAGACATTTTTTTTCTTCGTCTCCACCGGGAATCGAACCCAGGACCCTTCGGTTCTTCGCTCACGCGTCAACCACTGTACCAAAGAGGCGCTCAAGTAAAAATATGGTATTGCATTAATAGAAATAGAAAAAAATTGGTTGTCTGTAAAGTCGGTTTACTGACGATAGTTGAACGTGACAACGTCCGATTGTGCTTCTTTGTCACTCGTTCCGCGCTCTTGCACTTCAAGCCTTACATGGAACGCCTCAGAGCGAGGTAACGCCGCATGAGTCATGTTATTTTCGTGCGTGCAGCCGGCTCTATCGAATTATAAGACGTTGTCACGTCAAAAAAATGTTTTTTAGTTTGTTTGACTTGATTCATCCCAAAAACTGTTCTACCATGTTTTTGTTATTAAATTTAATTATGATTTTTTTTTTCAGGGATTCCAATTATTCTTTCTAGGACTGTCTATAGTCTGTGACTCGTCGCTCATATGGAATCTTTACAAAAAGCACAAATTTTTGAACCAAATAAAACGGTACAAGGAATTTTTCTTTGCAAGTGTTTTATGGCCAACTACGTTGGTGAGTAATTTTGATATTTAAATAGTTTAATATTTACTAGCTAAATCACTACATAGTATAAATAAAGTCGCTTTCTCTGTCCCTATGTCCCTATGTATGCTTAATCTTTAAAACTACGCAACGGATTTTGATGTGTTTTTTTTTTAATAGATAGAGTGATTCAAGAGGAAGGTTAGTATATAATTTATTATGTTTTAGACAAAGCGGGTGAAGCCGCGGGTGGAAAGCTAGTAATGAAATAAATAATTGCTTTGAGATTTTTTTTGCTTGAAATGTTTTTTTGTAATAATACTTATTTAGATCATGGTTTTTAATATGAATTTTAGCAACTGTGCTAAATTGTTTTAATTACTTCAGTCATTAAAACAATAATGTTACTTTATTCTTGCAAATAAAACTCATTTTATTACTGAGACTTCGTTGGCTGTCTCCAGGCTCATAAACCGTGATAGCTAGAAAGCTGAAATTTTCAAAAATGATGTATTTCCGTTGCTGCTATAACAACAAATACTAAAAATTAAAAAAAAATACTAAGGGGGTATCCATAATACGGAACCCTTCGTGCGTGAATCCGACTCGCTCTTGGCCGGTTTTTTTATAACACTAGTATCTAGTAACATTATTTCTACATATACGTAGACGTACATATTTGTATTTGATTTATTAGATAATATATTAAATACTAGCTTTCCGCCCGCGGCTTCGCCCGCGTTTTCAAAGAAAAACCCGCATAGTTCCCGTTCCCGAGGGATTTCCGGGATAAAACCTATCCTATCTCTCAAGTTGGATCGAACTGCACGTGGTGTGCGAATTTTATTATAATCGGTTAATTGGTTTAGGAGTCCATTGAGGACAAACATTGTGACAAGAGATTTATATATATTAAGAATATAAATATTCTCTAGACCGATTCAGTACTTATTTAAAATTTAAAATCTTCTTACGTAAAAAATAACCAAACTTTTCAATTTCAGCTGATCTTCACGATATTCTGGCCCATATTCATATATGACAGAGAGCTCATATTCCCCACCTTCATCGACAAGGTGCTTACGACCTTATCGAACCATATCATGCATTCCTTCATAATTTTGGTGGGTCTATGGGAGTTATTGATGCAACCAAGAAAACAACCAAAGAATCACAAGGGAAATCTATTAAATATGACGTTGATATATGTAGTTTATTTCTTGGTGTAAGTATAATTTTTATTTGTTGGAAAACCTGAAATATAGAATATCCTTTCTTTTTTTTAAGTGGGGAAATCTTGCATAGATACCCACGGCCTCCGGGGAAGGGGCCGTGGGTTATGTCGGATTCGTACCGACCAAAACCCCACTGTGTTCCGTCAAGCCGCATCAACGACGGGGCCACGGGTATAGGTAGAATTCTTCCGTGACCCCATCAGCGGCTGCCCGTCTCCAGGCCAACACAAAATATAGAATATCCTAGAAACGCACTAAGAACTATTGCCAGTTTCGTCTCTTACGTTGAGGACATATATTTGTTACTCACTTTCGCAAAAACTACTGAACTCATTTCGCTGAAACTCTATATGAAAGTAGATGCCTAATATAACATGTGGATTTCTTCGCCACCTTGAAATTTGCGTATTAAAATATAGATATAAAAGAAAGACAATTTGTATTAAGCCTGTTTATATAATTTACCTGCAACTAATTAATTTTAAGGTACATTTATTTGATTTAATTAAGGATTTTTTTTCATAGTAGTTCCAAAGTATCTGTATTTGTATCTACCTTAATTTCCCTAGTCCTTGCTTTCCCTTTCATCTTACCGTAATCTATACTAATATTATAAAGCTGAAGAGTTTGTTTGTTTGTTTGAACGCGCTAATCTCGGGAACTACTGGTCCGACTTGAAAAATTCTTTCGGTGTTGGATAGGTAGCTCATTTATCGAGGAAGGCTATATATCATCACGCTACGACATACAGGAGTGGAGCCACGGGGGTGAAACCGCGCGGGGCTCTAGTGATATAATATGTATATTATTATAGCCTTCCTCGATAAATGCGCTATCTAACAATGAAATAATTCTTCAAATCGGACCAGTAGTTCCCGAGATTAGCGTGTTCAAACAAACAAACAAGTGCTTTATATATTAGTGTAGATTATTTAATTAGTTAAATTAATTAATTAACTTAATTATTTCCAGAATTATTCACCATTACTACACAGCGGGAGTGTGGCCATACCCCATGGTCAAATACATGTATGGAACCATTTACTTCCCCATTTTCATGGCATTTATAGCATTTTTATACATATTTAGTTATTATATTCAATGGACACTTACTGAAAAGATACACGGAAAGTCTAAAGTCCGATAATTTGTTTGTATGCTGTAGGCAATTTGTTAAATCAGCGGTTTTATTAGAAGACTAGGCTTTTGATTAACCATCTCATGATGATGATGATTATCTAACTAAATTATATCTAGATGTAAACATCTTGTCAGTAGTTAGTATCATTTAGTTAGTTAATCATAAATTATATCACCGTTGTAACGTTTGAGAAAATTTTGTTGTCAATTGTTGAAAATGTCTCCGTTTTAATACGGAGACTAGTCTTTTAATGAAACGGCTGATTTAACAAGTTAATACTAGTGTTATTTATGTCATTATCACAGATAATATATACTATACTAGTACATTTTGTGTTTCAACGATTGATAAAAGTTGTCGATTGCAATTTCATTGTAAATTAGTACAATACAATACTAAATGATTTTTTTTTATTTATTTAATAAATGTTTGTGTATGTGTTTGTTTATGTCTATAACTATTATATTTATTAATGTAATCGAATAAATAAGCCTTTACTTAGCTAAAAATTTAAATTGATTTAATATTTTGATTATACAATTGATTTTATTATTGAAATGTATAAATTCTACATTTTCCCTTAACGATCATAGAGATCAATGTTATTAAAGCCGGCTACTCATGTACCTGCCTCAGGGGCAATATTGGAACAATCTCGGTTGCACGGCGGTCGGGGCAATTTCAGTTGTTCTCTAAATTGCCCCTGCTTGCCTATACACATCACAATTAAGGAGCCAATTAAGGGTGCAATTCCAATATTGCCCCTGCTGCAGGTACGTGAGTAGCTTAAGGGGGCGCATAAAGCAAAATAACCAATCTTCTATTAGATGATACGTGTAATATGCAAGACCAAATCTAAAAAATAAAATATATATCAAACTAGATGATATGTTCAACGATTCTGTTTAATCAAAAACATAAAATATTAAAATTTACTCGATAAAAAAAAATCACCAAGTTAGCTCTAATTTTCACACTTTTACGTTTTCTACTTGACATGGTAATACTTATTATGATTTTTTTTTCATAAACAATTATATTAAAACATTTGCAAGATATTTGTCAGAGCATTTTGTGTAATTACTTTTAGTTTTGGTTTTATCTGCGATAAACCACTTTTGGCGCTCTTTTTTTCTCGAGATAAACGTTTGATTTTGTCACGATAAAAGTGGTTTATCGCAGATAAAACCAAAACTAAAAGTAATTACACAAAATGCTCTGACAAATATCTTGCAAATGTTTTAATATAATTGTTTATGAAAAAAAAATCATAATAAGTATTACCATGTCAAGTAGAAAACGTAAAAGTGTGAAAATTAGAGCTAACTTGGTGATTTTTTTTTATCGAGTAAATTTTAATATTTTATGTTTTTGATTAAACAGAATCGTTGAACATATCATCTAGTTTGATATATATTTTATTTTTTAGATTTGGTCTTGCATATTACACGTATCATCTAATAGAAGATTGGTTATTTTGCTTTATGCGCCCCCTTAATTTGATGTTTGGAAAAAACATCAAAAACATAATTAAGCGAAAAGTAGTAACTAGTTCATGTTTTAATAATATTTTGTCCGTCCATTTTTTTTAAGTATTTTTCATTTATTGTAATAATATTTTATGATGTATTTAAGTATGTATTTAAAATAGATACATTTATATGCTACTAAAATGGATAAAAAAAGGAAAAAACGGGTAATTTCAAAGGCTTAAAGGTTGTTATTATTTATAAGCTTGTATAATAAGAATATTTAATAAGTTTATCTTCATTCATCACATATTATATTATATATTATTATATTATTAAGAAAAAATAATTATAAGTCGTTGTTATTAATTACATATTATGTAAATGGGTTGTTATTTCAAATAAATAATTATAAATATACGGGAAATTTTATTTTTTTTTACTCTTACCTTTATGTCCTTTATTTGTGTAGTAATTGCTTCATAGTTTTATTAAATTAATTATTTACTATTCAATAATAACAATAGTCATTTAGTGGTTGAAATTCTACCACAATAGTAACGATAACATTTTGTAGAAAAAGACAGTCACTTTGATTATTTTATAAAGAAAACTAGCTTTCCGCCCGCGGCTTCGCCCGCTTTGTCTAAAACCTAATAAATTATATACTAAAACCTTCCTCTTGAATCACTCTATCTATTAAAAAAAACCGCATCAAAATCCGTTGCGTAGTTTTAAAGATTAAGCATACATAGGGACATAGGGACAGAAAAAGCGACTTTGTTTTATACTATG
Source organism: Colias philodice (assembly GCF_061535455.1). Taxonomy (NCBI): domain Eukaryota; kingdom Metazoa; phylum Arthropoda; class Insecta; order Lepidoptera; family Pieridae; genus Colias; species Colias philodice. The sequence continues at coordinate 4,582,619 of NC_143113.1, read as the reverse complement.
TAGTGATGATGATATGGTCGAAGTATTATGGTCACTTTTTGAGAAAATTCGTGATTGTACTTGAAAAATAAGTTTAAATATCATCATCATCTGCCAATATTTATACCCACGGTAGTAGTATGCAATTAAAGTTTTACCTTATGTATATAGGTTGAAAAAAAAAACAAGCTTAAACTTATGAAATTATTGTATTATATGTAACTACGATCCTTGATAAGCGTACAAAGACTGATCTTATCCATTTAAAGTGGGATAGAGTCCTAATCAACTCTGATTACATACAAACATACAGGTAATAAAAGCGTGTTTATTATTATAATAATAGTCATTTAGTGGTTGAAATCATCTTTCTGAAAAATCCTTCACTCGCAATCCACTTCTTCAAATCAAATTCTTCACTTCAATAAATATAAATAAATAAATATTTCAGGACAATTTTCACACACGGCACGATCTGATCCCATACTAAGCTTTCGCTTGTGTTATGGAAACCAGATGGCTGATAGACATACATATATAATTTTAAATAAATACTTATATAGATAATTAACACCCAGACACAGAGCAAACATCTATGTTCATCACACAAATATTTGCCCCGGGTGGGAATCGAACCCACGACCTCTGGCTTGGAAGGCAGGGCCACTACCAACCAAGCCAACCGGCCAGTCAATAAAGGAAAACAGCTGTAGCCTATGTGTGTAATCCAGACTATAATCTATATCTGTACCAAGCTGGCCATTGGATCATGTTAAGCAAATAACTATATTATATTCATTAGAACTTTCATGTCTTAACTTAACTTTCATTAGATTAATAGGGTTGGGATTAGGTCAGGATAGGGTATATGGCCAACTTTGATTCAAACATGAAGATATAAATCGCAACTCAAGCAACATGAAAATGGTTTCATGTTAAAATTAGTTTGTATTTCGTTCCTCATCACCGATTGGACCATTGGTGCTGAGAATGATGAACTGTTTTTCTTAACCAAATTCCAAGTCATGACTGCTATATTTCTATAGGTACCATGATCTATTAGTTATTATTCTTAAATGTTTAATGTAAAATGTAAATTATATGTGGTAGAAACTAAAAAGGTTATAAAATAAAACACACAGAATTGCAAGTGATTCGAGAATAATAAAACAATAACATTTATTTTTCTATTGGTTCTCAAAAATCGACTCAATCTACTTAGGTACGTTTATTTTGTTAGTTCACAAATCAACAAAGCTCCAGCAAACGGAAGTTAACCGAAAAGTCGTACATTTATTTTCAAAAAACAAATGAAAGTATACAAAAGTAAATGAACTTTCATTTAAACATTCATAATACGAAAAATGAATATCGAGTTCACGGTTAACTTGCGCGTACATTAAACGTTATATATTCTGATTTTTTTACATAGATATATGATTTTTTTTATATTTTGTTACTCTTTAATATGTTCAGGTAATGTGTAAAAATACTTCAGTTAACAAATTAATATTTTTTTTTTTCAATATAAAATAATTATCTCATAGAAAACAAGATATAAAAAATTTTCACTATTTACGTCCAAGACCCCAATATCCACGGGTTTGTATAAAATAGAAGCTCTATAAATGAAAAATAACTCAATAATTGTAGTTAGACGTTTAATTAATTATTCCCGCAATTGCTTGCTTTTTCGAAAAATCCTAACATTATGTGTCCAAGTCTATATTTTAGTGAAAATTTAGCAAAACATAGTACAAAAGTTTTTTTTAGAAATATCTAATACTACCCAGCAATCGTTTTTACCCTAACTCTATCACTACCACGCCCTCTTACGGCCAATCGTAAGACGCGCCTCGGTTGCACCATCTCAAGTCTACAATAAGAAGTATATAGAATGGACACGTTTGTCTCTTTAATGGTTTTGGATCGTTTGAAAATAAATTCGACGCTCGCCCCCGCTACGGAATCTGAATTCGCGTCGCCTTCGCGGTGCTGGCGGCGAAGCGAAGCCGTGGCGATAAGTTTAAACAAGATTGAAAATGTTATTTGTGAATCGTATAAGTACTGTGGTTGTAGATGTTCACATTTATTAAAATTCTAAATAACATAATATGTAATTTGATGCATGTTTGAGAAAAACATCCAGATTTTATAAGAGACAGAAATCCTAATCAAACTCGCTTTAAAAGAAGACTAATTGAAAAACAATGTTTGAGTTCTATTATTTAAAAAATTGGGCAATCTTTTTTTGTATATTTTTATTTATTTATAAAAACGTTCGTAGGGAAGATATTTTAAATAAAGTTATAATAATTTAAACATGAAATTTTAGCCACTTCATCATTCTACCGCCAGCACCACGCTATAGACATATAAAACAACAACAAATACTGTAAAATTATTGCTAACTAATAATTAACATCGTAAATTATTTATTTGATTATAATATTTTTGTACTCAGGTATAAATTCAGATTCATTTGTTCGCGGGCCTTTAGACGGTTATCAATTAGGCAAAAGCTTTTACCGTTATTTACCAATTTTCAGTCTTAGTGCTCTAAACGTTTTTCGTGCACATTTTCCGAACGAGCAATGTCTAATTTTTTCTTAATTTTTTTTTTTTTGATATGCGATTTTTCGATCACCAAAAACGTATTTAAATATTAATTTAACAAATAAATAATAATTCAGGTAGATATGTTGTTACATTTACTTTGATAACAATCTAGAATTTCACGATATTTATTTATTGACAAAAAATCCATAAAACTTAACAATTATCAAAGAATAACAAACGAAAAATTAGACATTACTCATTATTCCAATATTTTTTTACTAACACATCTAATAATGTGCATCTAAGTTAAAATAAATCGCATTATAATATTAATAAAATTATAAATATATATTTATTTGTCATAGTATGTAACAAGGTTTATTAATTCTGAGGAAAATAACAAGATGAAATCAGCAACATCATTTTTAAATAATATTTATGAACCACCCGTATATTTTATCTATATGCTCTCACTATAATGTATGATTACTCTATTATATCAAGAATTCGAAAAAATCGTGTTCCGAAAAAAAAACAAAAAATAAAAAACCAAAAAGTATATATATATAAATATTTTTATTAACGAAAAAAAATGAAAATATAAAATAAAACAAAATGAATAGACAATAACAGATTGCTTTATTTAACAAAAAATATATAATATATATAAGTAAAAACAACATTTTCACATACAATACGTCGATCTCGTAACATTGTGGAAAATTTGTTTTTTATATACTTTTAATAGAATGTAAAAATTAAAAATAACCCATCGAACCTTATATGACATTTAATATAAAATACATATTATTAATAACTATTTACAAAATACGCGTTAAGTTTTATAAGATTTAACATTAATATAAACCAGTCTATATAGTAAAGGCTATTTCACATAACTTAGCGTAATGTTAGAAAAATTGATAATTATTAATAATTCTAAATAATGTAGCAGGCAATTTACGTTCCAAAAAAAGCGTACAGCTTAAAAAATTTACGTATACGAAGTAAAAAATAAAATAAAAACAATAAAAAAAATATTATGCGTTACGTGTGCTTTTATTATTAAAAAAAACCAAACATGGCACCCAAAAGAAGGGATAATATATATATTTGCATTGAGATCAAAATTATTATAAGAAAAAAATAAATTGCCTGCTGATACAGTACAAATTATTTTGACTGCGAGATGTTAAAAAAATCAAATCTTACTATACACGGATTGTAGAAAAAAAACAATAGATAATATAATAATTGAAAAAAAAAATATTGCAAAATAAATTAAGAACACATAAATATATAAGCGGAAAAACGCCGTCATAGTAAGATTTGAGACACTAATAATAATAATATAATACAATTGCTCTCCTGATTTTGTTCAATTATTACGCAACTTATTAATAATATATTTTAATAATATTCATGAATTTTCCATCGCCTCTGTTCGACACATAAAAAAAACTAAAAAGAATCTACAAAAAAGAATTGGGCAGTATCTGTATTCCTATATAACATAACCGATCTTAAATCGAAATAAAAAACGTCAATATTAATAATCATTTGAAATAAATAACAAGTTACAATTATTCATAAAACTGTTAAAATAATTAAAAACCTATTTTTTAAAACGTTCCTAAAGAAAAACATTGTGTGATCTTTACTCCGCTACTCCTTTATATCCTTTATTTATTTCTTAATAAAAACTCTATTTCTATTATTATATATTTATATAATAATTATTATTATTCCACCATCGTGTTAGATACATTTTATTATAATTATAATCGTCTACGTAATACACAAAGCAACATATAATTACGTTATGTATTCGTAGTTTTAATCCGAAAGTTATATTCGTAGAAGCCGAAACATCTTACGATATTGTATACAAAACTGTCGACGGACGGACATTATATTAAATAAACATTTTATATATTAAATTGTACGTATATACGTAAGTCGTAACAGTCTCAGATTACATACATACACATAATAAACAACAATTGTCCGTCGCGTCGTCAGTTTTAGTAAATGTAAAAACAGTAGAGTAAATGAAAGTCTTTAAAGTCCCGTACGAGGGTAGAATACGAAGTCGTGTTTGTTTGTCTGTTTGTTTATCCGTGTGTGTAGTCTAGGACGTTGTCTAAAGAGAACAGTTCTTTGTAAAGTGCTGGGAACACGTGGTGTGGGTGTGCGGCCTTGAAACGGCAGAGCGCTTCTAAGTGCATCAACGATAGTTCTCTGTGGAGAATATAATTTGTTTTAATAAATGTTACTACTTAATATTTATGATAATATAACAAACTAAAAATAGTCGAGATATATATATGTCTAGGATAAATTACGTTTTTTAAGTAAAGACTTTGAGAGAGTCCCATATTGATGAAATTTTATTATGTAAGTTATTATTTACTAAAAATTAAAAAATGTACTTTTAATTGTTCTCTCAGAAACAAATACTACTAAATGATTTAGTCACAAAATTTTATGACTTCTAAATCAACAAGATATGGGATAAAGTTTTTAATACTGTCTACTAAGTCCACAAAATCAAATAAAATAATCAATCAACAACAAGTCTATAACTTCAAATCTATGAATCTAAGCTAGACTAGCTCAATTTAAATCAATTAATATAGGTGAACCTTAGCTATATTTCTACCCAATTTAAATATAATTTGTATTGGAAAAATGAAATTAGAAAATCTGTATATTCTTTCTCCATAATAAATGTAAAATAATAAATAACCAAATAAATACCTGAAAGTATTAATCTTAGCCATGAGTGTATCAAGCACGGTGACGTCACCCTTGATGGGCGCGTGGTTGGTCTCGATCTCATGGCGCATGGCCGCCATTGACATGTTGAACAGACATTGGATTTCAGAGTTACCGCGGACTCCGTGCCGCTCTGTGGAAAATATTATTAATATAATACATAATACACAGTAATACATAATATAAAAATCTTTAAATAGTACAAATTTTAATAATAGTATAATTGGAGAAATTAAAGTTGCCTTCTCATTCCGTCCGTATGCGAAAATCTTATAATGCAGTTCTTTTTCTTTTTAAAAATAAATGTCCTTTCAGCAGTATTTGCTATCTTCAGTATTATTTTCTCTCCAGGGCCTATCGAAAATTTCTACACTGTATAATAAAAATGAATCTCGAAATGTGTTACTAAGCGCAAAACTTGACAACGGCTAGACAAATCCGGGTAGTTTTTTTAGTATGTCTTTTTAATCTGGCTTAATAAGATCTGGTGGGCCAGTTATGGATATAATTAATATAAATCCCCGCTAGTCCCATAAGTATTGCCCAAATACAATTACAAATGCGAAAGCATCTATCTGTCTGTTTCACACCTCAACGACTGGACCGATTTCCATGAAATTTGACAAAAATTCGACACAATGATAGTTTCAGATCTAAGAAAGACGAGAAGCGGTGATGGGCGGAAGCTAGTTAATTATAAATATAACAGGAATATACAAACATAAAAACAATAAAAAATATACATTTACTCACCTGGCCACAACAACACGAGGCTCTGGTACAAGGCCAGCTCCGTCTCAGTTAGTTTCAGTCTCGCGATCGACTTGGCCACGTCGAATATACCAGATACTAGCGCCATGTCACGTGGGTCCCTAATAAATATAATTTACTTAATAATATGGCCCTCTAGCTATAGTTAATAAGGTTTTTTCCAATAATATTGTATAGATATGTACATAGATATAGATAAAGAAAATATATTGTTGGTAATAAACAGCACCTTAGTAGTTTATTACAAGTACGGTTAATGAGCGGAGAGGGGCTATGAATGGAGGACGTGAAATCGATTGAATTTAAAATTTCTGTGGAATATAAATACAAATTTAATAATGATGCCTAAAATTTCATATACATGGCTAATCTAAGCAATTACTATTAAGCATATAAATCGGTGAAATAGACGTGAACTTAATCATTTAAAAACTGTATTACTGTGCGTGTACTAACTGAGTCGAACTCTGTCACATTTAAAACTTTTTTCAACAATTCAATTAATTTTTTCTTCTTTTATTTTTTATATATCTTTAGCTCACCTAGCATGCACACACTCCCGTATCGGCAGTACAACGTCCCCGTACAACACTTGTTCCCGGTTGATGTCAATGAGTCGAGATAGACGCACTATAGCCAACTCGAACGATCCTGGAAAAATATATCGTAAAATGTAAAAAAAAAGGTCTTAATAAGATCGTAGATAGGATAGTAATCAGAATGTCTAATACGTTAACAGTAAAATTAATGAAACTTAAACGTCTTCATAAATCTTACTGTTAAATGAACATGCTGTATATAAATAGGTAGTGTGCATATTCATAGATCTTTGATAGCTTTTGAAAAATAAGAAACAATAGGAAACTTAACGTATAAATTATAGTAGAACCAATTTCGTAATTAATAATTTTTCGATTTATTTTTTTGTTAATTTTATTTAATAAATAACCTTAAATTATCATCATTCCACCTCTTACTTATCTACATTTAAAAGTATCATTTCTTACCTGACTTCAAAAGCAGTATCTGATCATCCTGACTCAGCTTCATGAACCCAGGAATGAGTTTAGCGAACTCAATGATGTTCTGTATCATGGCGGTCAGCTTGTCCGCGCAGTCCAGCCACATTTCCTCGTATGTCATTGAGTTGTAGAATAATAGCCTGGAAGTTTTGTTAATGTAAGTATTTTTAAGTATTTCATAAAATTATTTAGTCCCTATTATGTATTTGGACAAGATTTTTTTAGAATGTATACTGCAATAAGCATATACTGATGAAACTATACTACGAGTTTGTGGAAAACAATAGATTGTTATTATTATTTTTACTTAATATTACGTAGAATAATTATTTTTACAGATTAACTGAACTCATTTCTTAAGGAATAGAAGTAGTACCTATCTTATAGTTAAATATGTTGTAAAAGTTATGGGTTCGATTCCCAAAAGGGACTCAAAAACTTCAAGGACATTAGATATCAAGCTTAAAGACATATTTTATTTAAAGATAATTCATGCATTATTATTTTTCATAAAATTTGATTTTAAGTGGTCTTTACGTATGTATACCATATTCACAATTTCTCATACATAATTATTTAATAAAATATCTACCGGGGAGTTAGGTGCGTTTCTATATTTATTAATTTTCAAGACATCTGACTTCTGAGTCCCTTAAACGCTGTGCATCTGCGATGTATATAAACAAAAAATACACTCACAATTTAATTTAAAAGAATGAATGATTATATTTAGATATTAATGTAAATTTAAATCTGATATCACAATTTAACTATACAAACTATAGGGTTATAGGCAGTAAAATATGTACGTTGTTATTAAAATAAATTCGACTGTTTTATAGTAACATTAATGAAATTTGTTTAATATCAGTAAAGTAAATGAACTCACAATGTAAATGAAGTTTATGTAGCCAAGTAAATGAAAGTTCATTAATGATTAAAGTAAATGTAACTCACTTAGGCACATCTGGCGGCTTTCTAAACATCTCGTGTATATATTCCAGTTTTGGATTTGTGTTCGCGTGAGCTTCAGCCAAGCTCTTCACCAGCACCTTGCTTATGTCACCTTCAGCTGTTAATGAAAATTTTATTTATTTACATTCACTAGTAAAGTAGTAAATGAAAGCTTGCAGAAATAAATTAGCAACTGACACAAAAATAACATAAACATAGCAAGTTTTGAGCATACATAGAAAAATGAATTTAGCTAAGTAATAAAATTATTACATACTGTTTTGAATACATAAATAGGTATTAAAATTATTAAAAAATAACAATATTTCAATATAAAAAGGCTATAACACTGGTGGCTATAACTAACTACAACAATTATTATTTTAAACATGCAAAAACATTATAACATGTGAACTAGGCTTAAAACTAAAATAAAATACAAAATCATAAACATAATATATCTGTCAAATAAATTAAGAAATAAAATTGTCATTTGTAAATAAAAATAAAATGTGCCGATTGCAATGGATCCATTATCAGTGATACTACTCGGAACATGTATAGTAGCATGCTGGCGTGAGTAGCAAACTACTAAGTAGTAAGTGAAGTCCCATGTCCCCTAGTGGGGTAAGGGGCAGATGCATTATACATCTGTTTCACTGATCGATTTTCTTTAGGGACAAGTAGGTGATCAGCCTTCTTTGTCCTGCCAGACCGAGACATTTTTTTTTCTTCGTCACCTCCGGGAATCGAACCCAGGACCCCTCGGTACTACGGTCACGCGTCAACCACTGTACCAAGGAGGCGGTCAAAACTAAGTAGTACTACTACAGTATAACGACGGAGAAAGACTACTAGACTATAGTAGTATAAACATAATACATATGCGTCGCACTAGTATCTTTTAAAACACTTTAATGGTTTGATTTTAATGAACAACTTGCTCTATTTTTCACGGATACTACGAAACTTTAAAAATATGTTAGCAAATTGTGTAGAAAAATTACGGATTTCTACGTTTAAAAGAACTTTCTACACGTAAATATATAGTCAAGATATAAATATATAGTCATTCTCTTATATAACGAACATAAAATATAGATAACTTCCCAAAAATCCTATCGTATGAACAATATGAGCATTATAATTTTTTACTCAAAACAAATAAATATTTTAAAGAGTAAAGATTTGTAATTATGTATGTATGTATGGTTCACGCATAAACTACTGCACCGATTTTGATGAAATTTGGCACAGATAATCCTTAGACCCTGAGAAAGAACATAGGCTACCTTTAATTGCGAAATATGTAACACGGGCGAAGCCAGGGCGGACGGCTAGTTTACAAATAAAAGTATTTTTGTACTTAGAGATAGAGCCATATTTTTTATTATTTAGGACTCTCATCAAGATTTCTTTTAATTTCAGCCTGTCTTCTACCATGCTGTCTTGCTCTACCAATAATACCATATCCTTTAGTAATAATCGAATCTAACAAACATATGGAAAAATCGAGAAAACCGGTAAATATATTTTTCTATATAATATAATGAAATTCTATATAATTCTTAAAAAAAATGTTTCTAACGTTGAAAAATACTAATATTATAAAGCTGAAGAGTTTGTTTGAACGCGCTTATCTCAGGGACTACTGGTCCGATTTGAAAAATTCTTTCGGTGTTAGATAGCCCATTTATCGAGGAAGGCTATGGGCTATATATCATCTCAATAAACTAATAGGAGCTGAGCAATGCGGGTAAAACCGCGGGGTACAGCTAGTAATAAATGGTTTGATATGTGACATCTGCCCGCACTTGGCCAGCGTGGTGGATTATGGCCTGTACTCTGATATGAGGCCCGTGTTCCAGCAGTGGGAACGTATATGGGCTTATGATGATGATATAATATTATTCATTTATTTCAGAATGACGCACGATTTTACTATATTTGTGTCACGAGTAATGGAGTCATTTTGAAGAAAAACAACAACAAAATATATGAAAAGTTAAGCGATTCTTAGCTATTGTTGTGTTTTGGAAATATATTGTTTTGTTGTGTCTTTCATTATTGTTTGAAAAATTTCTAAATTAAAAATTAGTTCTCAAAAATTTCTCAAAAAATTTCTCACCCTCACACGTTTAAAAATCTTAATTCATCAGTTAAAAGGAATATTTATTGTAATCAGTCGAATTGCTGAGCTGCTTTTGATATTTCTTTTGCTCACTGGAAGATTCATTCTACCGAAATACACATACACAGCAGAACATAGTCTATAAACTTGAGATGAATTTTAAGACCATGGTGATCGTTTAAAAACATAAAATCAAAAAATAATACTAGCATATAAAACAAAATAATAAAAATAATTTCATTAACGTATACAATCTACGTGAAAACTGAGCGTCTACGAATCTTATTTTGTGCGGTTATATCAAATTATTAATAAACCTTTTCGAATATAATATGTTTAGAATGTTATTCCATAATACTCTAAATATATTATATATATTTATTTTTTATTTTAATTTAAAATTAGATTCCAAACCGATCGAAACCAATTCCAAATCGAACAACATATTACACTCAAAAACAAATTGATATAACCGCACTACAACTCACAGGGTAAATCATCGTTCGACGTCCCCTGTCGTCGAGTCACGGCATTCGGGTTCACCATCCCCATCCCCGACATATTCATGTTCAACGGGTCCATCATCCTGTTGCTAGACGTCATATCATCGCTTATATCCTCACTCAACGAATTCTGACTGACTAGAACCGTATTCTGTATCTCCATTGGACTATGTTGAATGTTCGATGGACTGTGTAGAAACGTTGTTGAATCTACATAACTCGCGACTAGATTATCAACTCCCATCGATGTTTCTGGCTTTATTTCCTGTTTTATGTTAATCACGCCGCTAGATATGGGAGGGGATTGTATTCGTTCGTCGTATCGATCGAACTCCTGACGACGTTCGACGGTACGGATCGTCGAAGTTGACGTTGAGGCTGTTGTTGTTGGCGTTGATCGGATTGCTGTTTTTTGTTGTTGTTGTTGTTCGTCTAGTTGGGATAATTGTTGGTTTAGCCTAATGGTATTATTTGGCATTGGCGTTGAACTTAATTTACATTTAGCTATGTACACTAGACATCAAATAATATGAGTTAGTAATCACAAAAATCTTTTATTAAATAAAACTAAGTTAAGTTAGGGATTAGACACATCACGAATTAAAAAAGCGATTTATTCATTACATCACTGTAACACTAACTGATCACTAACTGTAGCTGTACAGTACAGTACAGTTAGTGATCAGTTAGTTTCACACTATACAACACTATTTTGCAATTTTATTTTCCCCTATACACTCTCATATTCAAAACATAAATCGCTTCTCAATTCTTAAATTTATCACACTCATAAACAATATAATAATATATACTATAATACTAACCGTTCCCAATGAAGTCTGTGTCCAAAAATCCAGTCTGTTTCGGCTCATATGTAGTGGAATCAACATAATCAGCTGACACGTCATACTGTTGTGGTTGTTGATGCAGATTCATGTTGGATGTTAGCGCTGGGGCTGTGTTGTTGTAACTGTATGAGGATAGCGGCGATCCGTAACCGGGATAGCTGTAATTGTAATAATAATGGTAATAGGGACGGTGGTAATAGCAAATTGGTAATAAGTTAGAATTGTGATAACAACCAGAATGGCAACACGAAAATGCTTATGGTTATATATATGGGGATGTTTGTAATAAGAAATTGGCACATAATAGCAAATTAGTAATAGTGGAAATGGTAATAACAATGTTGTGATTTGGTAGTAATAGTAATCAGGACAGCAAAAATATAATGGTTATATAGATTTCGTAATACTAAATGAGGAAGATTATAAATAAGATTTCCGAAATGTATTTAAATGCAGCATTGGTAAGAACTGAAATTGATGATGACAACAAATCTTTCCAAATTAGGATAGAGATACGTAATTGAATACTGTAATAATAAACCGATAATATTACAGTATTAGTTGATACTAAAAATAGACTGCCTAAACATTCATGAATTCTAATCGTTATAGTTTTCGTGTACAAAAATAAAAACTTTAATTTATATAATATTTCGCACCATATTTATAATTTCATCAAACATCTAAATTCTAAGACAAACTAAAAACCACAAACAATCTAAAACATTTTAATTAGTACTACATCTTTAAATCTTTAGCACCACATAACTACTACAATGTGACTACTGACTACAATAATCTACGCCATAAAACCATCATAGACCTGACAACATTCACATTATTCAACACGTTACATAATACGCAAAAAGACAATTACCAATAAAGTACATACATAACAGAATTGTAACAAAAACTATGAATTGAATCATCGCAATTAAGCACCGTAGTACCGCTATCCGATACAAGATGGCAGCACCGTTAGTTACGGTAAATGTAATGACAATGACATCAATAGTTGTAATGGATTACGGGAATGTTCTAGAAGTGTACCGTGAACGTAACGGGGGATATGTTTTATTAATTGTGAAGAATTTACTATAATGAATATATTAAGTCTATGGCTTAGAATAAGTGGATAGTTGGAAGGTAAAGTTATTGGTAGTTCAAGGGATTTGATTTGGTTATAGAAGCATGAAGTAATGAATATTTTAATCGTGGATTATTATCAGCAACAATCTTGAACTTAATTTTTGACTAATACAAGAAAAAATGTGTATAAACGAAAACTATGCTGTGATGAAACTACAGAATCAAGATATTAATCAAAAGATTTATCCACATTTACATTATTGATGAAATCAACACACAAACACTAAGAATGTATAATCATTGTCTTATAAAATGTAATATACAGCATAAATAGTCCATAATAAATTCCTAAACGGAACTTCTAAACGAACCACAGTTATGTTAGTTCAGCTATTGAATAATAGATGTCGTTACCCGTTGTAATGTCCATGGAATTGGTCGCTCGAGCTGGGCGTCTGGCGTTGTGCGTCATACACAGAGTCCGGGGCTGCTTCTATTTGAGTGCGCAGTTGTACAGCTTTCACCTCCTCTTGCACTTTTTCCCGCTGCTTTTTTGACATACGGCCAAATTTGACAGCTGAAAAGTCAAATATAGTCTGTGAAAATCGCGTTCTTTTGATATAAAATTAGTGTAAAAATTATTATCTAGAATACTATACTAAATAGACAGAACAATTTAATCCAGAATAGTAAATAGTAAATACTATACAATATAAAATAGAATAATTAATAATATGAAGAAGTAGAATGAATACAGAGAAAAAAAAGGTGTGCATTTTTATTTAGCCGCCAACAAAAAAAAAGAAACGTCAAATTCCAATGACACAACGCGGTTCCTAATTCAAAAATTCCGCGCGTATTCTTTGTCCTTTTTATTTGAATCGTTAGTACCTTGAACACCCGTTACTCAATACCCACGTAGTGTGCTAGTGTGCGTGAGGACGCCGCTTGGCTGTGTGTGTGCGGGCATTGGCATACTGCCTAGTGGCACAACGAACTCTTATAACTCTGACGTTTATACATGACGTATAGCTAACTACGTAAGGATGTCCCGTACGGTAATCCGCGCGAATCGAGACGCGCGTTATAAACACGACACCGTTTAGAAACACGAGCCTTTCAAATCAGCGGGGTTATAATTTTCGGCTTTGTTTCGTTCAATGACCCGACCATTTTGTATGGATCTGCGTTTCGGTACATTTTTGTTGCGAATCGAGGTCATGTTATTTTGAAGGTTTGTTGAACTATTCTATCTGGAGCTGTTTTTGTGTGGAACGTATTTGTTTGGATCAAATGCTTTTTTTTAAACAGTGGGCTATTGTTTATCTTATAATAGGTAGTTCATACATGAGCCATAAATTTAAATATTAATGGTTTGTGCTATTTGGAATGGGCTTTGTTTTTTGTTTTTAATATTACCTTTCTGCGTAATTATAATTTATGTGTGTATAAAGTATAAACGAGAGTAACCTGATTCCTTTGGACGTTTCCAAAGGCCGTTTTTAGACTAGGTATTTCATTTGACAAACATTCTAACGAAAAAATTGAATCGAAAAATTTTAATTAAATTCTACAATAAAGTAAATATGCTGTTTCTCATACATCAAGTCGTATAGCGTGTAACCGACTTGGCAAAAAAGTTCGTGTGTTACCCAATAACCGACTATAATATGTCTAAGTGTTACGACTTACGTCGCATAAAAAGATGTTACGCCTCGCCTGCTCGTTGCACAATAGCTAGTGATGTGCTTTCCATCGATATATTATCGATATTTACATATATTATCGATACTCTGTGCAATCCCTGGGCGTGGGTTGTTTGAATTTTCAGGGTGAAATTTTTATGTAATTTCAAATGAAATTGAATGTAGTGTAGAAACAAGTAATTGACATACTTAGATATTTATAATAGGATGTTATTTGCATATATTTATTAGCTATTAGGTATTTTGCAACATTGGTGAATTAAACACAACAGAAGATGTAATTGAAAATAAAAGTGTATTTTGTATGAGCCTGTAGTCTATTTTCAAATTATACATTTTGAGATAATTATCGCAACAATTGTTTTTATTTATAAACTGCTTTATACTACTTGAATATTTATGTATTTTGCTCGCGTTTAGGTAGCTTATCTCTCCTTTTTTATTATCTCTTTAACCAAGAAAATTTGAAATTAAGGGTAAATTATTTTTTTTTATCGAATATCGATATCTCAGTCCCATTACTAGCAGTTATGTCAGCTTACGCAATGCCACGGTTGGTGGCGATGCGCTATGCCGGTATCTGAATTAAATCAAATCTTGTTTTGATCAACTATGTATTATATACTAGGTGCTACCCGCGGCTTCGTCCGCGAAAAGGAAATTTTTAAGGGAATGTTTGGGTTTAAAATTTGGATTGAAAATAAACATAAGCTTTTTAAATATTGAAAGAACTGAAATATTATATAACTAGCGGTCGGCCCCGGCTTCGCCCGTGGTACATATTTCGCAATAAAAAGTAGCCTATGTTTTTTCTCAGGGTCTAAAGATTGTCTGTGCCAAATTTCATCAAAATCGGTCCAGTAGTTTATGAGCCTATTCATTACAATCAAACAAACAAACAAAGTTTTCCTCTTTATAATATTAGTGCAGAAAAAAATCGAATGTTATACTGTTATATTCAATACAAAATAAATTTAGGATAGCAAGAAAAGAATTAAGAAATACTACTACTAGAATACCAGTCATTAATCGATCATCACCAAATTTACATCCAAATCGGTTTAGCAGGTTTTACCTAATTGAGCAACAAACATACAAACTTTCTTATATTATAATATTACAATTATTGTAATAGGGTATGGATAAATATATATTTTTATTCCTGCTTATAACACCTTATCATTTGAACCTTATGATTGTAACATAACAGCCGTTATCAGCACTGATAACAGGTCGTTCACCCCGCGTTCGCTTCCTCATACCACAAGGTATGTATTATTTATAAATAGTTTATTTTTATTACCGGAAAGTTGTGTGTTTTATCGATTTTTAGTGTTCTTAGATTGTTCATAATACGTATATATATGCTTTAATAAGTTTTATGTAACTTAAGACTTGTAGAATGTATTTTTATAAAGCTGCTTCACTTTTTGAAAAGAAGAAATTAAAAAAGATAATTTTAACCTATTTAGAAAAATGTACACATTTGTAAAATGATATTTTGTAGATTTAAATTATCAAGTACTCTTAATCTATACATAATAATAAATAGTTATAAAGCTGAAGAGTTTGTTTGTTTGTTGGATGAACGCGCTAATCTCAGGAACTACTGGTCCGATTTGAAAAATTATTTCGGTGTTAGATAGCTCAATTATCGGGGAAGGCTATAGGCTATATTATATCATCACGCCAAGACCAACAGGAGCGGAGCAATGCCTGTGAAACCGCGGGGAACAGCTAGTCTGGGTGTTTTTACACAAATAATGTGCGAAGATGTGTAGCGGGGAATGTGATGAAAAAGCACCCTTACACTAGTTAATTAAAAAAAAACTCATCATCGACTCACCATCACGACTCATCCCCAGCTTCAAGCACTTCTGCAGCCTGCAGTACTGGCACCGGTTCCTGTTCACCCTGTCCACCACGCACGCCTTGTTCCGTGGACACTGGTAATTCACCACTGAAATGAACAACTGTGTTAGTAGACTTATTTATGTGTGTCCCTGCTTGTAGTATAAAGAACATAACTATGCCCCTGTATGTATAGGAAAGTAAGAAAGAAATAATGTATAAGTATGTACCGGGATAAAAAAAAGAAAAAATGTGTGCCTCTGTTTTTTTTTTTTATATTTCAGGACAATTTTCACACACAACGATCTCCCATACTAAGCTTTCGCTTGTGTTATGGAAACCAGATGGCTGATAAACATACATATATAATTTTTCTTATATATAAAAATGAATCGCAAAATGTGTTGGTAAGCGCATAACTCGAGAACGGCTGAACCGATTTCGATAATTCTTTTTTTATTATATTCCTTGAAGTACGAGGATGGTTTTTATGTAGAGAAAACGTAAATATTTACCACGGGCGAAGCCGGGGCGGACCGCTAGTTTTAAATAAATACTTATATAGATAATTAACACGCAGACACAGAGCAAACATCTATGTTCATCACACAAATATTTGCCCCGGGTGGGAATCGAACCCACGACCTCTGGCTTGGAAGGCAAGGCCACTGCCAACCAAGCCAACCGGTCAGTCGATTATATTGTATAGGGTATAACAAAATAGTTAAAAAAATCAACTAAATGAGGAATTTATCCGAAGATTTAAAAATGTATGCGTGAAGTTTATGTCAAATTGTTAACGAAATTAAAGAATATAATTAAACTAGCTTTCCGCCCGCGGCTTCACCCGCTTTGTCTAAAACCTAATAAATTATATACTAAAACCTTCCCCTTGAATCACTCTATCTATTACAAAAAATCGCATCAAAATCCGTTGCATACATAAGGATATAGGGACAGAGAAAGCGACTTTGTTTTATACTATGTAGTGAAGTAGGTACAATAATAAACTGCAAAATAATCATTTATCTACGAGTTATAAATTTACTAACTACTAAAATAAATTTACTACAAAAAACATTATCAACACTACACAAATACTGAAATAAGCAATACATAAATTAAAACGCTACTTATATTCAATTAATTTTTCACTACTACATTTTTCATAAAATGTCCTTAGTCCTATGTCTGTTTGTCATAGCAAAAACAATTTCGAATACCTACTAGTCTATAAGATGAGGAAGCTTTGAAGAAAGTCTCTAGTGCTTTAAAAGTTTATTTTTTCTTATTCTTATGTATTGGATCAAAGCCAAGGGTTTGTAGTGTCACTACATAAAGGAAAGCTTGCTTTGAAGTTTAAATATTATTAATTTTTAAAAAGTACTAGTAAATTAATCTGATAATAATTAAACGTTTTTCACTCATCATATTAATATAAACTGCAATGTAAATTATAAAATTCAGTCAATTGAATTTAAAAAAGAACTTATCATTCGAAATCAAAGAAAGATACAGATATCAAATCTAATATCTTCTGATGTAACAATTAAATATTTAAGTTAAAACAATCGGATGCCATGGTAACAGAACAATATCTCAAGAAGTTCGAATTCTGGACATACAAATAGTTATACCTTCTCGCCATAAATGAAATGATAAGTTCGGTTAAGTCCGAAACGTATGTTTTAAACTCTTGTTATAACGGTTGCCATGGCAACAGAAAACAATTTCATAAAAAGAACTTGCAAAAAGTTAAGAATAGTCCAAGAATAGTCCTAGATTAGTCCTAAACGTTTGTTTTAACGGTTGCCATGGCAACAGAACATTGTCAAGAATTCCATATTAGTCCTAAACCTTTGTTATTTCACTTTTAGAACTGCAATTGACGATTGTTATAACGATTGCCATGGTAACAGAAGCGAATATTTTTTTTAAATGTTTGTACACAAAAAGAACATGAAGCCGACCTGTGCTCTGCGACCGTCTGAAGAATCCCTTGCATCCCTCGCAGGTGATCACACCGTAGTGGACCCCCGACGACTTGTCTCCGCACACCTTGCATGGTATGATCTCGATTTGGGCTGGAACAAGATGAAATTGTGTGTTAAATTGTGTATAGATAGAATCAAGAGCAATATAATATTACCTTTATGTATAATGGTGCATTTTCATCAAACGAGCGAATGCTCATTCTAACCCCACTATGGCAAATTCTTTTATTGTAAACAGGCGTAAAGCAAGAAAAGCAAGAAAAGATGCGTTCGAAAAGATTCTATGCAATGTTCTAATACTGAACAACGCAGAATGCGAGTTTTCGTTTACACTAAATGATCACGAAAGAATGCTCTAGCTCTATGTTCGTTTGATGTAAATTCACCGTAATTATATAATATTTATTATGCCTAATAATTATTGCTTTGTTAATTATATGTACACTGTCTCTTAAACTAGAAAAACCCTGTATCTCTTAAGATAGTACAGTAAGTAGACATGTATGTATGGATATATAAAAGGCAGTAATAGCACTTACTAAATAGTTGCTACGTAATAGATAACTTCTAGATGTAAGTACAAACAAGTACAAGATTTTTTAACACTTTTTGAAGTATTTTTTCAGACAATATTTTCATAATTATTTATTTTCCTTCACCATGTCGCTGATTTTTTTCATCAGTGAAACAGATAATCCATAGTTAAAAGGAGCGTATGACAAATCATTTTAGGTAATTAAATTTACTACAGTTTGTGTTATATCAAATATAGCTCATCAGTTCATACGGTTACCTGGAAGCTCTTAGAACATAAAATATTAAAAACGCATGCTAAAAAGCTTCTTGAATGATAGATAAAATGTGATAAGATTATACTGCATGAGTAGCTCGTAAATGCTTGTGTCATACATTTCAAAGAAAAAGGATTTTCAGTAATATAATATTCTTATTTTCAATACATTTTTTATAAATATAAATACATACATATTTTTCTTTATTTATAGGTTTTTAAACTGATTTAAAGTTTAAACCACAAGATTAAACTTTCATAAAAAAGTATAACTATATTAATACAAATAACATTTTTTTTAAACGTTCAAACGAAAAAGGCTGTAAATTACAAACATTTGGTGATTTTGGTGATAAATTATAATTAATCGATGTCATTATGTCACTTTAAATTTTATTTTGACAACCCTAAAACTGTCTAGAAATTTTGAATGAACCAGTTTCAAAATTTCATACCAAGCGCCATTTTTGGCCGAGGTCATCGACCCCGGCAAGGTCGGAGCACGGGCAATGACTTCCTTGTATGTGTGCACTTATTAACTATAGACACCCCACTTTCGACCTTATTACGTAACCTTTGAGTTGACATTAGATCGACATATCACATGTGGTATTATAATCCGGTATTTGTGAATGTGTGTGTGATCATGTATAGGATATGGGATTACGTATACATTTTTAAGTTACCGCAAGTTATTAATAGCGAACCAATTAAGTTAACTGTTGTTTAAGATCTATTTTTTAATTATTGGATAAGATTTCGTTTAGAACAACTTTTTTAACTTTTTATTAGCTTCACCTGTATTTTACACGCTAAACGGTGGTAAATGATAAAAATAATTACCTATGACGTTTCAAAAGTGCTTCTAGAAGAAGTCTAATTGAATAAATAAATGTTTGAGTTTGAGTTTGAGTTTGAAACGAACAGATTTAATTCAAACTTTATTCAATTCAATCCTATTAATGTTGCAAAAGTTTGTAAGCATGGATGTTTGTTACTCTTTCACGCAAATACTACTGAACCGATTACAATAAAATTTGGTAAGTAGGTAGCTGAAGACCCAGTAAAAAAAGAGTTTTTATTCCGGGAATCTCACCGGAAAAGGAACTATGCGGGTTTTTCTTTGAAAACGCGGGCGAAGCCGCGGGCGAATCTAGTATTTTTATAACTTTACCTTATTGGAACGATACTCGCTATTTTTATTTAATTATTATCTACTCTAGAGAATTGAATAAAAGATAATTAATAGAATTTGTAAAATAATATATGATTAAAATAACCGTGTTATTTTTTTTCTTTATTTAGGACATTAGATAGAGATACACGAGTAAACCATTATTACTAATTGTTTAACAGATTAAATTTATATTAAATAATCATTATTATTATATTACCGATTGGCTATGTACTTAATCCTACTACTGTCAGATGTATATGTATGTTTAGAATATCTATGGAATAGTAAGATTGATAGTGAGTCATCAGTCATGAATTTCGAAATATGTTTTTTGCTTGTTACCTCAGTACGTTCGACTGGGTGAACCGATTATGATGACTCTTCTTTCATTTGAAAGCTAGTGTCTCCCGGTTGGTCCTATTTAAATTTTGTCAATTTGATTTGATATTGAATAAAGCGGTTTGGTTTTTTGTTGAAAAATAATTATAATATTTAAGAAGTATTAGAAGCATGATTCGTCATCTGGACTACAAATATATTTTGGTTAATATTTGTTTTATATTTAGCTTTCCGCCCGCGGCTACGCCCGCGTTTTCAAAGAAAAACCCGTTCCCGTAGGATTTCCGGGATAAAACCTATCCTATGTCCTTTCTCGGGTATCAAAATATATCTATACCAAATTTCATGCAAATTGGTTCAGTAGTTAAGGCGTGATTGAGTAACAGACAGACAGACAAAGTTACTTTCGCATTTATAATATTAGTATGGATTTTATTAATTTCTTCATAGATAAGAGAGTATGTGATATTACTGGTACATCAATCTGAAAGTCATTATTTTTTATTGACGTAAATAACAACCAATCAAAGTTAAATTAAAATAAATTAGTTTAGTACAATTTTTTGTTTCTTTTCTTAACTATACACATGTAGGGCATGCACCCGGGTTTACCCGGTTCCGAAAAACCCGGGTAAACCCGGGTTTTTTGATGATCTTGAGAACCGGGTCTGAATAGTATGAAACCCGGTTCTCCCGGTTCCGACCAAAATATTAAAATATAAAGTATTATTTATATTTTGCTGCATTATTTTAACAAATTTATTCTATCTGGCAACGTCAGACTCACGTGCATCGCGAATTTTCGTCCCACGCCTCAAGCGTGGCTCTGATTGGTTATCTAACCTTAGATGCTATAAGTTTCCTACGGGTATATTACCAAAAAAAAAAATAGGCTTCGAAAATGACAAAAAATAGGCTACTGAAATATTTTTATTAGATTTGTCGTGAATTTGAAAAACTGTTGATTTTACTGTTTCATATAATGATCCAGTCATGTTTTTGTTTTTGGTATCAAGCTGAAATTTATATCAAATACTCAAGTCAAGGCATAAGGTGATTGGGTATGCTGATGACCTCGCATTGTTAGGTGAAACCCGCGATTAAGTGAGCGAAGCCGCGAGTATCTTGAAAGAAGAAGCAAAAAAGGTTGGACTAAAAATCAATGCCAACAAAACGGAATATCTCCACATGAAGCGGTATAGAGATACACGAGCTCAACGTTAAGACCACGACAGGCTGGAGATACGACGAACAAAGAAGTTGCTAGTTTTAGATATCTGGGTTGCACTATAACTGACTCACATTCCAGGGAGGAAGAAATTAATATCCGTATCCAAAATACCCTGAAATGTGGTGCAGCCTTGCATAAGGTGCTCGCGTCCAGGCTTCTGAGCAAAAACACCAAATTGCGTATATACAAAATGGTCATAAGACCAATACTTATGTATGGGTGTGAAGCCTGGACCCTGACCCAGAATGAAGACAGACTTCTTCGCAAGATCTTTGGTCCCACCAGACGAGAGGATGGAAGCTGGAGAGTCCGAACAAATGCCGAAATAGAAAAACTAATGGCCGAGCCAAATATACTTGGAGAAATAAAAGCACAACGGCTCCGTTGGCTCGGTCATATAGAACGAATGGGTGAGGAACGAGGACTGAGGAGGGCATACTTGGGGCGACCCCTGTGCCGACCGCCGGTTGGACGACCTAAGTATCGCTGGCGCGATAGAGTAGAGGTGGACCTGCGCGTGCTACGAGCCATAATTGGCAAGAGACCGCTCAGGACCGGGGAAGATGGAGAGTTCTCGTCTCAAAGGCCAAGACCCACTTTGGGGTTTCAGCGCCAGAGGAGTAAGTAAGTAAGTACTCAAGTCTTCGGTCACTTGATGATGTGAAAAAGTCAAACTCACAAGCCAACGCATCAAAAGATACAGCCGTAAATGCTGAAAATTTTCACAAATTTCAACATTCGCATGGGACTCAAAACCTACAGGGTACTTCTCATGAACACAGAGCCTTTAAATTTGGTAAAAGTAACGTCTTATAACACAGATAAAGTAAAAATTGCTAGAAACATAAATTTTAAAGTTAAAACATTATAAAAAATAGGTTTGTTCGGAGCCCTCGGAGCGCGAGTCCGACTCGCACTTGGCCGGTTTTTTGCTTTTCAGTTTGCAGTTAATGAATAAGGTTTAAGTTTATATGTGATATTATGATAACAAGGTACTTTTATAAGACTGATAAATAAAGAGAAGTATTGAAATTTTGTTTCTTTATTAATTTAATAAAATAAGACACAAGCCGCGTAAAATAAAAGGCCCATCAGGTACTTTTACAGTTACTTTTGTTTAATTTCGTTTTTTTTTTCCGAGGTATTATAAAAGAACCGGGTAACCCGGTTCTACCCGGTTCTGAGCTCGATTTGGAACCGGGTTTCAAAAACTTGGAACCGGACTCGGTTCTGCATGCCCTATACACATGTGTGATGTGAGTAACTTAATAGAATGGTCGTTCAAACTTTTAATTATTGAACCCACTGGAAAGTATTTCCATAGTTCACGTGTTATTCTTTCTATAACCTATATTACTGTAAAGTTTTACCAAAATCCATCCAGTAGTTTTATCGTGAAAGAGTACCAAACATACACACATGCTCAAAAATTTTGGCATTAAATTTTAGGATTAATTTTATAAAGTGTAACGATAGAAATGGTTTTTCAAAGTGTGAACGGGACGGAAAATATGCGGTCAGCTGATTGTGACGTCAGCGGTCAGTGACCCCTTCGAACTGTGCTTGTGACGTCACAGATCGGGACACCGATCGAACAATTTGAAAATGGAACGCTTTAGCCTATTTTTTTTGTCAAGGTTGAATTGCATGTGAATTCATACTCGTTACAAATTTATATAGGACAGAATATTTCTAATTAAAAAATTAACTAATTATTTAATAAACTATATGTATATACCAATTAATATTTGTATCAACTAGCTTTCCGCCCGCGGCTTCGCCCGCTTTGTCTAAAACCTAATACATATACTAAAACCTTCCTCTTGAATCACTCTATTAAAAAAAAACCGCTACAGAATCCGTTGCGTAGTTTTAAATATTTAAGCATAATAGGGACATAGGGACGGAGTAAGCGACTTTGTTTTATACTATGTAGTGATAGTGATAGTGATGTTATGAGGAACATTTTCCTTACATAGTAAACACACAACATTATTACGTAAAATGTTAAAAAACCTCAATGAAAATCAAAAGCACTAAAAAAGGACAAACGGCCATCTTATCAATAACACACCCACACTACGTCACAGGTTGTTGACCTTTGGCCAAATCCGAGGTTCCAAATTTGAATTTTAATCTAACGGCCAGTACGTCACGGGTGAACGGCCGCGGTTGTCCGAACAACTATCTATATATTCAATTTTAATCCTTATTACAATATCACATAGTCTAATTTTGGTTAGCAATTAAATTTCAAGTTCGGAATTCTAATAGCGCATTCCAAAACAATATTGATACTTATTTTAATACATCAAGGTCTAGTTTTGAATGGCAATTAAATTTCAAGCTCGAAATTCGAATGGATAGCGGATTCTTAGAAGCTATTTTATGCTAGGCTTGTATTGCCAGCATTTGAATTCGAACTTCGTAGATTCTAAATTTAAAATATTTTTGAAATAAGCAACAATAATTAAAAAATAATGCTAACTCTTTACTCTATAATATTATCTTCATTCTTCAAAAATACTGGTGTATTTTTTCAAAAAGCAACAATTTAAAAAAAAGCTAATTCCATATTATCTTCATACTTTAAAGATAATGCTGTTCAATTTTAATCACAAGGTTTGATAAAAAGACATGTTCTGCTGTTCTTATAATAATTATTTTCGTTTACACGTTTATATCGAACATATATCATCGGGTCAATGTCCGCCATTACGCATTGTCAGCTGATCCGAAGCCAAAACTAAAAATATGCAAGTAAACATCTTGTATTATATTACATTATGTTTCATTCTAGAATATTGCTGCGTCTACGAATAAAATTCTATTCGAAATTCAAATTAAAATTTTTCATGGCTCTATAATTTCATTTTTAAATTGACATTCTATGTCCAAATTCTCAATTTGAAATTATTACGATGCGTGTTCTATTTTCAAAAATGTTCTTTTTTTAACACTAATGGAAGAACCACCGATACTGACAGCTTCACTACATAGTTTAAATCACAGTCCCTGGCTGTCTGTCCCTATATTTATGCTGAGATGATAGATCTTTAAAATTACGCAACAGATTTGGATGCGATTTTTTTATACAAAGACTGGTTCAAGAGCAAGGTTTTTTATTTTGCTTAAGTTTTTGATAACGCGTGCGAAACAATTGTATTTGAATAAAAACAAAAAAGTTTTCATTCAAGCATATTCAAGTGACTAATTAAAATTATAATTTTATAATATAACTGATATTTAGATGAACTAGATTGTTTCAATCTAACAACTGAGTTCTATTTGCGTAGTATCTATAGTCTGTGGTTCTTTGACAACGGTTATTGCAAAACGGTATCGATATCGGTATCGATATCGGTATCGTTATCAGTTATTAACGGTATTAAGCGACAATGACCCAGTATCAGACATATTGGCTAATCGTTATTATGACATAGAAATCTTACATTTCCTTATCTTTTTAGATTTCATACAATTGTTCAGATTTTAAGCAATAATGGATAAGCTTGATTTGTACCTACTACCTATAGATTTAGATGGTAAGAAAAATCCATAAAATTATTTAAAATTGGAATAATTATTATTCTTGCTACAACAATTTTTAATAAAAAAACTAAACCCCAATCAAATTATCATATTCAGACGAAATCGAAGGCTATCAAGTAAAAAAATAATAATCAAAAAAAAGTTCACCCAGTCCTAACTTCTGCGGAAACAAACACAAAAATTAAATTGAAATTCTCTTGATTTTAAGTCTGTTGATAAAATATGTATTATACCTATTATCTATCTTAATATATATAAATCTCGTGTCACAATGTTTGTCCTCAATGGACTCCTAAACCACTTAACCGATTATAATAAAATTCGCACACCATGTGCAGCTCGATCCAACTTGAGAGATAGGATAGTTAAACATGTAGGTACCACGGGCGAAGCCGGGGCGGACCACTAGTATTCTTACAAAAATACATTTAATGTCTATTGAAAATTACGCACAAAAAGCTTCATAAGCTCTTTTAAACAATTACCGTTTAGATCTGTTAAATACAAATAAATCTTTATAAAAGTAGTTTTGTTAATCAGCTCAAATTGTTAAGCCGGGTTCAAGGTTGCGTAGTATGTTCATTCACCTTATCATTCATACAATTTGTTGTAATGATACTAGCTTACCGCCCGCGGCTTCGCCCGCTCTGCCTAAAACCTAATAAATAATATACTACAAACTTCCTCTTGAATCACTCTATCTATTAAAAAAATCGCATCAAAATTTATTTAAGCATACACAGGGACAGAAAAAACAACTTTGTTTTACACAATCATAGTGATATATCTCTATTATTTGTAATGTTATATTGAAAGTATTTAAAATTGTCTATGGCGACGAAGTCGATTGAAATATGAATAATATATGCCATTGCTTTATGAAAAAGAATCATTTAAAAATACTGTGAAATATATTTATTCTTTAAACCATTTTAAAAAGTAAGAGTTTTAAATTAAGAACAAAAAATATTTGTTTAGAATCTGATATTACAGATCATCAATCGTAATGACATTAAAATTCAAAAATGGAATAGTGGAACGATATTTAACGTGAATACGGAATGTATGTCAAGGTCATTGACCCCGAAAATTTTGGACGTTCCCAATAAACCGCTCTCGACTCTCGTTCTTAATTTGAAATGACGCATCGCAATACGTTCCAAATTTAAATTCTGGAAATAGTTTTGGAAGAACGTTGACATATTCCAATGTAGACATTTTTATGTCTCCAGACGATCGATTCTCTACAGCCTACTTTCATAGCCTAACTAAATGTATGTGATTCAAATAAATAGAAAAGTCAATGACCTTTATGTGTTAAATTCGTGCGAAATGTCAAAAATACAATAACATTTTTTTTGTTATATTTTTTACATGTCAAAATGGTCATTTCTTACTAGGGTTGTTGAGGATTCCTCTTCCGCTTCCTCATAATGCGGAAGTTCCGCAATATTTTGGGTTCCTCAACCGTTACCGCATCCTCAAAAATTAAATCAAAAAATTCCTCTTCCGCTATCGCTTCCTCAAAATTAAGAGGAAATTCATGAGGATGCCGTATCTACTACAACGCACTCGCTGCAGCGCATGCCGGGCCGATCCGATCGGGCGGAGACTCTATTCGACTAGGTTTTATTCGTATGTAATGTATGAAAATATCTCGACAAAATCTAATCGATTTGAGTCACTTTTGTACTGAGATAGATTAGGTTTTGTCGAGTAATATGCATAAACAAAATCATATCTGAGTCCAACTCGTGACTCAAATAGTACCTATAGTATAGGCTAGGCTTTGTAAATTCGCGATCGGTCACCCGCGCTGTTACTTGCCTGTTTTTGCATATATGTAATATTTTTTTGCAATTAAGTAATAAGCTCGAAAACTGTTGGACCAATTAATATTTTTATTGAATATAAACACTGAGTAAGATGCTTTTTTATGACAAAGGGGCAATTTTCCTATAGTATTTAAAATATCAATTTTCAATGTGTACAGACAGGAGAGTGGCTTTTGTTTTAATTTTTAAATTTGATTATAATTTCCTATCATCCTCGTCCTCATCCGCTTCCTCTTCCGCTTCCTCATCCGCATCCTCTTCCTCAAAAAAATATCCTCATCCTCATCCGCATCCTCTAAATTTGCGTATGAAAATTCCTCTTCCTCCTCCTCTTCCTCATAATCACTTCCTCAACAACCCTATTTCTTACATCAAAATTTCATACAAATCTCTTGTTATTAATTAGATACTGATTATGATGTTGTGATTATTAATTATTAAACACAAAATGGCGGAAAACCAATCCTATTGTTACTTAAATTTTTAAGATTGTCGATTACTAAAAGTATATTTTGACCCAAAATATTTCGCGTGCGTCAGTCCACACTTACCCTACATAGTTTTTAGGGCGCAATTAGTAGATAATTTTGACTAATTGTAAATAAACGATACTATAATAGGTGACACCAATAGCAAATTTGTATTGAATCGTTAGTGTAAATGGCACGGATTTATAATTTTTTTATTTTTTATTTATTTTTTTTTTTTTTTTGCCGTAGTATGTAGCCTATTTGCTCAAACTATACAGTTTTGAGGTAAAAAGTAGTTTACGTTTTAATACAGACGATCTATAAGTGAACTAAATTTAGTACTGACATGGCTTTACAATGCTGTTCAGGGAAATTAGTAGCCTATGTATGACATTTTCGAGGTAAAGAGCTACTTAATCTATGTGCTAATACGGACTATCTATAACTGAACTAAATTTCATATTGATCAGTTGTTTTGTGTGTATCATTAACAAACATACATCCACTCATACTTAAT
The DNA here is from genome assembly GCF_061535455.1 of Colias philodice. Taxonomy (NCBI): domain Eukaryota; kingdom Metazoa; phylum Arthropoda; class Insecta; order Lepidoptera; family Pieridae; genus Colias; species Colias philodice. The sequence continues at coordinate 4,554,523 of NC_143113.1, read as the reverse complement.
GTTTAAAACATTACTATGATCGTCATAGATTAGTTTTATGTTTGTTTCGACTCTTTGCCGTAAATTTAATTTCTAAAACTAGTTCAGTGTAAGAGACGAAAATTATTTTAATTTCTTTCAAATTTAGATATATGTACCATAAAGTGACAATCCGCATCTAACCTATAATTCCTAGGTATATTATAAAAAATAAACCTACCAATAACTGAACTTTGTGTAATCGTAATTAGACACGAACAAACATACTGATACAAATATTTATTATTATTATCTCTAGTCTGTATTGACTGTGCTACATTTTTCATTGATAATTAGGGTCCTGCAAACGTTAATTTTAGCAAGACAAGTATATTGCTCTAGCTATAAAAAATAATAGAGTTTAAATTGAAGAAAGCTCTACATCCTATTTTTCTTATATTATATAACTTTGTCGAGAAAAACTCTATCTATTAAAAAAACATCAAAATCTGTTGCATAGTTTTGAATAACTAAGCATACATAAGGACAGACAGCGGAAAGTGACATTGTTTTATACTATGTAGGTCTGTCTATTCGTTAGCGAAAACTGCATTAAATTCAACGCAGCCGGTCAAATAAGACATACATTTGAATTATATGCTTGTATGTTAATTTATTTACATTCAGATTATGATTTATCTGTAATAAAAATCAAATCCACAGACACATAGCATCAACAAAGATTAGTTCCCTCAAACCTTACTCAAACTCATACTCATAACGTGTACTTATAATATTGTGTAGTATGTAGGTTCTATTCTCAGTTTTTCACATAAAATATCATTTTTAAATCGTATTTGCTTTTCTGAACTACTCTAGATATCGTATAAGCCTGTCCTAGATACTGTTTTTAAAAGATTACTATTATTTTCTCTCCAAGCTTGAGATAGAGCAAAAACCTAACTAACTTCGCATTTATTATGACCTTTATCCGAATTTATTATAGGTATACAGAACCCTTGGATTGTAAATTAGTTTAATCTTGACTGTTTTAACAGACTAAACCAACACTGATATTACCGTTACATTGATTAACTTAATTAGTTTAAAATCAACAAATAATGCGTGTTAAAAGTTTTATTAGCCCTAATAATATTATAATTTATGCTAATTTTCTATTTCTATACAATATGTACGTGTGCTGAAAATTGACATCTTTAGATTTATCTTTTAACGAGAAAATCTTTCAAATGAGACTTTACAAATGTTTGTCAATGCAATTATTTTAACAATAAACCATTAATTTTTTCCAACAAGAATCTTATAAGAATTTCACCAATTCTTATAACAATTTATTGTATAGATAATTAATTTCCACATAGACAACGATTGTCTTTAGTCAATAGCTAATAATATATGCTTAATAAAACTCTATTATGTTGTCTGTATTGTATTATCTACTAGCTTTCCGCCCGCGGCTTCGCCTGCTTCGCCTACTAAATTAAATACTAAAACCTTCCTCTTGAATCACTCTATCTATTAAAAAAACCGAATCAAAATCCGTTGCGTAGTTTTAAAGATTTAAGCATACAAATGGACATAGGGACAGAGAAAGCGTTTGTTTTATACTATGTAGTGATGCTAAATATGTTAGGTTCTTACTAGTCTAGATGTCTGGGAAAAATCAATGCTTCGTCACAGTACGCAACGTTACGTAACTAAGAAATGTACGACTTGGCTTTACACTAAAACCTCTTCAAATATTTATAGTTCATTTTATAAATCAATTTCAAAAATAGAACACTGAAAAATGACGTCACGTCAAAGTTTAAAAATTCTAATTCTATCTTCCAACGATGACGTAATTATTGTAATGTCAAATTATTGTGTTCGAATCGCATTATTCAAAAATATTCGAACGATATTGTTGAGGTTCCAAATTGGAATATTATCGTTTAGATTTATTCCAAATTCAAATAGTGTTTTATCTTAATTGTACACATTGACACATCCATTTAAAAAAAGAACATTATTCATTTTTAATAATGAATAATGTTCTTTTTTTAAATGTCAAAAATAAAAAGTCTCCAAACAGTTGGCGAAATAAAATAACATATATTTATTACTAGATATCTTCTAGATATCATCAGTTCTCGTTGATACATAACTTTATAAAGCTACAGTGAGTAAAAATAAATAAAAAAAGCATAAGACGAAAATACCTCTTATAGAGTTAGCAGATTTCTTATCCAAGAACATTCCTGAGATCGTGGACCCGAACATCCCGTCCCCGGGGGGCGGGGAGGTGCTGTCCGCCACCGGGTCCATGCCCATCTGCCCCATCACCCCCTGGACCTCGTGCGGCTCCCGCTTCAGCATCCCCTGGGGCAGCTGGCCCTGATGCAGGAGCGTCGAGGCCGACGAGTGACCCCCGTGCTGGTCGGGAGGCCACTGAGACCCGAACAACTCGTGGAACTGATTGTTATTCATCATTTCTTTTTTCTTCTTCTTTTAAATTTAAATTCTTTTCAGCCAGTGATTTTGAAAATCGAATCGTATTCGCATGGCTTACACTAGACAGATATCACTGCGGTTTGGTGTTCCTTCACGAATTCCAAGCGACTATGTCGTAAGGCAACGTCTAGCTTACCATAAGTTGGTTTTCTTGGAGAAAACTTTATGGCACTATTTATGTTTCAACTTGGTTGATTATAAAGCACCACTATTGTAAATTTTAACTGATATAGTATATGTACCGGCCGAGCGGCGTTGTAAGGTTTCTTTTCGCGAAGTTTATTTCAGGTATTAACTTTTTGAAAAGCAACAAGTTTTTTGGCATTTTGTCGCCGTGGTCTCTATTTTATATCCCTTTTCTTCTTAAATAAACATTCTACTAAGGCACTGTTTCTGTTTATTGTATTTTTATACACTTGTTCCCGTATACTATTTTTTAAATTTATTAAAAAAGATTAACAGAATTTAAAAAATCTGCAAAAAGAAAACAAGAGCAGAAAGGAGAATTTATTCAATTAAAAGTGTTCCGGAGACGGAAAGCCAATTTCAATTTGAAAACAGAATTCTATGAAGCACAGAACTGTTAGAGCTCAATTATCTAAAATTCTGTTAATCTTTCAGTCGATTGAATTTTAAATTTGGAACTCCACTACGTTCCATTTACGAAAATCCATGTCACTGCACTCAAGGCACTGGCACAAAACAAAAGATGCGTTCACCTCACTGCTATAAAAAAAAATTTGTACGTTATTCTTTTGTACTATAGGTTGTTCACAACTCGGCTACGCGTCTACGACTGGCGGTTCTTGAGATGTCGACGCCGGGGCGGCTCGATCGTGACTGACGCATTGACGAATCTTCAGACCGGGCTAACAAAAAATTATATATTTTTTCATTCGGGCCGAATAATCAACTTAGCTAGTGATAGTTCAATCACCGCTGACTACGATAGGCGAAGCTTGCAATTTTGACCGTTAAGGGTTTGTTCTTGGGGTGTTACAGACGTCGTATATTGAGCGTTTAATACCCTTGATTGGGGCTAGGAAAATGTTTGCAATGAGGTAATTAAGCGACAAATTCGCGCGGCATAGGATACGTTTGTGTGTGCGTGTGGTATCGTACAGACGTAGCGGCGCGCGCACACAGGCGCACGGCGTCACACCGTGTCGTTGAACCCGGGACCAAACAAAGTAGATTTCGGTGAAATGCTGTTGAACCCTAGCCGTGGAATCGGATGCTTGGACGAACTGCATTTTTTGGCGATTCGATTTTTCGAAAATCAACATCGATTATACGTTTCGCCTAGAGTCGATCAGACGATTGTCAAAAGGTCAATAACCCGGCGGACGGGTGGCATGATGGTTTTTACATTATTTTTGTTCAGGTGCTTGTTTTTATGTTTGTATCGTAATGATTATATGGTGGTTAGTTTATGAACTATGGTTTTCCAAGTGCAATGGTCAAATATTTTTGGTAATATAATTTTTTATTTTATTCCATTGAACAATTTTTAAAATAATTATTTATTTATGTACTTGATTGAGTAATGTTTATTAATTAATAATTTAATTTTGTTTAAACATTACTTTAAACAAAATTTCAATATGTATAATATTATAGAGTATTAAAAAAAACCTTTACCAAAGCCAATAAAATAGCAAACATTAACATAACTTAAATCATAACTTAGCAGTTACACGCGAATTAAAGTTACTAACTTTCATTGTGTAACTTACAGCACTTAGAATTACTAGACATGGCAACCTACTAGCCTAAACCAAGTTTAGGTCAACATATTTGGTGCCAAAGTTAAAAAAGGTCACATGGATGTTTTGTAAAATGTCAGATATTTGTTGTATTTTTGTTTAAAACTCTACAATTCTGGTTTCCATAACACAAGCGAAAGCTTATAGTATGGGATCGGATCGTGCCGTGTGTGAAAATTGTCCTGAAATATTTATATTTATTTTATTTATATTTTTATTAATTACTGGGATATTCTCTACTATTGTAAAAACATTAAGAAGATCGGTCTAGTAAATTTTGTGGTTATAATGAAATTGTGGTTACAATGAAACAAATAATTAATAAACAAAGTCATGATAAATTTAAATAATAATATAATATTAGAGTCTTAGGTGAGAACTATTTAATGATGATGGTGATTAATCAATAATTATCATTATTACTGTATTTTATTGCGTAAAAATATAAAAACAATTAGATATTTATTCTTATGTGTAAAGTTATTTATTTCTCTTTACTAGGGCGTGGTCTGCATGGAAAACCTTTTCAGTCGGAAATCAAGTTTAAGGGCAGTTTTTCTAACATTATCAGTTTTAATTAAATACTTATTAATATTCTTAATCATATATTGACTGTGTTTAAGTTATTTTAAGACAATTAATAATTATGTTTTGACAAATTATTATTTAACCAATTTTTCTTCGAATAGATATAGTTCCACGAAATAATTGAGTTCTAAATAAAGACATACAAAATACACTAATACCAACACTACTACTATTTTTTATTACTATTATAAAACACAGACGAAGCCGCGGTATCTAGTATCGCATTTCTCCATGACCTTCGCACGGTTCAACGAACTATTGATTTTGACATTTGTGTCGGCAGCTTCAAAGGTTATTGTGCCCCAGGGCCACTGGGGTAGGCAGTTTTAATGCCCCATGCTATGATTAGGGGCAAAAGGACAATATATTATAGCTTTTGCCTTGACACCATAGAGTACCAATTTTATGGTATTTTTTATTTTTTTTATGTTAATTTGAAATATTCGGTTTACATTTGAATTAATGTGTTTGAAATAAATGTTTTTCTTTAATTTCCTTGTTGATTGGGACAGAAAAGTTGTTTAAGGACACAAAAGGCTGATTTCAAGTCAATCAATACTGGATTAATAATTATTGGAAAACTCAATGAATGTGAATAAACAATAATTTTGATGTTTTTGAAAATATATATCTACTAAATATTAAAAAGAGGAAAGGTTTGTAATTTTGTATGTATGTATGGTTTTCACGCATAAACTACTGGACCGATTACAATGAAATTTAGCACACATATAGAGGGTAACTTGGATTAACACATAGGATAGGTTTTATCCCAGAAATCCCACGGGAACGGAAACTATGCGGGTTTTTCTTTGAAAATTCGGGCGAAGCCGCGGGCGGAAAGCTAGTTATTTATAAAATTAAAAATAGACAAATATAGACGCTTTGAAATATTTCTATATTTTCTTGTCATTCCATAGAATACTTTACCCCTACAGAAACAATACTATATTTTACTAAAAAACCACGAAAATTTATCACTCAAGTGCAATGACCGTGATAATAATGGTATCAAAGATAATTTTATTCACGATTTTTCATTTTCGGCAGTGACGTCACAATGCTGTATGATTAATTTAACCACATTTCATTGTATTTTTTTATGTGTTATAAAAAAACTAGCGGTCCGCCCCGGCTTCGCCCGTGGTACATATTTCGCAATAAAAGGTAGCCTATGTTCTTTCTCAGGGTCTAAAGATTATATGTGCCAAATTTCATCAAAATCGGTCCAGTAGTTTATGCGTGAAAACCATACATACATACATACATACAAACCTTTCCTCTTTATAATATTAGTATAGATTAGTATAGATGTATATGAAAAATCCAGTACAGTTAACAAGATATCACATTATATTATGCTAGCATTTTATAAGAAACTAGCTTTCCGCCCGCGGCTTCGCCCGCGTTTTCAAAGAAAAACCTGTTCCCGTAGGATTTCCGGGATAAAACCTATCCTATGTCCTTTCTCGGGTATCAAAATATCTCTATACCAAATTTCATGCAAATTAGTTCAGTAGTTAAGGCGTGATTGAGTAACAGACAGACAGACAGAGTTACTTTCGCATTAATTATAATATTAGTATGGATATATGTATCAATTTTGGGAAAATTGGATTGTTCTTAACAGCATTGTTACTGGGGAAATTTTAATATGAGGGGTGTGCCGTGTGACTGATGCCGGAAGAAAATTAGACAACTTATTTTTGTTAGATACAAATTTATTACTAGTCTACTTTTTTCTTAAAAGTAGATATATGGCACTATGGAAACTGTATGTGTAGTAACTAATATGTGTTTTTTTTATTATTTCTAGGACAACGAGAAAAGGGGTTGGTATAACAACCCTTCAAGACATAAATTTAAATTTAGAGAGTATCTAAAATAAGACTAAATTAAATATCATATAATTATTTCAAAATTGGAATAAGAAATTCGCACATTTATCTCAAACTACATATTTAGTTTAGATAAACGAACATTTGTTCTAATTATGAAATTTCAAACAGTTCAAAAACAAGCGAGGAACAAATATTCGAAATTCAAATTTCAAATTCAAATTCGAAATTCAAATTCGAATGAGGCGAACGCCGTACATCGAACTATGAACTGATGTTTGAACTTAGAAAACCTCTATAAGAACATATAGGTATTATATAAAATTAAAAATGTGCTGATAAAATAATGCACAGTTAATTTAAATTTAAATTAGTTAATAAAGATATTAACAAATGTTATTAAAAATAAAGAATTTAAAAGTTGACACTACCAAAAAGGTGTGGTTTAAATTGAGTCCAAAATGTTCTGCGAAATTTTGTATACTGATGTATTATGTAGTATAAAACAGGAAGACAGCATAATATTAGCGCAAAATAATTTCTTATGAGACAAATATTTAAATAAAAAATTTATAACATAGGAAACATCATAAAAACAGGCTTATATAGCACTAGCTGCTCCGCGCGGTTTCACCCCCGTGGCTCCACACCAGTTGGTCGTAGCGTGATGATATATAGCCTATAACCTTCCTCGATAAATGGGCTATCTAACACCGAAAGAATTTTTCAAATCGGACCAGTAGTTCCCGAGATTAGCGCGTTCAAACAAACAAACAAACAGACTCTTCAGCTTTATAATATTAGTATAGATTAAATCATTTTCTTGTTATTTATCTCCCTATGTATCTTTCATTTTCAGATGAAAATATGTTTCCTATACAGCTCTGTTTTACACTATTATGCTATAGTAAATTCTATATTTAGAGGTTTTTGTAAAACTGTTTGGCAAAACTACTAATTTAATCCATACTAATATTATAAATGCGAAAGTAACTCTGTCTGTCTGTCTGTTACTCAATCACGCCTTAACTACTGAACCAATTTGCATGAAATTTGGTATAGATATATTTTGATGCCCGAGAAAGGACATAGGCTTCTTTTTATCCCGGGAAAATGACGCAATCCCGGATTACCCACGGGAACGGGAACTATGCGGGTTTTTCTTTGACTGCGCGAGCGAAGCCGCGGGTGGAAACCTAGTCTTCTATATACGTACATTTTTTCTCATTAAATACTTAAGAGATACTTTTATTAAATACTTACCATAATATTCTACTTTATATATTATGTATAGCCTTCCTCGATGAATGGGCTATCTAACATCAAAATAATTTTTCAAATTGGACCAGTAATTCCTGATATTAGCGCGTTCAAACCAACAAACAAACAAACTCTTCAGCTTTATAATATCAGTATAGATAACGTAAATATTATATAGTAGATACTAGCGGTCATATAGCGGTCTAGGTGGTACATATGAAAAATAGATGTTGGCCGATTCTCAGACTTACCCGATATGCACAGAAAATTTCATGAGAATCGGTCCACCCGTTTCGGAGGAGTATGCAGACTAACATTGTGACACGAGAATTTTATATATGTCACGGCTAAAGGTAGGTGAGAACATAAACTTAAGATTAGCCGGCTAAACTTAGGTTTATTATCGACGAGGTGTTAATGTTAGTTTGTTCTATCTTTAGCCGGCTAAACTTAAGTGTAACCACAGGCCCGTGGCTAAAAATGTCGGGGTGGGTAGATTTGGTTAGCGCCGGGCCGGTGGAGGGCTTGAGGGGCCCGCACAGTGCCAGAAAACACTCGCCCTGTTCCTTACATGTATTATAGTAACCAAATCTACCCACCCCGACTCAGGGCAGAAAGCTGGTGGCTAGGTTAGGTTAGGTTAGAACTCTTAAGACCCGCACGAGCCGAGCGAGCGCAGCGAGCGTGCTGCGGCAGCAGCCGGCGAAGTGCCAGAAAACACTCGCCCTGTTCCTTACATGTATTATAGTAACCAAATCTACCCACCCCGACATTTTTAGCCACGGGCCTGCGGTTACACTTAAGTTTAGCCGGCTAAAGATAGAACAAACTAACATTAACACCTCGTCGAAAATAAACCTAAGTTTAGCCGGCTAATCTTAAGTTTATGTTCTCACCTACCTTTAGCCGTAACATATATAAGATTATATTATTAATGTCTTTGAACTACAGTTATTCTGTGTACTTAGTTACCTTAAAAGATTGTTGACATCTGAATCTCCATATATCCTGTTTGTACATTGCTCCAAATAGTTTATTTCCTTAATCTAAACTAATATTATAAAGCTGAAGAGTTTGTTTGTTTGATCGCGCTAATCTCGGAAACTACTGGTCCGATTTGAAAAATTCTTACGGTGTTAGATAGTCCATTTATCGAGGAAGGCTAGGCTATATATCATCACGCTATGACCAACGAGAGAGGAGCCACGGGGGTGAAACCGCGCGGAGCAGCTAGTGTTTGATAAAAGTCCCATACAATTCCCCTTGTGGGTTTATGGACAGGTCATTTTTAACACGCTTTTATTAGCTTCTTCTGTATGTTTGTATGTGTTCACTTTAAAGAAACAGATATAATTAAGATTGAATACAATAATAACAATAGTTTAATTTTTTATTATATTTTTGCTACATTCGAACCTTAGTTTTATGCTCAAGCGTTTACCACTGTTCATGGAAGGCAGGTTGTTTTTCTTAGCTTTATTTATTACTAGCTTTCCGTCCGCTGCTTCGCCCGCTTCGTTTAAACCCTAATAAATTACATACTAATAAAACCTTCCTCTCATGGGCGTAGCCACGGTGGGGCAGGGTGGGGCGCTTGCCCCACCCTGGCTCTGACCTGGAAGGTACCTAACCAAATTTAAAAAACTAAATTATCTAGGTACTAACTATATACTTAATATTTGTAAGAAATTCACACTCAAAAGTCATCAGTAGACATAAAAAAATGCGATCAAAACAAAAAGCTGGTATGATTTATCTTATGCGTACACAAACGCAATCTTTTTCTCCGATTTCTCGGAAACTATCTACTTTAGGGAAAAAATTATTATGACTTTTTTGTAGAGAATTAAATTTCCCATCTTTTTCATCTTGTAAACTTTTTTGTAAAACTTACCGTTTACGATTTATGGCCTACTAGCTTTCCACCCGCGGCTTCGCCTGCGCAGTCAAAGAAAAACCAGCATAGTTCCAGTTCCCGCGGGATTTCCGGGATAAAACCTATCCTATGCCCCGGGGTAAAAAGTAGCCTATGTTCTTTCTCGGGTATCAAAATATCTCTATACCAAATTTCATGCAAATTGGTTCAGTAGTTAAGGCGTGATTGAGTAACAGACAGACAGACAGAGTTACTTTCGCATTTATAATATTAGTATGGATTTAATGAACCAGTTTATCGTTTTTGGCTAATAACTCTGAAAATATTTGATTAATCAATAAAATGCATCTATTCATTTTTAAGAGCACTTAATTTTCTACACTACAGTATTTGTTTGATTTTTTTCTAATGCCCGTACTTTTTGAGTTATAGAACGTTTTATGTTGGACTACTGGGCGTTTAATCGAAAATTTCAAGGTATGCATAGTATATAATAGTACAAATTCAACAAACTAAAAAAAAGATGTGCTGTAGTGCTTAAAAATTTATAGGTAAGTAGTTTATTTCGGCCGCCCGCGGTATTTCTACATTAAACGTTCTATACTAAAAAAAAAGTGAAACTGTTCGAACGGTTCCGAACACTGCTTTGTGTAGCGCATGTCGCGTGACGGTCAGCTGCCGAGTAGGTATACCTACTCGGCAGCCGCGATACACGCGACATGCGCTACACAGACCAAAAAGTTTGAGACGATGTAATAAAAGTTTCACTTTAAAAATATGGGCAATGAAAAACATTCAGATTTACGAAAAAGTTTACAAGGTAGAAAAGATGCGAAATTTTATTCTCTACAAAAAAGGTCACATTAATAACTTTTGCCCCAAAGTGGATAGTTTTTGAGATATTGGCCAAAAACATTTTAAACTATATTTCATGGTAAAAAAGAAATTTATAAATCAAATTATTGTATTTATAGAAAGCTAAACTGTATAATAAAGTAGCCCCAAACATATGTTTAGGATTCTGATGCACCAAAAGGAAAAAAGCGGAACCCTTATAGGATCACTTTGTTGTCCGTCTGCCTATCAACACCTTTTTTATCAGGAACGCGTGGATGTATTGTTTAAAACATTATCGAATACTCAAATCTAAGGTCCTTTGAAGCAAAAAAAAAATGAAAAATCCAACTAGGCAAAGCAATCAAAAAGATACAGCCGCTTTTGAAAAAAAATTTCAATAATCGAAAGGGTCCCAAGAAACAAAACCTACAGGGTACTTCCCGTGAAACCATAATCTGTATTAAGTAACTTCTTATAGAAAAAAATTGCGAAAAGCATAAATTTAAAGTAACAACAAAAAAAACGTGTTTGTATAGAACCCTCGGTGCGTGAGTTCGATTCTCACTTGGCCGGTTTTTTGGTTGTGTCTACTATTAACTACATCCATGTAGTATCTAGAAGACACAACTGTTAACTTATTTCTTGATACAAGGCCGGGTGTTGTCCCTACAACACCCATCAGACCCTTCTGACCATTTTTTATGAAATAAAAACCGCGAGTTGAACTTGCGCACCGATGGTTGCGTATGAGCCTGTTTATATGTTGTTACAGAAAATTTATACTTTCCACAATTATTATTCTTCTATCTGTCATATAAGATGTTGCTTCTTACCAAATTTCAAGATTCTGTGTTCACAGAAAGTACCCTGTAGGTAGGTTATGATTCCCTTGCGAAAGCCGCAATTTGCGAAATTTTACAGCATAAACGGCTGTATCTTTTGATTGCTTTGGTTTATAAATTATAAGTTTGATTTTTTCACAGCTTCAAGGGACGGTAGACATTAGTATTTAATATTAATTTCAGCTTCATATCTCTACGCGTTCCTGAGAAAAAAGTTTAAAGATAAACAGGCAGACAGACGGGCAACAAAGTGATCCTATAAGGGTTCCGTTTTTTCCTTTTGAGGTTTGGAACCCTAAAATTTAACCGGGATAAGACCTCGGGTCGGTGATTCTAGTTACATATTATTTTATATGATTGCCCCACCCTGAGCCCATGGCTAGCTACGCCCATGCTTCCTCTTGAATCACTCTATCTATTAAAAAAACGCATCAAAATCCGTTGCGTAGTTTTGAAGATTTAAGCAAGGGGACATAGGGACAGAGAAAGCGAGTTTGGTTTATACATATAATATAGTGATGAAAATATCGCCCCATAGCGCATCTACCACTGGTCGGTAACTTACTATGCCAACGAACCATTTCGGGGTTCGATGTCCTCAAGATAACGATATCGATCGGCGATTTATTTCGTTGTCACACGTTTCCGTCACATTGACGTTTCGCGCGCCCTTTTTTCTGTTGCACAGATTATCTAGAGGTGTACTTTTTTAATTTTGGAGGCTAAGGCTTGGTTAGGTGTCATACGGGATGAGTAGGTATAGGGGATTATAATGACATCGATTATTGTTAAATTATTTAATGAGAATTATGAGAATTACGTCCGCACAATTCGCCAACGAACTGGCATACAAATATTTATGTGTATTTAACTTGACCATTAACAATTTTTATGTATTTATGGATGATTCCGGTATTGAATTTAAACAGTGGCTCCAATAGCATTAATATTTGATGTAAATATAGTAGATACTAGCAGAACAGATACCGAATAAGAGTGTATTTTATATAACTTACTAGCAGTCCGCCCCGGCTTCGCCCGTGGTACATATTTACGTTTTCTCTACGTAAGAACCATCCTCGTACTTCAAGGAATATAATAAAAAAATAATTATCGAAATCGGTTCAGCCGTTCTCGAGTTATGCGCTTACCAACACATTTTGCGATTCATTTTTATATATAAGATTACTTAATGTTACTTATATGGTATAACTTATTTCACGTTAGGTGCAATATGTTTATCATCAATGTTTTTAAAGGTATCGCCATAAACTTTTTTTAAACTTAAAGGGTTATGACAAATGCCTAAAATATATGACTTATGTTAGGTTCAGTATGATAAGATATAATCTTTATCGATTTTGAGTTATCATTAAAAAAATTTAAGTTATCGTGCAGTTTTTTTGGCAATGCGTAAGGCTTGAATGCGTTAGTATGATAGCGAGTTACTGTACCTACAAGAAAGAAATTGTTACAGAATATTCTTTGTTTGCCTTTGCAAAGGTATTGCCTTGTTAGGTTAGCTGTGTTGATTGTAAAATATGTTGCCATGTTGTTGATAATATTAAATGGTAGGGAGAAATTTTGATTCGTTCTTTGATAAGGATATATTTATTTCAAAAACTGACGAGGAGGTTTCTCGTTTGGTTTGTAATAAGTAAATGTTTCTTCCTTTCTTTCTCAACAAAATAATGAATAATGATAAATATATATAATGATACAGTTTTGACCAGATAATAATATAAATCTATTTAATGTCCCTTTTATAGGTAAATACTAAATAGTAAATGCAGTCTGTAATCAAATCCTTTAGTAAAGAAAAAAGACGTGTGGCACTCGGGGACTGCCGCGGTAAAGCTATTGCATAGCATGCCTTCAAGCCACACCTCCGTGTCCGTCGGAGTGGGGAGTGTGAGGTTTTTTCGTTACGGAATTTCTCGATTCGGTCCCCGCGCTCAAGGCCCGCGATAGAAGCTATGCAATAGCTTAATAAAAAGGAATTTTCCAAGGATTCTATTTGGTTAAACCACAGATAATATAACACCTACTATACTAGTAAGTAAGGTTTAGCTGCTATAAGAAACGTGAATAACGTAGATTTTTATTGATATATTTGTATGAAAAAGGCGCAAAAACTCGTCAACATATTCTAATAAAGTAGAAAAAACTTATTAGATAATCAAATGAAACATTAGTATCTATGTAAAATAATAATTAAAAGACTTAATCATAAACACGTACGTTAAGGGCAACAACATGGTAAATATAATTACATTTTTGAAGTTAACAACCTTTATTACAAGAAACTTTAACGTTTGCGTATTTGCGTGACGTTACTGTCGTCACGTAGTCATATTGTTTCAAATCAAGATATAAAATGAAATTAAATAAAAAAATACGATATAAATATAAATGTATTTGTAAGTGTCGAATTTATTTTTTAACAAATACTAGGTAAAAAGATCTAATTAGCTAAAATGTATTTGGCCTTGCTTTTTCGTGTTTTTAAATATCTTCAGAATATTTATCATCTACATAATAAGTATTACTGAAAATATTGTAAACCAATATCCATAAAAAATATACAAAATTTTAGCATAAACAAAGTCTTACAAGTTCCCAACCCTAACCACGTAACCAAAAAAAAAACTTCAAGCATCCACAAACGTCAAACTTGACGCGCTATTCCGAAAAAAAAACACAAAAACTCGCCAAAGCGAACTCCCGCACTCCGAAAAAAAAGCAAAAGAGAAAAAAGTAAACGCAAAAGCGCGGGAGTTATGAAACGAAAATGGCACCGGGAAGCGATAAGCGCGCGAAGCCCACGTGGTGGGTCAACGGCTGCCCCACTGTAGCGGGTTCGCTGAACGCACGCACACAGGCGCACAGCACACTACATGCGCAATGCGCGCAGGTGACTAATTGTTTTACATGTAGGTGTGTTTTTTTCCAGCCAAGGAGGTTGGTTGAAGGAGGTTTTATAAAAAAAACATATTGATGGTGTTTTTAAAGATGATGGCATATCAAATACTATAAGTAAAATTTGAAAATTGTGCAGCTTAAACAAGGAAACAGTAGTTAGGAAAATTTGTAAATATGTTTATGCATACACTTAAAAGCATAGCGTATCTACCAAACTCTATAGGGAAATATGTTCGTTACAAATTACAAATTACAATATCAAATTAACTTTTGCAAAAACTTCATTCTTCGTTCTTTACACCTTACTTACCTATAAAAACCTTGATAAAATAGTAAAAATATATAGCTAGAAGAAACCAATATGTATAAATACATATGGTTTATGGGCCTAATTTATTGAAGTGAAAACTTCTTTAGCGGCGTTGTGCACTTTTTCTGTAATGGGTATAAAATCTTAAACTCGCGTCAGGACACGTGACCTGATCGAAAAAGCGTAAGACGGATACCATTCCAAAATAACAAACATGCTCAACGTTAATAATCAAGTTTTCACTTCTGCCGGCACTACCGGAGTGCAACCCGTCTTTTTTAATTTTCAAAATCGTTTAGATTCGATAGAGCCTTCATTGATAAATTCAATATCCTACACAAAAATACTTCCTCTATCTTACTAAGATTAACTTATTCTACATTTAAATACACAGAACCCTTGTTTCATTCAGGATGTTTCATACAATTCGTCAACCCCCAGAAGGGAATGACCTTGAGGTCGAATTTTGACCTTTGCAAATATTCAAGCGATTTTGTGACGGGAGCAATGAATTTTACTTCCTTTTTCTATTGTTCCGGGTATCTATGAGTAAATATACGGAAAATAATTGAATTTGATTTATTTATTGAGTAGGGATTATTATTGTGTATGTGTGTAATTAATCTGTATTTATTATATATAGATATCGAACATGTGTGTGTATGTCTGTTCATTTTGTTCCCTAAACGAATGTATCGACTTTGATTTAGATATCTGATAGATATAATGTAGGTACTTGTTGCGAACTTAAAGGGAATGAAATGTCTGTCACGCAATAATTATAGATCTCAGGAACAACTGGTCTGATTTAAAAAAATTCTCTCACTGTTAGATAGTCCATTTATCGAAAAGGCTATCATCATGCTAAGACCAACACGAGCGGAGCAATGCGGGTAAAACTGCAGGGCACAGCTAGTATGTGATAATAAGATAGGTAAGTAGGATTTAATAAGTTTAATATCTTAGCAAAGGGTCACTAAACATTTTTATAAAATTAATAAACATTTATATCATTTACATCTGTACTCCTAACTAGTCTGGACTTGTCACGCTGACGTGACGTCACGCGTGACAGCTCACTCAAGGCCGAGACTGAAATATTCACAATATTTTGGTAATAGTTCATCGACCATATTACTGAGATCATGAGTGTATATGGTAAGTGACGTCATTCAAGTAAATTAGTATGGAAACTTTTAAACTGTACGAGATTGTAAATTAAGGGAACAGTGCCAAAGAAGTGAATAAAAACAAACATATACATATATATATATATATATAAAATAAATATTATGCCAAATAAATATATAATAATAAACATACATACATATACAGAAATGAGAAAACAAGTATGTGCTATGCTAATATTATAAAGCTGAAGAGTTTGTTTGTTTATTTGTTGGAAGTTGGAACGCGCTAATCTCAGGAACTACTGGTCTGATTTGAAAAATTCTTTCGGTGTTAGATAGCCCATTTATCGAGGAAGGCTATAGGCTATATATCATCACGCTATGATCAACAGGAGCGGAGCAATGCGGGTAAAACCACAGAGCACAGCTAGTAATAGACACAATTAAAAATACTGACATTTTACAAAAAGCCTATTCGCTCCAGACTATAATCTATCCCTACACCAAATTCCATCCACATCTCACCAGCCATTTCTGCACACATTCCCCATACCTTACACACAAAAAAAATCGCGATTTACACCCGTTAAATTCGCATGACGTATCTTCTATAGGTCAGTACTCCGGTCGTCGACCAGTCAACGACCGCATTCGACAACGTTTGGTTGATACGTGTTTTTTTGGTACTAGACTTGTAATTTATCACTATCGATACGCCCCGGCTTTGCATGTGCATGCCAACATAGTATAAAACAAAGTCGCTTTCTTTGTCCCTATGTCCCTATGTGTGCTGAAACCTTTGATGCGGTTTTTTATACATATAGAGTGATTCAAGAGGAAGGTTTTAGTATATTATAATTTATTAGTTTTTAGACAAAGCAGGTGAAGCTGCGGGCAGAAAGCTAGTATATACATTCCTTCCTCTTTAATATATTTATAAAAAAAATGGTAACAAAATAGGGTGCGTAGTTTTAATCATACATACAACTGTAAAGTCGTTTGTTTCAACGAGCTTATTTTAGACGCTAACAATTCGAATAAAAAATTATTTTTATGTTGGTATAGTCCATTTATGGGCTATACAACATCATGCTAAAACCAATAGAAGCGGAGCAGCAAGGAAGATGTTACAAAAATGTTATTTTGATAGCAGACGAGGTTACGTGTATTGGCTAGTATCAAATTTATAAAGCAAACAACATCAAGGGTAAATAAATATGTGAATATACTTTGAAATTTTTACTTTTTTTAATACCTAGGATGCCCCAGAAATATTATATCTTATATATAAAAATGAATCGCAAAATGTGTTGGTAAGCGCATAACTCGAGAACGGCTGAACCGATTTCGATAATTCTTTTTTTATTATATTCCTTGAAGTACGAGGATGGTTTTTATGTAGAGAAAACGTAAACATGTACCACGGGCGAAGCCGGGGCGGACCGCTAGTTTCTTATATATAAAATTCTCGTGTCACAATGTTAATCTGCATACCTACTCCTCAGAAACGGGTGGACCGATTCTCATGAAATTTTCTGTGCATATCGGGTAAGTCTGAGAATCGGCCAACATCTATTTTTCATATGTACCACGGGCGAAGCCGGGGCGGAAAGCTAGTAGCTTATATATTACCATCTTTGAAATAGTTATATAATCTTAAAAGTGTTGTTATTTTATGATACAGCTTTGTAATAAAGGAAGAATTTAACGTGCTTTAGTATTTCAAGAACTTAGTTCGCTCCAAATTAGATTTACTTTCTTTTCGATCCGTATTTTATGTAAGGGCCGATTTTTCAATGCTTGGGTAAAACTTATCCGTCCAATAAAGTATTACACGATAATATTAAAATGTCACGTAAACTGTCAAATACGGGCAATTAGAATACGTTTTTAAAATGGTAGTTTTATACATTATTCGACGAATAAGTTTTATCCAAGGATTAAAAAATTAGCCCTTAATGTAATAATTAATATTATTTACGAATGAACCCAAACTATATTTAATTATCTAAAAATACAATTATTTCCTATAAATATATGTATCTCGATTCATAAATTCGTTCGTTCAAAAATTACAACGCATGGGTTCACCGACCGCAAGCGAGTTGACTGCGCCAAAATAAAAATTGACCAGTATATATTGAGCTGTGAACAACTATAATGCAATTTTAAATATTCTTACAAGTACTGTATTTTATTTAAAATATCATATAGATATATACATACTAATATTATAAATGCGAAAGTAACTCTGTCTGTCTGTCTGTTACTCAATCACGCCTTAACTACCCACTGAACCAATTTATATTTTATTAGATATTTTGATACCCGAGAAAGGACATAGGATAGGTTTTATCCCGGAAATCCTACGGGAACGGGTTTTTCTTTGAAAATGCGGGCGAAGCCGCGGGCGGAAAGCTAGTATAGATATATATGGGAAAGTTTGTGTGGATGTTCGTTCATCTGTAACTCATAAACAGGATCGTATATGAAATTTGGTATAGAGATAGATTAAAGCATATACTTTTTAACATAGTTTCAGACAAAACTGCGGGTCTAAGTAGTATTTATATAATCCTATATTCAATAACTACTATAATTATCTATGGTATGTAGGTTTGGGATAAAAGATGTTTGTTGCTATATCAAAAATTAGTAGAACGATTTGGCTGTTTTTTAATACGTTGATAGTTTATGATTGGAATAATCTTATATATAAAAATGAATCGCAAAATGTGTTGGTAAGCGCATAACTCGAGAACGGCTGAACCGATTTCGATAATTCTTTTTTTATTATATTCCTAGAAGTACGAGGATGGTTCTTATGTAGAGAAAACGTAAACATTTACCACGGGCGAAGCCGGGGCGGACCGCTAGTTGTATTATAATTTAATATTGTATGCTAAGTAAGGATTTTTATTTTTTGTATGTCTGTAACAACCCCCGGAATGGCTTGATATTTTGTGTAATTTAAAGTCTGATAATATCTTATACCTACTAACTATTTTTTGATAAGATACAGAAGTGACCATGATAATTATTTTTCAATACAAAAATACTTGTAAAAATGTTCACCAATATAGTTGAATGAACTTGATGATTCGTCAAATATTATGTTCACCCTAGTTACGAGACTTCGCTGATGTGTCACTCACCTTTGAAAGGGAATTTTGGCTAGTTTGAACTCGCGGTTTTGGCTACTTTTAACAATGTATTATATTGTATTGGAATTTCATATCTAAATTGGTGATTAATTATTCTTATATATAAAAATGAATCGCAAAATGTGTTGGTAAGCGCATAACTCGAGAACGGCTGAACCGATTTCGATAATTCTTTTTTTATTATATTCCTTGAAGTACGAGGATGGTTCTTATGTAGAGAAAACGTAAATATTATGTACCACGGGCGAAGCCGGGGCGGACCGCTAGTTATTGATAAAATTTGTTTCAGAGATAGATGCAATAGGAGAAAAAATATGGGCTAATTTATATTGTTTTAATGAAAGAAAGCAAAGGGAAGGATAGATTATAGGATAGAGAATATCTATAACCATTCAGAAGTCAAATAAATATTATTTTTTTACATTAATTTTATACAGCTTTTCCACTTGCTATAAATTAAAAGTTATATGACATATTATGTTTAAATTAAAATTTATGTCATATAATTAATACCAACTTATTATCTTATATATAAAAATGAATCGCAAAATGTGTTGGTAAGCGCATAACTCGAGAACGGCTGAACCGATTTCGATAATTCTTTTTTTATTATATTCCTTGAAGTACGAAGATGGTTCTTATGTAGAGAAAACGTAAACATGTACCACGGGCGAAGCCGGGGCGGACCGCTAGTTAATTATAGAAACAATTACTTCCTTAAATAAAATCCTATGAGTTACTTTACTTTTGAGTTTGTTCGATATTATAGGTCTACCAGAATCTGATGGCATATTTATATTTACAAAATAAAAGATTTTCATATGGCAATTTTATTTGACAACTATCAAATTGGTTGTCAAATTATTTGTCTTCTTTGCAATTGATGAATAATTTTTAGGATTTTGTCTAAAAAATCTTCGAAAATGTCGAAAAAGCCGCTGCGATCACAAGCAAGAGGTGTTGTTTATAATGTGTATAGAAAAACATTCGATGAAGAAGGGTCAAACACATCACAATTTTCAATTTTGAATATTTTATTGGTAAATTGGACTTACCCGTTTTGATACTTAAAATAAAAAATATTATAAGTAGGTAACTATAATATTGTTTGTTGATTACAATATAATTTTATGAAAACTTATTACAGGAGTTTCCAATACGGCTATTCGTCAAGTCCAAGCTGTCCAAGTCAATTTTATAATGTGTGTATCTTTAATACTTACGAAAATAAACATAGTTTCATTTTATTTTTATTTTATTTTATAAACAATTATTAGCAATCTAGTTTTGATCTGCATTATCATTACATCCATATTTTTACATGGCATAATGATAATGAATATACAAATATAGGTATGTGTAAATAATAATATATGTATTACATAGATAAAAGTAATATGTATATTATACATATAAGTATGTGCCTTCATAATATTAAGTGGATATCTCATTATTAAGTACAGTATTGTTCACTTATGTAATGTGACTAATGATGTTGAGGACAAAATAAAAAATAAGCAGTATCAAGATCGTTCAGTCCATTTTCCCTAGGGTTGCACACTCAAAATTTTGATTTCCCAATTTGCCATCAGATTCTGGTTTACCTATATCTCTATCGATAGAGCCTTCTTCGTATTTAATGTATTATATTAATTGGCTTTTTTTATTCGAATTTCGTAGTATTTTTGTTAAAGTTTTTGGAAACTTCTGTTTTAAATATTTTATTAAGTGTCTTATTTATTGTAATTTCGTAGTATTTTTGCTAAAGGTTTTTACTGGAAAATGGAAAAACTATATTACTACACTGTATAGCTTTAATATCTTAATACTATTATAAAGGCGAAAGTTTGTATGGATGTATGGATGTTTGTTACTCTTTCACGTAAAAACTACTGAACCGATTACAATGAAATTTAGCACACATATAGAGGGTAACTTGGATTAACACATAGGATAGGTTTTATCCCGGAAATCCCCCGGGAACGGGAACTATGCGGGTTTTCCTTTGAAAACGCGGGCGAAGCCGCGGGCGGAAATCTAGTTATACATATAATTGTAATGAATTTGTATACTTTAGTTGATGGATATTTTGCGTGATTATATATTTGTGTTTTAATAATAAGGGTTTACTTAATGTTATTATAAAATATAGTTTTCCTAGAATATGCTAAAATATAGTTTTAAAAGGAAAATAAATTTCGAAGTTAGTTTGATGGGAACTCTACAGCACGATTATTATAGTTATTTCTTGAAATAACAACAAAATTCTGCGAATTCCTTGAAATATATTTATTTCACAGATTTCATGTTATTGTACAACTAAAAAATTTCCAAAAAATATGTTTTTCCCTACATTAAATATATAAGAATACTAGAGGAATATCCGTCAAACATGAATCGACTCGTACAATGAACTTACGCGGTCGTTCGTTGACCTCAAGAAATTTCGGAGGTCATTGAACCGGCTGCCGGCCGGCGTTTTATTTATAGTAAGAGTGAGAGGCAATTATCGCATTTTTTGTGCGTGCAAGCGAGACAGATTACCACGTGACGTAAAGCAATTCATAGATAACGCAAAGTATTTTTCATTGTCTATTCATGGACTGACACCGAAAATGACAGTAATGTTTTGCACGTCCAAATATGTAGTAATTATAATAAATAATAATTAATAATACATCAATTAATAATGTTCATAACTTCAACTTAAAACATATGCAAAGATATAGATGCCTCATTGATCCCTACTAATCTTATAAATGCGAAAGTAACTCTGTCTGTCTATCTGTCTGTCTGTTACGCTTTCCCGCTTAAACCTCTCAACCGATTTTGATGAAATTTGGCACAGACAATCTTTAGACCCTGAGAAAGAACATAGGCTACCTTTTATTGCGATATATGTACCACGGGCGAAGCCGGGGCGGACCGCTAGTTCATAATATATAGCAGATTCTAATTTATACGAAAAACGAAACAAAAAACAAATACAATTTGTTATAAACATACAGATTTATCCTAATTTTACATAAAAATTTCATTATACTTCCGTATTCCCTAATTGCTTGACCGATTTTGATACGAACAGAAACCCAAAAGCCAAAAGCACATGGGAATTATTTCGTGATCAAAAATATTTTACGCAAATGCGAAAAAATTATTTACGGTTCTGAAAGAAAATCAGCTTCTATTTACAATTCTGAATTCATTTAAAATACTTCATTTGTGAGCTATTCACATAGAAGTAGGTTGATATTTTGTAAAATAAAAGACGCATGGCAACATTACATTACATTTATATCAAACACTAGCTGTGCTCCGCGGTTTTACCCGCATTGCTCCGCTCCTGTCGGTCTTTGCTAGATGATATGGCATATAGCCTTAATCGATGAATGGGCTATCTAACACCGAAAGAATTTTTCAAATCGGACCAGTACTTCCTGAGATTAGCCGGTTTAAACAAACAAACTTTTCAGCTTTATAATATTACTAGCTGTGCCGTGCGGTTTCACTCGCATTGCTCCGCTCCTGTCGGTCTTTGCGAGATAATATATAGCATATAGCCTTCCTCGATAAATGGGCTATCTAACACTGAAAAAATTTTTCAAATCGGACCAAAAGTTTCTGATATTAGCGCGTTCAAACAAACAAACTCTTCAGCTTTATAATATTAGTATAGATATATTTTAAATATAATAGCTGGTTTATCGATACAAAAAGCAAGGTGGTATGATTGAACAAAATGATGACAAACAAATTTTTCCTTAAACAAAATTCTGTGTAATAATCGTTTCACAATAATTAAAGGTCAACGAACTGTGACTAACGTTCAATCAATTTTATTTAGTATTGGTATCAAATACTAATATTTAATGAACCTATTAAGTGAGAAAATATTTGTAATAAATAATATATAGAAAATTTATTAATATTTTCAATACATCAATTCATTTAATTTTTTGAGGAAAATCTTTTGAAATACGTAAGATAGTTTCCACGCTTATTAAAAGTATTAAATACTTAATAATGTTTCATTTATATCAATCGCGTCAATAGCGTCATAAAAATGTATATCTATAGATTAGATTTATTCATATTTATATAAAAGAAAAACGCAAAAAGTCATAATTATTAAAAACGAATTAGGAATAAAAATACGTAACGTCTTCAAAAATTACGAAATACGAATTTTGTTTTTCCCTCTCCCAAAATCAAGATAAGTAAATCCTACAACGAAGTTAAAATTATCCCAAAATGTTCAATTTTTATTCATCTAATTATCTCTCATACAATTTAAGAACATAAAATACCAGTAAAAATCAATTCATCTCGACACAAGGATGTGTGAGTCAGGGCTAATGCGTCTTATAACGAAAAATTAGACCTGACACTTTCGGTTTACGTTTTTTGTGTCAAAACACTTGATAATCATCTGAGACCAATAACCGAGGGAAGGAGCAACGATCTGTGCGGTACTTAGACATGAACCTTTTTTTGATAGCGCCATCTATTGGTTGGTAGCATTGAACTAATTTTTAAAAGTTTAATTTCTATACAAAAAGCATGGAAATACATCTTAATAACTGAGTAATATTTTTTTAAGTACTTTAAAATGGGACAAAATAACGAAGGTTTAAACAAATGAAATACTATTATTAGACCAAAATGGTACTTAAAATATTTTTTTGTTTCAATACGTATTCAAGATAGTAGATATTTAACTCATTTATAATACTTATTATTTATAATATAAAAAATAGATATAAAATTACCGCCATCTCGTATTAAATAGAAACACCAAAAGGTCATTACTACGGTCAAAGACCACGCTTGTTTATTTTTAATATTATCTTTATTGTAAATACATAACTAATTTGTTTGTACTAATAAACGTAAGTACTATTTAATGATAAACATTACTACTAGTATACGTAACATTTCATTTTTTATCATATACCAAAAAGGTTCCTTATATTTTTAAACATTTTTTTTAAATCAGCGCCATCTATTATCAAGCGGACCGTACCAAAGTTCAGCGGTTGCCAAACTCAGAGTATTGACCCCAGAAATCTTAACCGCACTTACAGCCGATACATTTTCGTATTGTAATTTTATCGAATTCAATACTTAATTGTTGTCTCTGTAATTGAATACTTTCTTTTGTATTCAAATGAGTTAAATCGTGTTTTAATCATTGTTACATGTTCATGTAAATTTATACTAGTTACGCCCATGAGGTATGTTTGCGTGACCATTATGACTTATGAGTAATCGTTTGTTAAACAAACAATACTATTATAACGAATAAATTTTATATTATTTTTTTATATAACATTTCAATTTTCAATACCTAAGTGGAATAGACAAATATATTAAAAAAATACTCAATAATTAGATATTTAAGAAATGAACTTTATAACTAGCTTTAATATTTCATTTCTATACCTAAATGGAATAATACAATAATTAGAATAATTTAATAATAAACTACGTTCATTACGATAATTTTCAGAAAAAATACATTTCTTGTATTAAAAATGCATCATTATTATTGTAGCTGTGCCCCGCGGTTTTACCCGCATTGCTCCACTCCTGTTGGTCTTAGCGTGATGATATATAGCCTATAGTCTTCCTCGATAAATGGGCTATCTATAAACACCGAAAGAATTTTTCAAATCGGACCAGTAGTTCCTGCGATTACCGCGTTCAAACAAACAAACTCTTTAGCTTTATAATATGTATTAAGTATATAGATTATAATTAATAATATATACGCATATGTCACTTTTTCAAAGTCAGTCAACTCATTTCAAAATTAATCCAAGATCAATTACAAACAACGATTTGTCATACAATGATCGATAGATCCATGCGATTAGAAATCAAGATATATTTCTCAATAATTTTTCTATGCAAATTTAACTCTAATGATATTTTAAATTGATATCAATGATTGATTGAAATTATATTTAAATTTAAATTGATTCATTGTTTTAACAACATGTGTAATACTAGTCATTCAACCTGACTTTGCTCAGCAATAAATAAATACTTGGTTTAATTACAAACTTCCTTATTTTTTGTTTCCGAAGTGATTTTATATATTATGTACCCACCAACTTAAGAATCATGATTTTTTTTTAGTTTACGCTATTTACAGTTAATTATTTTATAAACCTCTTCGTTTACACGAAAATATCATTAAAATTCATTGAGATAATATTAATATGGAGACGACACCGCCTACATCACTTATGTTCCACTCAACATACGTCATGTGACGTATGTTGAGCGGTATTTTTTAATGGTTTTAAAGTGAAACGCATCAAACATGCCTTCGTGTGTGTTACGATATTGCACAAATAATACAAATAATACGGAAAAGTGCAAAGGAATAACTTTCATCGTTAAGTACCTAACGAGATAATAATTTTTAAAACTTAGTTAGAGCAAAAAAATGGCGCACAGATTTTGTTCGTGGTGTCTCCTCCATACGTAGTAATATTATCTCAATGTTAAAATTTAACAATTCTGCTTTTATATTAAAACCACACAATTACCGTGTGCCAAAAATATGCCTCGTTAATTTACGAAAATTTTGTAATGGAACTTGAAAATGGAAATGTGTTAAAACTAAAACATACTGTACTTATTATTATATTAAAAATTAAAAAAGCGGTTTATTTATATTAACCGATATAATATATTATTTTAAAACTACCTTTTAGTTTTCATCTGGAACTCCACATTAAATTAAAAACTTCTATATTTAACTGATTTCAAAAATGTATTCATCATTCATGTATCAGTCATTATAATAAACTAGCTTACCGCCCGCGGCTTCGCCCGCTTTGTCTAAAACCTAATAAATTATATACTAAAACCTTCCTCTTGAATCACTCTATCTATTAAAAAAAACCGCATCAAAATCCGTTTCGTATTTTTAAAGATTTAAGCATACAAAGGGACATAGGGACAGAGAAAGCGACTTTGTTTTATACTATGTAGTGAAGAACACACTATACATATAATATTCTCTCTTTTCTATTAGAACTTATTCTTAATATTGCATTGAAAATAAATCAAAAGAACAAGAAATAACTAAAACAAAAGATTCGATTATTTACTATTATTCTATCAAACCACGGACATGTTTTAGGGCCACATTTTATTATCTAGTTTAGGTCGAGAGTCTAGACGCCTAAATTACCTAGGCCTATTGTTATTCTCTTTTGTAAGTATTTTTGCTCAAAGTCTATAGTCATATTGTGAAAATGAAAGATTATATAGGTTTAGATTATTATTTACAGATGTATATGTACATATAAAATTATTTATTTTATACGTCTAATGATATATTATGTTACTATGTAATATTATGTCATACATTAATGTTGTGTATTGTAATGTTAATAATAATTAAATGGTGGTTTTCGTTATAAATAACAAATCAATTGATAAATAAATAATATTCATTTCTATTTTTAAATAACCGCAAATATCTATAATTTAAGTGTATTACGTAATTAATTAGTGTTCTAAGTACAAATTTTAAACATTAAACACACAATAAAACGACGATAAAGTTTTATTTCAACACGGAAAAATAAATAAGTCAATGTACTGTAGATACATCATGTACTATTATTAGGTCTGATCGTCTGACATAATGCTCAGGTCACTGTCCTACTGAGCGAATTAATTTTAGCGCCATCTGCCGGCGAATTGCGGAAGCGGGGAAGCAGGTGAGGGACACCATCCGAGTTCATTAATTCCCCCGGCATGCGCGCTTTGTTTGAATTCTTGGAATTCTTGCGCGGAGCTTACCGCTGCCCGGTTCCGCTAGTCGACGCTAGATGGCGCGACACCACATTTGACGGTTCCGAAAGCTCGCTCATTTAAAGTCGATAATTTATTATAATTATGTGACATATACTTTTAAAATTTAAGCTGTAGTTTGATTTACTTTTCTATTTTCTAAATTATGTGTTTTATTTTCATTTATATGTAGATTTATATATTTCACAGGCAAATTACGACTCATATGTTTAGATAGTCATAGTGACACATTGACCGTGTTAAGATTGGTTCTATATTAGACTGGCCTCAAATGCCCTATTCAAGGCCGAGGGGTTCTTAAGGACCCCTCGCGTTCTTTTATTAATTTAAATAAATAGATCTTTAATTTATCAACAATAGTTGAAAGGATTGAATATGTTTGCGAATTACGATATATCTTACATGAACTTACTATGTGCGAGCTTATAATATTATGTATAAATACAGAAATCTTTGAAAATTGTTGACCATTTGTTAAAAAAACTGAAGTACCTGACCCCATTGTAGGCATGAAGCCCTATTTTACGTTAGTTTTATCAAACAGTTTTTTCAAAAACTACAGGACCGATTTCAAATATTATTTTAGTAGCAGAAAACTACATTATATATAAGAAAGCATTATACGTTGTAGGTACCTATCTATATTTTATTTTTGCTTTTATCTAGTGTCAACTTAGTATTTGCAAATTCCTCTGGGCTTGACGGATTTTTTATGAAATTTATTATGTACTAGCTTTCCACCCGCATCGCCCGCGCAGTCAAAGAAAAACCCGCATAGTTCCCGTTCCCGTGGGATTTTCGGGATAAAACCTATCCTATGTCCTTTCTCGGGTATCAAAATATCTCTATACCAAATTTCATGCAAATTGGTTCAGTAGTTACGGCGTGATTGAGTAACAGACAGACAGACAGAGTTACTTTCGCATTTATAATATTAAGTATGGATATTCGTTAGGTCTGAGACTAGATACTATTTTTATATTCCTAGTGATGTTTTGATAGAATAACATTTTGGTCAACGGTCTATTTTACTACTAATATTATAGACTAGTATTCCGCCCGCGGCTTCGCCCGCGTTTTCATAGAAAAACCCGCATAGTTCTCGTTCCCGTGGGATTTCCGGGATAAAACATATCCTATGTGTTAATCCAAGTTACCCTCTATATGTTCGCTAAATTTCATTGTAATCGGTTCAGTAGTATTTGCGTGAAAGAGTAACAAACACATACACATCCTCACAAACTTTCGCATTTATAATATTAGTAGGATAGGATAGGATGCGAAGGTTCGTAAGAATGTATTTGTTACTCTTTTACCCAAAAACAGCTATTCGGATTTATATGTTTAGTACAGAGATATATTATAGTCTAGATTACCACGCGAAGCCACGGGCTGCAGCTAGTTAATCACTACATAGTAATTAGTATATAACAAGGTCGATCCCTGCGATTCCTATGTATGCGTAGATCTTTAAAACTACGCAGCGAATTTTGATGTTGTCTTTGTAACAAATAGAATGGAAAGTTTTCTATATCTACTAATATTATAAAGCTGAAGAGTGTGTTTGTTTTTTTTTAACGCGCTAATCTCGGGAACTACTGATCCGATTTGAAAATTCATTTCGGTGTTAGATAGCCCATTCATCAAGGAATTCTATAGGCTTATAATCACGCTAAGACCAACAGGAGCTGAGCCTTGCGGGTGAAACCGCGGAGCGCAGCTAGTCTATATCTATACTAATATTATAAAGAAGAAAGGTTTGTATGTATGTATGGTTTTCACGCATAAACTACTGGACCGATTTTGATGAAATTTGGCACAGACAATCTTTAGACCCCGAGAAAGAACATAGGCTACCTTTTATTGCGAAATATGTACCATTGGCGAAGCCGGGGCGGACCGCTAGTACTATATAAAGTAAGTTTTAGACACAGCGAGCGAAGCAGCGTGTTCCAACTAGTTATAGATCGTAATAATCGCGTTTACGATTCATGTAGCGGGTGTATTGCGTAATCGGTGATATCAAGTAATGTCTGGCTATGTAACTGTCTAGTTACGTTGTCGTTTGACTTGTTAAACATTTCACGACGCTCGGCCATTTTGTGGATCCTGGCGCGATGATTGGTTGAAAACTTTGATATAATTTTAGGATTTGATAGTGACAGTTTTAATTTTTTTCGTCAGAAATACTATTTTTTTTATAATATTCTTGTTATGTACTGAAATAAAGTGTTAACGTATTAATCTGAAAAAGGTATTGTAAATCAAAATTAATAACAACGATTTATAGAATTGTTTGTTATAACTAAACTGTTAAAAGTGCTTTTTAAAATTAAAAATACTACGAAGAATACTATTCCAGAATATTTTTAATACTATTTAACGGTATCATAAAACTTTTCTCAGAAAAGTTTATGATAAGGCGTGAATATTCTAAGCACAGAGGTCTGTAACGAAGTATGACGGTTGCTTATAAAAGAGCTATTCGATTGAAACAATAAAATATCGATTTTACAGGAAATAAATGATTATATAATATTATAGAAGATATTTCGTGTCGTATGTTGAAAGGTTTATCGAAAAATATATTAAATGCTTAAAAATTTAGTTTATTTTTCTTTGATTCTTATTTACTTAAAAAATAAACCTTAATTTTGCCTTTTTAGTCATATTTAATTCGGATTAAAAGTGAGGTTAAACTATAAATCGAGTCGCATTAATTCCTTTACAATAGTAAAAAGTGTGATATATCCTTGAATGTATGTATTTAAACTATTATTATTTATTATTGTACTTTATTTTTTGTCTTCTTGCAAATTATATGTGACCAGCCTTGGTTTAATAGTATTAATTATCATCATGAAATATTCCCTCTTTCTAACATTAGTAACAGATAAATCTCTTTTATTTTGTTAAACAAGTTCATCAAATAAATGTTTTGACTTTAAGATTAGGTAGTATACCTAAGCATACTAAAATAAGGACCTATGGA
This sequence comes from Colias philodice, assembly GCF_061535455.1. NCBI lineage: Eukaryota > Metazoa > Arthropoda > Insecta > Lepidoptera > Pieridae > Colias > Colias philodice. The sequence continues at coordinate 4,524,690 of NC_143113.1, read as the reverse complement.
AATACCATATCGATAACTGGATAAATAAACTGGGACGGGAGGTCATGAAAATTTTCAGAGCGTCCATGAACTGTGTCCAAGGTCAAAGAGGTCAGATTAGGGCCATTCGAGAGCTAGCCCAAAATGTAGGGTATGACCTCGATGCTGACCTATTTGGAATTCAAGTTTGAGGTCACAGGTATATTTGCTACGGGTAGATGGCGCTTATATCTATTTTAAGTTGCAGATAAACTCTCTTTTATATCTATGTAGTAATATTTTGAATTGGCTGTGCCGCGAGGTTTCATCCGCGGAGTCCACGAGCAAAATAATTTTTATAGCTTATGTGTTATCTTTTTATTGTTACGTAAAGCTTATTTAGTACTGTTTAAAGGTTGTTTTAAGAGTGTAGAACCAATGATAAAATAAGCAATCAAGTAACTACTTGCCTTTGAAAAAATCGATCAAAACAGATGTGAAATGCACCTGCTGTTAAAATTCATTGGAATTTCATCAGATTTAAACTTTTAATTTTCTAATAACTGGATGCATCTTTAATTATATAATTTAGTTTTAATTTTCAAGTCAAATGTATGACTGATCGCATTAGATGCACTAAAAATCAGTAAAAATCAGCACTTCATATTAAACTCAACGAACTGCACAATATTTAAAGAGGTATTTTCGAAAATATATTTTCAAAATGTTACTAGGATAACAGAAGTCTCGAGAGTATTTCAAATTAAGTTTGAAAGTAAAACATTGGCTACATTTTAACGCAGTAACATCGCGCTTGATATAACCGACCCACTTCTCTATTTCACTTCTATTATGAATGATTAACGTTGTATTGTTTTAGAGTACTCTAATTAGTGCAAAGTGTTTAGGAAATAACGGTGTTTTCAAAAAGCCAGTGTTTTAAATAACCTTATAATTAGTGTTCCCTCCACATATCAATCCTAACCTACTAATGCGAAAGTGTGTTTTTACGAAAAATCTACTTGAAGGATTTGGATGTAAGTTTACAGTAATACTAGCTGGGCCCCGCGGTTTCACCCGCATTGCTCCGCTTCTGTTGGTCTTAGCATGATAATGTATAGCCTATAGCCTTCCTCGATAAATGGGCTATCTAACACCAAAATAATTTTTAAAATCGGACTAGTAGTTCCTGAGATTAGCGCGTTCAAACAAACAAACTCTTCAGCTTTATAATATTAAAGTATAGAATGGTTATAAATCAAAATATTATTTTGATGTATAACCATTGCCGAAAACCGCGCGGCACAGCTAGTAATACATATCGTTGTTTCTGTATCACAATGCGGATTTGTCGAATGTATGTTTCATCGCTATATGTGTATCGTTACAGTTAGATGGTTTCCACTGCACCGTTAAATATATATAAATGAATGTCTGTATGTCATGTAAAAAGCATTTGATACTGTGACGGTTTAACAAAATATTGTGCATGAGTCCACGAAGCTTTCTGAGTTGGTACGACCAATCTTCGACAAGACAAGAGAAGCTGGGGTGCATAGCTAGTATATTATTTATTATTGTAAAAGGTTTTTATAAAACAAATTACACAAATAGTTCCTTATTCCATAAAATAATAATATCTATAATGTTTTATAGTCTGACTTGATGTCATAAACAGTAAATGCACTAAACACTAGTTCTAATGACAAGTCGTTTAAATCTTTATACGAGGAAATCCATCATCTCAATGAGATAAAAGTTACTTCGCGATTATTAAATTAAAATGATATAAATCCCATATTATAGTTGTAATAAAAGAACTCTCGAAACGATTTAAAGGAAATTACAGCAGCTTTTCAATCTAGCCACGTGGCAGAAAATAGGTCAACCATTATAGTATTAACAATAATCGTTTGTCTCTTTCTAGTGGTGTATTTTTTGAGTAAATAGAGAGAGATGGGCATAATGAAACGCTTCCACTGTGAACGGGCCATTTTTCACTAACTCGCAAAGAAATTCATGCATTGTTAGTTTGAACTGAAAGATTCTGTATTCAAATGCCTTTTTTGTATTCTTTTCAATTTTTTTGGCGTTTCATTTCAATTTTTTATTTCATAATGGACGGATTTTTATATTATTTTAAACAATGTTAGTTGTATGCTAGGTTTGTTCAGTATTCAGTTGTTAAATTAAATTTTTTCGTATTGTTTAGTTTTAATGTTGGATAGTTTTGGTATTGACATAAATTAGCACAGTGACGGTAACATGGGTCATTCATTGACCCACTAGTAATTACTAATTTAGTACTATAACTCGGGGTGTTAGTTTTTTATTCAAAGTTTTTTATACTAATTAGTTGTAGAGAAGCGTTGAAGTAAGTGAAAACAAACTATTAGTAAAAAATTTGTAACTATTGCAATATTATTTCATATTTTTGAAGTAAAACCACAGATTAGAGAATAGTTATGGTAAAACTTCTTTAGGCGCGTTGAGAGTAAAATTTCAAGGTCCCGTCATGGCAATACTGCCACGTTATGCAGTAAGGCGACTTTGGTATCTTTGAATCTAGCCAAAGAAGTTTCACTTCTGTCACATGTGCTCCGCACAGACGCTCTTTTTTGCCATGGATCCTTTTTTATGATAAGTAATTAATAATCCTAAAAATTATTCCCATTGATAAATACATTTTGCTCTTTTCAATAAATTAACTACTTATTAACTACAATTTCCGTGTGAGAGAATCATAACAGAGTAGTTGTTATGTGGCTATACCTTCCTATTATAATGTACTCTATCGTGTACAACATAATGTCGATATTGAATTGATATGAAATGTATGGGCTTACGGGCCATGCTATGGTTTATATTCCTTGAGTCAGTAGCTCGATGATATTATAGTCTCGGTACTACCATCGACCGCGCAAGGTGTGCGCACTGAGTCATTATTTAATATTATTTCACATATCTACCTAATTATAATTAATTATGGAGAGTTATATAAATTCTCCGACAGCCATACTACGACTATACAGTCGTGATAACATTTGATAAAAATAGTTGTAACTACCGTTAGATAAAATAACATACTACTTGTTCTAAAAATCGAACCTGCTACCTTAAATATTGACGCATTTTAAACTTCATAAAAGATAAAACTCCATGGGTAAACATTAAGTAATTGTGACACACTATGTGTCGCAACGATTCGCTCGTAAATTGTTTATCTGTTTTATAGTAACCGAGATATCATATACAAGGTGGGCCAAAAGAAATCACCCTATTGGAAGATGCTCTCATTTTTGCAAATGGCCGCCAATGTCAAATCTGTTTTGACATTTGTGTACTGGACAGATGTAGAATACAAGTGAACAAGCCATGGAGCGATACAGTACCCAATAACTTGGAATAATCGTGTCAACTTTTTTGCGTAACAATTCGTCGCCGATTCCCCGGCCGTCCGACACTGACTGCGCAAACACTGCGCCGTTTGGCCACCAACCTTGAAGAGTATGGGACCACACGAGACGTTGCCAAGAGTGGCCGGCCCCGGAGCACCCGTTCTGCCGAGAATATCGCCGCTGTCGCCGGAAACATGCTACGGGCACGGTGCACGCTATAGAGCCATGTTGACTGAGTTTTTTTCTGCCGCAATTGGACGAATTAGGACTGGAGAATATGTGGTTCCAACAGGACGGAGCAACGGCACACACTGCGTGAGCCACAACCGATATTCTGAGGGCGGCTTTCCCGGGTCGCCTCATCTCTCGTTTTAGCGATTTGCACTGGCCCGAAAGATCGCCCGATTTAACCGTTCCAGACTTTTTTGTGGGGTTTTTTTGTTTACATGAACAAGGCTGAGACCTTGGAAGCCCTCAAGGACAACATTAGATACGAGTGCGAGAATTTGTCGCCCGAAGTTCTCGCTGAAGTGATGAGAAATGCCATAAAACGAGCCCGTATGGCAATCAATTGTGACGGCGCCCATTTGGCCGATATCATCTTCTCGACTTAACCAATAAAATTTTAAAGGTTCAAATAAACATAATCAAAAAACAGAATCGAAGTTTTTAATTTAGAAAAAAAATGAGAGCCAAACAACATCGGATGACTTCTTTTGGCCCACCTTGTAGTACATAGCGGTTTGCTTCTATGAAATGTGTTTTTTATAGTCGATAGTTCTTGAAAACTTTTATCATATTTGACATAGCAATTTCGTATACAAGTGTTGATATGGAAGATTTTTGATTGTAATAAATAGGTTTATTGTTAATTTCTTTGAAATGTTATCTAGTTATCGAAAAGTGAAGTACCATGTCCCCTAGTGGGGTAAGGGGCAGATGATACGTCTGTTTCACTGATCGATTTTCTTTAGGGACAGTAGGTGATCAGCCTTCCGTGTCCTTTTTATCGATGAAAAAAGTATTTTACATATATTTTGTTTGGATCCCAGGTTCTTTAGATTGAAGAAATAACTGTTTGCTTTAAATAATAATTAGATTATAGATTGTATCGTATTTCTCGTTCAGCCTATGCCCCATATTGAATTACGATAATGCAGCATACTAAGAATATTTTGCAGATCATTTAAAAATAGGTTCAGAAGATTGTTGAAACCAGAGAAAGATAATTTTAATTAACATACTTAAATGGCAGTTGTTTAAACAAAATTCTTAAAAACATAACATAAACACGAACGAAATCAAGACTACTTTCGTAATTATAGAACGAACTTTTAAAATTATTCATTTTAAATTTACACCAGTTTGAAAAGAAACATTGTTTAACAACTTTTTATAACCAACATTTATTTACTCTTTAAAACTCCCGTTAAAACGTAATTACAGTTTCAATTAATTATATTTTCGCGCATTAAATTGGTTATTTACGCAAAAGCCCGAATTTTAATTATGCCCGCTGCATGTGAAGCGTTGCCCAATTAACTTAACGAATTTAGTTTTTTACAGCAAACATAGTGAAAGAATTTCGCACGAAACTCATCTCCACTAATTAACCAATTAAATTAATTAAAATTTCGTCTCGAAGAAAGCTTCATTAACGCGTAACACAATGCAACTGTTATAACGTTACATCATTCTTTACTTTCAATGTAGCCGAGTTGTGTAAACCTTTAATTATATCAAACCTCCGTCACAGAACCTCTTTGCACAGCACAACACAAAACTGGTCACTTACACATCACTCAAAAAAAAAAAGAATAAAAAAGTAAATTTCGAATTGCGCGCGGAATTCATAAGGACCCGCTCACATCGATGTTGCAAGCGGGCCACCGAGGGAACAACTAGGAAATGAACAGGCGCGAGGCACACTACCGTACGCTCCCACACTCAGGCACGTTATGTTAACATGTATATGTATAGGCCTGTATGCATCGGGAGGTGCGTTTTAAGCACATGCATTTATTTATATACGAGATTCTTTCAAAATCCTGAATGCAGCGACGTTTAATCACAATAAAGCCGCAGACGAATAATTAACATTAACAAGTAATAGTAATTAGAAGCAATAAAATAACAGTGTTTTAATTATTTTTATCGCACCGTTTCGATCTGCAATTGCAGATTATAATGTTGCGATTCCAAAAGAAAAATGTTACGGCTAAACAACAACCGTTATTACATAACAGTACGTGTGAACGGGACGCAGATAGTTTCTAGTGCGGTTGGAAAGAGAGTTCCGAGATTGTGTAACACAACACAGGGAAAGCTCGTACGTACTTTCTTCGTGTAATCATTACCTTTGCGACTTACGCGGTGTGCATGTGTGCGTGCTTTTGATTCTCATTTCGAACGAAAGGTCGCAAGTGTGCGCCAGGATTTTTCAATATGGCCCCTGTTTTGAAAATGTGTCGGCGCAATTTTGGGTGCTGCTGCCGCGTGTTTAGGTCTATTTTCGTGGGGACGCGCGTTTGGCAGCTTTTTGAGTTCAATGACACACCGTTTGGCATATGTCTTGGACCTATTTTTTCGCTGGTAGGCTGAAGTCCACAAAAGACTTTGTATTTCCATAGAAATATAAGTAGGACGTGCGTAGTGGGAGTGTCATCGAGTTTTCCTCAAAATAAATTTCAAGTCAATTTGTGGAATGGCTTGTTTGTAAAATGCTAATGAGTCGATGTAACGAGAACTGGCTTGGAAATGAGGACACGGAGATAGTTACAGTAAATCATAATATCAATAGTTCGGCCATCCGATAACAGATGGCGTTTTTATCAATTCCTTTAATGAGGATGAAGTTTACTTATCTATTTGAATATGAAAAGAACGAAGTTAAAATGTGTCTTTATAAAATATTTGACTCGTATGTATATTATTTTAACCATACTGCATTGATGATATAATGTTTATTGAAGTCAAAATCTTCTATCATTCGATATTGAATGAATTTTATCAATGTAAAATAACAAATTACTGATTTTAACAATAACCTATCTACTTTGATATTTAAATTATACGTGAAAAAACTTTAATTATAATTTATTAAGCTTTGTCTCAAAATAGATGCATATATACTGTAAATTGCTATTGCATCACAACGAAGGAAATGAAATAACAGACATAATATTTATACATCCGTCTCTTCCTGTCGCGATAGCGCCATCCTTGTCGCGCTTCAAGAAAATCCCATCCGAGCGGCGGAAGCGTGTGACGTATGTTCGCGCTACTCTATCATAAGCGTTAGAGTGTATTGCCGTTTCGCTCCTGCAAGGCAACAGAGTGCGTTGACCTGTCCTTGTTTTGTCTGTGTGCAGCCTTGCTTTACAGTTATACGCAGTTGTTTGTATGTGTTGGTGTGCATCATAAGGGCTGTTTCACACAGTATCACATTTTATTTACCATTCATTTGATGTAACATGCAGTCAAACCTTATCCATTTTGAGTGAAATAACGATGCTTACCTGGAAAGAGAAAATTGTTTCATTAATATAATGTTCAATGGTACTTTATTGGAGTGCTTACAGTAATTGGCCTATTCAATTCTATGATTAACATTGTTAAACGTAATTTTACATTTAGTAGGATTAGAATAGTTTATTTTAAGCTATTCTATAGTTCACTAATTTAATTCAGTGGTAGACAATATTTATGTTATAAATTACAAAACATAAATAGATTATATAAAAATAAATTTCAGCTGCATTCCGAAAGGAAAACGCATCAAAATGAAACGTTCCTAACATACGTATAAAAAACGTTGCGTCAGAGCCCATAAAAAATGTCTGCTAGGCGTCAACGCGTTACATCACTGCGCGCGCAAGTGTGCGTGCCTCGTGTGTGCACACGTGCTCAGTAAACGCACACATCCACACCCTTTTGTGGTATGTAGGTTTCTACCTTAATGAGTACTTTTTTAAAAGCGCTGAAAAGGGAAAACTCTTTGCACCGCTATAGGCCTTTGATTCTAACGTTCGCTATTTAAATTTTTCCTTGATTAGATTTTAAAGGTTCTAGAATTCTTGCGTCAAAGGCGTGTGAATTCGAAATTGGAATTTACTTTTTTTCATAAATTTAATTAATGACACGTTAAGAGGTTGCCGGTTCAAGATGTTCGTTAAATAACGCGGGATTTAATAACTTTTTTTAATAAGGCACGCGAATAAAATTAAAGGAAAATGTATTCGACGTTATACATATATTTTTAAATGTATTAAATGATAATTTTGTTATCTATCACGAACCCCTGACCCGAAATAAAATACTTAATATCTACATTGAAATGTCTATAAAATAGACTCGTAAAGCACTAACTATTAGGTACATTAGGTCTTCTAAATAACCTTGAATACAGCTTTGATTCAACTTATGACTATTCACATAATGTAGCCAGTAAGATAAATTATTTAAATTAATAAATGTTTTAATATAAGAAGTATATAAAACCCAACGAAGGGAATCCTTGGATGGAAATTAAAACATGTTTAGGAATAGTGCACAATTATTTATCTCGCAGTAACACAGAATGCAGATTTTAATTTTTGCCTCAAAATTGCTATTTTTTTTATAAAATACCTTCAAGGACACCTTAAGTTGTTATTTCGTATAGTATTATAATATTATCTGTGCTATTACTAAAGTAATTTCTAACATATACTACTACCTAACAGTTAATAACAAGTAATAACCTATTTAGTACTTCCAATTTACCAACGCCTACTTCGAACTAGCTCTAAACGCGAATCTAACTCATAAGAACCTAGATCTTACACGTAACCCATAGCAACGTAACATCTATAGAAAAAAATATCACATATGTACGTTCATTCACATCGTAACAATTCATGATCTATTATTAACTAATACCTGACCTAGCTCAGTTGATTACGTATACCATATCCATACATATGTGTATATAATACATATTACATACGTATATTAGATACAAAGTTGCAAGTCCTTTGTTTTGGCGCTTGCGATAGATTACATCAATGTACAGGGAAAATAATATTTGTATATTTGGGAAATAATCTCATAAACTATGTAGGTAGGTATCGCGATTTTTTCCTATATGTAAAGCTAAATTGTTAAGTAGATACTTGCAAAATATGGAAATACGGATAAAAACCCAGAATCTTTATAGAGACAAAATATTTAATTATTTTCGCCATTCATTTTTACTCATAAAATCTATTTTTAAGATATATAGACTTTTATTAATTTTTTGGTATTTACCTAAGGTCTAATATCCTTCGTCTTTATATTTTACCACCCACAGTTACAAAACCATGTCGCAAATCAGTTGCACTCAAAGTTATTAACCAGATGCGCCCCAATTTGATTGTGCTATTTGCATTCCATAGATACAGCTTATAACCGGCCATTTTTCTGTCATAGACATTTGACGTTTAGAAAAAAAAGTTAGTGGGCAATGGCGGGGGCGTAAATTATACATTTTAACTCAGATTACAAAATAAAAGGCAGATGGAGCATGACAATCATCCATCGCCCTTGTCAAAGAAAATACGAAATCAAAAACGAATACGAAACTCCCTCAGTGCTATAGCGATTCTAGTGTCATGCAATACGTCAAAAGGGGTTTGTTATTTTAGTAAAAAAATGCTGTCTTGTGATATTAAAACGCTGTAAAATTTGTTCCCGAAAACAAACAAAAAGATAAAACATCGTTTTACAGGTTCTCTGTAGATTATTTGGCTTATTTAATTTTGTATACAAATAATAATTTTACATATACGAAGGAATACAAAACTTCAACGTATGCTGCCAGTATTTTGAAAATGAATTTGCCATTTTTATGGGTAAAACGGTAAAATAGTTAAAAGATCTTCGGGGTAGTGCTGTTGGATTGTTCGATCGTGAATGTGATTGTTTGTATAGTGCAATAAAGGTTCATGATCATTATTAGATAATTTTAATAAGCATAATACTTTTTTTTGTTTCTTTTATATAGCTTAAAAACGTAAGAGTCGTTTTCGCCCGCGATTTAATTCATTTGAACTCCGTGATGGATATGACAAAATTATTATTATTCAGGAATTATATTTATTTATTATCCAGTAAATCGGATGTGGATGTCGTAAGGTGTCACTGAAAAATCAGTGTTAAGGTATTATGCCTCAGGTATCCTGAGTGGCTTCCTTTTTTAGCGCAAGCAACCATACATAAATTCATGTTTTCTATTACCTATTATTCATAATTCACACTGCCAATTAATTATTCATAATTTAATTTGTGTGTTTATGTGTACTGGAATAAATGGTTTCTTCCTTCTTTCTTTCTAAAATAAAATGTCCCGTGTTCTCGACTAAAAATTACCGCTATCCGCATTCATATATTTTGAAAATAAAAGATAATAATATCAGGTAATCATTGTAATTTTGAAACATTTTTTTATGTAATTTATTTAATTACAAATTTATCATTTATGTAACAATAGATTTTTTACAATATTATAAAAAAATTATCATAAACAAGAATTTATATAAAATTTAAATTAAAACCTGACAGCTAATTTATGTAGCCAACGTTTCTAACACCACTACCATAATATTTCAGATGATTGCAATGTCACCTCATAAATCAAAATCGGTTCAGCGGTTTATACTGCAAAGAAATACGGACGTGCCAAAGAAATATTATACATAGATACACTCGAAAAACATAACCCTCTTTCTTCCGTAGTCGGGGAAAATTTTGGGAAAATTTTCAATTTCTGGTAACATAACACCCACACAGAAGCACCGTGTACGTACAGTGCAGCGGCGAAATGACAGCACACATAGCTTTATGGAAATGACGATAAATTATTCGGTTTAGTTCGGCAACGCTCCATCTGTCTTTTATTTTGTAATCTAAGCATTTTAATATCTGTATAGGTCTTTATCGAGGCATTCTTCTATAACTATATTAAATGTTTAATTTTAACATTGAATCTTGTAAAATTTATTAAAGTACATGTAATGTCTTTAAATATTTGTTAATTAATTTATTAATAAGTTTCTCTGAATCGGTTTAAGAATTAAATTCAACGATATTAAAGATTGTATTAACAAATAATATAGGCGTATGCGATCGAATTACATCTCGCAATCAAAAATTAATGTGGGCGAGGCACCGTTAAGATACGTATTAAAATAAATGCACAATTATTCAACTTAAAGAAAGTGCTTTTACTAAGTGAAAGTATAATTAATCACGAACTAAGCCTTGCCTAATTTTGAGCATGACAATTACTGACACTTACAAATATACTCTGTGGCGAAAAATGACAGATGTCATTTTGTTATCTGTCAATTTTCCTGTTGGATTATAATCTACCTACATCCTCAGAACAAAGATGAAAGAATCCTATCGTTGTTCAGAGCCTACATCAATGCTAATAAAATTAATGTACTGATATTACCACGATACTACTGATTCGCTAAGTAACTGAAAAAAGAAGATTTATTTTTAGACATAGAGAAGAAAGAAGAATGTTTATATCTATTACACATTGTTACCAAGAATTTGGATTTATCATCGAGTGAAGTAATACGTACGTACGTTTTTATTTATACCTACTGTAAGTTATTTTTTATTATTTTCATTATTCCTCTCATATATTTAAATAATATTATAACCATAAAATGATTTCACTGAGATACGTTATGACTACGTTAGATATTACGTAGTTGTCATGTCTCTTGTTTGACCTTCAAGTTCTTTACCACTGTGTACAAAGAAAAGAAAGCATAGGTACCTACTATTAATTAGCATGTCTAAGAATATTCTAGAAAACCATAAAGCCGGAAATTCAGTTATGTATATCGAACGAATAATTTTGGTGACAATAAATACTATTCATATGAAGCATTAAATGTCCATGATAAAAACGGTTTTCTACCATCGAGATATATGTACTATTTTCTACAATAGTTATTTATTTCAGTTGGCTGATAGGTACTTCTTGAACAAGTAGCATAATTTTTTTCTCACTTTCTGCGTCCATTCTTCTATTAGTCCTTCAAAATTCAACATCATGAATCATGATGCTCATAAAGTAGGTAGCCCATATTGATTAAATCTTTAAAACTCTGTAGATAATCATACTTAACACATAAACAACATATGCTATAAATATTAATATAAAGTACATAATCCTGTAAGAGTAAAAACACTTTATTGCAAAGCAATGAACGATTTTACGTAACTTAGTGATACGTGTCGTAAATTATTATTTTTATAAACGTAATAAAAATATAAACATATTGCTGATAGTTTGGTATTTTGTATATGGAGATATTTTTAATATTGCCAAATTAGTGCATACGAATTCTACGTAATATATTATCCAAGACTTAAAAGTATATGATTTATGTTGAATTAAAAAAACAATGTAGGTTGTGGGTTCATTCTTAAAGATAATATAAACAGTCAATAGGTTTAATGACGATTTACGATGTTGTAAACAATATACTGTTCCATTAAAAAATGTATAATTAATTTGATTAGAACACCTTCTATAATATCAAAAATTATTTGCGTATAAAAAGTTACACCACGTCATTATTAAGCAGAATTCTCATTCCAATATTGAGTATTTTCCCACACCCTGTTGAAAAATCAAGATGGCGGCCGAAACCGCGGGAAAAATCTAGCGCGTGCACGAAGTCCATGCGTTTCAATTACTTATTCTACACATATCAGCCACAATACCTAAGCTCGGTATATTGCAATTTGGTCAATGTCGTATTTTAATCGAGTAGGTACTATTTTTCACAGATAATTCTCTGTGCGTTCGGTTTTACTAGCATTGGTAGTTCTGTGAATTTTATTATCTATGGTCTGTGTATGGTATTTGTGGGATTTTCCTTTTAATATTTTTAGTGGATAATTGCACATATACCTCGTATCTTAGTACCTAGTTAAGACTCACTTGTCTTTTTGAATAGATACCTAACATATTTTTTTAAATGAACCTTCATTACCTAATATTATATTTTATATCAATGTACGTCTAGTCTATAGGGATTTTAAATGAATAATTCTACAAATAATTAATTACGTAGCATAGATAATACGTTATGAATAATTATTATCACACTTATATAACAAAACGTGAAAGAGAACGGACAACACAAAAGTCATAATATATATTAAAATCTAATATAAAAAGCAAATATTGCGTAAATCCGTGTTATGTGAAAGCACCGAAAAAATACACAAATACACGCGCAGTCGATGCACGCGTGTGCGTTTCGTCTATGTGTGCGTATGACCTACTTACGAACAAGTTCGGATAACTTCGGCCGCTTCCGTCGCGCTAACATGTTTGCCACCATCACACGCACGGCCATCTTAAAATGAACCGCGCGCGTCAAACCGTTACGTACACAAATATACGCGACAGAGTTCATCATAAAATGGCCGGCTGAATTACGTATATTGTCAAATGTTTACATCTCGATTTCACTCTTATCACAGCGTCTTTCGTTTTACTTCCGAAGTCTCGCTTTCGATTTCGAATAGTTTTTATCAATGACCAATGAGATAATGGCCCAATTATACATTCTATTTTTGTCAACTGTTTTGAATAAATTATCGACCGTTAACTGATTATATGATGTGTTTTTATAAACAGCAATAAAACTAACGGTAAATGTATTTGTTGTGGTGAATTTAAATATATAAATATACTTATTTTTAATCTATAATCGGACGCAGGATAATGATAAGGTCAATAAACTTTCTTTTGCGCATATCCGATTTCCGAAACGCACACACGCAAAAAATTACGAATATTTTAACTTTCGAATTCGTGGGTTTTTTGGGGCGATGATTTCAAATCTATACAATAAGCGCGCCAAAAATTACGAAAGATTCGAGAACAAAGTCTGTTCATTAAAATATAGATAAAAAAATATTTGATGCTTCAATGACAAAGCTATATATACAAATTATTGAAGCTTATAAAGTCCTAGTAAAAAACTTTTTTTTAATAAAAACTGACATGTATTTTTGATTGTATTTAGATGCACTACTATTATACATATTATATAATCTATACTAATATTATAAAGCTGAAGAGTTTGTTTGTTTATTTGAACGCGCAAATCTCAGGAACTACTGGTCCGATTTGAAAAATTATTTCGGTGTTAGATAGCCCATTTATCGAAGAAGGTTATAGGCTATATATAGCCCTAAGAACAACAGGAGCGGAGAATTGCGGGAGAAACCGCGCGGCACAGCTAATGTATAAATTACTTCGGGGTTTTTATCTATATTTTTAAATGAAACGATGAATTTTATGCTAATCTTTTTAGAATATGGTTAGGTAAATCACCTGCTGTATGATTTGAATATTAACTAAGTAATAAATGAGATACAATCAAAATTATGTTTTCCATAAAAGGGTTTTTTTACGTAAGTAGAAAACGTGGAAGTATGTCCAAACTTCGGCAGGTGCCTTTTGATTGTAAACATTGTATTATATTTTTTGTTTATTATTTTATTATTTGACAAGGACACGGGTTGGTATAAATTTAAATTATTGTAGAGTACATAATCATTTTTTTTGTGTATTGTTTTTGACCAGCAATTATTTGAAAATTCTTATTCGGCATTGTTTCAATTTTATATTTCGAGCGTCTAACCCTAGAATAAAAAGATAGATAAGTACATATTATGTATGTACTGTTAATTATATAAATTTTAGACAAGGTACCTACTTTTTTTAGCTCCTAAATTCTATGCGTAAGACGGATGCCATTCCAAAATATCAAACATGCTCAACGTTAATAATCAAGTTTTCACTTCTGCCGGCACTCCCGGAGTGCAACCCGTCTTTTTTTTTATTTTTATATTACGACGATTTGTGTCGTCATTATCTACTACATAAATCATTGTTTAGTAGATAGTACATAGTAGAAATTCAATTGATTATTTCTTAATTCAGTTTTACGTCAATTATTTGATACAGTTGTATTATTACCTCAAACCCAAATGGTTGACATTGATTCTACCATAAGCAAATCTTACAAGGATGCCACTACATAATCAAATAAATATAAATCATAGACAATACACAACATTCACTATTTCGTCACTTGTATGCAAAACGCTGGAGAAAATCGTGAGTCAAAAAAACACTTTCACCGTTAGATAACGTACCGGTTTGTAACGTTAAAACAGTTATTTCGGTGATTTTTGAACTGTTATTTTTCACTGTTACTTTTTGACGGATTACCGTGTGATTTTTTCGCTTGTGTTGTGTTTTATTATCTATTGATCATTTAGAAATATTTTTTACGGATTTTAAACGACAAAATTTTGTATTTCATAATAGACCGGGAGATACTGACACAAAATTTCGAGTCATTTGTAACAAGGATGGCGGTTCTACAGGGGTCTTAGTACGCAATGACAAAAAGGAAAATGATGGTGTGAACGCTGGTACCGGTGGCTTAGTCGCGTGGGCGTTTGTCGAACTGGTCGGAAAAATAGCGAAAGTCAAACGATTTGTAACACAAAAATTTTAGAATTTACCGATAGCCCATAAAAAAGTAGTAGGCGGTAGTGTCATGCCATACTTTTCCGGTGTGACTTACAGCCCGCCATACCGATGCGAATGTGTTGATTTAAATAAAACAATCATTCAACCATTTGTACCAGGCTAACTTTTGCACAGGTAACTATCATCGTGCAGCCATTTACGAAAATCGCCATGCCATACTTTTCGGACGATTCCAAATGGTCGCCATACCGCCGAAAATCTGCAAAAAATTTTTATTTCGCCAAACTTTTTGTACCAGTATTGCATTTGGATTTTTGGAGAGTATTTGATAAAATGTGACCATTATTATATTTGCCATACTTCTAGTAGGGGGAAAAAGTGCTGTCATACTTGAAAACTTAATTTATTATTATTTTATATAAGTGAAGATTTCCAACACATAGATCTTTGAAATTTTGTATTTATATTTGTTGTACTCAAACTTACAGGAAAAATAAGTGCCATACTGTTACAAATCGTTTGACTTTCGCTATTTTCCGACGAGTTCGACTAACGCCCACGCGACTAAGCCGCCGGTACCAGCGTTCACGCCATCGTTTTTCTTTTTGTCATTGTGTACTTAGACCCCTGTAGAACCGCCATCCTGTTACAAATGACTCGAAATTTTGTGTCAGTATCTCCCGGTCTATAAAGTATTATCATTTTTTATCAATTTCAATCTTAAGCATTTAATGATTGTTTATTTTACAATTAGTGTTATTATATGAATTTGTTTATATATAATATTTTGTATTCTTTATAATTGTTTTGGAAATTAGCTGCCCCAGCAGTTTGTAGAGTTGCCCCCTTTTCGTGTTTTCTCTCCATTCGAACCTATCGCTATAGCATAAAAATATTCACAATAATACAAAGTTTTCAAGGCAAATATATGTCCGTATATATTATAATAATCGCGTGATACGAAATACGGTGAAGGGCGACTTTAATGTCTAAGTACAAACAAGTATCCTGCATAATTACACACGAGAATCATCTTGCTTAAATAATTATGATTTTTCGTAATTAATGATAAGACATCTTAAATTAAAGGTCAGCTATTAAGCGGTAGTCTGGAGCTGATTGATTTTGTGTGCGTGTGTGTTTTCTGTCAAATTAATAAAAAAAATCTATTTTTGAAGTTAAACTTCTTTATCGGGGTTGGAAAAAAATTTAGTGTAACATTTTTTCGTTACGCGTGACATTTTTCCGTTACGCGCCATCTTTTTCTTATCCCTACCACGCGTGATTCGACGTATTTCTGTAAAGTTGCATATTGTAAATTATTTTTTGAAAAATAAGGTCATTTAAAGAAGTTTCGCTTCTTACGTGTGTACACTAGTACACGTACACATTTTTTTTTACCTAGTAAGTAGCTCCCTCTGTAGTCTATGTACATTGTACAGAATTAAATAAATGCTGTCAAATTAAAAAAAATGTATTTTTTATACTATTTTTTGATACCTAGTAAGTAGCTTCGTAGGTACAGAGCTAAATAAATTGTCAGTAGTTGTCAGAAACCGAACTACGAATTTGTAATAAAAATTTGGTAAAGGCAGATTATTAGACAGAGTCTAGAGATATTATTTTTGGGACAGAATAACATCCAACCATACTCACAAACTTTCCCGTTGATAACGTGAAAAAGATTTAGAAGATTTTAGCCGTGTTTATAGTCACATAGAAAAACGTAATTTACACGTAAAAGTATAAGTTCCAAGCCGATAAGTATAGAGATAATAAAGGCTTCCCACACCACACTTTTAAGCTTTTATCAGCCCACTCGTGACAAGCTTGTCTTGAACTATAGATACCTACGCGAAAATTTTACGCAATAGAAGAAAAGATTTTGAAGTAGCTCTCTAGTGCAGTTAAATGAAGAATATGGTTCTAAAAATAGTATTTCGAAGAAAGAAAAAAGAGACAGTCACATTTTTGATAAGTTACATAAAACAGAAAACATACACAACAGAAAATATTGAAGTATTTTCGCACTGAAATTTCTGACTGATGACTGTTTCCAAAACACGATTGGAAAATTTTGCTCGATAAAAAAAAGTCCTGAAGTTACCTCTAAAATATCATATAAATGGTCATTACAACCGTATTTTACGATAATAATTCGTATAAAATCACAAATACATAGGTATTTACCTTCTCGATTTCGTAACAGTTTTATATTTAGAAAATACTAAATATTTTCATTCACTTTTTGATAAAAATGTGAATGGCGCTTACGATTTTTAGTTTCGAGCACGTTGATACCATACTAAACGCGGATCCCCTCACCCCTTACCTCAGGCCCGAATAGCTGAATTTTCGCTAACCGCCTAACACCCCTCAATCGCATTACCAACTTTTGCGTATCACTCTGGGCGTAAATAACTATTTACCATCTTCATTTCTTCAATTCCATTTAAAACAGTTATTTCTCCCATTGATTTATCATTAACCTTCACTTTATCTACACAGTAATGGTATGTTGAGATCGGAGTGCGGGCCTATTTGTGTCACGTTTTACGGTTTTTTCTTTTTTTTAATGTTACGTATTTAGAAGTTAAAACTCTTTAGGTTAGAAAAATCTATTTAGGAAACTGTATTAGTAAATAATATTGTTTATTTTGAATTTAAAGTTTCTCAAAAATTTAGCTTTAAATTAAATTAATACCTCATAATTTTTATTATTTGTTTTAAAATTTAATTTTAAAATTGGTGATGTATGCGTACAATCCGTAACAACCTTTATTATAAGTTATATTATATAAGTACTAGATTTCCGCCGGCGGCTTCGCCCGCGTTTTCAAAGGAAAACCCGCATAGTTCCCGCTCCCGTGGGATTTCCGGTATAAAACCTATCCTATGTGTTAATCCAAGTTCAAGTCTATATGTGTGCTAAATTTCATTGTAATCGGTTCTGTAGAATTTGCGTGAAAGAGTAACAAACACACACACACACATCCTCACAAACTTTCGCATTTATAATATTAGTAAGACTTGGTTACTATCCGACACATTGTCAACGTGTATGGAACTTAGAATGACCATGACAGCCAAAAAAATATTTTTTTAATTAATAAAATAAACAGCATTCATAATCTCTTAATAACTTCTGTATCTAGTATAATAATATTATTTAGGCTAAACAAAATTTCGCGACTATCTCCTATCATGACCGATAAAAAAGCAAATTTTACAACTATAACCTCATTATACTATCGTACATTGACACCAATACAGGTGTTGTTTTATTTGTGAAAACGTTTTTCGTGCAAAATTTGTTTATAGTGACTTTTTACGTTTTGATATTTTTCCTGTTACGCAAAGAAGGTAGTTCACGTGATCTTTTGTTTTAGAAAAGTGAGTGTGAATATTATTAATTCCAAGGGCTTTATTATTAATTCCGCTTCGCGGTTTCACCCGTGTGGCTCCGCTCCTGTTGGTCTTAGCGAGATGATATATAGCCTAAAACCTTCCTCGATGAATGGGCTATCTGACACCGAAATAATTTTTCAAATCGGACCAGTAGTTGCTGAGATTAGCGTGTTCAAACAAACTCTTCAGCTGTATAATATTAGCAGCAGATAATTAAAATCTAATACCATTTATACGTGGTAGTCCTGCTAATAACATCGATTACCCATCTATACCATCATAACCGCGCTTGATGCTGCTTAACCAGCAGATCGATTATTGAGTGCAAAGAACCATGAGTGCGTCCTATAAAACGTGTGACATGGTTTACCTTTTATAAGTAGTAAATGTGCAGAAAAATAGTTTTTTTTTTATCATGAGTACTTTTTTCTAAAGAATAGCAGTTATTTTATTTATTTATTTAGCACCCAAATCTTTTTTTTTTGTAGAATTAACTTAACTTATGAGTTTGTATCATAGCTGATTAAAATTATATATTCTGTCGAAATTTGTAACCACAAATTAAGAACAATTAAGTTAAGAACCCTTAATACGAACAATTTAAACGTGTTCAGTATGAAAAAAAGAAGCCATAATTTATGTAACATCTCAATCATAATTTATATCCATAAGATAATAAACACACTGTTATATTTGTATAGCATACACCTCTTCACTTGTATCTCTTCCAAGCAGCAACGTAGCACCTACCACAGTATAACAATCCTCCATTTATCCATAAATCCAAATATATCCTTTTCAGTTCTCAAGATAAACAAGCAGTATGAATAGTGCGGTAATACTTATCCAAATCCATATTCTTCAAACGATTCGACTTAATATTCCCGCGCATGACGTCACTATCGCGTGCATTGACAGCCTTGAGGTAAGGCTGTGTGCTGATGGGAAAACTATCGGCACTGTGACAACGATTTCGTCGTCGCGTTAATAACGGTATTTTTGTGAAATAACAGTGATTTTTGAGTGTGATTTTGTAACGTTTTTGGAAGAGCTGTACCTAGTTATTTTAGAAAAAAAAAAGGAATTTGGCTAAAGTAATAAGAGCGAATCTGTGATTTAATAATAGTTACGGATGAAACATAGCAGTAGATCAAAGTAATAGTTGTTTGACCATATGATAATATTAATAAACAACATTCGAAGAAAAATATGGTTTAAACTTTAAAGCCAATTACCAAATCCACATATGAAATTACTGTACTAAATCGAATATTAAAACAATTCAAAGCTTTCACAACAAAACAAACATACAAACAAAACTACTTTCTTTTAAAGTCGGTTAATGATGCAACAAATCGAAGCAATGAACGTTAACAATGTACCATTTAAGGCGTTCATTAGACATTAGGCAACTTGACTGATGTGTCATTTGACATGTACATACATCACTATGTACAATATGGACTTAGTACTACCTAAAATCCTTATATATTTTAAGGTATTTATAATTAATAGGAAAAGCTAAATATTGTTTATATATATTTAAATTTTAAGGTATTTATAATTAATAGGAAAAGCTAAATATTGTTTATCTAGAAAATGACACAATTTTCATCTATCTATACACGTAGCAACTGGCAAGATTACATATTTTTAATAGCGAACGTTGAACAATACGAAAAAATTGCCTCCATAAAAAAATCAAAATGAACATGTCAATCGAAACTTGGCCGTACAACAAAAAAGCATTGCCAAAATTAAAAAGAAATTCGGAAAAAGCAATTCAAAAATGGAACTCAGCTATGATTTAAACGATAGAAGGGTCGCACATCCGCACTTTTGCGCACTCATAGATAGACCGGCCTTGCGGTGGCTGTTCAACTCTGTGACACACTTTTGAGTTGGCTTCGAGCCGTCACTACGCATATTCCAAACGCAACCTTATGTCTTAGCAATAAGGTTTAATACTTAATGTCAAAGTCGTATAGTTTTAATTGAGACGGCCAGAGCTATCCTGTCGCGAATTTCGAAATTTAAATTTTTAACTTTTTTAATGATACAGCGAAAGTTATTAGGATATTTTTTTTCTTATTTGGAATATTATTCACATGATGACATTTTTATAAAATGTCATGTTTATTTCTGCAAAATTATAGTGGTAGTGCACCTAAATTCAAATGTCAGTTTGACATATTATATTAAAAAGATTTTCTTGAAGTATGTATGTATGTTTTATTATTTTCTTATTTTAAAAATGCAAGGTTAGGGCTAAAAAATGTAACATTTCAATGGATCAGTATTTTTTAATAAATAAGAAATACGCGTCCATCGACTTCACAGTTCACAGTTGAAGTGACCTTTTGACTTGTCAATTACGGTGTGTGAATTTTCGTCCAAGAACATTTTAAGTATCTTTTTTAAGATTTTACTTTACTTTAAAAGCATATATTAATATGTAATATTTAGTATTTACAAGTTATATCGAATATTCGTTAGTCGACATATACTTGGGAATTTTCACATCAAATTTTAATTTCTGTCAATTTTATACAAGTTTATTTATTTATTTATTAGTAACTAGCCTTTCGCCTGTGGCTTCGTCCGTTTCGTCCCTAACTAAACAAATTATAGACTAAAACCTGCAGCTGCGTCAAGAACCACTCTGTCTATCAAAATGTACTGCGTAGATTTAAAGATCTAAGCATACATAGAGAGAGACAGCGGGAAGCGACTTTTTTTATATAATATAGTGATTTACATCGGAAGTTTTGGGTTCCTTTTAATATTCTATTTCAAAATATACAGACTTATGTCCGTACGACGTAAATTAAGAAACTATTGTCAACTGAAGGACAGGCTTATAACCCGGTTTCGCCTATCAATTGTATAAAAAAGAGTTGCGACAAATTCAATATGGCCGCTGTTTCGACATCTCGGAAGGTCGAGTTTCACATAAATTTAATCACAATTCAACGGAAATAGGCTGGCAAATTATGGCATTTGTTCTTATAATAGTTATTATAAAAAAATACGCTAAGAAAATAATAAGACGCGTGACCGCACATCTAAACTTAGGTAAATCTATATCAATACTAGCGGTCCGCCCCGGATTCGCCCGTGGTACATATTTATGCTTTCTCTACATAAGAATCATCCTCGTACTTCAAGGAATATAATAAAAAAAGAATTAACGAAATCGGTTCAGCCGTTCTCAAGTTATGCGCTTACCAACACATTTTGGGATTCATTTTTATATTATAGAAGAAGATATTATGTGTTAACATCAAGAGCTCTATACAAGAGAAGAAAGATTGGTATGTTAGTATGTTTGTTCACGTATTGGCAAAAATTACTGGACGTATTTGGATGATACTTTACAGTAATATACATCAGAATAACACATGAGCTATAGAAATACATGATTTACAGCAAGAATATTATGAAGCTGAAGAATTTGTTCGTTTGCTTGAACGCGCAAATTTCCGGTACTACGGATCGGATTTGACAAATTCTTTCAGTGTTAGATAGCCCATTTATCGAGGAAGGCTATAGGCTATATAAATATAATATCATCACGCGACGGATAGCATCGGTGATCGGAGCAATGCGGATAAAACCGCGGGGCACAGCTAGTTGTAAAAAATTGTGAATCCAAATCTTGAAGTCATACGGCTTGAATATTTTTGCAAATGGCCGCTAGGCGTTACTATTTTTATTCATAAATCACAACGGATTTCCATAAAGAACCATCCTCTGCTTTTAAAGTATTTTTCATTACCATATTTTAACTAGGTGACAACTGAAATTTATTTCTTTTTTCTGTAATTTTCTCCATTATTAAGCAACGAACAGACAAGACTTTTCACAAAAATTTTAAGGTTTAGGGTATTACATTATATAAATAAAAAGAGCGTGTGAGCCGAACGTTTCAGAAGTGAAACTTCTTTCAAAGATACCAAAATCCTCCGTGACGTGACGGTATTGCCATGACGCGATCTTAAGATTTTACGCTCAACGCGCCTAAAGAATTTTCACTTCAAAAAGCCCTTTAGTAGTTTCTCGAAAACCAGTAGCCCTTAGACAAAGTGACGTCACACGTGAGTTGGCACGAATATATTATGCGTTTAGTGGACTTGAACGGTTTAGTTACTGGCTAGAGTGACTAGCTCTAGTATGTGGTTAGCTAGCAGTTAGGCCAGTAGAAATCGACACTAAAAAACCCTAAATTCGCAAAGCACGATGTAGATTTGAATTTTTGGTATGTTGTTTGGATCAGTTAGGGTGATGTAAATCCCAATTTGCAACTTCGAAAAAGTTGTGCTCGCTGCGCACCACGTGATAAACTGCAAAAATTTTGGACTTTTTTCACTTTTTGCTCTAAAAGTCATAAACTATGCGTTTCCGACAAGTATGATTCAGTACATAAATTAAGGTTATTAAATTTGCAACAATTTAAGCCTAACCGCAGCTCTCTAAACCTTATAACGACTAAACTGTGGCCATTCGAAGATGGTTCATTTTTCCGGAAATATTGAAATTTTTAGTTTTGCTCCCGTTTGAAGCAAAATATTGGCAAAAACCGCTCGTTCTATGAGAAGTTCGTAAAATAAAGTTGTAGTGCATTTAATTTTCTTTCATAAGAGCATAGAACAAAGTCTGTGAGACAAATAGTTCACTCACAATATCTGAAAAACAAAAAGAAGGTAGAAATAGATTTTTAAAGAATTGAAACTGAGGGCATATAAAATCATAAAAAGGATAATACTTTTTCATTTGCAGGATAGGTAATTAACAAAATTACAAAGATAATTAAATTTGCAACAATTTAAGCCTAACCGCAGCTCTCTAAACCTTATAACAACTAAGCTGTGGCCTTTCAAAGATAGTCAGTTTTTCCCGAAATTTTCAAATTTTTAGTTTTGCTCCCGTTTGAACCAAAATATTGGCAAAACCGCTCGTTCTATGAGAAGGTCATAAAATAAAGTTGTAGAAAATTTAATTTTGGTAATTACCTATCCTGCAAATGAAAAAGTATTATCCTTTTTATGATTTTATATGCCCTCAGTTTCAATTCTTTAAAAATCTATTTCTACCTTCTTTTTGTTTTTCAGATATTGTGAGTGAACTATTTGTCTCACAGACTTTGTTCTATGCTCTAATGAAAGAAAATTAAATGCACTACAACTTTATTATACGACTTTCTCATAGAACGAGCGGTTTTTGCCAATATTTTGGTTCAAACGGGAGCAAAACTAAAAATTTGAAATTTTCGGGAAAAACCGACTATCTTTGAAAGGCCACAGCTTAGTTGTTATAAGGTTTAGAGAGCTGCGGTTTGGCTTAAATTGTTGCAAATTTAATTAGCTTTGTAATTTTGTTAATTACCTATACTGCAAATGAAAAAGTATTATCCTTTTTATGATTTTATATGCCCTCAGTTTCAATTCTTTAAAAATCTATTTCTACCTTCTTTTTGTTTTTCAGATATTGTGAGTGAACTATTTGTCTCACAGACTTTGTTCTATGCTCTAATGAAAGAAAATTAAATGCACTACAATTTTATTATACGACCTTCTCATAAAACGAGCGGTTTTTGCCAATATTTTGCTTCAAACGGGAGCAAAACTAAAAATTTCAATATTTCGGGAAAAATGAACCATCTTCGAATGGCCACAGTTTAGTCGCTATAAGATTTAGAGAGCTGCGGTTAGGCTTAAATTGTTGCAAATTTAATAACCTTAATTTATGTACTGAATGATACTTATCGGAAACGCATAGTTTATGACTTTTAGAGCAAAAAGTGAAAAAAGTCCAAAATTTTCGCAGTTTATTATTTGCGTATAATCTTTTTTCCTACTTTCCCAAATTTTGTAATTTTGTTAATTACCTATCCTGCAAATGAAAAAGTATTATTCTTTTTATGATTTTATATGCTCTCAGTTTCAATTCTTTAAAAATCTATTTCTACCTTCTTTTTGTTTTTCAGATATTGTGTGTGAAATATTTGTCTCACAGACTTTGTTCTATGCTCTTATGAAAGAAAATTAAATGCACTACAACTTTATTATACGAACTTCTCATAGAACGAGCGGTTTTTGCCAATATTTTGCTTCAAACGGGAGCAAAACTAAAAATTTCAATATTTCCGGAAAAATGAACCATCTTCGAATAGCCACAGTTTAGTCGTTATAAGGTTTAGAGAGCTGCGGTTAGGCTTAAATTGTTGCAAATTTAATAACCTTAATTTATGTACTGAATCATACTTGTCGGAAACGCATAGTTTATGACTTTTAGAGCAAAAAGTGAAAAAAGTCCAAAATTTTCGCAGTTTATCACGTGGTGCGCAGCGAGCACAACTTTTTCGAAGTTGCAAATTGGGATTTACATCACCCTAACTGATCCAAACAACATACCAAAAATTCAAATCTACATCGTGCTTTGCGAATTTAATGTTAATTTCCACTGGCCTAAGTAGAAATATTCGAATTTCGAACTTTCAGCGTTCTTATTTTGAATGTAAATGGCGCGGGCGTTCATAATTATTTGAATGAAATGAATTATTGGTTTTTCCTTATTTCTAATACATATAATGTAATAACTAATAAGGAATAAGGACCCTGCCGTAAAAGAAAATGATAATTAGAGACAAGGTTTATGAATCGTAATCTATACTAATATTATAAAGAGGAAAAGTTTGTAAGTATGTATGTATGTATGTATGTATCGTTTTCACGCATAAACTACTGGACCGATTTCAAAAATTCTTTCACCATTAGAAAGCTGCATCTTTACTGAGCAACATAGGCTATATTGCATTTTCAAAAAAATTAGAGATCCTTACCAAAAATGCAATAATGTAACCCAAGGTGTAAAAAAATCCTCAATAAAACTTCTGTCATCGCGTGCGCTGCGGAATCTATTGAAGATAGAACAAAAAAATGTTCTACGGTATTATAGAATGGATCAATATCTACAAGAAAGTCCGCGATACCATATGTCCATCTTCAGTAGTTATGTTACTACAACAACTTTTTTACGTTTTCAAAGTAAATAGAAGTGCCGACAGTAATCAAACCATGTTATCCATACATATATATTAATCCTTATCCCATTAAATGATGTTTTATTATAGACTGTTTCAATACCAGCAAAATACTTTTTAAATGAAAAGAATTGGATATTCCATTCAAAAGATATAACGAATTTTTAAAAGTGTCAATCTACAGAAAATAGTAGGTGTACTGTTCGAGCAGGCCGTAGTGCGGGGGTCACGGAGGAATTCTACCAATATGCGTCTTGACGGAACACAGTGGGGTTTTGGTCGGTAGGAATCCGACATAACCCACGGCCCCGGAGTCCGTGGGTATCTATGAAAGATTTCCCCACTAAAACAAAAAAAAAATGGCCGTAGTGCGGGACGGGGTAAAGGTGATTTTCATGTGATTAAAAATTAAACCTATAGTCCGACCTATATAGTAGACTTTTCACTGTAACGATATCGCTATCTATGCGGGTGAAACCGCAGGGCATTGCTAGTTGTTGTAATAAAGCTTATTATGTTTGTCTGGTAATAATTATAATAATTATTTTATCATATAATTTTCCCTCAGAACTATTCCGCTAATTTAATTATAGAAAAGGCTATTTAATTTATTTAAGTTCACAAAAATTCAAAAAATTTAAATTTAGAATCAATTGTGTTCAAAAAAAATATTTCAGCCAGTATTCAATGACCGTTATCTAAAATTTGAAAATAGAACGGTAAGTATTGAACACGGCACACGCACACATACCTACGAATATTATCATATCATATTGTAGCGCATGTTTCACGCATGCACATGTGTGAAGTGCGATTGAATTGATTTGATACTTTTAGATTTTATTTAGAAGGCTGTGTGCTAAATGTTATGTTTTATAATTTATACTGTTAATATTATGAGATAATTTGTGTGCAGTGTGATGCGAGAGTATTACAATGTTGTTTGAGTTGATGATTCGTTAGAAAATGTGTATGCCTGATATTTAATTTTATATTGGTTAGTGTGCTGATATAACATTTACAAAATTTTCATGATTTTCTATAGTGAAACAATGATTATTTATTTGCATAAACAGAAATAGTTTTGAGCAAACTATTACGACGTATAAATTGCATAAAATGTTGATTATGTTTAACTTCTTTACTGTTTGCATGTTCAAATTTATAATTAAGGAAAAACTGACATGTACTAACTATTACATGATTTATATTCAGAATTCATAACAACCTTATGGCACCAAATAATTGTATAAACCGTTTTGATCTTATCTCAAAATATCTAACAAACACAGAAACGTCCTCCCGTACGGTAATTTATGTCTAAATAAAGAAGACGGCCTTATAAATATCTAAAATGGCGTCAAGACAGATGTCAACAAACTATGAAGGTTGCTAAGTAGCAAGACGTGGCGAGCGCGCATCGAAGTACCGGCTATATGGGTCTTGGCCAGGCAACTTTTTCTTGCGTTTGGTTTAGAACGACCTGTCACATGTTTATGCTATCCTAGTAGCCTGGTACTTTTGGCATATAGACTTTTTAGCCGTGTGGGAGTGAGCGCTTTTGGGTTAACTCCTATGTGGTTATGGGTGCCTGGTAGTTTTTCTTTGTGGGCCTGTTTGCTAATTAATACTAATTAGTTAATTAATTGCCAGAGAGCTTAGAATTTAGATATCATGTATTTAAAATTTAAAACTTAAAAATCAACGTAATGAAAAAGGTCCTTTATTTTATTCTTCGGCTTTTTTGTAGTTTGAAATATCACTTTTAACTAAATTAAAAACTATTTTACCTTGACACTTTATTAAAGTAATTGATTGACAAATTTGCGCTAAATTGTTTCAAAATAATGATAATAATTAACTTGTAGATAATTTGCGATCAATTAAAAGGATAACTCGCTATTGACGTAAAATTATAAATACTAATAAAACAAACCACGAAACATGATGCAGTTTTCAGTTTTCATAGCTTAATCATAAATGGCTGATTTCGATATGTTACTGTTTTAGTAGGTAAGGAATCACTGCTTGATCTCTATTTAGTACAGGCTGCAATACATCTGGTAGGTCAAACTAAACTGGTCACAATTCACAAATTATTCTTATTATCTCCTAAACACATTCTACAATAGTATTGAGTATACGTTTGTATGTAAATGTTCGCGTCGCGTCGTAACTATCTCAATTTAGGTTAGAGCTCTTCTAAGAACATGCGTTCCTAGTACTTCTAATTGTTAGCTAGCGCATGTTGGCTTAGAAATTTAACCGTCCCGTTTGTTGGTTTGTCTATCTATTACTATTATTTTTTCTAGAAATATCTGATACATAGGATTATTTATTTAAACTCAGAAGTACAATTTAATTATTTTCTGAAAATAGTCGCCTCCATTTTAGAGTTTACGTTTGGTTAACGTTTATTAAGAAATACATATTTTTGTTATAAAGTATCTCTGAGTTAGGTTAGGCTACAATTCGATTTAGGCTAGATTAGATAACAATCGAAAGTTGATATTTGAATAATTCTTTGTTACTTCGTAGTTCGTACAAATGAGTCAGTTTCTTGAATTATGTGAAAATAACTAACCCCATAAGCTTTTTGATTGAAATCATCAAAGCTTAGATGCGTAGTAATATGTGGACAACACGAAAAAGTGTTAACACAAACATAAAACATTACCAATAACATTTTTTTCTTTATTATAAACTAATAATTTTGATTACACTATTATATCATTCGCAATTTGTTTATGAACAAGTTAGAAACTCGATACGTATTGCAATTTAGCGATAATTCTGTTGATTACATTATTTATAGCGATTTTGCAATAAATTTGCTACATATTTGCTTACAAAAATACATAATACAAGACAAGTATTCTGAAACTCTATTCCAAACTAGCTGTGCTTCGCGGTTTTACCCGCATTACTAAGTTCCTATTGATCTTAGCGTGATGATATAAAGCCTCCTTCCTCAATAAATGGGCTATCTAACACTGATATATTTTTTCTAATAGTTCGGTGTTAGATAGCGCATTTATCGAGGAAGGCTATAGGCTATATAATATCATCACGCTAAGACCAACAGGAGCGGAGGAATGCTGGTAAAACAGCGGGGCACAGCTAGCATAGATATATATTATAGATTATCAAGGCTCAAATTGTATTTTTTTTATCAGAAAATGCATACAGCCAAGTTTGGTGTCAGAATTCAACGATTAAAAATATTTTCGCGCCTTATGTCATTCAACGACAAATTCGAATCGAGAACACCGCGGAGGTCAATAGTTTCTATCGCAGTTCGAAATTCAAAAAAACCGCAAGCACGAATAGATGAAGTATTGCACAGATGCATATATTGTAACAGATAATAAATAGTTGTAACTGGTTGTAACGTTCTATATAACCACAGATATTATATCTAGCAATAACGTTACGCAATGGAACGTGTTTAAAAAACCAGATTGGCGCGTTTGCTTTCTTAAAAGTTAAATGGCATTCACTGTCCTTTATTTATTCGGATAGTGTGTGAAAGTTTGTAAAAATGTCAATTATTTTCGTAAAAGTATTCTTATCTTAACGAGTCATACCGAGAAAGGTTTTATTTAATTGTAAATTTAAGTACAAATGAATGCAAGTCCTTTTAAAGTTTATAGACGCAAATGAAGCGTGATAGAAAGTTTATTATTAAAAGAAATCATGAGAATGAATGAGAAATATATAATAGTATTTTATTAAACTCTTTTGGAGACAGTGTACGATTTAAATTACTTTTTTCCTTTTTAAAAATAGAATATTATTTGAAAAAAGAAAATAGAATACTAGTTTGAATATTTAAATGAGTTACAATATGGCGGACATGTCGTCGACCGGTAAATAACAGATAATTCCTTTACGTTAATACGATTACAGTACTGTAATGTTTTATTTAGAAAAAATCTTTTAGCCTTTTTTTGCACTAGCATATTAGTTATTTTTTGGTTTAATTGAATCAAAATGTTTTTATAAATTATAATGTACATTAGTAAATATTCTGGTAAAACGTAGAGATTTTCATACAATCAAGTGTACTTATGAAAATGTTATTATTATATTATTATTACTAAATAATTAGCAACAGTAATAAAATCATATACTGTCATATCGAGTTACAATAAAGCATAGAGATTTATTTTATTTTCAACAAGTAACCATTTAAAACGTGAATTTACAATGTTCTTTATTCAAATATTAAAAAATAAACATTTCCAGCCAGTATAATACTTTTTTAAATGTTCTTTATTTAAATATAAATACGGCCAGTAATAAAAGTGAACAAAAAAACTCGAAAGTTCTAAATTCAAATATTAAATATTTAATATAATGTTGTAGTCGCCAGTATTGCATAAGTGTGAGAGATGAAATTGGTTACCGAATTTTAATTGGCAACTTTCTTTGCTTGCGTAATAAAATAAGAAACAATTATGTACGTATTAATATACCGGAAAGGAAGGAACTTTCTAGGTGAGATTTTTATATTTTTATGTTCCGCCCACGCGATGTTTTATCAATCTTATGTAATTTGATTGGATGTTTTCATGCAACTGTATCAATTTCTCATGTTAAGATGAAGTTAGGAAAGTTAAAAAAATTAAAAGTACTTAAATATTAATTATTGCATAATATCGTCTCTACAGTTTGCCTGTCTACGGAGGTCTACGGAGATATATATCTCCGTAGACCTTGTATTTAAGAAAATAAATAATCACCTAAATAATTTTAAAATAAGCTTCATTCATGAATCTTTAGGAGGGCTCCGTTTTTAACATTAATTAAAATTCAAAGGCATATGTACTAATGATTGTATTATATTATCGTTTCTTCATTAATTGTTTGTACTTGTGTCAAAGCCCTTTTCCTTAGTAAAATAATTACATTAATATTTTTTTAAATAGTCTTACTTTTACTAAATGTTAAACTGATGTAAACGCCTATGTCCCACTAAGGGACATGAAAACTTCACTACATAGTATAAAAAAGTCGCTTGCTCTCTGTCCATATGTATGCTTAATTCTTTAAAACTACGCAACGGATTTTGATGTGATTTTTTAATAGATAGATTGCTTCTCGAGGAAGATTTTTAGTATATAATTTGAAAAACTAAAACTTAGCAGCTTTCAAATAAAAAAATCGTTAAAA
Organism: Colias philodice; assembly: GCF_061535455.1. Lineage (NCBI taxonomy): Eukaryota > Metazoa > Arthropoda > Insecta > Lepidoptera > Pieridae > Colias > Colias philodice. The sequence goes on along the minus strand of NC_143113.1, from coordinate 4,494,143 downwards.
TCGGTTCAACTAGAATCCAAAAAACAGTCGTATTGAGAACCTCCTCCTTTTTTGAATTCGGTAGATAAATTGTGAAATCTGTCCCTAGTTACTTAAAAAAAGCGTCTATAATAACTACAGTAATGACGTACTCTTTAAAACAATTCCTTTTGACAGTAAGTCGAAGCGAATTTAAAAATGGATGAATTCTCTCAGTCAGCGTCGGATTCGGGAATAAGTCATGAGATTTGAAAATGGAATTCCGGGCGTCGTTTAGTCGGGACGCGTTTCGTTTTAAATATGGAACATTTATTTTTGAATTTCGTATGCATTTTACAATTTTGAAAGAATAACTTATTCGAATTGTCATTCAAAAAGAAGTGTAGAGGCGCTTTTTTTTCTTTAATTTTGTAAACGTTTCGTCGGGTGTGTCACGTCGTTATTAAATCTTTTTTATTCTATGTTTTATATAATTTTTTATCAAATTCGAATTGTCATCGTCAATTACACGTTTAGTCATTGCATTCGCATTAGTCGTTTGCATCGAATATAAGAGTCATTGGATATTCCTTTGATATTTACTCAGAAATTACCTTTAATGCTCCCACCTGAAGTGTGCGGTTGTTGGCTCTGTTGGACATTGCTCTGCTCCAACTTCGTGCTAACCGAGTTCCACATATCAAACATGTTCAACATTGCGGTCCACGTGGACCTTTCACGATCACAATATATCCATAACACAATCAACGGAACCGCTCATCCATTTTTATACACTGCAATACAAATTCACGTCTCAAAACTGTTCGTCCGACGTACATATAAAAACGAATTAAGGCTACGCGCTGATCCCCGGAGTTATATTATTGCGTTAATCACTATATTAATAAATACATATCTATATAAACTTTCTCAAATTCTCAACTAATGTAAATACTATAATTTGTTTAATTAATTTACTACGATTATTCGGATTTAAAGATCAGTCTAAAATTTCGTTTTAAGGTTCTTTGGGAAGATAACGTGGGTAACTATAGTGAATAATTAACTATTAATTCTGTGATTATATAATATATCGAGTATAAATTCATCGGAATATGTGATTAGCGAAATATGTTATATATTGTCTAGGTGCGGTTTGTGGTTTTTTTTATCTGTTCTTGTCGCGTTTCGTTTTTTCTTCTTCATAGTTCGTTCGATCGTGTGTGTCCGTCGTCGCCTCGGAGTTAGATGACGTCACGGGGGGCACGCATTGTGTACTGGCAGGTTTGAGGTTTTATTTTTTTTATTTGAAAATGGAATATTCGAATTTGCCGCGCGGTCGTGTATTTTTTTCAGTCGCGCTCCAGCATGCACTGAGTGCAATTGCGGTGCATTTCAGTTGGAGCGGGGGGGTGTGTGGGGGTGTCGGGGGGTGTGAGGGGGTGCGAGGGGGTGTTGGTAGTGCGCATGTGCCTCATCGATCCCGCGTGGCGAGCGGTATGAACTAAAACGGCACTTTTCTTTGGTGTGTATGCTGTTGGCGCAGCGGTACGCTATAAGCTATAGCTGCACTGTATAGCTATACTATATTATACATAGCTATACGATGGGCTGTCAGGCGCTCTATTATGTCATTCACTTTGATGTTCCCTCCGTACTTTAGTTGCTATGCTGTATCTAACTAGGTGTTTTGTTGCCATTGTTTGATTATTGAATATTGTAGCTAGCGGTGGACGCTTTCAATTGGGATTTAAACGGTATTCTAGTATTGTAATTTAATATTTATGTATAAAAAGAAAGGGTAAGTTACACTATACACTATTCTTATTAACTGAAGGGAAGGTTACTGCTGCTTTTAATGATTTTCAGTTTGATGATTTGTCTTTGCTTGGATAACATTAATAAGTGTTAAAAATAGGTAAAACTTACAAAAAAATACCAGGGCGGCACCAGAGCTATAGCTAGTGTGAAATATAGTTTATTTTAAGCATGTAACATGCATATATAATAACCCACATTCATTTCATACATATTGAAAATTATATGCAGTTAAACCTATGTAATATGAAAATAAATATCGACCTATATTCATAGTCATGTAATATCTACTGGCGTCGCATAGTTATAAGTTTAAACTATCGATTTTTCTTTACAAGCTACGAACTATTTTGCCTCCACCGGACAACGAACCCAGGACTTTTAAAAGGCCTACATTTAATTAAAAAATATTATCGTTAACGTTGCAATATTAATTACAATTAATAAATAAAATTTAATACAAAATATATTTTAGCATCATTTTATATTTATCTTTAAAAATAGGTCATTTCCTTGTATCCAATAATTATAGTGTTTCTAAAGGTTTCCTCTTTACCCCTACGCTAGTCCTGGTGACCTAGTCTATGATATAGTATCTAGGTTCAATTCTTAAGAAAAAGATAGTGTTTTTATTCATTAAATTAATAGTTATATTTCATAAAATATATATAAGTGTCTTCTTGTAAAACTAGCTTTGCCGCGCAGTTTCATCCGCAAAAGAAATTATGTTTAATGTTTATAGCTTACTAACTGCCCTTGAAGACGTTATTCTGCCCTATTACCCCTTTTTCGTGTTTTCTCTACATAACAACCTTCCTTGTACCTTAATAAAAACGTTAAAAAATTGCCGAATTGATCGAGCCTTGTTCAAGTTTTACGCTTAGAACATATTTGGTGATTTTTATTATGTAAATAGATTTGTTATTCTGGTACATAAGCTACATCCCTGCCGTAAGCTAAGGGTCTAAAGCCAAATATGGGTCGCGCGACATTCGTATACGAATATTCGTCGAATGTGTTAAAATGCACTATCATATTATGTCGAACGATTACGCGATTATGTTAGAGTAGGACATACTTATGTCATCGCTTGAGTGCAAACAAGACGCATCAATTGCATTGAGCAATGTACATTAGATCTGTCAAACTTTTTTATGGTGCATACACATGCGGGTGTAAATGCAGCATAAGCGTTGTAGGTTTAAACTGCACAATTTAATAAGCACTCATTATTTTTTTGTCACCCATACTTGATAAGTGTACAAACTTTGAATTAATAACTCAGGCCCCGGAACCACAGACACAATAGAAAATCTATTGTGTCGTGGACCGATCGGGCCACTTGGGGCTCAATGGGTTAAATCAGCTAAGCGTAGCTGTAGTGGGTCAAACCCGAGTCTAAATGATACATACAAACATACAGGTGAAGCTGATATAAGCGTATAAACGTTAAATATAAATAGTTTGACAGATCAACATTCTGCAGTGCGTGCGGTGATGTTACGCAACCTTACGAGTCACAGGCGTGTGTTATAAGCGGAAGCGGATTCTAATTTTGAATTTGGAATTAATTAAAGTGAAACTTTTATTTGAATTGTGTTCTAGAATTAAATAAGATTTGTAACTACATTCTTGCAAATAAATATAATTTGAATTTGAATTTGAATTTTGAAAGAGAGCGTTATAATATGCGATTATGATTTCATCAATACTGATTTTGGACAGCCAAAAGTAATTGAATGTAATGAAATGTAGATATATTTTAATAAAAGCTTGTTTAACGTGAAAAGAAAAGTTTATTAAATAAATACACAATTTAATCTTTATTATATAACGTGTGAACGTCATGTTACATAATTTTTTTGTCCAAGTTTAACGTTTAAAATTAAAAATTTCTTTAAATTCCATTCATGCAAATGTAGCATTAGATATAATATTTATACGAAAAATAACAAGAATCGTTCGCTGCTCATGACACTTATTAAATAATAAATAAAAGTCATACCACTCAATACCACTAAAATACCTACACAGCGTAATAAAAAAAACGCAAAAAATTAACAACCGAATTTAAAAACTTGCACCACAAGAGAAAGTTGCCACAGCCAAAAATCTCGTGTGAAAGTTAGTGAGAGCCTTTTGATCGATGCCATAATTATTATTATACGAGATATGCTAAAAGCAAAAGGCGGATGTCTAGGCTTTTCGGTAATTGACGTTTGTTGTTTTTTTTTTTTAATTTCTCTTTTCGGCCAGCGCGTTCGTAGTGTTAAAACGAATTTTGAAAATCGAACTTTGTATCGTTTTTTTTTTCGATTCTTTTCAGCCAATGAACTTTAAAAATTGCGTGCAAATTTTGAAAATCGAACTTTGTAACGTTATATTTTTTCGAGTTTCTCGTATTGGCCAATTTTCGAATTAGGAAGCTTTAAAAAGCGTGCGAATTTTGAAAATTCATTTTGTGGTCTTTTGTTATGACTTATGAATGTTTCATAATATTTTTATAGGTTATGACTTATGTGATATAGATACTAAATAAATATTAGCTTATTATTTCAACACTAATAAAATTGATACATTTCATATCTACTGAAGTTTCGTTTCTAAATAATTTTAGCTACATCTTCATATTCAATAAAAACAATTTATAAAATAAATTCAACGGTTATAATAATATAAGAGATTTATTCAAAAATTTCCAACTTTTGCTAAACGCTTTGTTTAAATTTACGCAACTTTTAGTAAGTTTCGAAACAATGAAGGCCATTTTTAATTTCACAGACTAATTGTTTAAAAATAAAACATTTCACAAATCAAATAGTTGTTGTTTATTATTTTACAAGTGCATTTCGAATAATTTCGAGCTGTGACTCTACATTAAATTAATGATGATACTAGCGGTCCGCCCCGGCTTCGCCCGTGGTACATATTTACGTTTTCTCACCATAAGTACGATCCTTGTACTTCAAGGAATATTATAAAAAAAGAATTAACGAAATCGGTTCAGCCGTTTTCGAGTTATGCGCTTACCAACATATTTTGCGATTCATTTTTAATTTTTATATACATAGATAGTAAATGAAATAAAATATGAAAAAACACTACAACTTCACAAGTTTTCCATACTAACGACAAGTAACAGAAAAACTATGATTTCTTTACATAATTTTAAATACAAAGTAAAGTCTTTGTCATATCAATAACTGTCCATCCAATGGTTCTCAACATGTAAATATAATACTCGGAACCAAACGTTCACTGACAAATTTTCACCAGTTTCTTTTTATTGTCAAAAGATTACGTTCGATTTTTAAGGTGCAGTTGCTTCTAGGGTTCCGCCAAAAGCGATAAAAGACAAGGGGATTATTTATTTATTTTAACTAAGTACTATAAAGTTTGTTTCTAATATGTAAAGAATAAAACCGACACATACTTGGCCATTATTAGAAAAGATAGTCCATAAAAAGAAAATGGGTTACTAGTATGATATTATGTAACGATTGAAATAATAATCAAATAAAATGTGTAGCAGTTTTAAAGTTTGGTGTAAGATGAATGAATGATGACATATGAAGATAATAAGCAGGAATAAAGGTTCAAAGTACATAATTAATAAGTTTAATTCGTATTAATGCCAATCAACTACAGTACTACTTATTTTTCCCATAATACGACATATTAAGCCGAAGTCATCAAAATAGCATAGCAGTTAGTGACAAAAAATGCGATTTAGTAATAAAAAAAAATCGCACAAAATCTCTCCAGCCTTAACCCACTTATAGTTCAAATAAAAGAAAAAAAAATGAAAACAAATGCATGGTAAAAAACGCCCTTCGGCGCCGAAAGAGAAAAATTATTTCCCAACAATTTCCCAACATCGGACCTCTCTCACTAACACAAGGTCGGGGGTATCGCCGTCCCGCTCCCACAGTATGCAATACATCTCATGCAATAAGAGACCTTGATAAATTGCAAGTTTCGTGATAGATAAAATAATTGATATACGGGTCATTATTATTCAAGCATTACAATTCAACTTTTAAAAAAAAATAAAAAATCGATTAAGCACGTAGCCTTAAGTTAACGCAAAACTAGCGCCAATAAATATTCTAATTGTTATTTTTATTTCCATTTTGCTGTAAACCAAAGTTTGCGAAACCCTAGTTTAAGTACAACGGACGAACAATCTCAAAATTGTCATTACTCACATCCAACGCAATGCATTTGTTACAATCCCAACACAACACGTACGTTCAAATTGACAGCACCGGCCACTTACGAAAAGAAAAAAAAGTTAATTAAAAAAAAAGCTTAGCACAAACGTCAATGCAGCTGTCAAGTGTCAAAATTATGAAGTGTCAAAAGTTTATTTTTAATTTCGCTTTTTCGGTTCCAAATTTGAATTTCGGCGCGGGGCGGCCGCGCGCGCGCGTTCTGCAGCACTAACTGAATTTTGTAAGCGCAAGCGAATGGTCGAAGCAAGGCAGGACTGTGAAGGTACTAGGCATTTGAAGAGCAATGAAATACGATATAATGATTTGAATTTCGATTTACTTTTACTTTTTTTGTGAATATACACTAAAGAGCTAATTGAGCATCTTAAACAGGGCATTGGCAAACTTTCTTATCACTGAGGTGATAACGAAATTTCTTGAGTTCAATTTTGAGAAACTGTATCAGTGATCCATAGAGATTTATCTAAAATTGATGACCGTGAAATGTTTGTGTCTCTATAAAATAGGGCTAATAAGCTTCGATATCATAAATTACGTTCGAATTAAATGCAAGTAAAAATAAGTTAACTATGAACCCATATTCCCTTAGAAAATTTTTAAATAAGTATATAAAAAATGAAAATATCCTAAACTTTTTTCGTCCTTCAAATTACATTCGCTAATCAGTGACTATTGAAAAGCTTATTTGACTATTCTTAGAAAAGTAAACCTAGTATAACAGGTAACAGTAACCTATATTTCTTATCTAATCTGTTCAAAAACTAAACAAACTGGTATATCATCATTTGTATACTATGGCGCCGAAAACACGTAAATATTGAAGCAACAATAAAAAAGAAGCTACATAAAGACTACAAAAATAACACTAGCTCATTATTCCCTCAAAATAATTCTGTTAAAAAATTAAAACCATATGTAAAGGAAATAAGAAACAAAAATATATAACTATTATTACTATAAACTCGTAACTAATTCAATACACGATTAGAACAAATCAAGTTCTATTTCTGAAAGTCAAAACCATACTCGAAAAGTTTAAAGAAAATTTATTTATTTTCCATCTAGAACAGACAATCAAATCTATCTTTAAAAACGTATAATCAAACATACAGTTTCCTGTAAAATCTATAAAAATACCATAGCCAATACGTAATCATTTTTTACAATAAATATTTAAAAACACATATCAAAAAATCCCGCCAAAACAAAAACGACAACGCCCAAGCCATGCAAATATTAAAAAAAAACCATAAACAATATCTAAATTAAAAAAAAGCAAAATTCCCGCCCTAACTAGTGACAACTGACAGACACATGTAAATCGATCGAGTTCTATTTAAAACTTGAACCCTTTGCAAAAATGAACCCCTATTTTGACCCCTTAAATAACTGGTCATTGTGAACTCGTGAAGAAAACCGGGTCGGTCAGTGGGGTTAAGTTTTAAAACGAACCTGATTTTTTTACTTCAAAGGGATATCATATTGAACAATGTCTTTTTTGCTAAATATTCATGTACCTATATCATCATTCGTAATCTTTATGTTTATGAGGTAAGCTTTGTATTATGAATATTTTATATTTAACTAGCTTACCGCCCGCGGCTTCGCCCGCTTTGTCTAAAACCTAATAAATTATATACTAAAACCTTCCTCTTGAATCATTCTATCTATTAAAAAAAACCGCATCAAAATCCGTTGCGTAGTTTTAAAGATTTACGCATACAAAGGGACATAGGGAAATAGGGACAGAGAAAGCAACTTTGTTTTATACTATGTACCTAGTGAAGAACTAAAATACCAGCTTTAATCCATACTAATATTATAAATGCGAAAGTAACCCTGTCTGTCTGTCTGTTACTCAATCACGCCTTAACTACTGAACCAATTTGCATGAAATTTGGTATAGAGATATTTTGCTACCCGAGAAAGGACATAGGATAGGCTTTATCCCGGAAATCCTACGGGAACGGGTTTTTCTTTGAAAACGCGGGCGAAGCCGCGGGCGGAAAGCTAGTAAGATATACTCATGAAATTATTGTAATGTCACAGATCCTTGATAAGTACGTACTTTGAACTGAATCTGTCCTTAAGTTGGTCAAAATCAAGTATAAAGGAGTCGGTTACATACAAACATACAGGTAAATAAGTTAAATATACAATAGTTATATCAGTTATTGATTTATGTTTGTAAGCTCTATAGATATATTTAGTTCATACTTTTCAATAATACTTTTATAAATAACTAGCTTCCGCCCACGACTTTGTACGTGCATCCCCGTTTTTCCCCGTTCCCGCAAGAATTTCGGGAAATCCCTTCTTATAGCGGATGCCTACGTCCTAACATCTACCTGCATGCCAAATTTCAGCCCGATACGTCCAGTGGTTTGGGCTGTGCGTTGATAGATCACTATATCAGTCACCTTTGAGTTTTATATATATAGACTAGCGATCCGCCCTAACTTCGCCCGTGGTACATATATAGCCTATATTACTCAGGGATCATGTACATTGCAGTAATTCTTGAGATTTGCGCGTTCAAACAAACAAACTTTTCTGCTTTTGTATTATTTATAAAGCCAAAGCCAAAAACCTGACTATGTCAATTCTTAATAGTGTAGCTTTCTGTTAGTGAAAGAATTTTCATAATCAGATCAGTATTGCCGGATATTACCACCTACAAACATAGAAAGAAACTTTACCTGTTCATAGTACCTATCTATACTTACTAATATCATAAAGAGGAAAGGTTTGTAATTATGTATGTATGTATGGTTTTCACGCATATACTACTGGACCGATTTTAAAAATTCTTTCACCATTAGAAAGCTGCATCTTCACTGAGTAACAAAGGGTATATGCATTTTCAAAAAAATTAGAGATCCTGACCAAAAATGCAATAATGTAACCCAAGGTGTAAAAAATTGCTGCGGAATCTATTCCTTGAAGTACGAGGATGGTTCTTATGAAAAAAAAACGTAAACATGTAGGTACCACGGGCGAAGCCGGGGCGGACTGCTAGTAGATAATATAACTTTAACACTAACATAATATGTATTTGCCAATTAACGTAGTAACAATAGTTAATCACAACACTGTTAGTATTTATTAATACAAATAAATTAATATTAGTATTTATTAATTAGAATTCAGTAGAAAACCTACAAAATCAACACTACACGAAGAAAAAAATTCTTTCTATTAGAAAACAGGATTCTTATTTTATGCGTAATAGAGAATAATCGAGTTACTGACCTAGGACAAACCGCGGTAAAAATCTATAAGGAAAACCGCCTTATGACAAATCTAAAGAAAACCTTTATTACTGCCTATTTGAATTTTTAATTTTCAATGTCTTTGCTATAGAATAAAAGATTTATCTGTAGTATATCTAGTAATAAAAAAGTGGTTTAATTTTTTGTTTGTTTCGATTTAACTTAAAAACTACTCGACTAATCTAAAAAGGATTTTACAATTAGAAAGGTTTCTTTATCAAGTAACATAGACTACACGTTGTTTTTGATCTCGGGTAAAGCCAGTGTATGGACTAGTTAAATATTTAAACATTAAAATACGCATTCTTGAAGTTATTTTAGAATATTTAAACATATTTTTATTAGAATGTAAAAGTTATGTTTTCTAAAAACATGTACATATTTATGTTTTTAAGCTATTGCATAGCTTCTATCGCGGGCCTTGAGCGCGAGGACCGAATCGAGAAATTCCGTAACGAAAAAACCTCACGCTCCCCACTCCGACGGGCTCGGAGGTGTGGCTTGAAGGCATGCTATGCAATAGCTTTACCGCGGCAGTCCCCGAGTGCCACGTCTTTTTTTTTTGACAGAAAAGAAACATCATATTCGGTGTACCCATTCGCACATCCTGAGGTGACGAACCCAAAAAATACGGTCAAAATGAAAACCGCCTTTTTTTCGAAATCGATGAAAAAAACAACATTTTGTAAGATTTTTGGCGCCATTTTTTCGTACAGACGCAAGTTATTTGTTTTTTTCAATAATTACTCATTTTATAGACAGCCATCTGACCTAGTTTCATTATCACTGAAGAAACCTTATCACGGCCGGTTAATAACCGATAAGGGAATAAAACGTAAAAGATAAATCGGTACACATTTTTTGTGTGGCGTGTGATAAAAAAAATCAATATATATACAAATTTAACGGGTTTAAAACGCGATTTATTTGCGGTAAATTGAAGTTTTATTAAAATGTTCACATTTTTCCCATTTTCACATTTTTCCAAGGTGTAAGATTTGAAATTATGTTATAATATTTACTACTAGCTTCCGCCCGCGGCTTCGCCCGCGTTGTGTTGACAAAAGGTAGGTATGTTCTTTCTCAGGGTCTAAAGATTGGCTGTGCCAAAATTCCCCGCGTAACAGATAGACAGACAGAGTTACTTTCGCATTTCTAATATTAGTAGGGATGAATAATATAGAATTTCGAATAAATTATATTTACCGATTTATTTGAATTAGTTTGTTGCCTGTTTTCAATAATTACATTTTGAACTATTTTTTTTTCAGATATTCCTAGACATTGCAACGCCATCTAGTCGCCAACTTAGTAACGTGATAACATAATATTTCATAACAACAAATTGGTCTCACAAATACCCATTTCACTCATAATTAATCTTCTTATATATAAAAATGAATCGCAAAATGTGTTGGTAAGCGCATAACTCGAGAACGGCTGAACCGATTTCGATAATTCTTTTTTTATTATATTCCTTGAAGTACGAGGATGGTTCTTATGTAGAGAAAACGTAAACATGTACCACGGGCGAAGCCGGGGCGGACCGCTAGTCTTATATATAAAAATGGATCGCAAAATGTGTTGGTAAGCGCATAACTCGAGAACGGCTGAACCGATTTCGATAATTCTTTTTTTATTATATTCCTTGAAGTACGAGGATGGTTCTTATGTAGAGAAAACGTAAATATTATGTACCACGGGCGAAGCTGGGGCGGACCGCTAGTAATGAATATAATAATACAAAGCATGATAAAAATAAATATACACACAATTTGAAAATTTCAAAATATATAACTTTTGAAAAAAAGAAAATAAATACGAAGAATATTTGACGCAGGACTAAGCGAAAGAAGTCACAGGCAAAAGCTAGTATTCTATAATTCTGTAAAATATAAACAATTAAAAACTATACTATACAACGATAAAATCACTACTTTCAAAATACTGTTTACTGAACACAGAAAAATAGATTATTCATAAAAAAATACATAATTTATACTATAAAATACGAGGAAGCATGTATGTTTGTAACTCTTTCACTTCAAAACGGCTCATCTTTATAGATATAACTTTAACTGAAAGAGAGATTATACCCTGGATAACCTCATATTTTATTACTAGCTGTAACCTTCCTCGATAAATGGGCTATCTAACACCTAAAGAATCATTCAAATCGGACCAGTAGTTCCTGAGATTAGCGCGTTCAAACAATCTCTTCTGCTTTATAAATTAGTATAGATAATCCGGGTACCAAGCAAGAGTAATATGCTTACTTTAGTATTTTTTTTTTATAATTTAATAAAATAATTAAATTTTGCAATCACAACGTTATATAAAACCATAGTAACACGGGCTGATATCAAATTTCACTAACTTACAGGTTTTTACAAAAACCTTACTCAAGTTAATTAAAAATAATATATAGCTAAAACTATAGCATTTATTCTCTCTTTAGTAATATCCTCTTTATATAAAACTAGCGGTCCGCCCCGGCTTCGCCAGTGGTACATATTTCGCAATAAAAGGTAGCCTATGTTCTTTCTCACGGTCTAAAGATTATCTGTGCCAAATTTCATCAAAATCGGTCCAGTAGTTTATGCGTGAAAACCATACATATATACAAACCTTTCCTCTTTATAATATTAGTATAGATATCCTATTTGTGAACCAACATGTTTAATCTATACTGATATTATAAAGCTGAAGAGTTTGTTTGTTTGTTTGAACGCGCTAATCTCGGGAACTACTGGTCCGATTTGAAAAATTCTTTCGGTGTTAGATAGCCCATTCATCGAGGTAGGCTATATATCATCGCGCTACGACCAACAGGAGTGGAGCTACGCGGGTGAAACCGCGGAGCGCAGCTAGTTAAATATAAATATATTGCAATTAAATTAAAGTCTATAAAATGTTTCAAAATAATCAAAACAAATTATATTAGCCGAATAAATATCGTCTCTATCTTTTTATACATTTACTAGCTTTCCGCCCGCGGCTTCGCCCGCTTTGTCTAAAACATAATCAATTATATACTAAAACCTTCCTCTTGAATCACTCTATCTATTAAAAAAACCGCATCAAAATCCGTTGCGTAGTTTTAAAGATTTAAGCATACATAGGGACATAGGGACAGAGAAAGCGACTTTGTTTTGTACTATGTAGTGATTGTTTTACCCCCATTTTTAACTTACCTCCTTTTTACTCCGTTTAAGAGCAAATTTAAAAAGTTTTCTAATTCTAGTAGTTTGGACTTTGCATTGCTATGTTTATCTATAAATGTCTTCCTTTTTATATACTTAAAATGTAGGGTCAAACGAACATATGAAAATCACAATTTTCGAAATAACCTTATTATTCATTTAATTGCTTCACCAAAACCGTATATTTTATTTACATAATATATTACCTGTTTAATTATTTTTTAATTACCACGCCCGTAAATAATGCCTTACCTGAAACAAAATAAAATCATAAATTACAATATAATCAATTATATTATTAAATTTAATTAAACTAACTAAGTATACCCCGCGGTTTTACCCGCATTGCTCCGTCATTTAATATAGCCTAAAGCCTTCCTCGATGAATGGGCTATTTAACATCGAAAGAATTTTTCAAATCGGACCAGTAGTTCCTGGGATTAACGCATTCAAACAAGCAAACTCTTCAGCTTTATAATATACTAGCTCTCCGCCTGCGGCTTCGCCCGCGTTTTCAAAGAAAAACCCGCATAGTTCCCGTTCCTGTGGGATTTCCGGGATAAAACCTATCCTATGTGTTAATCCAAGTTACCCTCTATATGTGTGCTAAATTTCATTGTAATCGGTTCAGTAGTTTTTACGTGAAAGAGTAACAAACATCCATACATCCATACAAACTTTCGCCTTTATAATAGTATTAAGATATTAGATAGATTGATAATATCAAAATAATACTTTAAATTGCCTACACTAATTGGATAATTTAATTATTTTTAACCCTAAAATTCCCGTTTACAAAACATAGTTCAATATTTTATTAATATTGCAATTTTTTAATATCTGTGGCGTTAAATTACTGTCCAATAAACAATTATTTAACGTTTACTGTATCATCAATTTTAGTTTTTCGTACTGTAGCAAAATTTCGTATTTAACTATGATCTTATATATAAAATTCTCGTGTCACAATGTTAGTCTGCATACTCCTCCGAAACGGGTGGACCGATTCTCATGAAATTTTCTGTGCATATCGGGTAAGTCTGAGAATCGGCCAACATCTATTTTTCATATGTACCACGGGCGAAGCCGGGGCGGACCGCTAGTTTTTATATAAATCATTCTTTATGTTATTATTTAAATAGATATCACTATCACTACATTGTATAAAACAAAGTCGCTTTCTCTGCCCCTATGTCCCTTTGTATGCTTAAATCTTTAAAACTACGCAACGGATTTTGATGCGGTTTTTTTTAATAGATAGAGTGATTACAGATGAAGGTTTTAGTATATAATTTATTAGGTTTTAGACAAAGCGGGCGAAGCCGCGGGCGGTAAGCTAGTAAGTAATAATGTGTCATATAACGGATATCTTTTTAGCATGTAATAATCATATATCTTCGAAAGATCATTAAACCCAGTCATTACGAACAATTCAATACTTTCACATCAGTTAAAGACCTAACAAAGGTCTGAATGCACTAAAACAGGTTCCGAGCTAAGCCCTAACGGACACCCATCCCGGATCCGACCGCGCACAAAAATACATCATTTGAATCAGCTGACCCAAATATAGGTTACTAGCGGTAAAGATACGGTACTTAACGTTCACGCTACTCGCCAACAGATGGCGCTGTAACAAAATGGAAAAAGATTCAACTTTTTTCTTAATTTATCTATTAGGTGCTATTAGTTTATTGTATTCTAGCGCTTTCGATAGCAATATGGGTCAAAGATAAGGGCACTTCAATCATTGTATCTAATATATGTTTATCGTTTTGTATTGTTTATATCGAGAATGTATATTAGACGATTATTGCATGTCATTGTTGTAATGTGCTTGAGTGTACAGATTTTGTATAGAATAATATATCAAATCATAATATTGTTACACAGAACTAATAACACAAATAAGAAGAAATCAGGTCGTATTTGTTCTTAATATATATGTCATATTTTAACGTACTTTTTTGTTTCAGAGTATGCTGTGAATACAGTGGCGATGTGGATAATGAAAAAACAAGTTAATTTAATTATTACATGCTCATCGAATGCAAATATGTTTAGTTTCTTATAGTTATATATTATTTATTAATAAGTAATTTCTAAGTACATTTACAAAAATACATGTTAATTGCCTATTTGCGTTAGTGCAAGATTCTCCCAGTTTGTTCTAAAATAACACAGTACTTTAAAATTTATACGTCTTTATATTTTTGAAGTGAAACTTCTTTATCGGGGTTGGAAAAAATTTAGTGTAACATTTTTTCGTTACGCGTGACATTTTTCCGTTACGCGCCATCTTTTTCTTATCCGTACCACGCGTGATTCGTATTTCTGTAAAGTTGCATAAGTATAGTAAATTATTTTTTTGAAAAATAAAGTCTTAAACAAGTTTCACTTCTTACGTGTGTACACTAGTACATACGCACACTTTTTTTTATTCTAAGATTTATTGTTACCAGCAGTATATTTCAATAAAGCAAGAAACTATCCATTCAAGAACATTTATCATATTATTTATTCATTCATTCATTAACTTAACGACAATTTGTGCATTGAAAAACATCAACATCAAAATATACCCATTAAGGTTCATTCAGAAGTGAAGGTTCGTATAGAAGTACCGTTGCATTATTAGTACCGCCACTCGTCAATAGATGGCGTTTATTTTCAATTAGTCGTATGCATAATATTCGTAGTTGTCGATGCATTACCGAGTAATCTATTACTTGGGTCAACAGACTAACTGTAGTTGGTAATAATTAATGTTAGCTGAGTTGGTTCACGCTGTATTATGTGTTATTTGTATGAATATAGTGTTTAGGAATAGTAATGTATGTAATTTTAAATAAGTTGCGTTGTTCTGTGAAATCCTAAATAATACATAAGTTTCAACTTAAAAGATTATTTGAAACAGGAATTGATGTTCGAAATAACTATATTAATAAAGGACTGATTATACATTTAACAAATATACCTATTAAAATTTGATTTGAAAAGTAATTCAGATATAAAAAAAAATATATGTAAAAAGTAGGCATCTCTATAATATTATAATACTTATCTGGCCGTAAGTTCTTGAAATTTTACTGTGAAAGATACATATATTCAAGAGGGATTGCGAGGACCTACATAAATCGAAATAATACAAAAACAAAATGGCTGCCTCTTGTAAGTAAAATCTTCAATCTTTTTCTCTTTAAGCTATATCGAGTGGGGTTCCAAAGTGAAGAATTTTAAAAGGTATTTCATGGGTTTAAGGGGCGGTTTTATCGCCTGATAATGTCCCTGGTAACCTATTTGACACTTTTTGATGTTAATTTTCATACATTAATTGTCATCTGCTGGGTGGAACCGTTAAACAAAGAGAAGCAAGTACCTATAGTAATTCTAACTGACAGGTAAGTTTAACAGAAGAAAATATCAGGAGTTTGAAATTCATCCTTTAGCACGTTTTATTTTATTTTTATCTAGTTTTTAAGATATTTCTGTTAACATGGTTTGTTTAATTTGCTTTGCAATGCATAAACTCAAACTATTTTACCCATAAAATTCATTTAACAATATGTAATCACTACATACCTAGTAAAAAACGTCGCTTTCTCAGTCCCTATGTATGCTTAAATCTTTAAAACTACGCAACGGATTTTGATGCGGTTATTAATAGATAGAGTGATTCAAGAGGAAGGTTTTAGTACATAATTCTAGATATGTAGATTTTAGATAAAGCGGGCGAAGCCGCGGGCGGAAAGCTAGTACATAATATACTTGACATATTCTTTTTTGCCTGTTTTATGTGATTTATTCAACAATCAAGACAATCTATATATATATATATATATATATATAAAACTCAAAGGTGACTGATATAGTGATCTATCAACGCACAGCCCAAACCACTGGACGTATCGGGCTGAAATTTGGCATGCAAGTAGATGTTAGGACGTAGGCATCCGCTAAGAAAGGATTTCCCGAAATTCTTGCGGGAACGGGCAAAAACGGGGATGCACGTACAAAGTCGTGGGCGGAAGCTAGTATTAATATATTATTTGTTTCAGTTTACGTTCCAGAAAGCAGAATACCAAAAGGATGAGTATAGAGTATACTATACTCAAACTTATTAAATAAGTTTCTCCCCACATAAGCTTTTATCTTACTAGTTTATACGTAATTCCGCTTGACTGAATAGTTGTTGAGCCGGAAGGTGAATCCATACTAATATGTATTATAAATGCGAAACTGTCTGTTACTCAATCACGCTTAAACTACTGAACCAATTTGCATGAAATTTGGTATGGAGATATTTTGATACCCGAGAAAGGACATAGGCTACCTTTTATTGCGAAATAATAATATGTACCACAGGCGAAGCCGGGGTGGACCTCTAGTTTGTAAATAAACTGCTTTTGACATAAATTTACATAGCTATAATATATTTGACCGCCTTGGTACAGTGGTTGACGCTTGAGCGTAGAACCGAGGGGTCCTGGGTTCGATTCCCGGTGGAGACGAAGAAAAAAACATGTGTCGGTCTGGCAGGACACAGAAGGCTGACCTACTTGTCCCTAAATAAAATCGATCAGTGAAACAGATGTATGCATAATACATCTGCCCCTTACCCCACTTGGGGACATGGGACTTCACTTCTTATAATATACTAGCGGTCCGCCCCGGCTTCGCCCGTGGTACCTACATGTTTAAACTATCCTATCTCTCAAGTTGGATCGAACTGCACATGGTGTGCGAATTTTATTACAATCGGTTAAGTGGTTTAGGAGTCCATTGAGGACAAACATTGTGAGACGAGATTTATATATATTAAGATTTATCAGACTGTTGAAGAAAAGTTATGTATAAAAGCGTATATGTTATAACAAACTCATAGCCGGAAAACCCACTTTTGACTGTAAAACTAAAAACGTTTTTGACCAACGCCTTCTGACACTGATTTTTACAGGCAAATGTGTTTTTGACCGTCAATAAGTTTAAACGGTAACATATTAATGTCTGTATATTTATTTAGAACCTTTGTATCTAATGGTGCATTTACACATTCGATTTCGCTATTCGCTATTCGTCACTAGACCACGCGAACCACTATTCACACATTCGTCTTTCCTTTTAATAACATCCGATAAACCATTCTTAACACGAATACGCGAATCTCCTTTATTTATTTATCTTTGGGAAACAAAGAATACAGAGTTTCACATATAAGTCAAATTTCCATCATATAAAAAAACGAATAGCAACTGTGTAGTGATTACATATGCGTGTTCTTTAACCGCTTCGCTATTCGTACGAATGTGTAAATGCACCATTATGGTACCAATAGACTACTCACTAGTCACTACAGTACTACACCATAGATTTCGAGCAAAAATAATAACGCGATTGACATGCGGTCTTCTATTGAAAAAAATATCGTTTGGCTTCTTATAATTCTATTTTTGTTTTATTTTTATAATATTTTTTGCAGATATCTTGCATAGATACGCCTCCGAGGAAGGGATCGTGGGTTATATCGCATTCCTTCCGACCAAAAACCCACTGTGTTCCGTCGAGCCGCTTATGATGGGGCGACCCCAAGGCGACCCCATCAGCCTGATATTTCAACACTATTGAATAGACTGTTTGACTGTATTTACACACATACTTTTTTTGACCAATAGCTTCAATCAAATCATAAATGAATCCGAACCAGAATAATATAATCTACAAACTAATTGATAAAATAATTAAGCAACGTGTTATGCGTAGAAGGTAACGTATTTACATAAATGTGGTTCTGACAGATGTCAACATCGTATAGGCAGCTGTCACTCGCACTATGCTGTAGGGCAAATAGGTATAACGTTTTTTTCGATCTTTGTTGTGTCGGAGAAAACACGTGCCATTGAGATTTTTGTTAATTAACTTGTTGAGAACACTCTTTTTTAGTGTAAACTGGTAGTGATAACCAAATTTGTGATTGTCTCTATATATATATATTGGGGTAAGCGTTTATTTACTAACTTTCCTCACCCATCATGAATCCTGATCCTCCCGACCCTGGTAAACCTCCTGACATCCAGGGTGAGGTGATGGAAGCGGAGCACACAAGTAATAAGAGACAACGGTCAGAGCCATCCGTTGCTGATACAGATATGATCCCGTCTAAAAGACATGTTACAGTTAATAACTACGCGATCGCATCCTCTCAAAGTTCATATGTGGATCCCATTCTATCTAATCCCATTACATATTCCGACAATGACAGTGGTCCCTTTATTGTCTATGTGTCCCGTACAGAGGCCGATCCTGCGGCGGGTTTAACCATCAGACCGATCAAATTTGGATCTTTCCTTTACAACAATCGTGTAGCTAACATAGCCAAGGATGGAGTTAAAGCTATTGGGCGTAATAAAATTTCTGTAAAATTCAATACCGCTTGTGACGCAAATAATTTTATAAATTTCCCCCCTCTTAAAGATTCAAATTACCAAGCCTCCATTCCAACTTTTCACATCACTCGTATGGGTATTGTCAAAGGTGTCCCTACGGAGTGGTCTATGGAAGAATTTATCAGCCATGTGGATTTCCCAGGTGGAAGAGGCAAAATATTGAAAGCCAGACGGCTTAATAAAAAAATTAGAATAGATGGTGTTACTTCATGGTCACCATCTCAAACCGTTGTTTTGACCTTTCAGGGCCAAGTTCGCCCAGACAGAATTTACTGCCTTTTTAATTCCATGCCAGTAGAGGTATACCAATACCCTACAGTTCAATGCTATAAATGCTGTCGGTTTGGACATGTACGCGATCAATGCCGCTCCAAGGAACGCTGTTTCAAATGTTCACAGGCCCACTTGGGTGACTCTTGTCCAACTCTAGAATCTAATGCAACATGCCTTCACTGTACTGGTAAGCATTATGCAACCGATAAGAAATGCCCTGAGCAATCCAGACAAAAGGCCATTAAGCAATTAATGGCATCCGAAGGGATATCATTTGAGGAGGCTTCTAAAGTCATCCCATCAACACGTAGGTCCTACGCTGAGAATACCCAGATTCAGAATACATTATCTGTGAACTCCCAAAGCCTCCCCTCTTCCCAATTTAACCCTCCTATCCAATCAACTCCTAATATTTCATATAGAAAAACTGTCACTCAGACCCCACGTTCCCGCGCCCCTCTTGGTAAGTCTTATGATAAGGCTGTACATCAATCCATCATCCGTGAACCCTCCTCCTCCCTTTCCAATGGTTGTGCTTTCCCTAATACAGGCTCTTCTCCTCCTTTTGATGAACATCTTCTTAATATGTGTTTGTCATTTATAGAAACTTTACTCTCTTACCCCCACCAGTTACCGTCCAACGTTGCCCAAAGACTATCCCGCTTCACATCAATTCTTAATTATGGATCTAGTGTTTCTACAATGGAACGCTCAGAGTATCCGTCCCAAGAAGCATGAGATTTCCGATTTGATAACCAATCATAAACCTCTGGTTCTTGCTATCTCAGAGACATGGTTATTGCCCGGTTCTCGCTTTAGGGTTCCAGGGTATTCCTGTCTTAGAGATGACAGAGCTGATGGTTATGCTGGCTGCGCTCTGATCTTGAATAACAGTATTTCCTTCTCACACATTTCACTTCCCCACCATGGCTGTAACTTTAATGCAGTTGCAGCTAGAGTTGCTAATATTTCCGTCTTATGTGTTTATATCCCTCATCCCCATTCTAGTTTTATTCCTGAGCTTTCCCTAATCATCTCCTCTCTCCCTCCTCCGATCCTTATTATGGGTGACTTTAACGGGCACCATACTTCTTGGGGTTCGTACATGTGCGACTCCTTTGGATACCTTTTGGTTGACCTCTTTGAAGATCTGAATATGTGTATTATTAACGATTGTCTACCTACACGGAGAGTCTCCCCAGTACAAAACCCTAACACTGTAGTGGACTTAACTATTTGTTCTTCCATTTTAGCTCCTTCCTTTTCATGTTCTACACTTTCCTCTACCCATGGCAGTGATCATTTTCCAATTCTCATCTCCTGCTCCCGCATAGTCCATGTTCCCACTAGAACATTTCCACCTTTGCTCAAATTTAAATTAGGTAATGCTGACTGGGAGAAATTTACTAACTCCCTTGAGTCCAAAATAAGTAACCTCCCAAATGCATCTCTTGAGAATTGTCTGGAATGTTATTCCCTTTTCGTCAACTGTCTCGATGCCACTGCTTCCGAATCCTTTCCGTTGAAATCCTATTCCACATCGTCTATTAAGAAGCTATCTCCTCCCTGGTGGGATCAAGAGTGTACTAACGTGGTTAAAGAGCGTAAAGAAGCCGAATTAAATTATAATTCCATTATGTCGAATGAGAACTTTATTCATTATAAGAAAGTTGCAGCACGCGCTAAACGGCTGCTATCTAAAAAGAAGAAAGAGGGCTGGATTCGATTCTGTGAGAACTTATCTCCCAAAACACCACCATCACTGATGTGGAATAGTATTCGGCGTTTCCGTGGAGCTTTAAATGATAAAAATAGAATATCCAACAATTCAGATATTTGGATTGATGATTTTATTGACAAACTATCCCCACCATTTGTTCCCTCTTTTGACCATTTTCCTTGTCCTCCCCATAATATAGTATCGCACGACAGTATGGATTGCCCTTTCACCTTGCAAGAACTTATTACGGTTCTTGACGGCTTAAAAGACTCATCCCCTGGGGTTGATGGTATACCATATTCTTTTCTTTGCAAATCTGGCGATCAGACTAAATCTTATTTTCTAAATTTAATTAATATCTTCTTTTTACACGCTATCATGCCCGATTCTTGGAAAACACAGCTTATTATCCCTATTCCTAAACCCGGCAAGGATCCTCTTAGCCCCAATTCCTATAGACCAATCGCACTGTCTTCTACCTTAGCCAAAATCTCTGAACACCTTATTAAAAATCGCCTGGAGTGGCTTGTCGAAAATAGGGGCCTCCTATCTAGTTCTCAATTTGGCTTTAGAAAAGGCTTAAGTGTGCTGGATAGTCTTAGTATTTTAACCACTGACATACGCTCCTCTTTTCACAACAAACAGTACCTAGTGGGTGTATTTTTGGATGTAGTTTCAGCGTACGATAATGTTCTTCTTCCAGTGCTCAGACAGAAAATGTTACAGCTGAGTTTGCCTGAGAGGATGATACATTTCATCTTCAACTTATTAATGTTGAGGACAATACAGGTGCGCTCTTCTAAAGATACATCTACTAGACTTATATTCAAGGGACTCCCTCAGGGTTCCGTTTTGAGTCCATTACTATATTCTATCTACACCTGGGATTTGGATAAAGCTATCCCATCTTATTGTAGTGTTTTGCAATACGCAGATGATATAGCGCTATATGCTTCGTCAGAGAATATGGATGTGATTACCTTCAGACTTAACAGTGCTTTAGCTTATCTGGAGAATTGGATGAACGATCACGGCTTGTCACTATCGCCCGGCAAAAGCAATGTAGTTGTGTTCACAAAAAAACGTTTGATACCACAGCCAGTTATACTACTTGAAAACTCCTCAATCCCGGTAGTCAACAAGATTAAATTTCTAGGGGTGGTGCTTGACCAAAAGTTGAATGGTATGGCTCACACTAACTACATTTCTCAAAAGTGCGAGAAGGGTATCAATGTTTTACGCTCCTTATCTGGTGTTTGGTGGGGATCACATCCATATTGTCAAAAACTAGTATATAATGCTATCATTCGGAGTCATTTGGATTATGCGTCGTTCATATTAGAACCTTGTAATAAGACAGCTATAGTAAAATTGGATAGAATTCAATACAAATGTCTGCGAATCATTATAGGGGCTATGAAGTCTACCCCAGTCAATGCCCTCCAGGTGGAATGTGTTGACCCTCCCTTACCTCTCCGCCGGCAATATCTGGCAGACAAATATTTCTTTCGGCTAATTCAATTATCTTCCCATCCCCTTCTCCCTAAAATCCGTAATCTCCTTCACATGCTCACCTTAAATAATCTCCGTCGTCCATCTGATTTTCCATGCCTACTTAAAAGCCTTATTAAATTTAATCGCCTCCCGGATCCAACATGCCAATTTAGTATCCATCCTTTATATTCAACTCCGTTTCATGCTTTAGTTTTTAACCCCAACCTTAGTTTGAGTTGTGGTATTCAAAAATATGCTCCCGATTCTAATGTTGCTTTTAATTTTATGGTTGCCTCTCACTGGCGTGGTTATAATCTTTTTTTCACGGATGCATCAAAAGTGGCAAAACATCTTGCTGTAGGGGTTGCTGTATGGCACCATAATTCTAACACTATTTTACAATTTAAATGTCCCCCTCAATCCTCTGTTTTCACAGGTGAAGCCACGGCTATCCTGGAGGCTCTGAATTTTATCAACTCTCATAATCTCCAAAATTCTGTAATCTTTTCAGACTCTCTCAGCTGCCTTCAGACTATTACTTCTAACCCTTTCCGTTCTAAGTCTAAATTTCCTATTATCTTTCTTATTAAATCCACACTTTATGACTGTTTCAGGAAAGGACTTCAAGTAGATCTAGTACACATTCCTAGCCATTCTGGTATTATAGGCAATGAGAAAGCTGACGTTTTGGCTAAATCAGCCATCCAACATGGTACTCTCGAACATTACTACAATTATGCCCATGATCTCTCTTCTCTTTCTAAGGATCGTTTGGATTATACATGGAACAGTCAGTGGAAAAATTCTACTAAAGGGAAATTTTATAGAGATATTCAACCCTCAATTCCATGTAAGCCCTGGTTCTTCCGTTTCCCTAATATAGACAAGCCTACTGTTTCCACCATTTGCCGCCTCCGTTTAGGTCACAATACCACTCCTACCCATTTATTTAAAATTCATGTCCGTGATCATTCTATCTGTGAGTGTGGTATAGACGAGGGAAGTTACGATCATTTATTCTTTGTTTGCCCAAAGCTTCGTATCTCACTTCTGGATATCCTCCCCCCAGATGTTCCCCTCCCTACTAATTTTAAGTGTTTACTTTGTCTTGTCCCTACCTCATTTGTCAATATCCTATCAAAATTTATCAATTTTAACAATCTAAAATTTTGAACCCCATCCAAGTACCTATATCTATTTTATGTTATGCTTTTGTGATGTGTTGTGTTGTCTATAACTAATATTTGTTCTTTGTCAGGTTATACAGCTCCATGTAAGAAATCTATGAGTAAACAAAACTGAACCATCTCAATCGTGATTTTTCCTTAGCACAGAGTATGCTTAACATGAGCATTAACTTAAACTGACCATCCGATCAAAACTTGACATTGGCAGAATCCGTCCTCACTGGGATCGGGAGTTGCCATTTGCTAAAAAGAAGAAGAAGAAATAGGTATAACGACTATAGGTACAAGGCAACGAAATATTAGAGGTAATATTCGATTAACTAATAGACTAGGAAAGTTATTACGATTTATGTATTAACTAGATTTCCGCCCGCGGCTTCGCCCGCGTTTTCAAAGGAAAGCATAGTTCCCGTTCCCGTGGGATTTCCGGGATAAAACCTATCCTATGTGTTAATCCAAGTTACCCTCTATATGTGTGCTAAATTTCATTGTAATCGGTTCAGTAGTTTTTACGTGAAAGAGTAACAAACATCCATACATCCATACATCTTTACAAACTTTCGCCTTTATAATATAATATTAAGATTTCAAATCATTAAACACATTAAGATCATAGGTCATTCGAAATATACAATTTACTTTGATCCTTGAAATCCTTTTTGCAATTAAATAATTATATACAACTTTCTTAACTGAGCTTATTAATTCGTTTAAATTGTTAATTTATGACGACAGCAATATAAGGTAAGGTAAAGAAAGCACTCACTGTGAGCTTTGCACCGAACAGAGCGTCGAGCATTCGCACGAACGTAAATGCTCGAGATAAAGCTCGAACTGCTCTATTAGTCTAGTCACTAGTGTATACGCACCCGAAAAATTATAAAATAAATAAAATAAAAATAAAATAACATTTATTTGCCAAAAACATGGTACAGAGAGGTGTGAAGAGATAATTGTTCAGCATGTTTCGCTTTGTATAAAGCATGCAAATATATGCGTAAAACAGATAGGTACTAGATCTAATACACTACACATGCATATTATACAATCGAATTAGCAATTATCATTTAAGGTCAAAAAATTCTTTTAGGCTATAAAAACAATTAATAATCAGCCATTTCTTTAACTTATTTTTAAACACATTCAATGTATGGTTTCTTATGCATTTAGGAACATGGTTAAAAATTTTAATAAGCATAATAGGTCCACTTTTAGAGAAAAGCGCAGTTTTACAACGAGGCATAATTAGTTTGTCAGGATCTCGAGAGGGAACAATACTCACGTCAGCCGCTTTTGTGAAATATTGGGGGTGTTTTTTAACAAAGACACAACACTCCAGTATGTACATAGAGGTCAGTGTCAGAATATTTAATTTTCGGAATAGTGGGCGACAGCTTTCTAGCGGCCCAACCCCGCAAATAGCTCTTATACATTTTTTTTGTGCCAAGAATGCTCTATTCATACTTGTTGAATTGCCCCATAATATAAGTCCGTATCTTAGTATAGATGACACATAGCCATGGTATGCGGTAAGAGCAATTTTTTCTGAACTTATGGTCCTTAAACGGCGTAAGGCGAACACAAATTTGTTTATACGCGAACAGAGATGATTAATATGTGATTTCCAATTACAATTGCTGTCCAATATAATGCCTAAAAATTTTATTTCATCAACTTCTTCCAATATAATGTCTTTATAAATTAAATTAATGTCACATTTTCTTTGTTTGTAATTATGGAACTGCATTACTTTCGTCTTTGCTAAGTTAGCCGTCAAGTTGTTTATTTCTAACCAGTCAATTATTCTATTCAATGTCAATTTTAAATTATGATTACATGTCAAATCCGAAGTTACATTAGGTATAGTCACAGAAATGTCATCAGCATAAAGGGTACATTTGTAGTTAGTTACGTTTGGTAAGTCGTTAATATAGAGTAAGAAGAGAAGCGGTCCAAGCACGCTTCCCTGAGGTACACCTGGACTGTTGAGTCTGGAGGTTGATCGTATAGTTTTTACTTCTGGACCAGCACCACTACATGCAATCTCGACACATTGCATACGATTGATGAGATAGGATTTTATCCAATTTAATGAGGGACCTCTTATTCCATACATATCACACTTATTTAGAAGGATACTATGGTTAACACAATCAAATGCTCTACTCATATCAAAAAATATGACCGTTGCGCTAGTACCACTATCAATATTTTCTAGAACGCTCTGTATAAGCTGGTATGCTGCTAGTGTTGTGGACTTTCCTTTTTGAAAACCGTTTTGTTCATGTTTTAGTATCGAGAATTTATTTAAATAATCTATTAGTCTTTTATGCATTATTTTTTCGAATATTTTAGAAATTATTGGAATAAGTGTTATAGGTCTATAATTATTAATGTCATTTTTATCGCCTTTTTTGTGAATCGGTTTTACAATTGAGTATTTCAGTCTATCCGGAAAAATACCTTCATCAAATGATAGATTAATCAAGTATGTCAATACATTAGCAATAAGATTAATACATAATTTAATAATAAAAACACATATCTCGTCATATCCCACTGAATTTGTATTTTTTAACGAGTTAACTACTTGAATAGTTTCAGTCTCGGTACAGGGGAAAAGAAACATAGTCGCTTCTCTGGGCTCGATGCCTAGTTTGCAGCTTGCTTCTGGGGATACATGCTTAGTGTAGTATTCTTTAAATGAATTTGCAATATGTTCCGGTTTCGTAAGCGTTATAGAGCCAGAGTTAATACATTCTAGGTAATTATGAATTTTTATTTCTTCTACTTTGTCACTTATAATATTCCAAGTAGCTTTGCATATATTGTTCGCTTTACTAAGGTAAGAACAGTTTTGATTCATTTGGGAGTTCTTAATACATTTTTTGAGCAACTTATCATATTTTTTAAAAGTTACATAACATTTAATATTACTAGCTTTTCGCGTAGTCAAAGGAAAGGAGAATGGGCATTTTACTATGGAAGTTGGGCCTGAATACTTGAGTTGGACCAATACACATGAGATATTAATTTTATAATAGATCATAACACATACATAACGGGAAAAATATATATAAAAAAATAATCAACCGGGTTTTTGTACAGTCACATCAAGTTTTATTACTTTGTGTATAATATTTTTTGCAATTAATAACTGTTGCAAGACAATGACAATATCTTTATGTTACTCCTATTCACTTTCACTTACAAAGACGTACTAATCTGAAGCCTTCTAATAACCAAAATAATTTGGAAAATCCAAAAGTGCACGCCTCATAATTTTTTTTTAATAAATATTTATTAATTATTATATTTGTTTATTTAATAACAATTAAACCACATCGAATCAGACCCTGAAAAATGAAAGGGTTCTATTCCTGAGCATACTCAAGCGTAAGAGAAAAAAAAAACTCGATTAGTAAAGTATTTCGGTCGCTATCGTGTTAACAAGAAAAAGGATCCGCACATACAGACACACGGACGTCCAAATACAGAACTTTTTTCAACTGTTTTTTAACTAGTTTAAATAACAAAAATGACATCAAAAATATCATGAACGTTAAAAATAGTGTTTTTTCTTAATATGTGTGTGTATGTATTATCTTACAAGTGCAATGTATGATACATAAAGACATTTTAAGTTTGAAAAATCAGATGTTTTGCGCGAAGTGACAGTAGTACCCACCTCAACGCTTCGCTTATGAGGCGTGCAATACACTAATATTATGTTTTGTAACAGGTACCTATACCATTTTTATTATAATTCAACGTAGTTAGACGTTTTTTATGGTTAAACTCAGTCACTCCAGTGACATTTAGGTTTATATTTACTTCACTAGAATTAAAAACACCGTTATTGTGCGCAAAATAAATAAAACTTTTTGCCTTGACTGTACAAGAACCCGGTCGATTTATTTTTTTATTTTATTTTTTTCGGAAGGTATGTGTAATGATCTATCACAAAAACAATATTTCGTGTGTATTGGTCTTAGCCCAAGTTTCAGGCCCAATTTGCCCATTCTCCTTTCTATTAAAGGAGTTGTTTCGCCGCCGTAAACATAATATGTCACCGTCTAGCCTCCAGACAAAATAATATTATAAAATGCGTTACGACGAGAAAGAAGTAAAACAATATAGTAAGGATATTTTCAATATTCAATTATTTTATTAATTAAAAGATCTGGTAACAACGAATTACGATTTATTGGCTTTTATCGATCGAGGTTATATTAAGGTAAATAATAATAATTTTAATTACAGAATAGCCTGAAAACTAATTGCTCTAGTTTAAGGTCCATATTTTTAATAGTTATTATTTTCAACCAAGAGGATAATCCAACAAACCAAAATTCATTCAGCCGTTCTTTAGTTACAAATGGTGTGTCTAACACGACTTTTTTATACATAGAAGACTATATTTCCGCCCCCGGCTTCGCTCGCGTTTTCATAGAAAAACCCGCATAAGTAGTTCCCGTTCCTATGGGATTTCCGGAATAAAAAGTAGCCGATGTATTATTCTGAGTCTTCAGCTACTTACATACCAAATTTCATTGTAATCGTTTTAATAGTATTTGCGTGAAAAAGTAACAAACATCCATCCATCTGTCCACCTTCACATACTTTCGCATTTATAATATACTAGCTTTCCACCCGCAGCTTCGCCCGCGCAGTCAAAGAAAAACCCGCATAGTTCCCGTTCCCGTGGGATTTCCGGGATAAAACCTACCCTATTTATCGGGATAAAAAGTAGCCTATGTCCTTTCTCGGATATCAAAATATCTCCATACCAAATTTCATGCAAATTGGTTCAATATAGTTAAGGCGTGATTGAGTAACAGACAGACAGACAGAGTTACTTTCGCATTTATAATATTAGTATGGACTAGCTTACCGCCTATGGCTTCACCCACTTTGTCTAAAACCTAATAAATTACATACTAAAAACTTCTAATAAACCTATTAAACCGCATCAAAATCCGTTGCGTAGTTTTAAAGATTGAAGCATACAAAGGGACTTAGGGACATGGAAAGCGACTTTGTTTTATACTATGTAGTGAATTAGGATAATATGTAATATTATATAGATAAGTAGCTTTCCACTTATGGCTTTTCTCGCGTGCACTTAACGTAAATGCGGAATATACATACATATTTTCAACCCCTATTTCTCTTAAATTTCCACGACAAAAAGGTATTTCTTTTATTTTCACAAAAGTTAGTTTTTTTTTAATTTCTAGCAAATGACCCTGTCTGTACATCCTATACTAATATTATAATCCATACTAATATTATAAATGCGAAAGTAACTCTGTCTGTCTGTCTGTTACTCAATCACGCCTAAACTACTGAACCAATTTGCATGAAATTTGGTATGGAGATATTTTGATACCCGAGAAAAGACATAGGCTACCTTTTATTGCAAAATATGTACCACGGGCGAAGCCGGGGCGGACCTCTAGTATAATTTATAAATGCGAAAGTTTGCGAGAATGGATGTATGTTTGTTACTCTTTCATGAAAAAACTACTGGACAGATTTGGTTGAAAGTTTACAGTAATATAGATTTTAGATTATACATCAGAAGAACACATGAGCTATAGAAATATTTGATTTTACACGCGGGTTCGTCCGCGGCTGAAACCGCGCGGCGCAGCTGGTGAAGATATAAAAGAAAAGATATTTTTATAGGTTTTTAAGAACCCAAGAAAATCCAAAACAATATTTAATATAATTTTTGTATATTTGTTCTTAGTTATCTTAACAACAACTGTACCGATTTTTACGAAAAACGGTGAAACAACTGAAACAATTTCACAAGGAAGAATACGCAGCCATAGGAAAGATCGATAACCGCTATTCTTGTGATTTGAAGGT
Organism: Colias philodice; assembly: GCF_061535455.1. NCBI lineage: Eukaryota > Metazoa > Arthropoda > Insecta > Lepidoptera > Pieridae > Colias > Colias philodice. The sequence continues at coordinate 4,464,663 of NC_143113.1, read as the reverse complement.
AACGATAAACTCAAATTTTCAAGTATTTTCCTTATTAGAAGTTTATTTTTCTTATCGTATTATATACGGCTTCTTTTTAAAACAGTGTTATAATCATAAGAATTGATTATCATCATAAGAATGGTAAGAACATTATTTTATTATAATTAAAATTTAAGTGTCAATTTATTACTGAGAACCAAAAACTACACGTTATAGGCATTTCTTTTGTTCTTGCAAATGATAGAAACAATATTACATACAGAAAACCGCGGGTGTCTGCCAGCAGGCATATATTGATTTTAATCCGCAGTACAATGCAGGTAATACTAATGTTTATCCGTATAATTTCAACTCGATTGAATCTATAGTATTTGTGCTTTTAAAAACAATAAACATAATATCATTTTACATTCTCTAATCCATAAGATTTAGTGGATAAGCATCTTAAATATTCATTTATGGAAACCTATGTTTATTCTTTCAATCAACTCTAAAAGTTAAAAATCTTCTTTTCCTCGAAATTCCTTGATAAAAACGTAAAACGTAAACTTCGCACCACTCAATAGATATAGATACGATATAATATTGCTTTGTAGTTAAGTTACTATCTTTGATTTAATCGACTAATGCTTTGTGTATTATAAAAAATTAGAAACACGCAAAACGTAACCGAAGTACCATCCTTAACAATACGCTATAGTGCCGCATTATACTTAAGTTACTATTTTTGATTCAACCCACTAATGCTTTGTGTATAACATTTAGTGTAAATACTTTTATCAGGTAAAACCGCGGTGTATAACTAGCTAGTTTACCTGACGCAGTAGTGCTAGCCGCAGTCGTTATCGACAGGGTGCTAGTCGAGGCGCTGTCATTTGACGTATTCGCTGCATTTGTCATCTCCACGATCCTGTCCACTGCTATCCTGTTCCCTGGCAGTATCCCCGAACTTTCTGCTGGTTGGGGCTCCTCTTCAGGTTCCTCTCTACGCGGGCTCAGCGTGGTCTGACTCAAGTCATTCGCAACTATAACGTTGACAGTCGTCAGGGACTCCATATCTGATTCGCCCTGGACTTGCGAGTTGTCGATGTATACAGCGGCGGAACGCGCGCCCAGAGTCTCCATGACGCTTTCAGCTAAGGAGCGAGTTGATAGCTCGTCCATGTCGATGTCCTGCTTGATGTCAATGATGATCTGGTGCCGCTTGCCGCCGCCGCTCGGGCTCTGCACTTGATGCACGCTCACCTGCGCGTCGCTCCCCTGCGCGACGTGCTGAATCACGTGCGTCAACCCCTCCAGATTATTGCCCGCCATTATAATCAGCCTTATCGGAACTATAAATACACTAAACTAATGAACACTGGTATCACACGGGAGCACTCGTCTTATTTTGGTCACCTACTGCACTGCGCGCAGTTGCAGGGGAAGTAGGTCAGGGGTCGACATCCTCCTAATATTTTTTAGACGTAGATTTGTGCGTGGCTTAACATCTCCTGGCAGTGATAGTTACGACAGGCACTCGGTGTCACATGGGTAGGCGGTCGAGTCGCTACTGTTTTGTTTTCCTACAACTTAGGCATATTGACACAGTGTCCTATATTTAGGCTAGGTCCGCGGACGCGGCCGTCGCACGCTCGTAGCCACTGTGAGGCCTACGAGCCGTAGCGCTACGCCGCGCAGCCTGCTACGCGCGTAGCTCACTTCCGCGTATTGATCTCACGATATCTGGTAGGGGTGGCATTTTTGTGTTTGTTTTCTTTGTTATTGTAATCATAGCGTAGTGATTATAAAACTAATGTGTATTATAATATTATAACGTTATTGTTTTTCTTATCAGCATTGTTATATAAATAGATGTAAATTTTGTACTTAAATTACATTGGACTGAAGTACAGAGCATTTAGATTCCGAATATAATATAACTTGTTTCGTAGATATTATCATTATAAATTAAATATCAAAGAGAAGCATAAATAAATGGTCTCTATCTAAACTACAAACCGATTTTTATTTTTTAAACCGAATTTCCTCCACAGATATCACACTGATATTATACATTATACCTACTCATACCCAACTAAACTAGGGTCGCTCACACTGCTTTTCTTCAAATATCCCGAGACATATCCCTGCTAACTGGCCTCCTTTACACCCATCAATTTTCGCGGACACGTGCATACGCATGCGCACATTCACCACTATATCCATCTCATTCTCTCACCATTCACTATCTCCCTCCAACGACTTCGATCGTTCAGCAATGACGAAAAAGCATATAATCAAATTTATGTAGGGTCCTAGTGTATTATCTAAGTACAGTGCGCAGAAAATATGGCCTTGGTCTACTTTTGAAATAAATTATTATTTTGTACTAGTGTATTACAATAGGGAAGGTTATAGGTAGCTAAATCATAGAGCTAGAAGCAAGAATACTTAAGAATACTTTACGTGTTTAAGACAAACAGTCATAATTAAAAAAAGTGTAGACCTGTATTCTATGTTTATATGTATTCCTTTTAGGGCCAATTTTTCTATCCATGGTTAAAACTTATCCGCCCAATAAAGTATTACACGATAATATTAAAATGTCACCCGTAAACTGTCAAAGACGGGCAATGAATACATTTTTGAAATGGTAGTTACGTTATTCGACGAATAAGTATTAACCAAGGATTGAAAAATCAGCCCTTAATACTGTAACTGTATTCAATGTCTCTAAATGTAATATTTGTGCATTCTGAATATATATTCAACTGCAAATGCAAGTAAGTTGATGTGTAAGTGGTGTGTAAGTAGTCTGAAGTGTAGTTTCTATTACATCAAAATTGTTTCTAAAATGTAATACATTTGACATAAAATATTATTTAAATATATAAATAGGTTAAGCATTTCAACATCAACCTGTTTTGCTGACCGTACATCATTACGCAACTATGATCTAACGTCCCGAATCCAAAACAAGGAAACCTGAGGTAAACAATGTTGTATTTGCATATGATTTTAATGTGATCTAAATTAAATCATTTTTTAAATAAAATACACCAAATACTCCATTTTAATTCTCTAAAAAACGAAAAGAACAAGAATATGCCTTCTAAATTCTAAATTTTAAATTCGATTCCGATATCCTAATTTTTATTATCAACAATCCTAAATAATATTCTTCCTTACATAACTATTATAATATTGAAGATCTTATCGTTATGTATTTCTATAGGTGACTGTTATAAAATACTTATATTAATCTTCTTATATATAAAAATGAATCGCAAAATGTGTTGGTAAGCGCATAACTCGAGAACGGCTGAACCGAATTCGATAATTCTTTTTTTATTATATTCCTTGAAGTACGAGGATGGTTCTTATGTAGAGAAAACGTAAATATTATGTACCACGGGCGAAGCTGGGGCGGACCGCTAGTTATAACAATCGATGCATCACCGTTCGTCACAGACAATGACGTCACAGTTCCAACATGGCCGACTTTGTATGGGACGTCGACAGACGAAAAGCTTCAAATATTTTGCTTTACCTTCGCATCTTTTTTTATATATTGTTAAAATATAGTAAAATAAGAAACTCTTATACAGTATTTGTGTTCATGTAATAAAAATAAATATTTTGACTGGCTTAATATATTATAATTTTTGGATTATCGATTTTGAAAGCTGAAGAAAAATCACTAGCTGTCCTCCCGCGGGATCGCCCGCTTTGTCTAAAACATAACATTTACTAAAACCTACCTGAATCATGCTATTTATTAAAAACTGCATCAAAATCCGTTGAGTAGTTTTAATGATCTAAGCATACGGACGGACAGACAGCGGACTTTGTATATTATGTAACTATAAGATTTAATTTAGATGTACTCTGTACTATACATACAAACTTTCAGATGCACATTATTATTTTGTGAATGAAAATAGTAGCTTAGTTCAGAGAAGTGATTTCAAAGGCGTTTCGCAGAAGTCTGGTTAAATGAAGAGGTTTGACTGCGTTTGAACAGTAAGTGAATATACAGATAGACTACAGTTACAGCTATATAATATATCAGGAACTACTGGTTCCAATTGAAAAGTTATTTTTGTGTTAGATAGTACATATTTTATCGAGGAAGGCTATATCTATATATATATAAAACTCAAAGGTGACTGATATAGTGATCTATCAACGCACAGCCCAAACCGCTGGACGTATCGGGCTGAAATTTGGCATGCAGTAGACGTAGGCGTCCCCTAAGAAAGGATTTTAGAAAATTCATCCCCTAAAGGGGTAAAATAGGGGATAGAAGTTTGTATGAAACTTTTTATTCCTTGGATGTATTTGCATGAAATTTAGCACACATATAGAGGGTAACTTGGATAAACACATAGCATAGGTTTTATCCCGGAAATCCCACGGGAACGGGAACTGTGCGGGTTTTTCTTTGAGAACGCGGGCGAAGCCGCGGGCGGAAAGCTAGTGATATTAATATATAGAGTTATGAGTAATGTAATTAAAATGTTGCAAAAGTAAAAATATCCCCTTTGAAAGCAGATGAAGTTTCATGGGTTGTATCTTGTATGTAATAAAAATGAATGTTTTTCTGTATAAACTATAATCTTATATTAATAATTAATATTATAAAGAAGAGTTTGTTTGTTTGTTTGAACACGAAGGTTTCTGAGTTTGTACAACCAATTTTGTACCAATCTTCGACAGCGTACAAGCGACGCCGGAGTGAACAGCTAGCCTATAAATACTGAGTAATATCGATACATCTAAACTATATAGAATATAGATATGGAAGAAATATTATATACTTTGATTCTTCGTACGAATTGAAGAATTTCAGCAGTAATTGACACGAAATCAATGAAAGAGCGCCGCTAGTGAGGGGAGATTACAATCGACCTTTTTCATCGAGAACCAAAGCTTGTAGGGCGGGGGGTAGGGTTGGCAATACGTTTTAATACGTAATTAATTTATTTTTAATAATTCATTAATATTCATTAATAATGTCTGTACTTTAATAATGTAAGTGTTTTGTTTGAACGCGCTATAATATCAGGAACTATTGGACCGATTTCATAAAAGTTATAACATCTAATATATGTATATTATAAAGGCGAAAGTTTGTAAGGATGTATGGATGTTTGTTACTCTTTCACGTAAAAACTACTGAACCGATTACAATGAAATTTAGCACACATATAGAGGGTAACTTGGATTAACACATAGGATAGTTTTTATCCCGGAAATCCCACGGGAACGGGAACTACTCGGGTTTTCCTAAACATAAACTCGCATAGTTCCCGTTCCCGTGGGATTTCCGGGATAAAACCTATCCTATGTGTTAATCCAAGTTACTCTCTATATGTGTGCTAAAATTCATTGTAATCGGTTCTGTAGTTTTTGCGTGAAAGAGTAACAAACATCCATACATCCATACTTACAAACTTTCACATTTATAACATTAACAGCGCACGCAGCGGCAGTTACACCAGCCTGAAACTTACTTAAGTACTATAATATAATATATAACACAACTATTTGCTGTGTGGCCTTCACTCGCTATAATCGCTTTGTACTACGAACTGAATATCGCGTGATAGTTTCTCCCCATACCATTGTACATCCCCTTTTCACCAGGGGATGTTTTTATATACTATATTTATATAATAAAACTGAAGAGTTTATTTAAACGCGCTAATCTCAGGAACTACTGGTCCGATTTGTAAAATTCTTACGGTGTTAGATAGCCCATTTATCGAGGGCGGCTATAGGCTATATATCATTACGCTAAGACCAACAGGAGCGGAGCTACGCGGGTGAAACCGCGAAACGCAGCTAGTAATAAATGTGATTCTTATACTAGTATAGGCTACTTTTTACCGCAGTAAAACATCTCATTTCTATTTAAGTTCCCTTTGACAACGCGGGCGATGCCGTGGGCGAAAATCTAGTATTATAAAAGGTGGCCATGTAAAACTTTGTACCTTCAACAATTTCCATGGCATAATGCACCAAATTAAGTCTGCAGTTCAACACATTTACAGGCATTTTCATATTTATGATGAAAGATGTAGTTCTTGATGAAAGATCTATTCAAATACTTCAATTCATCAAAATCGATTCAGCTGTTTTCATCATACTTTTCAACTTTTATAATATTAATGACAATAAAAAATACGTTTGGCAACCCTATATTAGGGATCAAAAAGAAAAAAAGAATATCACGCAATTTGCAAGCATTAAATCCCACTGCCTTTTATTGAAAAGGTATTCTAAAAATATTTCAATTATACCATTTGATGTTGTGGTTACTATGGCAAAGTGAGTGGGTTCAATCCCATGACAAAAAGTATTTGATCAAAATTTTTTATAACAGGAAAAAATTACAGCCAAAGTTGTTAAGGAAAAATGTATATTGCCTATTAGTGAAAGATTTTCAAAATCTGATAATGATGAGAGCTTAAATTACTTAAAAATAAACTTCGGAGCAATCATTATTTTCGCCATAATGTAAGAAGAAGAGTAACTTAACTTTTGTTTAGTTCTCGTTTTTTTTTTGTTTGAGCTCGCTAATCTCAGGAACTACTGGTCCTATTTGAAAAATTCGTGTTAGATAGCCGAGGAAGGCGATAGCGATAAGGTATAGCGGAGAAGTAGAGTAATTTTTTTAGAGTAATTTTTCGTTTTTCTTTTGTTTGAACTCGCTAATCTCAGGAACTACGGATCCGATTTGATAAATTATTTCAGTGTTATTATGTGTTATATAGCCCATTTATCGAGGAAGGCTATATGTTATATATATCATCACGCTAAGACCAACAGGAGCGGAGCAATGCGGAAACAGATAGTTGAAAAAGGTAAGTTATTCATCATAGATAAAACATTGAAGCATGTATTTTACAGTCTAGTCTATTTTGCTGAATTATGATATAATGAAAATAATGATAGTAGTTTACTTTAAGTGTGATACACTTGCATTATTAAGGTCCCTATAATGGAGATAGCTATTGTTCTACATGGACATTTCTATGTGTGATTCTTTCATAATTAAGTTTTAAAAACCTTGCTGAATAATAAAGTTGATATCGAAAATGTTTATAAAGTTTTACATAACTTACAATTTTATTTTATCTAACTGAACATTCATTGCATTGGCTATTCCCAATCAATTTCCCATAAAGATAAAAATTCTAGAACAGAAAAATTTATTCATTGTAGCTTTGTTGTTGGTACCATATATTATGTACCTACTTACTTACTTTTGCATTTTATAATAAACGTAATTAATACTGACGTATCTACTCATTTTTATTTCTATTGACAAAAACAGTCGAATGAAGAAACTCTTTTTTGAAGTCGGTTAAAAATCAGTACTATAACAGTTCCCATTTTTGCCGCCAGGGCACGCTTGACTAGGTCATCAGAGACAGGCCTAGCACTTATATAGCACTAGGTAGGTACTTAGACGACCTACGTATGTGTACGCTTTCAAGGTCAGGCTTAGTTCGTACTTTGTGCCTAGATTTTTAACAGTTATATGTGTTTGTTTTCAAATGAAGGTTGGTGTAGGTTTTGTGAATACGTTTTTAATATGAAATGTAAGTGTGTGTGTTAGTTAAATTGAAAAAGATACTGTGCTAGGAAAGCTGCACGCTGAAACTAGTTACATAATAAATTCAGTTAGGTGTACATTCATAAGATGATTATTTATAGGTGCAAAGAATTAACAAATAACATGTTGTAAACAAAGATTTAACAAATAACATGTTCTGCTTACAGTTTAATTTTTAAAAGAGTATTATTAATATTATAACAATGTTTTTTTTAATAAATTAAATCTCGTTTTACTTTCAGCTGTTTTATTTGCATTTTCCTAATCATTTGATTCTCAACAAAACAAACTTTATCTTGTAAGTACATTGTAATATGATAAGTACCTATTTAACACTACATATTTCAGTATAATTTCATACAACTACAAAAGTTTGATCGAACGTGCTTTTCCAAGTTATTTTTTTTCAACCGAATTCTTTTACGCTTAAAACGCGAAGCACGCGCCTCGTGAAACGTGACAGCACCATCTATTATCCAATAGCGGTACTAAATCGCGAATTTAAAAGTAAAACTGTCTACGGTCACGTGCGCCCACTAACGGGAGATGGCCGAATTGCGTTCGTTGAACCCTGATGCGTTCCGTTGCGCAACTAATGTCATCCATTACGGTACTGACGTAGAATGTGGCGCGAATTTTAAAAAGTTTTTTTTTATTGTGCGTGGCAACTAACGAGGTTTGATATAGGTCAAGTTTTGAATGTCTAAGGACGACTGGCCGGTTAGAAATGTTAGATGTTAGATTGTTTATGAAGGTTACTAATTAATAAGGTAAGTATATAAGATTACATACGTGATAAATACGTGGCCTTCGGATATTTTAATATTTTGAAACAACATATCCTGAAAGTGTCTTTATTTTGAGAAATTGAGTTTTAAGAAACAATAATAACACTTTTCACAATTGTTTCATTTTTTATATTTCTTTTATTTTCCAATAGTGTGTGTCCTTTAGATGCTTAAAAACCTGAATTATTATAATAATACGTAAAATTTTATCATATTTTAATTGTAATTCAGTAATTTTAATTAAAAAATATGGTTAAAATTATCCTATATATCCTTTAGAGATGGCCATTCATCCTCATTTTTCGATATCGTAAATATGCAAAGCAAATTCTTGTGTCAATCATTTAAATTTTACATTCCCACGCTAAATATAAATTAAACATGGCAACCCATTATTGTATTAAATAACGGCAAATAGTGTAGTTAAAAAAAATCTTGTCTTTGAACCGGTTGGGAGCAATGAACTTTTTCGACTCTTACAACTTTTAAGACGATTGGCTTATGAAATAAATAAAATTCTATTTTTTTATACTATGGTATATAAATATGTCACCTTCTGTTTCTAAATATATGATGCACGTAAAATCAACAGGGTTTTAAATGTTATTTGTGAAATAGAAAATATTTTTTTATATTTATTTATTAAGGTTCTTGTGTACATTATGTGTGATGGATATATACGTTTCCTTATAATTTTAACTTTTTGGACGTGAACCAACCGATTCACTACAGGACATTGGCAAAATCGTGGCAACGCAGTACTGCCATAAATTAAAATATTGAATTGAATTATTACTTATACATTCTGATATTAAATCAATGTTTAAAACAAGAAATAATAAATGCAAAATAATTATGTATTCTTTCAAGACTTTTTTTTAGTTTATAGAATGATCTTACAGGTATTTCCTTACATAATAAAGGGTTGGATAAGATATTTGTTTCTTATTAAACCCTAATCAGAAAAATCAGGAACTTTATAGGAGACGATAATGTACATTCTTTCATGCATCAGCCGACTTTTCATCCACTTGCTGCTTAGAAAACAAAAACCTTTACATGAAAAAGATACTGCGTGTTTATCAGTCAATCTGCTGTGTAAGTTAATTCTTTTTATCTACGAAACATTAAAAAATACAATATATTACTTGTACTAAAATATTTGTTCACGCTATCCACTACCTAAATCTATAATTTCATGTTACAATGCAGTCTAATTTAAGTACAAGTGTAAATAAACGTCTAGACTTTATCAAGAATTTTGGGAACAGTCAATGAACTTTTCAATATTTTTATTGTACCGTTAGATATCCGTCTTACATTTCTAAATGATACGTGTGCGCTTTGCATGAATCGTCCTTGAGGACACTGCACGTCCATGACCTATATTTATGTGTATTGTCAATTATAAATTACTTTTAACAAAAATAAACGTAATTTATAATTAAGTAGTAATATATGTATTTGTCTTAACTGCAAAAGTGATTTCAATTTGAAAATTCATCTGTGTCTATGATATTACTGCATTGAAATTCAAATTCCGCATTCTCTGTTTGACAGCCGGCAAAGTTCATTGACAGATGCCACAGACTAAAAACAATTGGGAGCGAGGGCAAAAGCTCATACAGCCACGGCATAATGTGTGCACCTGTCATATAAGTTTTTACGAGGTGTCTCACGGTGGATCGCGACCGAATAACGGGCCGCGCACAGTTACACTGTATGTGGGTGAGCCTAACTGCGTACACCGTTAGCTACGTCACGTCACTCGATAGTGATGTGCTGGGAATATCGATGTTATGCAATTATCGTAACAGTGAGGTTGAGATTTGTAGGTGGGAGTGGTACTAAATTAGGCGTGTAGTAGTGTAGTATTATTTGACATACTTTAGAAGTTATTTTCCTCTAATTCTTAGAGTTAAACAAATACTTAGGTTTTGCTGTCATTTCTAGTATAAATGTAAAGTTTATTAAAAATCATTTCATAGAAACATCAGCTAAAAATATGACGTTACATTAATAAACTCTTAAAATTCTGAAAGTAATAATTCTCCTGCGCCTCTACAAATTTAAATCTTCAACATTACTCGTCAAAACAAAAGACATCACAAACTACCGCTATACTTTCTCAATACACGTCGACAGAATACTAACCACTTTATCGACATCAAACATCACTACAGAGTACCGTAAGCCTACGTCACGAAGAAAGGGATTGTAGGAACTGTACAGGGCGCAAAACTATCGCTTTTTCGCTGATACTGTACTGTTATCATGCTCTCTGCATCCTGCTACGAACGGTAAAAAGAAAAACATGAACTGTCAAACTATGTGAACGTTTAGTACCATAAATATGGTATTTATGGCGACTGGCAACTACCATAATATTTATGATACTAAACGTTCAAACTGTAAGTAATTTGAATTTATACTTTTATATATTTCTCCTTTCTTTTTAAAATTGTTCGATTATGTCTGCCATTTACAACTTTCTCATGTGCTTTTTTTTCTGACATAATGTCATTTTGAATCACAGTCACAAAGCAGCTTCTTGTTTATTCAATAAGTCTTTCCTTTCAGTTATTTAAGGCATTTACTTACGAAAATGAAAAATGTAAATCAATATTGATCTTAAAATAGCCTATAAATGTCTTTAAAAAAGATATTAATTAATAAATAGCGGTCAATCACAAGCCAAAGCTTTATACGCTATCAAAGCTTTTCATAAAAAGAAAAAGCTCAGATTTATTACATCGAAAATACGATCAAATGTCCGTAACGAATTGCATAATCTGAAAGAAGTTATTCAGATTTTATTGCAAACAACTTCAAATAACTTCAATACAAGATTTAAGTGTCAATGAACTTAACGGCTTTTAAAACTAAAGCTTTTTTAATCGTAATTAAAAAAAAACATCTGCGCATATAATAACGTTTTTTCGCCATTCTGCGCTCCAATCTGCATCTAATTACATATGAACCTAACATTACGGTAAATTATGTAATTTTATTATTAGAAAAGATTTGCTCATTTTTCATACAATTAATGTGCAACACTGTGAGCTATTCGTCTCGTGAAAAATAGTTCCCAATCTTTATTCATGTAATTAGTATTTTATTGTTCAGATAAATTGAAACAACGGCAAAGTTTTAGCAATTATTTATTTTATTTTATAAGAAATCGACCCATAATTATTACAAATTACAAGCAAAAACTTAAGTGTTAAATTAAAATAGAAACTTCACTTGGAATATTTATGATAAAAAAATTAAATGAATATATAAAATCTTGAATCGCTTACAGAAAAAAAATCATTGTGAATTTAATGCGCATGTGTTACCATATATCACACTCGAAATTTAGCGCCAGATTATAAATATGAAAAGTGACGGAGAATTTGGAATAACAATCAGACATGAAATTCAGATTTCACGTCGGACAAGACAATTTCTTAGTTTCCGTAAACATTAAAGTACATTGACCTCTATACGAAAATATTGTTCCAATTTGAGTTGCAATTATTAAAAAAAATACATTTGCAATATTTATACGCTTTTAAAAATATTCACACCGAAAAACTTTTTAAATGATAAAACAAACATACCTCGTATTGTGCTCGGCATTTTGCCAAAAAATCCTCAACAATTTGTCCACGGAAATCGTTTAGAAAAACAAAAATCCATAAATCACAAACCACCGGTACTACTATCCGAACTCGGCCATGTCCGAAAAAAAAAAATCATAGATAATAAATACACAGCACTGCACTTTTCGCGCCACGCAGCTGTCAATGTCAGTCGCGAAAGCACTCGCACACGTCTAAGTGACGTGCGGTTGGGTTTGATAGTGCTTTTTTCTTTGCATTGCGCGGGCAACGCGCGAGGTAACTGTAATTTTTTTCGTGATTGCAAAGCGCTAACGGTTAGGCCGGTTCTTGGATCATCTAGAATTGATTGGGGTACAATCAATTTGTAAGATTCACACCTTAGTTGGATAAATAATAGACAAATATTGGTAGAGCGTTGTTATATTCATGTATGAATTGTATGAAATATTGATGTGTTTTTTCGTTTTGAATAAATGTATATTTTTATGAGGTGTGTTTTATTTTTGACCTGTTTAAAATATTGAGACCATAGAGATAATAATGTGGAGACAAAATACTTTTCTGTCTTTATAGTTTATACTTACTTAATACTATTCTTACCTTTATTTATTCGTTTAGATTCTAGTGGTATCCTTTTTATTAAGAAATGCAGAACTAGACACACAAAACTTTTTTATTATCTCTACATTTAAGTAGAGGCTCTTAAAAAGTTGTTTTGTTGCATAAAAATATTAATTAATTAATTTTCTAGCTATTATTTTGCTAGGTATCATATTATAATGTTTTTCCATGACCGGAAAGAAGAGAGATTCTTCTCTTCTTCCTTCTGGAAACATAGAGAACCTATTAAAAAATTATTTCTTAAACCATATTGTAAACTCCATACATCAAAATCAGCCATTACGAAGTTATTTAATAGTAAAGAAATGTGAGTTCCTTTTCTTTTTATAACATACTAGGACCCGGAAAACGCACATACACACACACACACGCATTTTTGTTGAGATGAAATACATTTTAATATATTTTATCATGTTTTATTCATATTTTTTTATTCACTGCTTATATAATATTATATATTAGAAAGTGTTTATATATTCTGTCATATTTTTTAACTATAAATTACAAAAATTGAGCTAATTGATCTTTCTCTACCTAGAGTCATTATTTAATTATTATAGTAAACTATTTAAATATTAACTTACTATTAAATAATTTAAGCGATATTATCATATAAATCCAAATTATATTACACATTTATATTCTTGGAGAAAACTAGTATAAAATATTATTTAACAGAAAACATATTATAATATATAGGAAGGTCACACTCAGTATAGTTTATGATTTCTCCCATTTATTCATTAAATTTTGCTTTAATTATACATATTATATAACTAGATTCCATAGAATTTAACTTTTATTACAGATTAGATGTGCTGCGTGGATTCACCCGCGGTCGAACCTGCCGGAAAAACAAGTATTTTCAGCTTATAATATGTGTTACTCTGGTAAATAAGCCACACCACTGCCAAGAATTAGCAAAATTCTATCAGTTTTCCCATAAAAGAGTAACAAACATACAAATTTTTGTAATATAAGCAGGATGGTACTATGTGTTTTCATAAAAATAATTATAGAGTTCTAGCTGCAGGCTGACACCTCAACGCTTTTCCGAGGAAAGCTTTAGTATTTTGGGATTTATTAAATGATAAACCGTAAAAAAAATCTAAATTAATAGGATTATTGTTATTTAATAGATTTCGTGCGAATTTAATTGTAAAGTTTTAATTTCAAATCGGAAAATGGTTAATGTATCGTTCTGTTGTTTTGCCGTCGAGCTGGAGGTACCTATGCGTATTTAGTTTTACAATTAGGTAAATTACATTTTCTTGATAATTAATAAAACATTGAATAAATTGTAATTATTTTTATTCTTCCTATATATTGATAAGCCAAGAAAATTCGCAATAAAAAGACCCAAAGAAAATTTATAAATAAACCTTTGCAGCCTGTAGGAATATATTATGTATATGTTAAGCTATGAATAAATTCTTCTCGATATTAAGGAAGGAAACATTTTCATTTTCAGGCTTGGCATTGTAATTGTAAATTTGAAAATCTGTACGTAAGTAAAAAAAAGTAAATATATTTCTGTAGCGTATGCTGATTTGATTTCTTTTGTTATGACTGTACAAATTCATTAATTGGTGAAATTGATATGAAATTCAAAATAATGGTGAAGAAGAAAATTTGAGAAAGAGACTTGTTTTATTATTTTCGAAAAAAATAGAAAAAGTCTTTATAACATAGGTTCTATTGCATATCTTTGAGAGAATTGAATAGGTAAGATTTATTAAAAAAATACTGCCATAAATAATTTAATAATCACAATGCCAATTTTTTTTATAAAACTCCCTATATTTTTTATCTGCACCGTGCGCCGTAGATAATCTGTGCGCACGTGAATGTAAAAATTAAAAAAAAACGCACTAGCATCATGTTCCCGCGTAAACAAACCGCGCTCGGTCGATGAACCCAACGGTACCGACTTGACCGACCCACTGAGGCGGAGGCTGGTTGTGACGTCACATTGACTTATAGATTGTGGCATTTCGTTCCCGCCAATACGATAGTTCCTGATTGGGTTTTTTTTAGACATAACTATAAAGGATGTTCTCTTTTATATGGAGATTTACTTAATATGATAATTGATGCAACGTGTATTTATTGTTTAAAAGGAATAATAAATGTTTATTTTTTATTTAATGTTGTTTCATTTTACCCTTTATAAGTAGGTACACCCTTTTACAATTATTAATTATGAGTTCCTAGTTTTGTTATTGTAATAACTAAAATGATTGAAGTCATTGAAGATAAATGGCGCTTCATTTATCGAATATGTAGTTTCAAAAATCGACTTTTTTATGACTATTTTTTACTTCCAAAAAAAGAGTTAATAGAAATAGAAAATAGAAAAAATCTTTATTGAAAAGTTTTAAAATAATACAGTTATAATTTGGGGAAATTAAAGCCTGTGTTAGTTCAGAACTAACGTGTCAGTGTGAACAGGCTTTAGAATCCCCTCACAATTTTAGTATATTGGTTGCCTGAGTTGTCAGCAAATAAAACACAAAATGAACTTAAAATTGAATAAACTTATACTTGTTCGGCTACATAGAACCATGGAAGAACACAATTAAGCTCTAACACAGAATAATAACTAGTTAGCTTTATCGCTAAGCTAGCGATTTCTTCCAGACAAACTAATTGCCATGCCATTACGATAAGAATCAATTCTTTTTAATAAAACTAAGTAATATTATATATTATGTTGCTCTATCTGAGATAAAATACTCAACCTATTTAAACGAAATTTGATAATTTCTGCATTAAGGTTACATAGGTAAGTACGCTATATATGTATTTGTAATATTTAATATTTTTGGTAACCTAAATTTGAAATACTCGTAAATCTTCAAATACTATTACAGGAAGGAATACATTCTAAAATAGTTTTCCCTTATCCAAACCTAACTGAACTTAAAAAAATATAAAGGTTAAAAAAGCAGGATAAATAAAACGAATAAATCTGTATTCATGTATAAATTCTGTTAAAACCACATACGAAATACACATAATCAGTTCATAAAATATTATTATTAAAATATATGTGACGTACGATATGTTTCTTTGAATACAGTTACATCAATATAAATTTATAAAGCATGAAAAAAAAATCTATTCTTTATAAATTTATATTTATAAAGCATTTGAATGCCATAAAACAAAAAATATCAATTTCTACAGTTACATCAGTCATATAAAAGTTTACAATTAAAAAATATAACTTAGAAGTTAGAAGGAATGTACCTACACAATTAAACCGAAAATACTGCTAATTTTAGTACATATAGATTTACAATAATTTTAACTAAATAATTATTACATATTTGCAAATAAATTGAATGTTTAGAAAATAATACTTCAATACTTGAACTTTACTGGGGCCGCATCATGAGCTCTTATTTCCAGACAGATTACGCCGTGAATTGAACTGACTGGCAAATTCATATTATGATCGCAAAACCCAGCCAGGGTTAATTATTATGGTAGGAATTATCTAAATTTGCCAGTCAGTTCACGGCGTAAACTTTTACATAACCCGTAGAGCCTCCTCACCAACTACATAAATCGCACAATATAATCATTCCGGTGCGACGTCAAAGAAAGTAAAACAAACAAAGTTACTTAGGCATTTAAGATATTAGAAAAAAAAATGTTGTGTAGTTTTATGAAACCACGGTAAAAGTGAAACTTAGGCACAAAATTATCGTATTTGTACGATAATTATTATCGTACGGTTCCGAACACTGCTTTATACCTACTCGGCAGCCGACCGTCACGCGACATGCGCTACACAGACCAAAAAGTTTGAGACGATGTAATAAAAGTTTCACTTTAAAAAAAAATAATACTTTTATTTACCAAAGAGTACCTATAATTATAATGAAATTTTAGCAACGACCGTCGATTCGTCGAGAAGCGGTTACTTCTTGAAGCTTGGTGGTATGTGGCGACATCTATGGGTGAACATTGTGTACTGTAAAACAAAAATATTCATTATACATTATATCAATTACTTACAATACAAGATTACGATTTTATCCTACTTATACTATCCTATCCTATCCTACTAATATTATAAATGCAAAAGTTTGAGAGGATGAATGTATGTGTATGTATGTAGGTTTGTTACTCTTTCACGCAAATACCGCAAATACTACTGAACCGATTTCAATGAAATTTAGCACACATATAGAGGGTAACTTCGATTAACACATAGGATAGGCTTTATCCCACGGTAAGGGAAACTATGCGGGTCTTTCTTTGAAAACGCGGCCGAAGCCGCGGGCGGAGAGCTAGTACCTACCTTAGATATTATAAATGCGAAAGTTTGTGAGGATGGGTGGATGGATGTTTGTTACTCTATTAGTATAAGTATTATTTCCCTCTACCAAAAAAGACGAGCTAGAGATCTTGCTAAGTTTTATTGTTAAAAACTTATTTAGGACAAGACAACAATCTAATATTTTAATGCAAATAACAAACTAATACCAAATAAAATTACTTTCCGGTAATATACCTACAAATCTTAAAATATATATAAAATACGCTGTCTTAAAATAAAATTAAATAAAATTTTGGCAGTTTCTAACATGCACGTTATTTAAGGTAGGTATATTACCACAGACTAATAATAATATACTACGTGTATTACCTACATTCAAAAACGTGCATAAAATGATACAATAATATTACGTATCAGTGTAAAATTCTGTTCCTTTCCCTTCAAGTTTTTAACACGCAGTTCTCGGTAACTCTTTATTGATTAAAAACACGAAGCTAGTAATCTATCGAGCAGGCTTGTTACAGACATTACTTAATAGTTAGGTAATATAACTTTTATATGGGCTATGTCTTTCCTTATTTGATTATTATAAAACTATCTACAATGTATTTATTAACTAGGCAAAAATAACGTGATTTTTCTTTCAAAAGTCTTTTTCTTTTCAACAAAACTTCTAAAAGCTGTTTTGAATCATCAAATAAGGAAACAATAGGTGCGCCTAGTTAGAAAATACAGTTTTAGAAAGTGTTGGACATAAACTCCAGTACTTAGTCATCCTCTTCTACACGAGAAATACCTGAAATCAAGAAAAATACAAAAATTAAAATAGCTCTGATATTTTAATAATCTGAAGTTAAAACTATTTTCGTACATATTTTTACAAAATTATGACTATTAGCGCCATCTAGTGTTGAGTAGCATTTGTATAAATTGATTTAAGCGCCATCTTGCGGTAAAATATAAAAACTTGTTGAGTAGCATTTGTATAAATTGATTTAAGCGCCATCTTGCGGTAAAATATAAAAACTTATATTTTACCGCAAGATGGCGCTTAAATCAATTTATACAAATGCTACTCAACACTAGATGGCGCTAATTGCTATAACTTTGTAAAAATATGTACGAAAAAAATAGTTTTAACTTCAGTTTATAAATATATCAGAGCTATTTTAATTATTGTATTTTTATTAATTTCAGGTATTTCTCGTGTAGGAACGGATAGTTACTAAGTACTGGAGTTTATTTCCGACACTTTCTAAAACTGTATTTTCTAACTAGGCGCACCTATTGTTTCCTTATTTGATGACAGAAGTTTTTGTAGACACCACACTTTATGCCATTCACAAACTAGATGGCGCTACGGGTTTTGAAAAGTTGAAAACGAATCGTTTCTATAGAATGGTAATAGGTACCATGTAATTAATACTAATTGATTTCTTTACATTGCGAATTTTCAAGATTTTCAAGTCCTAGCAATTACTGTAGGTATCAATTATTCTAATATGGACCTGATTGTCAGGTATTTAAATCGCATTGTATCATTATTTTGTAAGCATGCTAACAGCTAAGAGGAATAATTCCTCGTTCACAATAATTATTGCGAACGATCAACTTTTTACTAGAAGTTTACGTTTACGTTCGTTAGTGGGAACGTATTATGAATCTTCGATTTATAGGAATCAATAATTATAAAACCAGTGAACATTATATCCAATTTATAACTCATACCAATGTATTTAATCTATTTCTCAATGGATAAGATTTATTTATACATAGCCATTTTCTATTTAAGTTGAAAATTTTCATTCGTGTAGAAAATAGCATTTTGTCATTCATTTTGTGAGAGTTTTCATTGAAAAATAAATTAAAGCTGGCTTATCTTTTTCATATGTTTAGTAGGTATATAAAATAATCTAATCGTATTAGGGGTTCAACAAAAATTAAAAGTTAGTTAAAATTAAGTACCTAAGTACTTACATTATTATCTAAGATATGATTTATAATTTTACTAAAAATATTAAGTTTTCATACAATAACAATAATGAATAACAATTGTGTAATATGGATTGCTTCCAACTACTGAATACGTAAAGCTTATAATCTGGATTAACATATCTTTATCCCGGCTTAACGAGGGTGAATCCGGGGCGAAATGCTAGTATAAATGTTGGCAACAAATTGTAGGATATAAAGGTAACGATTTAGGTCATTCGTTAGAAATATATGTAAGTAGGTAGTTATTGTGTTTTTAAGCTAAGTCTAAAACTAGATTTTATCAGGTTAACAATGTCTCCAGACATGAGACTAACAATATACTATAGGGTTTGCTTGGAATTTGGCACAGACATTGGCTAAGACTAGGTAGGTAATTTATTAAAAGGGTTAAATTTTAAATATACAAAGACCTATATTATCGATAATCTATACGTAAAAGAGTTTGGTAAAAAATAAAATTAAAACTGCCATAAAACAAATCAATTCAACAAAGAAATAATTTATTTGAATCAAATGTTTGATATAAAAGATTCGCTTTACCTTTAGATGTCCCATTACCTGTCTCGCTCTAGCCCACGAGACGACATATTGTGATCCCGTTCTCACATCTCACTGCCCCTTACTGTGACATCCCCGCAGGCAAAGTTGCGGTTTAGGGTTGTACATTGGTAAGAATGAAATATTTTTTATTTGTTATAAATGTCGTGTTTTATATTACTAAATTAAGTATCCATTATTATAATTGTTTCGTGTTTGCATCAAAAGTTAGTAAATTTTGAGATAATATTTTTACAACAATAGCTTTTGATACCCAAATCAATTGTTGAAATTTTAAGTCTACTATAAACCATAACTTTCGAAACCAGGCGGGCATGCAGGAAATAAATTGGTTTCTATATTTATCTGGAACATCACCACTGCTCGAACGGTGAAGGAAAACATCGTGAGGAAACCGATATGTCTTAGAATCAAAAGTGTGACGTCATGTGACAACCGCACTTGGCCAGCGTGGTGGATTATGGCCTGTACCCTCATAGGAGGCCCGTGTCCCAGCAGTGGGAACGTATATGGGCTGATGATGGTGATGATGATGATATTAATTGTACACGTTAAGCATGCATAGGTCAGCATCAGCAACATCCTATCTAGAGATCTTCAGTTAGATTTTGGTAGAGGGATATTTGGTATACGCAGTTTAAATCTGTTTCACTGATCGGTTTTCTTTCCAGCCCCCCTAGACAAGTGGCTTTCTATTAGCGTAAAGTTCAATAGAATAGATTATGAATGTATGAGATTGACGTTTGATTACGACGACGACGTCTATTGATTACGTCAATCTCATACATTCATAATCTATTCTATTGAACTTTACGCTAATAGAAAGCCACTTGTCTAGGGGGGCAGGCCAGAAATAGTTAAAAGATTGAACATTTATTTATGTTCTGTTGTATATTACTAGATCAAGTTTACTCTTACAGATATTATACACACTGTAAATTTGTAGAGCGTCAGAGCGTCAAGCTTCCTCACAATGAAAAAATTAAATGTTAATGATCAAACTCATCTAGCCTCATCACCTAATACGATAACTTTACATAAGAAGACATTGAAGAATTGACACAGACATTTTTGAAGTGAAATTTTAATTTCAAGTTTGCGGCATCGCAATACCGTCACGTCATGGAGTAAGGCGACGATTTTGTTATCTTCTAATCTAGCCAAAGAACTTTGACTTACGACTCATGTGCTCGGAACACACGCTCTTTTTTTAACCACGCATTAATTTAAAACTCAGCAGTGCCAACCCTAGCCGCTAGTACATAAAATCAATATTTATGGAGCGATGTATCACTTCTGCGAGCCACCCAACCTTATTGATTACTGATTTACTTAAAGTTACTATTTTTAACTACCTCTCTGTCACAGGGACGGCGTTCTGTCTGAAGTTCGTACGGCTTCTAGTTATTTTAAAGACTTGTACAGTGATAAATACTGTTCTAAAACATATAATTTTAAAGGGTTTAGGGAAAAATGTATTAAAAACGTACTTTATTATGAGTTTATTCTTTTAAGTAATTGTAGAACGATAATTTTGGATAAGGCATTATTTTTGCAGAAGAACTAGTCGCTTTTTCTGTCCCTATGTCCCTTTGCAATTTTGTATGCTGAAATCTTTAAAACTACGCAACGGATTTTAATGTGTTTTTTAATAGATAGAGTGATTCAAGAGGAAGGTGTTAGTATATAATTTATTAGGTTTTAGACAAAGCGGGCGAAGCCGCGGGCGGTACGCTAGTGTTATTATAAATCTGTTAAACGGCTTTATATGTAGTTTTAAATAAATAAATGTAGAGCCAAAGTCTTAATCGTTATTAAAAATTTATTTCACTCTAAACCTATTTAACGATTTGTAATTATTTTAGCTAAGAAAAAGAGCTATTAAAGCGATTTATATCATGCTTTACAATTTTCAGTAGTTTTGGCGGGTTTTATATTTTTGAAATATTTATTTTAATGTACAAATAAGTTTCTGATACCAAAAAACCAGACTACGTAATATTAAAAGTTTAAATCCAATCTGTGTTTTATTTAACCCAAATAAAGAACAAAGAAACAAGCCGAATATAGTTCTTTTTATGTAAATTGTAATACAGATATAGAGAATTAAATCTATACTAATATTATAAAGCTGAAGAGTTTGTTTGTTTGTTTGTTTGTTTGAACGCACTAATCTCGGGAACTACTGGTCCGATTTGAAATATTCTTTCAGTGTTAGATAGCCCATTTATCGAGGAAGATTATAGGCTATATTTCATCACGCTACGGGCAACAGGAGTGGAGTCACGGGGGTGAAACCGCGCGGAGCAGCTAGTAGAATATAATACAGTAGAACCTCGATAAGTTAAAGTCCAAGGGAAACACAAAATATTTTAAGTTATAGAGGTTTTAAGTTATCAAGGGTCTATCCATATTTCACTGCTTCTATAGCTTTTAATTTATCAGCGTAGGAGAGGGTTGTTAGTTTTCTTTTTGGACTCATTTTAAGCCAGTTTTATCACACAGTAAGTAAAGAGATGTTTCCAGGACAACTATCAAAAACTTATGATGCAAGAAAGTCGTTGTCATAAAGCTATCCGCCGCAAACCTTTGAAGAATTTCGATAAATCAAAAAATAGGTAATGTACTGTTTACGTTAACAATACATAGTAAACACGTGCAAGCAATAAATACAGAAACCTTTTGTTTTGACACTCTTTCAAAATGACTCATTGACAAATAATTTTATGTTATAGAGGTTGTGGACCCATTTCTTTAAGTTACTGAGGGCCAATACAGAGATTATTTATTTAAGTTATAGAGGTTGCGTATTTTAAGTTAAAGAGGTTTTGGGCTCTGATGGGAAGGGAACATATTATTTTTTGAAGTTACAGAGGTTTTTATGTTATCGAGGTTTAAGTTATCGAGGTTCTACTGTACTATACTGGTAATAAGATAGAATATATTATTATCCTATCCTATCCTACTAATATTATAAAATATGTGATTTGTGAGGATGGATGTATGTGTATGAATGTACGTTTGTAACTCAATCACGCAAATACTACTGAACCGATTACAATGAAATTTAGCACACATATAGAAGGTAACTTGGATTAACACATAGGATAGGTTTTATCCCGGAAATCCCACGGGAACGGAAACTATGCGGGTTTTTCTTTGAAAACGCGGGTGAAGCCGCGGGCAGAAAGCTAGTAATATTGTAAAGCTGAAAGAGTTTGTTTGTTTGAACGCGCTAATCTCAGGAAAATTCGAAAAATTCTCCGTCCGATTTGAAAAATTCTTTCGGTGTTAGATAGCCCATTCATCGAGGAAGGCTATAGGGCTATAGCGTGATGATATAATATATATCATCACGCTAAGTCCATAATATATACTGATAATAACATACAATATTATGCAATAACGCGGTAATACTAAATTAAACACAAGACTATAATATTATATACTAAATACACACGTTATTCTTTTACAAGCGTTTTTGAACTGTTGTATTACATAATAATAAGGTTCGTTTAGCAGTTTTTATAGAGAAGAATATTTTTAAACGTAACTGTAACTGTCTGTTTTATAATTAAACTAAATGGCTTTAGTTTTTTAATTTATGTGATTTTTTGTAAAAAAAATAGTTATTCATGGTGTGAACGATTTTGTACTATAAAACATAAATGAATAAAATTTAATTTTATGTAGATATAGAAAACTAATGTATACGTAGAGCGGTAGAGCATTATTATTTATTATTTACAAGACGTGCCCCATAGTTTTACCTGCATTGCTTCAGCATTACTAAGAAATACTTCAGCAGAATATAGATAAACTAGTGGTCCGCCCCGGCTTCGCCCGTGGTACCTACATGTTTAAACTATCCTATCTCTCAAGTTGGATCGAACTGCACATGGTGTGCAAATTTTATTATAATCGGTTAAGTGGTTTAGGAGTCCATTGAGGACAAACATTGTGACACGAGATTTATATATATTAAGATAATCGATAGGGAAGCAAAGCACCGATATTTTATTTGACTAATTATAATTATTGCATTATTATACATTAACTAGATCTTACTTAAATACATAATACACCACATTTTAATCGTCTTCATCGGCAAAAAATAAGTAGTAAGCATGAATAGAAAGCTAGATAGGTACTTATATGTTTTTCAAGTACATAGTTACATAATATATTTTTAAGTCGGGACGAGCGGCTTGTACAGAAACAACCCGTATTTTAACCAATTAAAATTATATTTAAAAACTTAATTATTAGTCTAGATAACGGGTGATATAACATTTTAATGCCATCATAAGTCAGAGTAAAACAGAAAAGCAGTGAAACAACCAATAAGCCAAACAATAGCTGAGTGTCCATACATTTGCTAAGGTCGTTGATCTGTACCGACCAGCTATGTGACCTGCCTCACTCCCCTGTATAGTACTGAAATACGGTGCGAACGGAGTGTTGTCGAAGCAGTCAGGGCTCTATTTATAATGGCCGGCTGTTTCTCATATGTTTTATAGAAAAGTGTAAGTGAGATGAGATGTAAGGAAATGGTTTGCATTGACTGGTTACGCTTTGTGACTAGCTAGCCGCGCGGTTTTGCCTGGGTTGACAGGGAAAAATATATACTTAGCTATATGAATATTAATTAATTAGTATAGGTACCTACTTACTATTTTTTTCATCAATATTTGCACACCCAAGCAATGTGTACATTGTATTAGCCTTTTAATATTGTAATAGTAACATCATATAATTTGAATTTGAATTTTGAGTTTAGTTCAAATTTATTCACGGTATTGCTTAGCACACAAATCAAAATAAACACATAGGTACTATCACTAACATAATAAGGTTGGGTCGCCTAAGATCGGATGTGACATAAGATCGGATGCATGGAATAACTCGCAAACTAGGCAATATTCTCTACTGCTACCAACACTACTAGATCCGCCATTTTGTTCTGCCCCTCTCTTCACTCTGCAGCCGGCCAGCGACCAGACGGGACGTGTACACAGGTGATTCAGCAGAAAAGGTGTATTTTGTGGCGAAAATCGTCGATCCGATCTTACCTACAAAATTTTGATGGCTCATTGTGGAGAGTACTTTCATTGAAATAATGTAATTAATTATTTTGGGGCAGAATTAGCGAATCCTCTTTCCATCTGTATACTTTGATTACGCCTAGGACGTTCACAACCCAAGATCCGATCTTCCCTCCCAATGCCGAAGATCGGACCGAAGTTTAGCTCTTGACTGCGCCTTATGCAATAATGCGCAATAATTATTAACTTTAAATATATTTAACTATCCAATGACGCTATGACTATCAGACCTTAGGTACATTTTCATTATTTAGTCCTAGAACACGGAGGATAAAAGTTTGAGAAACTTAATTAGGATGAGGAGGGAAGACCGGACTAAAAAAACGCAATAAAAAAAAAAACTTCTTTGTCAATTTTTTTGAGGAATTTCCTGACTCAATCATTGATGCTCAATGTATGGACGTAAGTCCGGATGTTTTCCTAATGTTAACATTATTATTAAACGCATAGAAGTGAAGATACTACATAGTCCGATCTTCGGCCGAACTGTTATTTTCTTCACTATGGTAAGTCGAAAAAAGTCTGCTTTTTAGGCTCTAAATTTGCTTAGATAGATAGCATCTACGCAAACCAAAAAATTAGGGGTTAAACAATATTTTCTTGTCATCAATTTACAGTTGACCGCAACAGAAAAACGACATCGAATCATGAGAAATAAAATAAAAAATACAGTACGTATAAAATTTTCGGCATATGCGTCCGATCTTAGGCGACCCAACCTTATTCTCTACTAGATTTCCGCCCGCGGCTTCGCCCGCGTTTGCAAAGGAAAACCCGCATAGTTCCCGTTCCCGTGGGATTTCCGGGATAAAAACTATCCTATGTGTTAATCCAAGTTACCCTCTATATGTGTGCTAAATTTCATTGTAATCGGTTCAGTAGTTTTTACGTGAAAGAGTAACAAACATCCATACATCCATACATCCATACATCCATACATCCATACATCCTTACAAACTTTCGCCTTTATAATATGTATTAGATAGATTCCTATAATAGGTATTAGCACAGACTAATAATAATATACTACGTATACAAGTATTAGTAATTAGATACTAGCTGTGCTCCGCGGTTTTACCAGCATTGGTCCACTCTTGTTGGTCTTAGTGTGATGATATATAGCCTAATCATAGCCTTCCTCGATATATGCTGTCTAACACCGAAAGAATTTTTCAAATCGGACCAATAGTTCCTGAGATAAGCGCGTTCAAACAAACAAACAAAATTTTCAGCTTTATAATACATACATGTAGGAGTATTACTGGCTGGTAGAAGTATTACTGGCTGATGAGAATTACATCGGAACGAGATTTGACAACTGTCGATCTTGCGGAGCGTCGCGTCGATGGTCGGCTGCAGACGTTGCTTGGTTACAAACGAAGAACGGCTAGAGCACCACGTTTGCGACGAATCGCTATTGTTCCGAGTAATCTTGTGCATTGTTGTATCGAAACTAATTAAAAGCGATTGATCAAGTGATTCCCTAATTACTAGCGCATAGATTTGTGCGATTGCATAACATTTGTTGTAACATTGATGATTCATTTGTTTCCACCAACATTATAATTTACT
The DNA here is from genome assembly GCF_061535455.1 of Colias philodice. NCBI lineage: Eukaryota > Metazoa > Arthropoda > Insecta > Lepidoptera > Pieridae > Colias > Colias philodice. The sequence goes on along the minus strand of NC_143113.1, from coordinate 4,438,537 downwards.
GAAGATATGGGTGATTCTGATGATTATGGCCATCCGCCCATATCAGAAGTGGGATTACCAAGCGCTACTGACCGAGGAATATCAACCATCTGACGAAAATAGCGCCATGAAATTGCTAAGCAATATGGAAGTCTTACTTACTCGGATGTTAGCGACGACGCAATCGCCGATGGTAACTGCTAGCGCTCAGTCTAGTCCAGTGAAACTCGTTGAGTTTAATCCGTAAGATATAGACGTAGATGAAGAAGGTTGTTGTAAGATTACAGAGTTTACAGAATTTAAAGAGCGTAGATTTACTTGTGGCTATTACCTATGCACTGAAAGGCTGCGCTGCCTCTTGCTTGACAAAGTTAAATTTGAATGAGCTCACATGGGAGACTGTAAAACAAAATTTAATGGCCAGATTTTGTAAACCAAAATTATTTCAAGACTACTTTGATGAAATATTGCATTTTCAAATTGGAACAAAAGAAACCGTAGCAGTAGCTGGCCTGCGATTATGGAATATGATCGAAACTATATCTAAAACCGAATGCCAGAAGATGATATATCATATAACTGAATTCGTCATAATATCAGTCTTAACTCTTATGTCAGAAGGATGGTTTCATACGCCGTGAGCTAAACGCATATACTATGACTACCAAACCTCAGCTGTTTAGAATCTTAAGAGGCATTTCCCTAAAGAGAATATCGGAGATTAACGAGCAACCTAGAATTGCAGACGCAAGATTTCTTGATAAATGGCATTTTTGTTGAATGACCGGAGACCGGCAAGCCGACTGTAAAGAGCGTCTTTGAGAAGATTCTTCTGAGATGACTAAACAACAAAATCCGTTAACTGCAACACGTGCTCCCGAGAAAATTGCGACCGTAACCAGCTACATATGCGGTCGAGCTGGACACGTAGCAACAAATTATAACGAAAGAGGATGATGTCGGTTAAAAAGGAGGTATAGCTACTACAAAATAAGAGGTTAATGTCTGCGAACGACGACTGTCGAGTAGCATCTTGAGGCCGTAATCCGGTGAGTCAGTCCCCTTTTTGTTTAAAAGCGGATCGTCTTGCTTTTTGATAAAATAGAGCTATCTTAGTAAGTTGCCAGATACTGTGCGCAGTGATCTTGGGCATCTTACGGGCAAGTAGAGCGTGTGATGCGCACTTTGAAAAGTTTGCTAACGATTATCTAAAACGGTCCCAATAAAGCGTGGCGTGACATAACATTTGAGATCGTGAAATCATTGAACATGAATTGTCGAAAGTTGGTCGAAATTCATGCAGAGCAAGACAATCCGTAACTTATGTGTAATCTGTGAGCATTGTTTGCATGAAGTCTACTTAACTATTTTGGCACGTTGAGTGAGAACAGTCATCGAGTATTGTTGTGTGTGAAAGGTGGTCGAAAGGATAATGTCGTCCAGGTCATGCCGCTTATAGCGGCTGGTCGAAGGGACACATTCATCCGGTCCAACCTTAAGTGTTCATTAGTTGAAGGGAATGTCGTCTGAGCCATGCAGCTGATAGCGGCTGGTCGAAGTGACACATTTATCCGATTCAACCATAAGTGTTATGTGGTCGAAGGGACAGTGTCGTCCGGTCCATGCACATGGTCGAAAGGACACACCCGTCCGGTCCAAATGATACTGTGTAAAAATTGGTCCTAAGGACAGGACATGCCGATAAAGAGTGCATTGTTTGTTGTGTGAGTAGAAAAAGGTGCCGTCCGGTCCATGAGTGGTCGAAAGGACACACGCTTTTTCATTCTGAGACAATTATTGTTGTATGACCGTAATATTACGTAGTAGACGTAGACGACGACGACGTATTAGCTTGTCAGGATGGGCGAGCGGGTAGATATTGACAGATACCCGTCCGATGGATTGTGTTATTGTTACAGGACTGCAATTTGATGCGCCCGAGGACGGTCGATAGTCAGAATGGCCGTGTAGGAGTATTACTGGCTGGTAGAAGTATTACTGGCTGATGAGAATTACATCGGAACGAGATTTGACAACTGTCGATCTTGCGGAGCGTCGCGTCGATGGTCGGCTGCAGACGTTGCTTGGTTACAAACGAAGAACGGCTAGAGCACCACGTTTGCGACGAATCGCTATTGTTCCGAGTAATCTTGTGCATTGTTGTATCGAAACTAATTAAAAGCGATTGATCAAGTGATTCCCTAATTACTAGCGCATAGATTTGTGCGATTGCATAACATTTGTTGTAACATTGATGATTCATTTGTTTCCACCAACATTATAATTTACTGAAGATATTTATTATGGCCATCCGCCCATATACATATTAGTATAGATACATATTTGTATTAAAGATACCTATATCACAGAATATATAATAGTATTATAGTAGGTACAAGAGTAGGTACATAGACCTATATCTTTTTTATTTAATTCAATAGAAACAGCAGAATTACATAATTATAGTTGACCCGGTGAACTTAATTACTTCGCTACTTACCTGTGATACACTATTGGTTTTAGCTATTTTATTTTTGTTTGTTTCTATTATAGTTAAGTAAGTATATCGATTATTGGTTAATAAAATCATGAAAAATGGTCCACCCGTTCTTGAGATAAATATGTAACTAACACGATTATGTGACTTTGTTTTCTTTGTCTAGTGTAAGACATATTTTTAACATTTTTGCAATATTTGAAATTTGCTCTCTCCGATCATTGATTTCGATAATTCTTTTTTTATTATATTCCTTGAAGTACGAGGATGGTTCTTATGTAGAGAAAACGTAATTTATGTACCTACCACGGGCGAAGCCGGGGCAGACCGCTAGTTAAATAATATATTTTTCGCATTGCAGTTGAGTCATGTAGAGTCGTAGAGTAGAGTCATTTGTTTGACTCTTTGTAGGTAATTTATATTTAACTTTAACCTGCGGTTTTGCTCGAAATTATGCAGATAAAAAGCAACCTTTATGGCTTCATATGAATAGCCTTTATGTTATTCCAGGTATAATCTATCTGCATGCCAAATTTGGGCCAAATCGGTTCAGTATCTTTTGTGTGAAGGGGCAACAATTAAAATCTTAGCATCCATGCAAGCTTAAACTTATAGCAGAAATCGGAATATACAGGGTGTCCCACTATCACTATACTAAGATACGGCCTTAGTACCTACTGATATTTCCTCAAAATTATTTAAGTACCTACGAGGAGAAACTTACAATAAAATTTATGTTTTGCTCTACAAACTTGACTCTACCATCCTATAATTGTTGAAAGCCCCATTAAAATCGGTTCAGTAGTTCGATACATCTCCCTAGTCATACGGGCAAACAAAATATTAGTAGGTAGGTATAATATATTTATTCATACATGAACGGGTAGTTTTAATTTATTAATGTAAGTACCTATCGTAAATCGTTGTTAATATATTTTTTTCCTTTTCATATTAGAGCGCATATAAAATCTGAAAAGTGACTTAGGTATCAAGCACTTCATTAGCAAACAAAAAAACTGTAAAAATTTTACTAAAAATGGTTGAACCGTTTCCGAGAAAGATAAGAACAAAGGGGAGCACTCATAAAACACATTATAACATCTCATAGTCATAATAAAGCTTATTACTTAGAACCGGAAAGTACTTACTTAACTATTTTTTTATTCAGTATAAACTTATAAGCCATAATTTATTTATTTATTTATTTATTTATTTTAATTTGGCACACCAACAATAAATACATTTGACAATGATAAAATTAACATTATTAATTAATTAATATTATGTACTTATCAATGAAAGGTGTACACAGCATTAACAATAATAGATAGTTCTCGAAATTATATAGAATTATTTATGAATTTTATTTTAAATAATGTTATCTATAATTAAGTATTTTTACAATTATTATTAATCAAGCAATTAATAATTTTATGTTTGTATTGTGCAAGAGATCCAAAGAATATATCAAGGTCCGGTATAGATGTGACAATTTGATTATATGCTGCGCACATTCGAGGCAATGGTGCTTGACGTACTAAATTAGTTCGACTCACTGGTAGATCAAAGAGATTACTAATCGGTTTTCGGGGTAAACTATACGGGATTCGAAAAGAGATCCCAGAAACAATATCCTCACAGGTAGTTAAACCATTTACACAGTTAAAAAGAAATACCAGGTCGTGTAATTTACGGCGATCTCTTAACGTCATCATTTTAAAATAATGTAAGCGCTCAGTATATGGACATCGATGTGTGATACCTTGGGAGGCAAAAGCCAAATGTCTAGTGAACGATCGCTGAATCGATTCTAAGCGTTGCGAGTGCACGGTGTGATGGGGATTCCACACAACACATGCGAACTCGAGGTGACTCCGTACGAGTGCATTATATAATGCAATTTTTGTGGATGCTTTAAAGGATGTTGCATTTCTTTTAATAAACCCAGTCATCCTTGCAGCTTTCTTAATTATTGTATCAAGATGAGATGTAAGTTTGAGTTTACTATCCAAGGTTACACCCAGGTCGACAATTTCATACTGGTGAAGGAGAGGAGCATTGTCGATACTGTATGTCGAATTAAATGGCACTTTTTTCCTTGTAAATCGAATGAATGAGCACTTATTAGAGTTGATTATCATATTATTTTTTTTACACCACTGACCTATATTACCTAAATCATTCTGGATAGCAGCTACATCCGCCAAACTGTTAACAGTTTTGTAAATTTTTAAGTCATCAGCGAAAAGTGCGTAATTGCAATGTTTGATAGAATCACAGATATCATTGATGTAAGCAACGAACAGAAGTGGACCCAAATGTGATCCCTGGGGAACACCAGATGTGGCAGTAAACACTTTAGATTTGAAACCTTTTACAACAACTTCTTGACTCCTTTTATCCAAGTAAGATGCAATCCATTGTAAAATAGGACCCGATATACCATAGTTTTTTAATTTTGCGAGTAAAGTCAGATGATCCACCTTGTCAAATGCGCTACTGAAGTCTGTGTAGACTACGTCCATTTGGTTACCGATGTCCATCACAGGCGTCAGGTCAGACAAAAACTTAACAAGGTTAGTTTGCACTGAGTGACCCTTCCTAAAGCCATGTTGATGTGGAGTTATAAATTTATCTAAATATCGAGTCAAAACTGGACAGATCAGCGATTCAAACACCTTCGATAATGAAGATAAGATAGTTATAGGCCTGTAATTATTGACTGCACCTAGGTCACCCTTCTTGTGTACGGGCACAATTGTAGAGGTTTTCCAATATTCAGGAAATATACCTTGTTTTAGTGACTCATTAATTATTATAGCGAGAGGGGAGGCAATTGCGACAGCAGCGCGCTTAAGAAATACAGGAGGAATTCGATCCGGACCAGCACCTTTATTTATATCAAGTTGTTTCAACTTGAGAAGAACCTCTTTTTTTGAAACAATAACCCTTGCACAAGAATCCCAAGCAGCTTCGCTGTTCTGAACACAAATAGTTGATAAGGGTTCAGAATATATAGAAGAAAAATGCAATGCAAAAAGATTAGCTATATCAGGGCCGTTGGTCGCGATTTTGTCATTTAGGCACACAACAGAAGGTATGGAAGATGTCTGATTGTTGCGTTTACTATTTATAAACTTCCAGAAAGCTTTACTATCCTTCGAGATTGCATTTTCGATCTTTAACTTATAATTTTGATGACACAGTGTAATTAATTTATGGGAACGTTCTCGTAATAAATTAAATTCAAACAAATCGCGTGGATTTTTATATTTCTTATACTTGAGCCTCATTTTTTCCTTGTCTTTGATAACGTGAATTAGGGCAGACGTAAACCAGGGAGGGTATTTACTTTTCTTCATTTTACTCTTAGGCACATGGTTATCAATTACACTACGCATAATGTCGTAAAATGCCTCTAACTTATCATTAATATCAACGAGGTTAGCGAATTTGGAGCACCAATCAATATTCTCCAGTTCCCGCACAATACAATCATAATCGGCTTTAAAAAAGTTATAGCTGACGTAGTCATCACATCTTAGTGTGGAAGGTGCTTCAGATACCAGACTCAGAAATAAACACGGATGATGGGGATCAGGTTTGGTCAATATATCAATCGCAGTAGATACCTTAAAACGAGGCATATTGGTTAGGGCTAAATCTAATATTTTTCCATTTTGATTTGTAATATTGTTTATTTGCTCAAGGTTATTTAAGTTGATAAAATCAACCAAAGCACACTCCACACGACCGTGACATGCAATAGGAACCATTCCACAAGTACCGCCTTGACCATAAGCCCATTCTAAGTTTCCTAAGTTAAAATCACCTAGTATTATTACATTTTCCATATGTTCTAGTACATTATTAGCATTATAAATAAATTTGTCAAGGGCATTGTAGTTGGTTGGAGGTGGAAGATAAATAGCACAAATAGGTATGTTTTTTGTCACACCGTTAATAACACAAGTAATGTTCACCCAAAGATCCTCATATTCACTTTCATATTTAAATAATCTAGAAGATTGTAATTTCCGAGCTACTGCTATTAGGACGCCACCCCCATCCAACTTAGTTTTTTTGTTACAAATACGGTCTCTACGATAAACAATATAACGGGAATCGAATATTTCACTGCTAGAAATGCCACAATTAAGCCACGTTTCACTTAAAACAATAACATCGTATGAGTTTAACAGAATATTCTTGTATAGGTCATTAGTTTTAGTTCTCAATCCTCTAACATTTTGATAATATAAGGTAATCATTATTATAAATTTAAATAAGAACCGCAACATTCACTGGGGATATAGAAAAGGAGACTATGTCATCAGTTTTATACTGTCTAAACATCGGATTTGTAATGCTTGACTAGTTTCGTTTTTACGCACATATATTTTGCCGTTCCGAACCCAAACAAATTGGTATCTCGCTTCTTTTGCTTTAATTCTAGCAGATGCATGGAGAATTTTGTTGGCTGGGGTTAAATGTTCTGCAACATAAACTGGTTTTTTAATTCCACCAATTCCCAGGTTGTGTGAGCTTAATTTATCTTCTGGGTTACATTTGTTGTATTTTTGTACCGCCGCCAGCAGAATATCGCGATGGCGAGGACTTCGCAATTTAGCAACAACAGCACGGGGTCGACTATCATCTTTGTTGATTTTAGCCACACGAGTTACATGCACGTTGTTAGTTATATCACCGTCTATGATATCTGCATTTACTACTTTTGCAAGATTAGTAAGACAATTAATTAAGTTTTCACTGCGATTTTCGGGTAAGCCATTAATCTCTACATTGCTATCCCGTTGATGCTGTTCCGCATAGGCTAGTCGACTAGAAAGATCTCTTACAGTGCTTAATAAAGTAGCATTTTCCTTAGTTAATTTATCAACAACAGTATCATGTTCTTGCAGTTTATTTTTAAGTGCCTCATATTGGTCATTTAAGAAGGTTAAAGAGTCATGAAAGTCTGATATTTGTTTCGTAATGCCACTTAATTTGTCACATACTGCTTTAGCAACGGCGTTTTGTATTTCATCGACGATGTCAATCTTAAAAGTATTCAGAATCTCACGCAAACTGGCCTCAGTTACAGGTAAGTCATTGCAAGCAATAGTTCCTGACCGTTTAGGAGCACTTATTTTTATCCTTTGGGTGACATTATCCATTTGTTCCGTTGTTGAACCAAGGTCCTCACAAGGTTTAGTGCAGTTTCGAATTGGCGTATTGGTGTTATCCAGTTTGGGTCGCTGGCTTAGACATGCTGGACATTTCCAAGAAGACTTCTTTTCAGGTAACATGGCATAAAATCTCTTATCGTTGGTTCCAGCGCACTGTAAATCATACGCTAAAGAACATAGAGAGCATCTTAGGAAATGAGAACCTTTGATTAGGTTTCGACATCCACTACAAACATTCGACATAGTGTGTAAGTTAATCTTATTTTCCTTTTTTTCTTTCCAAATGTCTAGGTCCTTACTTTTTCTTAATAGTTCCTTACAGTACTATTTATAAATGCAAAAAAAAAAAAAATCCTCAAAAAAAAAACATATTTTTTTTTTTATAAATGTTCTGTGATGATTTGAACTGGCATCTAACGATTCTTCGAGTAAGGGTGTCGATCGACACAGCTACGGACACTGGTACTGCTAACGTTGAAATTTATATTCTAATTGTTCGATATAGTCTTTAATAAAAATAGTTCTTAGCAACGACGTAATATTTTCGTGTTACCCTCGTGTATGCTTGTTTTTTTTTTTCCAGTAAAAAATTATTCACAGTTATTTATAAATGATGTAAAACACTTGTGAATTCACAGTTCAAGATCATAAATAATAAATATCCGTTTATATTGCTTACACAGCACCACGAACCAAGTTGTATTGTTATATTGCACAAAGTTAAGTGATCTGTTTGTGTGTTGATAGTTTATGACTTACGTAAGTGTCTATTTTATTAATTACCACTTTTTTCACTGATACCTATAACTTTTGCACTTATTCACAACCAACTATACGAACATAATTTACTAGAGAAATTAGAAAACATTAAGATTTTCTATTTTAAACAATTAAAGTATACGGAGAACTATAACAGAGGTAGGTAGTACGCTCACAATTATTGAATTTAAGCCATAATCTAAATTCTAACGTATAAAATAGGTAAGCTATACATTATTTGATAATATTAATACACTTTTTTTGCTTTTTACGTAACATAATTTTAATTACCTTAAAACCTTAGTACCAACCATTTTAGAATTTGTTTATTTGAAAATTCACGTTATTGCTAAATTACTTCCTACACAAAGATAAATTTAAAGTCTCTCAATGTCTCTACCAATATAATAAACAGTGTCATAAATGTGTAAATTACATAATTCTCAGTATTACATGGTATTACTTATCGAACATTATTATTAACAAAAAAGCGTTTAATCTTGGTAACAGCTGGCTCAACTGATAAGGCTTCACAAAACGACAAAGAATGCCTTGCCTACTAAACAAAAAAATACTTAATTAACAATACGCTAAGCGTAACATACAAAACATACATTTCAATAATCAAATTTAAACTTAGAGACGGAGATCGAACGCCACACGCTCATAGAAAAGCTAGGTGAAGCTATTCAAGTCATTTATTTAACAGGTAACGAAAGAGACAACTGTTAGGCTACTATTTAAACTTATGTCATTGACTTCAATCAATACGTACGCCATATTCGCGAACCGGCGCGTCAAAACAAAAAAACACGGCCACCGTCGCGTAGCCCACGAAAAAACAACCAAAAATCATGTGCGATACATTAAAAACATTAGCGTTATTGCAACAAATTGTCGTCGAATAGGCTTTGCGAGCGATAATCTCCGATCAAAATGGTGGCCGTCGGCCATCTTAGGTTCGCCACGAGCGAGAGAGCGCACGGTCCGGGAATTTGGGAAATTGCTGTTTTTTTTTGTTGTAAAGAGAGCAGTATATAAGAGGTCGGTAGGCAGAGGGGGCCGGCGGTGTGAAGGGAGAGGGCGGCTCACAAGAGCAGACCGTCTCGAGATTTGTCCGCGGATATTTTTGCGTAGCTCACTTTGCATATAAATGTTTTGAAATACAGCGAATTCATTAAGCAAACATATTTTTTGTTGAATATAATGATTTGTTGTCTAAATACGTTGTTATTTCAAGGTTTTAATCAAAGTGTATAATTATGAACTATGAAAAAAAAATGTTGTGTGGTTTTATGAAACCACGGTAAAAGTGAAACTGTTCGAACGGTTCCGAACACTGCTTTGTGTAGCGCATGTCGCGTGTCGGTCGGTGTACCTACTCGGCAGCCGCGATACACGCGACATGCGCTACACAGACCAAAAATTTTGAGACGATGTAATAAAAGTTTCACTTTAATAATAAAGTGATACAGGAGTTTGTTATATCTTGTACACATGAGATAGGAATAACTTTTTCAATATAATCTTAATAATAACATATTATTTGCATTTAATTTTACTAGTCTAATAAAAAACAATAAATACTTAACTGACCTTATATAGTTACAATTGATACTACTAACTACATTACTTGCGTAATATGCACTTAGAACTATGAATATAATCCATCAGCACGAGCCGCGCACAAAGCCAGTGTTTAGAATTTAGATATCGTCAGATTGATCCCTTCGCAGCGGCACGGCTATCCCCGGACGGGTCCTCGTTCTGCCCGCCGCGTGTACCGGTCACCTATCTTTCATTGCACGTACGCGCGACGCGCGGGGGGCAACGCGGCATACGAAGCCATCTTGCTAGCGCCCGTCGAATCGCTCGCGTCTCCGCGACACAAATCGCTCTTAATTCGCACTAATTAACCATTTAAACAACAAAAACAATTAACAGTGATCAGTGAAAGCAGTGACGGACCGCGTTCCCAAAAAACATTGTTGACATAGTGTTGTTGTTTTAGTGCATTTGTCTAGGTGAGTAGTCACTCTTTGTGCGCGACAATTATCATTCTGATCGATTCGGTGCGCGGGGGTGTGCAGCCGGCCCGTTTTATATCTTTTGTTGTTTTGTAACGCTAAATCAATAATTTTAGTGGTGGCTAGCGGCCATCGCGTTCTTAATTCAAATCGTTTGACGTTCCGTTTGCTTTAGTTGTTTCTGTGGCGAAGGACTTTAGTTATTCGGCCAGTTCGGATCGTGGGAAAGTTTAGTGTCATCAAAATTCTTTAGATAAACGTCGATAGCTGGACTGCTAAGGTAATTCTATACAATCATGTTCGCTTGCTTGTTAAACGCGATTGATTTCGTTGTTTCTATAAATAGCACCGCCAGGTGCAAGTTATTGTAGGGTAACGGCACCAGTGGTCAGCCTCATAACAGCTTTTTGAAGTTTTGACACTTGCCATTTCTACAACAATCGTCGAATAAAAAAACGTACAACATGTATGGATTTATTGTTTATTGTAGTTTCGAATCAGCGTTTATCAAAAACAATAATTCTCTTAGTAAAATATATAATTAATTTTAAACAAAAAATGGCCCAGTGTCCCAGTGAACAGCCTCTAAAAACCAATAAACAGCCTTGTTGAACCCAGTGTTCAGCCTTTAGTAAGTATAACTAATTATGAGATCAAAATAAACAATGTTATATCAAAATCAACTATATTAATCACATTTTTATAGCAACGATTCACTTAACACAAAAAAATATATATCGTACATAATACAAATATTATTTTAAACATACTATTACAATCTCTTTGTGTCTTCTTATTTTCTAGGAATTTCTTATTATTTATCATAAGAACAGCAATAATTATTTAAAAAAAAATCAGCGGTATTAGTTTATAATATTATTGATGTATCTATAATCTACAATATATATAATTATAATCAACCACAGGAGGATCTCTTTCGGAGGATTTCTCTGGAGGATACTGTTGTCTTGGCGGCATTTTTAGCTAGAAAAAAAGGGAACAATAATAACTTTTGGATATGAATACACATAATACCATTATTTCAGGTAAAACTTAACTAACATGAAGTATTATATATTTAAACACAAACATTCGCATTTATACTTAAAATATTATTTCAATAACATCGTGGCTGAATACTGGATCATTGAGACCACAGATTGAGACCCAGTGGTCAGCCGCTTGAAAAAAATATTTTGAAATGCGGCTGACCACTGGGTTTTCTAACAATTAGGAATAATCCCAGTAATCAGCCCCAGGGGCTGTCCATTGGATCTTTCATAAAAAATCAGTATCCAATGGTCAGCCCCTCAAATTTTTAAGTAAAAAAACAATATTTTTTATCAAATTTCATAAAATTAAATGCTCTAAGTAATCTATAAAGTTATTATCTATAAAATACAATCACATTTCATACTAAAATATGTTATTTCTCACCTTTCAAAAGAACACCACGTGAAACAAAAAATATTGCAGACATGACACTTTTGCTCTTGTCGGCGGACAGCATCTGTACGAACGTGTTTACTTCTCTCCCCTGACCCCCTGCTGCTCCTATCGCGTGATGCATGAACCAATAACGAAACAGAGCTTCTATTTAAGTGCGCGTGATTTGGTTATTTTGATTACAGCGATATTTATGGCCAATAAACAACGCAATAGGCTGATCACTGGTGCCTGGCTGACCACTGGTGCCGTTACCCTACGTATTGCAATTGCATTATGGCATTATGTCACAAAAATATGTTTTAAAACGTTTCGCAACACCGAAACGGGTTGAATGTTATTGAAATTAGAAAGTAGTAATTAATACGAAAGTACGTGTTTTACACGTATTCTATTTACCATTCTTATTATTTATACGCTTCCGAGAAAATGCATTAGTCATAAAACGTGATTTTAAACGTTACACTTACACGTATGTGTGTATTGACTTCAAAACTTACGGAAGTAAATATTTATAAATAGAACGCACATCAATTCATCAATGATGGCTCGAGATGATTCGAAGAATACCAACAGATTATCGAGTTTAAAAAAAACAGGTATTTTTTATCAAGAAATAAATTATATTAATCGTAGCCTGTGTAATAGATGCACAAGGTCAACAAAATTATCTTTCATTCATGCGGGCGTTCTCTTTTACGAAAGATTAAATATTACATATTACATTATAAAATATGATAATAGTTACATAATAAGATAACACATGAACTGTATATTTAATTCGCTATATATTCGATTGATACGTTAGAAGCTATTATTTTCGTAAATCATAAATGCCCAAGAGTCAAGCACAAAAACATTCGATATAAGTAGATTAAAACCAAAATTTGACACCACTATAACATTAGTATTCTTTGATGGATTACTATTATCGAAAAGGGTATGTTAGAATAGATAATAACAGTGTGGTAAGAATAGAATTATGTAAGATAACTATCTGCTACAAATACCTATACATATTAGATAAGAATATGATATGTAAATTTTGAATAAGAACAGTCACAGATTATCGCTGCGTTCGCAATGCAAAATGACATTTTAATTTTTTTAAAGTGCGAATAAAGCAAATGGTATTTATGAACGCGTCCATGGCAAGGTGAACACATGAAGCATGAAATAATTGCATTACGACCGCGCCTTGCTAACATTTAACTATACAAGCAGCAGTTATAAGCCGGTCGCGTGCAAGTGTGTGAACACAGGCTTTCCTTGTCTGTAACACTGCGATCATCTCGAATTTGTCGCGTTATAGACGGCGGACTAGAGTTCATCAGTTTTTACGACTGATGCTCAAGTTATTACACGGCGAAAATGGAATGTCCCTTTCTCGTTCTTTATTCGAACTGTTTGAGCGTTTTTAAATCGTCTGGCTTTTAGAATGATTCATCAAAATAATAATTCATGTAAATTTTTCGCCCAATCGTTTGTTTAATGCTTCGGTTTAACGTTTTTTCGAACCGGTTTTCGGTAATTGTGTTAAGTTTTTTGTTAGTTGATTATCGTAATTTGTTAAAAGTATTGTTTTATTAATGACTCCTGTTATTTTAGACGTTTGTTGGTAATTTATAATTTAAATTATAATTAACGAGCTTATAGGTATTTTTACATTTATGTTATATGCTTATAAAGTTATAATATTATGTGTAGGCGGTTAAAAAGTAGAGTAGCAGTTTAGTAAGTAGGTACTCTATTGATTCAATAATGGAAGTAAATCGGATTATTATTTATTAGGTACCAGATACTTACACAACAATAAAGTTCAGAATAACAACGCTTATGTTACATCAAGAAGAAATTCATTGCTAGAAGAGCTATGAAAATCGTTATTTAATAATACCCATACCTAATGTAACACAATTTTTAAAAACCATAAGTACCTACTTAGGTACCATAATGAAGTCAGTAGGCATATAAATTTATTCCTGATTGTACTAAATTCGCATATTAAAAAGACGATTAAACAAAACATTTAACGAAAAGTTGTCGGGAAACGAAGTTACTCTTCGATCATCAATAACTTTTATTTAAAGTAACGGAAGTAAAGGTCTTACCTTTGCCACCCACACCTCAGCCCACGGCACTAAAAATGGCCAACGACAATTTTTAACGCTCGATGATTCAAATTGACTTGATATTAGGCCTTTTACTTATACGTATGATTAATATTTTATAGAATTATAAAGTATAGGTACTTCAATGTATTATTTAAACAAAAATTCTAGCTATATGAGGGTAAAACGAAAACCGCAGTGACAAGCTAGTCGACCTACAGCAAAGAGTAAAGTAATACATGACCTACAGCTATTTAATAGACATTTTTTGTATTTGTGAATGTAAGCGAAAAATTCTTCATAATTCAAATTACTGTTCCAAATTTGAAAACTGTTGCTTGCTTTCATTACTTGAAATTAAACAATGGAACGGAACCGCGGTTAGAGAGTACTTGAGTTTTATAAAACACTTAAATTTCTTACTCCTTGGTCTAAAAGTAAAGCTGCTATAAACGAACACACTGTCCTCTATTAATTATCTATGGAACACTAAAAAAGCATTAGCCTTATTTAAAAAAAAGAGAGCGACCATAGCCAAGACAAATTCGAAATCACAATATAGAATTTCGAATTCTTCAAAGTCGTATTGACCACAGACTTTTTATTGCCAAATAAATTCAAACAATAATGACGTTTATTACGTAAGAATTGAGGTCAAAATCGCTTGTTGGTATTATATCCCGCATTGGCCATTGTCGAAGTTGCAAAATTAGTTTTTGTATGCATTCTCATGTCCCGGTGAAATGTTAGGACGAGCGTTCCATTTTTGGTATATGCGATTATCGTATTTAATACCAGGTAATGTGTGCGATTATCCTGTGTTAAATTTATTAATATTATAATAACTTCATCTAATACTATTTGGTTGAGATTTTTAGTCTATATCACAATGATGGCGGGTAAAGGCCACCCTGGTTTTGGCCATTAACAAAAAGGTATTGCACGCCTCATAAGCGAAGCGTTGAGGTGGGTACTACTGTCACTTCGCGCAAAACATCTGATTTTTCAAACTTAAAATGTCTTTATGTATCATACATTGCACTTGTAAGATAATACATACACACACATATTAAGAAAAAACACTATTTTTAACATTCATGATATTTTTGATGTCATTTTTGTTATTTAAACTAGTTAAAAAACAGTTTAAAAAAGTTCTGTCTTGGACGTCCGTGTGTCTGTATGTGCGGATCCTTTTTCTTGTTAACACGATAGCGACCGAAATACTTTACTAATCGAGTCTTTTATTTTCTCTTACGCTTGAGTATGCTCAGGAATAGAACCCTTTCATTTTTCAGGGTCTGATTCGATGTGGTTTAATTGTTATTAAATAAACAAAAATAATAATTAATAAATAATTATTAAAAAAAAATTATGAGGCGTGCACTTTTGGATTTTCCAAATTATTGTTTCTAATATTTACTTAATTATTTTTACGAAATAATATTAAAAGCGTTTACAAATCACAACTATGTACATTGTACAAGTTATTCAAAAATTATAGACATGTTGTCTATAATTCTTTATAGATATAGAATATAGATTATAGGTTGTAAAATTATCCAGTCATACAGTCGTTGTCTTTATTGTTAAGAAATATTAAATTTAATGTACCTATTTCATTTATCTGCAACATGAATTGTACCAGTAATTGCTAAAATACATCAGTCCTAAATAATATTATTTTATCAGTAACAAAACCGATTGAGTTAAAACTTTTTTACTCTTAAATCGTATCAATTATATTACGTAAATTATTTGAAATTTTAAAACAATTTTATTAAATAAAATAATGCAGATCGCACAAAAATTTTATTTTTTTTTACATCGAGAGAAGCCAGGGTTGACATAAAAATAAATAAAACGCTGAGTGCTGATATGTGAGACTGCAACAAGACGTCAGTCAGCTAAAATTATACTTATGTGAATCATTGTTTAAAATATTTAAATATTTCTCACGATTTTATGAATAAGTCAATTGAGAGAAATCTGTTGTACAATTAACATGCTAATCCTATTCATAAACATTAAAATTAAAGATGTTTTTATCACGCAAAAATGGCTGAACAATTCGGCATAAAATTTGACACAAAGATAGATTATACTCTAGATTACCACATTGATACGCTACTTAAAAAAACCATATTAATTTTAGATAGCAAAAACGGTGAATAGGTACCTACCTCAAAATATTATGTAGCAAGTTCTAAAGTGCTTTTTGAATGAAACCTCCTTGAATATGTTATGTTTAATTTAAAAGATAAATAAAGGTGTCATTAAAACAAAACAAACACACGGCGCGTAATCTAAAATTCTCAAGGGATAAGTAGCAAAACTGGGTCACACTGAAAGAATTTTCTAGACCGCGAATTGACTAGATGCGAGGAATAGAGCCGGGTAATTTCTAAAGCCTGCTATAAAAAGTTATTATTAAGGAATAAAAGACAGAAGTTCTAATTTTAAAATCGTTCTTTATGATTTTGATATACCAGTGTCTGCCTAACACTTGAGACTGTCATTTTTTAATTTTTATGCAGGCTGTTTTTTCACTTGGGTTTTCGACAAGAAGCTTATATCTAATACACTGGAGATTTCAGTATGAACATTAACTTGTAACCTAACTAACTACCTAGGTGTGGAAGGGATAAAAAAACATACAGGCGTCATTCAAGGTCATATTTTCTTGTTACAAGTTAATGTTCATACTGAAATCTCCAGTGTATTAGATATAAGCTTCTTGGTTTTCGATATTTGAAAAATTATTTGTCGTCAAAATATGTTGTTGTTTAAATAATTATTATGGTATTATCTCCCGCTCGACCACCATCACGCCGTTTACGTGGGTAACATGTTATTTATTTTGTATGTTTGTATACAGATCACGCATAAACGACTTCAAAGAATTGTGTGTACATACAATTCGTTGAAGGCATACATATTATGTATACCAATATTGCCAGGGGTCTGTCTTAAAACATTTATCAAATTACAAGATTTTGAACTTTGCGGACGAATCCGCGGACACAGCTAGTTGCAAATAAAAATGTTCGGTCGAATATCTAACATCTGCTTATGCAAGGCAATCTGCAAGTTGCAATAGTGGGGATTAGAAAGTAACATTTCCCAAGGCTTTGTTCTGACCATAAATTATAAACGAAATGGACACAGTGTAAATACTCTTTACACCGGTTAGGTAATTGTCTATAACTCTGTACTCTATGGTAATGTTGCTTGTTATCTATGGAACTACTACTTCTATTTTTAGAATTGAGGACTTACTTTATTAATAGACGTGTCTGAGTCTGATTCCTTACATTTAGTGATATGTTAATTTTTACTAACAAAAAGGAAATTTTATTTTGTATGTTTGTTTGCTAGTAAAAAACTTCGAAACTAGTACCGATTATTAACCTATCGGTTATTTATTTCACTTTGGATTTATCCCGGATAACTTGAAGCGAATGAGTACTATAATGTTATCAAGGTGATATTCGAAACAGAAATGTATTAACTCTAGGGATGTAACGATACCGATACCGATACCGATATATCGGCCGATTAATCGGCAAGCCGATATATCGGTATCGCCGATAATAAAACAACCGATACCGATATCAAACAATTCAAAAAAACCGCGCCCAATGAACGATGCGGGAGGCCGCCCGCGCGTGCGCACTTTGTTTTCTGAAAAAACTCTACCAATAGTAAACTTTTATAAGGTACTGATTGAATGTGTATTACTTAAAGTTTAACTGACTTTGTAAAATAATAATACTAAAATAAATGGTTTTGTTGTTTTTTGATTTGGCATTTTTATTTAAAAGAATACGATTAAAAGTTGAGTCTCTGTTAAATGCTGGTAACTTTTTATGCATAATTCACTATTTATTTTTCTACCAAGCCATCGATATCGGTATCGGTATCGGTATCGCCGATACATTACTACAAATATCGGTATCGGTATCGTATCGGCAAAATCATGTATCGTTACATCCCTAATTAACTCTCTTCTATTAAAAAGATTATATATTAATTAAAAAGATATGCCTATAACAATCCATATAGTTGTGTATTTTAGACGCAATATTGAACACAAATTAAAATAACGAATATAAATAATAAATATGTATTCAATTAATTCTTTCATCCCATTTTAAAAGAAAGATTGATTTACAATTTGAAAGATTGATGACGTCACATTTAAAGATGGCAGTCTAAAAGATAAAACAAAGCTGAGTCAATTACATTAAGGATTCTGCATTTGGGTCATCACTTAGTCTTACGCATGAAGGTGAAAATAATAACGAGGTGCGAATTATATGTGTTGTGTTTACTGCGAGTGAGGCTGGTATATAGATGCATGATGTTTTAATATACGCATATGTAAATGTGAAGAATATGTTGTTAACTTGTAACTAATCATTCGTATACCATTGAAAAATAAATTGTTAAGTAAATTTTTGTCAATTGAATAAAAGTAAAGTTTGAAAGTAAATGTAATTACTAATTATTAAAAAAGCGATTTTGTCTGATGAGTTGTAGCATGCCAACAGGCACAACACAACTTTAGTGAAATCATTTCAATCCGAATTATATTTTTTGAGATATGCGTGGACAAACGAAGATACGTGTATGAAATTTGTCACACGTTAACATTACTGAAAACTGTTTATTTGTGGCAATATCTACAGTAATAGACGAATTTGTTTGTTTGCTTGAACGCGCTTATCTCAGGAACTATTGATTTGAAAAATTATTTCACTGATATATAATCCATTTATCGAGGAAGACCGGCTTTGATCACGCTAAGACCAACAGGAGCAGAGCAATTTGAATGCCATAAAACCAAAAATGGCACATAGTTTACTAGCTGCGCTCTGCGGTTTTACCCGCGTGGCTCCGCTCCTGTAGGTCTTAGCGTGATGATACATAGCCTATCCTCGAGAAATGGCCTATCAAACACCGAAATAATTTTTCAAATCGGACCAGTAGTTCTTAAGATTAGCGCGTTCAAACAAACAAACAAACTCTTCAGCTTTATAATATTAGTATAGATAATATTAGTAAGAACAAGTGTAATATAATAGTACGGTAAAATAAGAAATCACATTCGAAGTGGCTTGTCTGCAAGCGTTGTGAAATGTTTGTAAACGATGCATAAAATGCGATAAAACATCATTGTTCGTATCTTGGATAAGATGGTGTCATTGACCGATGTTAAAAATTACGATAAACCTAAGTTCAGTATGGATGGAAGAAAATCTGAATGAAATTTGACCCAGAGATAGAGTATTGTATGTAATTAAGTCTTTGATATACATATGATATGGTAATGAGCATTTTTTACCAAAACGTGGTAAAAATGGTAAAATATGTAGTTTTTTTCTACGAAATTGGAGTTATTCATTCGTGTCAATCCAACTCAAAGATTGTTAATTAATATAGTAAAAGGTATTCTGAGTAAATGTAGTTAAAATCGCTTAGAAGTACGTGTGTTTTCCACATTTATATTTTTCTTGAAAAACTTGCGTGTGTCGTCTTAAAATCAATAAAAATTGATATTGATGCAATTTTATCTGTTTTCGAACAGCCTGATAACATTTTTAAAAGATTACTGATTCTATATAATTTATTGTACATTTATTATAATTACCTACATTACTTACTTACTTACTTACTTACTTACTTACATTAATTATATTACGTAATGATATACGTAAGTAAACATTTAAAACAATTCCATATACATTTTATTACATATAGATGAAATAACCAAAATCCCTTACGAAGGGTGTTTAATTCTCATACCCACAGGGGTGGAAAGGGATCAATCAAGGGTAGGCATGGTCAAACGAACTGATTTATAGGGATGCTTTTAGCCACTATTTTAACTACGTGGTACAGTGGTTAGAGAGTAGTGAAGAGAGGTACTAAGTTCGATTATT
The DNA here is from genome assembly GCF_061535455.1 of Colias philodice. Classification (NCBI taxonomy): domain Eukaryota; kingdom Metazoa; phylum Arthropoda; class Insecta; order Lepidoptera; family Pieridae; genus Colias; species Colias philodice. Next base: position 4,418,584 of record NC_143113.1, on the reverse strand, counting down.
GGGAAATAAAAATGTTGAGGCAAGAAATTTCTGAAAGTTTGTGAGGATGGATGGATAGATGGATGCTTGTTACTTTTTCACGCAAATACTACAGAACCGATTAATTAATAAATTAATTAATTAATTGCCCGTATTTGAAAGTTTATAGGTAACATCGTGAAATACTTTATTTGACGGGTAAGTTTTAACCAAGGATGGAAAAATCGGCCCTTAATTGAATAAAATTGAAACAAAACAAAGCAGACAGATTCGTAGGCAAAGCCAGTAGTTGTATGACATTGTTGTAATTGACAGTCAGGGTCTATTTTGGGTTATTATTACTGGGGTGAGTGGGATTCAGATAGGGTTGCCAACTACGATAAAATAATTACAATATGTATTTTGTGAAAAATAATTGTAATACATACTTAGTTTAATTTTTAATAAGTTGAACGTATTTTATGTGTGTAGTGGATAAAGTATGTATTAATTTACTTGATTGCTAATAAAATTGCTTGTACGGTAAATATTCAGTTATTCACATGGTTTTTATAGATAGAATAATAAACTGTTTATGCGGTTAATAGCCATTTAAAGCATTTTTTGTAACATCTTTCTTAGTAATCTATAACTATTTTTACAAAGTTGTTGTTTAGTACAACAACTTTGTAAATGTATTTGCATTTTTCTAGATTTGATTAAAATGACGTATTTTAATCAAATCTAGAAAAATGCCTTACGTCATCTTATTTCATCCTATTAACTTGAAGTTTTGTTTTTAATTACGCAATGTGTAAAAAAACATTCAATTAAATATTGTATTTCATACTATTTAAATATTTATTTTAAAACTGTAAATTGCCAACCCTATATCCAACCCCTGATTTATTTCTTCATCCCTGACGCGAGACAAAGCTCACGTCACACCAAATAGTGCAATAATAGCCCTTTTGTATATAATTATACGGTTGATTATCGTGTGCGAATCACTGGAAAACACCATGTGTAGAGATGGATGCATTTAAAAATCGATATTTTCTGTTATTAAATGCAAATGAGATATTTGTTTTCGTTACTAAGCCGATTTTGATGAAATGGCCATATTATATTATGTCGTATGTTATATTATTTAATTTAGAGAACGGTGTTTTTTTTCTATAATTATATATTATTTTTGTATAGATGAATAAATCAGACTGCTTACAGTTACATCCTTTAACACGTTTAATTCCATCAAAATCGGCTTAGTAAAAAGGCTGAGTGCAACACCGATAATATTTAATACCTACCTACGTTTTGAATGAAAAACCTCAATTTTTAAAAGTCGGTTGATAAATTTTTACCTACAGGTATAAATACTATCGGCAGGCCTGTATGTTTTCTTTATTTGTTTGAAAGCGTTATAATTTTAACTGAAAAACAAAATTTATCTAAACCTCTTCAATATTAGACATTTAAATTTTATAAATTATCTTACTAAGAACTGTAAATAAAATAGAAGCGAAAAAACTGATATTGGGGCTTTACCCGTATAACGAAATATGCGGGCTTGAAATTCGGATCATGTCAAGATATTTTCTCTCTTAAGGTGATGAATTAATTTTTCTAACATTTACGGCCCTTTTTAAACCTTCGTAATTTTTATATTATTAAAGTTGTCGTGATGAAAATTCATGACAAGAAAGTTCAATAGTAACACAATACGTCTACCGTTTTAGAAACATGATTCCATGATATTTTCTCGATAGAAAAAAAATACAAAGTTCTCATTGTTATTTTTTTTAAATCTCTGGCATCTTCAAAATAACAAACGTAAAGTTACGACTTTTTGGATATTAACTATAAAATATGCAACCTATACGTCTACCGTGTTAGAATTTTGAAATATGCGATGGTTTTGAAATAAACAAGAAATACTTGAAATTAGCGCCTGACCAGCCAATATAGCGAGAGCCGCCCTGTACCTTCCTACCCCGATCGCTGCACGAGTCATTCCCGCTACGGCCGTCACACGGGGAACTTGTGTCGCTTGCGCAATCGTAAAAAAGGGTGACAACACAATAAGACAAAATGAGACAAATGGGGACAATAAAGAAAATAAGAAGAAACATAAAGGTTGGAAGAAAAAGAATGCTTACAATTGGAACAAATTAATGAAGTAAGTTGGTTTTATTTTAAATTTGATGATAATTGTATTATAGACGATGTTTGATATGTACCCCTGTTTTAAGTACATAACGAATGTGTAAGATTTTTTCATTTATAGCATAAATAATCTTTTCAGAAATCCGGAATCCAGAAGGAAAATAAACCCACTGATTGTTCACAATGTGAACCCACTCCTTCGTAAGTACCTATATTCAGTCAAAAATGTATGTTATCAACGCTCTACTGGTTTTATCGCATGATTCCATTTTTAGCAAAAAGCAACAAAGTGCAAAGAAATAAAAAATCATGGTGAACTTAGTGGAAGTATGGTGGACGTAATATGGAATTATGGAACAGGAGCTCGTTGGAGTAGTATTATATTTTAAAAAAATACGAAAAAATTTCAAGAATTTCTTAGTAGGTGGTAGATAAGTACGTTGTATAAAGAATTTGATGTTGATATTTATTTCATTTATACTTACTACACCTGTGCGGGAAATTGCTTAGTACTAAAACCGGTTTATATTCATATTTACATAGTAATGTGAGTTTTCATTTCGAAAAATTTTGTGTAAGTATATTAAATTGAGTTCCTGGGTGATCTGGAAACACAATTGGGCCCGGAGGATGGCGCTGCAGTCACTCCTCCTAATCACATGAACCGATTTGGATGAATATTTGTGTGCACATTTCATTGTTGTGGGATGATTGGTTGATTCGTTTTCACATTAGCTAATATTATGTATTTTTGTTGTTAGAAAGTAAACTTAATTTAATGTTCGTCTCACATTGCTGTACCTGCCTACCTATCCTACCAGGGCCTAACTTTGTTCTGGCTATTTTATTTTGATTATTTGTAATGAATAATTACAATTATAATAGAGTGCAAAAAATAAATACATGCGTCAATAAATTTTGTGTTTTTTTTTAAACAATTTTTTTATTTAAAAAAATATCATTCCGACCGCGGCTTTGCCCGCGTGGAATTAGGTTATATCGTGAATCCTGTTTTATCTCACAGAAGTGTTCAGTTCGGATAAAAAGTATCCTATGTGTAAATCCAGGCAATTAGCTATATTTTATCAAAATTGGTAATGTAGTCTTGACGTGATTAAGTAACAACTAACAAAAAAATATACAAATTAACATCCAAAGTTTCGCATCAGTTTTACTGTATTAGCGATATCTTCGACTCTTGACTTTGACTGAGAAGAATTAGGGTTTATAACTTCTTTCAGAAATAGTACCTTTCATTTCTGGGCATGGTGTAATATCTACGTCAGCATCAAATTCTATCTAAATCAATTCAGTAGTCCGCGTAATTAGGTACCATTTCATTTTTTCAGAGTAACAATATTTTTTGTTATTTTAAAGATTATTTATAACCTGTATTATTTTGTAATAAAGTAAACATTACGAAATAATAATAATTAATAATTATTAATAATGTCTAAGTAGTTGTTAAAAAGAAGATAATTTTGTGTTTATAAGCAAGAAAATAAAACCAATAAATCAACAATTAAATATATGTATAACAATATTATAACTGTATGACGACTCCATACATGTTTGTCCCGAGTCGGCCAGCGGCAGCGCGGCGAGTATGCAAGAATGACTTCGCGCACACCCGCGTTCGCGATAGCGAGCTATTAGACTCCGCCCGCCAAGCAGTGGATTTTTTTTTGTGTATCGTCTTAAAAATATCACTCTGTTTTAGGTAAAATAAGACGGCTAAATTAAAATGTACCTTAAGCTTATACTATGTGTTTATTATAAATGGCGTTTTTAACAATACGTTTTATATATATTCTCCATACATATAATTGACTGGTTGTGCCTCGCGGTTATACCCGTGGATAAACCCGCAAAATCAAGTGTTTATATAGCTCCTGTCTTATTCCGATGTATAACCAATATTACTGTAAAGCTTCATCCAAATCCGTCCAGTAATTATTTTGTAAAAGAGTAACAAACATACATACAAACATACATCCTCGAAAACTTTCGCATTGAAAATATTATAGTACAAGTAGGTATTATAATATTATCTGTGATATTATCCTACTAATATTATAAATGCGAAAGTTTGTATGGATGTTTGTTACTCTTTCACTTAAAAACTACTGAACCGATTACAATGAAATTTAGCACACATATAGAGGGTAACTTGGATTAACACATAGGATAGGTTTTATCCCGGAAATCCCACGGGAACGGGAACTATGCGGGTTTTCCTTTGAAAACGCGGGCGAAGCCGCGGGCGGAAAGCTAGTTAGGACATACATAATATATTATCCTCCAGGTATAAAATTGAATTCTACGCGAATCCAGAAACCATACTCTCCTTTTCAAAGTTGTGCAATTAGTTACATTTCTTTGTTCCAAGATCGTTTTATTGTAATCTGATGCATTGCGCTTAACTGTCATAACTGGTTACCAACATATACCTGACCCCCTCACACCTATGGCACGGTGGGTGTTGGAAAGGGACGGCGAATCAAGAATCAATAGATGTTTCTCTGGGGACATCTTTGAATGTGTGTTACGCACACATGGATTGCCATTTCTCTTATTGAACGTTATGAGGTTAGGATGGTTTTAGATTTTGAGTCAGGTAAAAGTTATCTTTTATGTTGTATTATTGGAATGAGAAATATTTGCATATTATTATGCTGATCTATTGGATATTATAAACAATATTGTATATCTATAATATGTTAAATATTTCATAGGTTTTATTGTTAATTTAACATTAATCAAAACAATAAATTTGTGACACTCCTCCAAACTATTTTTTTATTACTTGCATTTCTTCACTATTGCAATAAGATTTTTATAAAAAATTAATATTTATTTTATTTTATTCCGTTAAAAATACCGCATAATTTAATTAATATTTAATACAATACCATATCTATAACATAACCCAACCAAAAATTACCCAGCCCCCGAAAATCAACAGGCAAACGTGGTAATAAAATCAGTATAACATCCGCAATTTCGACCCCTATAGGGTGTAGCCCCTTTATGGGTATTGTCACACTATAAGCGGTAAAAAACGTTTAATTTGGGAAAAATATTAGCGTACGTATTGTTGGTAAAGTTCTTTATTTATGAGAAATGTTTGGTTTGTGTTTTGAAACACGAAAACGTGAAATGACGAATTTTAAGTAGAACTCCAATTATCCGAACTCCGACTAGGTATCCGAATCGCCGATTATCCGAATCACAAAAAATTGTCCTAAAAAAGTCTAAGTGCGCTATTATTCTTCCCCCCGGCCCCGCGAAGCCAGTGTTTACGCGTCAAGTCTTGACTTGACTTATCTTAACTTGCCGTTGTGCCTACACTGACTTGAGATGTTTAAAAAAAATGATTTTTATTTCTAAACTTGTACATAAGTACATTTTATTTATATTTAAAATGTGAAAATTTCATGTTTCTTTCATTTAATTCATTAAAAAGATAGTGCAATATCAAAACGTAGCTTTTATTGTCTCCAATGGCAATGTTTTTTTAAAAATCCGATTATCCGAATATTTGATTATCCGAATGGGTCCCGGTCCCCATTAATTCGGATAATTGGAGTTCTACTGTACTGTGATTTCATTAGGTATATTATCTGCTCAATACGGCTCTACCTGCTTACTTATAGTTTAAAATGTTTAACTCATCACAAGTTTTCAGATAAAGTTTATTCAATTATGAGTACATAGTGTTAATTAAACCATTTCTTTTATAACTGAGATAAAAGTCGTGTTACTTACACACTATAATAACTGCGATTATCATCATATTTTGTATTTCGGTTCCTCTTTAAAGATTTTGCCATTTATCTCTGTATTTTCATACTTATTTGTAAAATTTTGTGTTAATTAACACTTAAGTGTATGGCAAAAAATGTGTTTTTTTTTCTTTCTTTCGAATAAAAAACAATTGATTATTCAACGATTATAGCTGCCATACCTAAAAATTACATTTACAAAAAACCCGTAAACTAATAACCCTTTCTTTTGTTTCAGGATTAGTGACAATGTGTTAGTGGAGTGTGTGTGTGTGATCATGTGTGGAGTTCATACGAGTGCTGGATGTTAGGTGTAACTGAAGGTAAGAATACAACGTCTATTATTATTTCTTCGTCTACGTGGCCTGGTAGAAATCGCTTAGTAGCGATAAGGCTGCCTTTTTAGCTGTATATTGTATAACATAGTGCCTGTTTCTTTTGTGTATGTATTTACTTGGTGTTGAATAAAGTGTATTTACTATTTATTATTATTATTACTTAAAACAGTATTGCATTAAGAAGCCTATGCGCTTATAGGATACTAGCTTTCCGCCCGCGGCTTCGCCCGCTTTGACTAAAACCTAATCTATACTAATATTATAAAGAGGAAAGGTTTGTATGTATGTATGTATGTATGGTTTTCACGCATAAACTACTGGACCGATTTTGATGAAATTTGGCACAGACAATCTTTAGACCCTGAGAAAGAACATAGGCTACCTTTTATTGCGAAATATGTACCACGGGCGAAGCCGGGGCGGACCGCTAGTAAATTATATAATACTAAAACCTTTCCTTTGAATCACTATCTATGAAAAAAACCGCATCAAAATTCGTAGTTTTAAAGATTTAAGCATACATAGGGACAGAGAAGGCGTAGTGAAGATACTTCATCAGGCTAAAACCAATAGGAGCGGAGCAATGCAGGTAGATCTGCGGGGCACAGCTCGTAATAAAATAAAAAAATTACAGTTTACTTACTAAAAGCGTGAATGACACGTAATTTAGTGATGAGGATAATGACTATGAGAATAAGAATTAATTTATATATATGTATTAACATGATTTATTCATAGAAGCTGTCTGCTTGTATACCAAGAAAAAATGGTCGAAATTCGTTTTCGCACACAATATTTTACGCGCTCCACTTCACGTATCGAGATAAAAGATACATTTGACAAAATATCTTTATTGTAACAGGCAAAAATCTTATGTATCATATTATGTATGCTAACTAGCATAGTTTAAGGAAACCTGCATAGGGCTCGTTCCCGTGGGCTTTCCGGGATAAAACCTACTGTGTGTCAGTTGTCGCATCTCAAACATTAACTTTGCAAACTTATTAACTTACCAAATTTCTTTCAAATCGGTTCAGTGGTTAAGGCATGAGAAGAGACAGACAGACGGATAGAAAGAGTTACTTTCGCATTTATAATATTAAAAAATAGGGATATATCATTAGAAAACGTACAGGAAACACTAAAATAGGTGTAAGACAATCCAATGCGTAATCCATACTAATATTATAAATGCGAAAGTAACTCTGTCTGTCTGTCTGTTACTCAATCACGCCTGAACTACTGAACCAGTCGCAGTCCGCCCCGGCTTCGCCCGTGGTACATGTTTACGTTTTCTCTACATAAGAACCATCCTCGTACTTCAAGGAATATAATAAAAAAAGAATTATCGAAATCGGTTCAGCCGTTCTCGAGTTATGCGCTTACCAACACATTTTGCGTTTCATTTTATTTATAAAAGATTATGAATGGGTCTAATGTTTATATGTATCTTACTAGCTTTCTACCCGCGGCTTTGCTTGCTCGCGAAGTCAAAGAAAAACTCGTGGGATTTCCGGGATAAAACCTATCCTATGTCCTTTCTCGGGTATCAAAATATCTCTATATCAAATTTCATGCAAATTGGTTCAGTAGTTAAGGCGTGATTGAGTAACAGACAGACAGACAGAGTTACTTTCGCATTTATAATATTAGTATGGATGTAGTACTAGGTATCGCATTACTAAATATTTATCAATCAAGATTGACTATTACATAGTCGAAATTTGATCAGAATTAGCGAGATAATAACACTGACGAGATCTGGACCAAAGTGAGTCATAAAACGATTGAATGACATCATATCTGGAAAATTGTGACCTAATTTCTAGGTATTCGTAGATAATCGAGCTAGATTTAATGCCGCTAGAATATTTAATTACTAGCTTTCCACCCGCAGCTTCGCCCGCGCAGGCAAAGAAAAACCCGCATAGTTCCCGTTCCCGTGGGATTTCCGGGATAAAACCTATCCTATTTCCCGGGATAAAAAGTAGCCTATGTCCTTTCTCGGGTATCAAAATATCTCTATACCAAATTTCATGCAAATTGGTTCAGTAGTTAAGGCGTGATTGAGTAACAGACAGACAGACAGACAGAGTTACTTTCGCATTTATAATACATATAATTAGTATGGATAATATGGACTAGTTATTATCTGCGACTTTGTGTAGGCTATATGTTAAATAGGTTTTTCTTGTAGATAACTTCCAAGTAAGTACAATATTTTATTTAGTTTTTAATGTTTGTTGTCCTCTTTATTGAATTCGATTAGTGATCCCTAAGAAATCGGTTCATCAATTTCAGAGACGAGCCGAAACATACAACAATAAAACATCGTATCTTTATCTATCACAAAAAACCGTTTTAAACCCGTTAAATAATCCAAAATCGTCTATTTCCTACCGTTTGTCTGTGACTTACCTTGTTACCGCGAGGTGAACGACCTGCTGACTTCACTATATTTGAAGTAATCCTGAGTTGACACGACCGACGCGTTAATTATCTGGCTTAACCGACTTTAAAAATGAGGTTCACAATTGAACTGTATTGTTTTGTAATTGACCCATCTTCTATATAATTAAAATGAACTGCTAAATGTGTTGCTAAGCGCATAATTGCAACATTTGCAACGGCTGAACCGATTTCGTTAAGTCTTTTTTTTTATAATATTCCTTGAAGTACGAGGATGGTTCTTATGGAGAAAAAACGTAAACATGTACCACGGACGAAGCCGGGGCGGACCTCTAGTACTCATATTATGTATTTTTTAGATTTACCTATATGGAAGTTGTCAGTCTCTCATAAATGTGACCAAATTTTTGCTTTTGCTCTTTAGTTGAGTATCACGATTCTTTATTGAAAAAATGTCGTATTTCATGTGAAATTTAAATTTAATACAACTCTGCGTAGTTTTTCAGTTATTATTAACAAAGCAGCTTGCATATTTGATATTATGTATATCGTTACGTACTTTGCTTTTAATGTTTATAATTTGTTTTTTATTGATGTGTTATTTCTTGTAGTGTAGCAAAAATTATGCTAATCTAATGCCATTGCCATGCATACAAGCAACGAAAGTTGAGAAAAATTTGGGATCAGGAAGTGACAGAGCACAAAGAAAATTTAATATCTAGTGTACATAGGTAGTTACTATTCTATATACATATTGTAGAAAAGTGTACAAAGTTTGAATTAAACCTGTCCGTTTAAAGTGGGCCAAAATCGCGTCTAACGGAGACGGTTACATACAAACTTACAAACATATAGGTGAAGCTAATAAATGCGTGTTAATAAAAGACCATATTCTATTAATATAGAAATTAGAAACTGGTTCTATCCTTCCTACTAATATTATAAATGCGAAAGTAGTGTGAGAATGTGTGTGTGTGTTTGTTACTCTTTCACGCAAATTCTACTGAACCGATTACAATGAAATTTAGCACACATATAGAGGGTAACTTGGATTAACACAAAGAATAGGTTTTATCCCGGAAATCCAACGGGAACGGGAACTATGCGGGCTTTCCTTTGAAAAAGCGAACGAAGCCGCGGGCGGAAATCTAGTCTACTTTATTGTTCGATACATTTCTTCCAAATTGTAAAAACTAGAATTCTATACTGCAAGTGGGTTGATAAAAGTGACGTCAGAAACAGAACCTAACCTAGGTCAATTGGCATACTTTCTCCACGCTGCGAATCGACCTTCAATGCGAAGGGTCGAACTAGACTTTGACCCTGGCTTTGCTCGCATTATTTAGTTAGGAAATATCTATATTTAAGACGTTTATATTATTCAACCTATCTACACCTTTTTACATAATATAATATCATTGCATCAAGTTTTGATGTAATACAAACAATATTATGAGATCACATTATTGAAAATCTCTGCATATATTTGGAAGTCTACAATTTAGTTGTTATGCAAATTAAATACGTAATCATAGTGAAATAAAGATGATTATTGTTTACTTCCTTTGTCTTTGGTTATGTAAACATTACCGTATGCAAAAGTGTGTAATATTATGTAAATTATTATTTATTATGCATAGTTGATTATGAATGAACAAAACATCCTACAAGCAGTTCGATTTCACGAGATATTAATAGATTTGAATATTTAGAAATTTAAAACTCAATTTTTTTAACTTACAATTTTTTAAGAATATTCACCTTTGTTTATATTTTCCCTTATGTATGTTACCGACTCCTTTACGGATGGTTAAGGTCCATTTTGACCGACTTTAAAGTTTAAACATATAGATTTTACTAGCGGTCCGCCCCGGCTTCGCCCGTGGTACATATTTCGCAATAAAAAGTGGCCTTATGTCCTTTCTCGGGTATCAAAATATCTCTATACCAAATTTCATGCAAATTGGTTCAGTAGTTAAGGCGTGATTGAGTAACAGACCGACAGACAGAGTTACTTTCGCATTTATAATATTAGTATGGATGTGCTATTTATTAAATAGGTTTGAAGTTGGTGCCGAACATTAAGCACTTAGTATTACGCCCGTGCACCGACATCAAACCTTTTTAATAAATAGCACATATAAATAATATGTAGTAAATAATAATGTCAAATCTTTTTTAAACCTACTTTTCCGTTTTTGAAGTCGGTTGTTTTTAACGCAGTTATTTTTATAAGTGAATATTAAGCTTTCCGTGCGATTAGAGCTTTTTATGAAAATTAAGCTCTCTGTGTGATTAGAGCTTCTTGTGAAAATTAAGCTCTCCGTGCGATTACAGCTTTTTGTGAAAATTAAGCTTTCCGTTCGATTAGAGCTTTTAATGAAAATTAAGCTCTCCGTGCGATTATAGCTTTTTTGAAAATTAAGCCTCCGTGCGATTAGAGCTTTTTGTGAAAATTAAGCTCTCCATGCGATTAGAGCTTTTTGTAAAAATTAAGCTCTCCGTGTGATTAGAGCTTTTGTGAAAATTAAGCTTTCTGTGGGATTAGTTTTTTGTGAAAATTAAGCTCTCCGTGCGATTAGAGCTTTTTTGTGAAAATTTAGCTTTCCGTGCGAATAGAGCTTTTTGTGAAAATTAAGCTCTCCGTGCGATTAGAGCTTTTTGTGAAAATTAAGCTCTCCATGCGATTAGAGCTTTTTGTGAAAATTAAGCTCACCGTGCGATTAGAGCTTTTTGTGAAAATTAAGCTTTCCGTGCGATTAGTTTTTTGTGAAAATTAAGCTCCGTGTGATTAGAGCTTTTTTGTGAAAATTTAGCTTTCCGTGCGAATAGAGCTTTTTGTGAAAATTAAGCTTTCCGTGCGAAAAGAGCTTTTTGTGAAAATTAAGCTCTCCTTGCGATTAGAGCTTTTTGTGAAAATTAAGCTCTCCGTGCGATAAGTTTTTTGTGAAAATTAAGCTCTCCGTGCGATTAGAGCTTTTTTGTGAAAATTTAGCTTTCCGTGCGAATAGAGCTTTTTGTGAAAATAAAGCTCTCCGTGCGATTAGAGCTTTTTGTGAAAATTAAGCTCTCCATGCGATTAGAGCTTTTTGTGAAAATTAAGCTCTCCATGCGATTAGAGCTTTTTGTGAAAATTAAGCTCTCTGTGCGATTAGAGCTTTTTGTGAAAATTAAGCTCTCCGTGCGATTAGAGCTTTTTGTGAAAATTAAGCTTTCCGTGCGATTAGAGCATAATGAGAAAAATTAAGCTCTCCGTGTGATGAGAGTTTTTTGTGAAAATAAAGCTCCGTGCGATTAGAGTTTTTTTGTGAAAATTAAGCTTTCCGTGCGAATAGAGCTTTTTGTGAAAATTAAGCTCTCCATGGGATTAGAGCTCTTTGTGAAAATTAAGCTCTCCGTGCGATTAGAGCTTTTTGTGAAAATTAAGCTTTCCGTGCGATATGAGCTTTTTGTGAAAATTAAGCTCCGTGCGATTAGAGCCTTTAATGAAAATTAAGCTCTCCATGCGATTAGTTTTTAGTGAATATTAAGCTTTCCGTGCGATTAGAGCTTTTTATGAAAATTAAGCTCTCCGTGTGATAAGAGCTTCTTGTGAAAATTAAGCTCTTTGTGTGATTAGAGCTTTTTGTGAAAATTAAGTTTTCCGTGCGATTAGAGCTTTTTGCGAAAATTAAGCTCTACATGCGATTAGAACTTTTTTTGAAAATTAAGCTTTCCGTGCGATTAAAGCTTTTTGTGAAAATGAAGCTCTACGTGCGATTAGAGCTTTTTTGTGAAAATTTAGCTTTCCGTGCGATTAGAGCCTTTAATGAAAATTAAGCTCTCCATGCGATTTTATGCGGTTATTAATTCAGCCGGTATATTTTTTTTTATGTATGTACACCGATTACTCCGAGGTTTCTGAACCGATTTACGTGATTCTTTTTTTGTTCGATGCGGGATGGTGTCGAATTGGTCCCATAATTTTTTTTTTCGGATAGGCCCAGTAGTTTTTATTTTATGAGCATTTTTGTCTGTACTCGATGACTAAGTTGATATGTAGCAAGTAACTTTGATTCACTTCCCGGTAACCGATTGAGCTGAAATTTTGTATACGTATGTAAATTTGATAGCGATGAAACATTATCATGACATGAAGCTGATTTGATGATGGAATCGGAAGGTGGCCATAGGAACTCAGTAATATATTGACTCAACTTTATCGAGTTTGGGCTCGTTTGATTCGTGTTGAAAAATACACTAAAAAGTATTAATTAAAAATAACTGCGTTAAAAACAACCGACTTCAAAAACGGAAAAGTAAGAAATAAAAAAGATTTGATATTATTAACTACTAGTTACTACATAATATTATTGTACATATTTCGCAATAAAAAGTGGCCTATGTCCTTTCTCGGGTATCAAAATATCTCTATACCAAATTTCATGCAAATTGGTTCAGTAGTTAAGGCGTGATTGAGTAACAGACAGACAGACAGAGTTACTTTCGCATTTATAATATTAGTATGGATTCAATGTTATCATCAGGTCAACTTACGATCAGTGACACAATAATTTTATGAGTTCATCTGATGAACACGTGTTTTTTAAACTACAATGACTACATATATTACAATTTGGATAGCCGGTAGTCAAAATAAGAGCATATTCTGAAGCCTCTCACCCGCCTTCTTTCTGCACGTATCGCGATGATATATTCTTAACCCTAGAACTACAACATCCAAATTTAATTAAATGAACCACAACATGGGTCCTGGGTGACCCCAAAATAAAAAAATGATTACTTACAAAATATTAAACTTTAATTAATTTAAACAATTATTACAAGGTTTTTTGGATATTAATGGAATGTTTAAGGGAAAAAAATTTAGTACAAATCTGAAAATCTAGATACAATAGTGACAAATAGGTAACCTGTGTTGTGCACATATTTTTTTTGGAGCACTTTACACATTTCTCTCTGCCCTTCCTATCTTTGGCTCTAGTGCATAAATAGCAGTGGGAACTTGAAGTTGATCGAGCTTGGGCTACCTGAGCACTGTTTTAGTCATCTACTCCCAAAACATGAAGCACTATCACTTTAAGAAATTGGGGCAAATTTTTGACCTCATCAAGGCAGCGTTTCACGTAGGGCTGTACTAATTGAAGGATTAGGTTTCTTAGAAAGTAGTTCCTTTTCAGTTTACTCCTGCGAATGTTTGCCTTGAGTATTACATAGGAATTTACACCTCCAGTTTAACTCGGTTTTTGCGTCGCGTGCGATACCTTTAGGACCTGCAGGTTGATTTATCACGATGTTTCTACTTGCAGTGCGTGTATTAGGAACAGTGAACGGAGTTCTTCGTCAAGTATAACCATTTTGCCCATACAGAAATCAGACAGAAGAACATCATCATCATCTGATCCAGATTTAACATCAAACAAATCATCTTCATCGGAGTGTTCACTTTTTGCAGTTTCAGATCCATCTTCGTCCGAAAAACTGGAGGTTTCACCTTCATATTCCTCCAAAAGTTGCTCAATTTCATTACTTTCAAGGGCTCGTGACGTTGAGGCCATATTGAAAGACTATTCGTGAAATAAACGTGAAATCACACAAAAATAATCACAAAAAAAATAGTTTCGATAACCACAACACGGGTCGCGGGCGACCCCAAACTGCTATATCTCCGAACCTAATGGGCGTGGGCACCCCGCCATGCGTCATGGGCCACTGATTACCAATTACGGAAGGTACCTAGATGCACAATGTTGTAGGTGCAAAAATCGCTAAGTTAAAATAAAAATACGTGTGCGTGGGGTCACCCATGACCCAATGTTGTGGTTCTAGGGTTAAAATTAGGCAAATTAAAAAAAAATACGTATTATTATTGAGAAAACTAATTTCTGTTGGCTTTAACTTTTTCAATAACTATATATTTTCCATTTTTTTTTCTCTGAATGATTTTATAAAATCAGGCTCATAAGACTCATCTTGCCAATTTATGTATTTGTGAAATAGATGTTTATTTAGTATTTTTGTTATAAATGATTTTTTTCTGTATTTCAGGAGTGGTATGGATAAGGAGACGGGGGAAGGCGGTGATGCGACCGCCAAGCCACCGCCCGATGGACAGTTTGATCCCTCTGGACTCTTTGGAGGTAAAAATATGGTTATTATAATAGTTATAATAGATTTTCCGCCTGCGTTTCCAAAGAAAAACCCTTTCGATTAAAGTCAACACCATAGTGCCTTGTTATTTAGATTTCTATGGTTAACACGAATAGACTACAAGCCGGTAATGACCCACTGGAGTGGTGAAAGAGAGGGAATTGCAACTCTCGATTTTTTCCCCTTGTCCCCATGATTTTTGTACGGCGTTGCGGAATAATGGATTAAAAGCAGTATAGAAATAGTATGACACAGATGCCGTACATGGTCAAATGACCAAATTTACCCCCGGTAACTCTCGGAAATTAAATAAAAATTCCGACTTAGTGGACCACCATTTTTGTACGGCACTGAGCGGTTTCTTATTATTTTTAGTGGATCTATCGATGGTTAAGAATGCCGTACAAAAATATATGACCAAAATTCCGAGTCTACCTGTACTTTTGAATTCTCATCTGCACTCAGTTGGACAGCTTACAAGTGAATCTTATTATTTTATGCTCTTCTATCGTTCTAGATATGTCCTCTGGTGGTTCAATTGACCCATATTTTTTTCCTATACCGGTCTAGAACGTATTTCTATTATATCATTTCAACCTTTGTTATTACTTACTCTTACCTCGTCTTGATTGATTTTATGAGTTTCCAATATGTTTATTGTTATGTGTATTTAAGGCGCTACCCGGCAATTTCGACTATGTTCAACCTCTATAAAGTCTGGTACAACATAAAGCACAATACCGAAAAAAATATATAAAATAGGATGGTCTTTGATCTTTAATTGCTCGCAAGGACTTTTTTCCAAAGTTAATAGATTTCTAGAAAAAAAATGTGCCGTGGTCATCGATTTTTCCGCAAATACTCTATAAACTTCGTAACCTGCTGACTTAGAGCTCTGAAAATTTTATGTTTAATAAATTATCAGTTACACAACAGTCCCTGACGAGAATTTTTGTTTCACTGATTGGTATCTTTTTAAATACAAAATGCGAGGAAAAAAGAAGGTGCAGCGGGAGAGGTTTGAGATCCGTCAAGTATGGTCAAGGTTATTAGCGCATGTATAAGCCTTAATAAAATAAAGGGCACCTACAATTGTTTCGCCCGTGGTACCTACAGCTACATGTTTACGTTTTTTTTCATAAGAACCATCCTCGTACTTTAAGGCTGCAGTCTAGCAAAATTGCGTTTTCAACAAGTTATTTGACAATTTTTTTCCGGCTGATGAAATGATAAACTGAATTTTTTTTTCTTGTTTATCAATTAGTGTTATATACGCAATGCGCGTGAATTTTTTCACATTTATAAAGTTACTTTATGTTACCTTAATCAGGCCTTCAAGATAAGTCTCTTTCCCCCAAAATCATTTCGAGCTAAGTTTGTGCACTCACTACGTTGCAACCGATTACAATTTACATAATCTGATCAGCGCATTATTATCCTTATATAGTCGTTATTAAAAACTGCTGAATACAATTGCCGAAAAACTTATGATTTTCTTAATTAGAGCGTTATAAATTCATTAAATTTCCCATTTTTTGCCTTACAAAATCGATTGATAAATACTGCTAAAAGTTATTTTTTCCATTAATTTATTCGAGTTGGTTGAAGACCAATGAGTATTAATCCTTTAAAAAAATTTTTTTTTGAATTTTGATAATTCTTTAAATATTAAAAAAATATTTAAAATAATAAGGAAAAATCCTAGCGAATTTCTTTAGTCGCGCTCCTTGGGCCGGAGCGTTCTGACGTGTGCTCTACGCTCGATTTTCCTTCATACCGAAGTGAAAGTTGCTCTACTTCATTAAATTTAATATTTTTGTTAATTGATTATTTTTATCTTAGTTTTGTGCAAATGTTCGTATTTTTAAACATTTGATTTCGATATGGAAAATAAACGAAAAAAATACGCGTGTAACTACTAGAAAAAAAATTATCTTCGAACATAAAGTTAATGAAACCAAATAGATTGCAAAGGTGATTGGCAACAATTTCTTTATTTTACGGGGTGTCAGTAAAGGGATGTATATATATTTCTTTAAAACTAAAGTAAGCTCATAAATTTTCTTATAATATAATTTTTTTGAAGTTCCAAAAATGTTTATTTTTCGTTTGAGAAATACGAAATATAATATAAACTTGTATTGAGAACTTGAACTTCCCAAGTTCATCCGGGGAAATCCCCATACGGGGAAAATGATTTGTTTACTCCAAAATTGATCCGAGGTGTTTTAATTTTTTCTTCTAGTCATTTTCAACGTAGCGGCATGTTGTTTGATTATTAATTTTGTAACTTAAATACAGGATGTTGGTTTTATATTCTGATCTTACAGACGCGCTGACAAATTTAGTCCACCATTTCTAGTTTAGTCTAACTACAAAACTACCAAAAAACTCTAAGTACCAATATTAAAACGAATGGATTATCATCACATCATCAAAATTCAGTGGGGTTGAGAACTAAACAAACAGAAGTAACAGAGACGCGAAGAATAAAAAAAGAGGACGAAAACGATAATTCGTTGATGCTTTCCCTTTTCGACATATTGTTAGGGTACATCACCAATCTGCAAAAAACAAAACTGATAATTCCCAATTGCTGATTAAAAATGAAAAACAAATAATCGACATCAGTGGTGAAAATTTGCTGATCACAATGAAACATCCTTCAGTGGTAGCAGATTTACTCATTTAAAATGTATCGGTGAACAGCGTAAAGGAGAGGAGGACAGGAAAACATTATGAATGTGGATGGTGGATTGTATACAGGGTGTAAATGTAATCGATAAGTATGTGCAGGCGATTATGACGTTATTATTGCAGGTATCAAAAAACTTAAAACTGATATCGAAATTACTTTACCTAATGAGCAAAATGACAATAATAACTTTTTAAAAGTATAACGAGAAATATCTAAAAAATTTACTTTATACACTCCCATATCAAAAAGGGAAAATGGGACTAGTAGAAGTTAAATGTCTAATTCCGGCAAAAGACATGAATGCGGAAGATGCGGTTAAAAAAATTTAATATTTGAAATACAATGCAAAAAATAACACTTTTGTCATAGATAAGAATCATGACTATTTTTTCCAAATTCAGGGACAACTAAACGTTGCAGAAGCAGAAGTCTGCTTATTTGCTGTTTGGACTGGAGTGAATCATTCGTTAAAAATAGAATATATAAAATAGAATATATAAAAAAGTATGTAACGTAAAAGTATGCAAAATAAAATGATGGACTGATGATGATGGAATGGAATGATGGATGGATTGGATTTTACATAAATTGCCTACTGTCAGAATTGAATGATTCGAGACTTCAGCATTCGATGCCCATCAAGGACCCATCCTATATCATTCAAGCGATTGAAAAAAAAGAGATAAATCCAGTGCAACCGATAAAGCATCAGAATGCTAGCAAAAGATTTATTAGGTTTATCAATATAAATCTATATATGTATTATACATAATACATAATATAATAAATCTGTAGAAGACGCGAAGACTGACATCCGCGCGGACGGAGTCGCGGGCGGAAGCTAGTCAGAAATAAATATCTTTTGTTTTCATTTGCGTATTTTTCTATTTTATAATTTTTTAACACAAACATTACATTTTTTTTATTAAATACAAAATTTGTTTATCCGTTTTATTAGTTAAACTGAACAACTTTCACTAAGAAACTTAGGTCGAAAAAAATGTATAGAGTTATGCATTTTGTATGGAAAGCTTATTTTTTTTATATTTCGTCCAAATTTCTTTGTAAAAGTTGATCAGTTATATAAACATGAAGTTGAAGATATCAATAGAAAGTATTCGCAAATTTTGTGTACTGATAAAAAAAAATCACCCGGTGTAATTTTCACGAAAATTGTTTCAAATTGTCATTTTTGGTACTTATTACGAATATTAAACGAATGATTTAATTTTTAAAAATTAAGTGGAGCAACTTTCCCTTAGTACATTTGTATTATTTACATATAGGATGACAGGATGCATTTGTTTGCACTACTAGACCAAGCCCTTAAGGAATAGATTCCGCAGCGCACGCGATGACAGAATTTTTAAGGAATTTTTTACACCTTGAGCTACATTATTGCATTTTTGGTAAGGATCTCTAATTTTTTTGAAAATGCAATATAGCCTATGTTGCTCAGTGAAGATGCAGCTTTCTACTGGTGAAAGAATTTTCGAAATCGGTCCAGTAGTTTATGCGTGAAAACCATACATACATACATAATTACAAACCTTTCCTCTTTATAATATGTATTAGTATAGATAAAATATGTTCATCTACTTTAAAAGAACGTTGAAAGTGAATACATAAACTTATTTTTAATTAGGACTTATCCTTACATTATGGGTACTAATATCCATAATTTATTACATTCGTAAAACAAAAATTTTTTTTACCGCTTGGTTGCCTGACAGAGATCACTGCTTAGTGATAAGGCCGCCGATTGTATTACATCTTTCTTGTACCATATTTTCTTTCTATTGTTTCCTATTATTTAGTGATTGTAATACAATAAAGTGTAATAAATAAATAAATAAATGTACCTCTATCATTAATTAATTACAAATATGCGATCATAAAAATAGTTTACTATTCCGTTTATTTTATGACAACGACCTTTAATCTAACTAGCTGCTTCGCGCGGTTTCACCCCTGCCTGTGGCTCCACTCCTGTCGGTCGTAGCGTGATGATATATGTATAGCCATTGTTATTTAGATTTATATGTGTATAGCCTATAAGTTATAACCCTCCTCGATAAATGGGCTATGGAAAGAATTTTTCAAATCGGACCAGTAGTTCCTGAGATTAACGCATTCAAACAAACAAACTCTTCAGCTTTATAATATTAGTATAAATCTGTGACTGTTCTAAGTTATTCTAGAATTTTCTATTCGATTATTAATATATGTAAATGGACATTAACTTACTTTAGATGCGTTAATTATAATATACTAAAACCTTCCTCTTGAATCACTCTATCTTAAAAAAAACCGCATCAAAATCCGTTGCGTACTTTTAAAGATTTAAGTATACATGGAGAACTACAACACTACCTACTTAGGTACAGCTATTCCTACAATCAATATCAACTTACAGACATATTACATGTCACAGCAATGTAACATAAATTAGTCATAATAAAGACTTCCTGAAAAAGACATATTCGCCAAAATAGCCTTGTCACTGTATCGCTCCTTACACGACCATGTCAATGTGTGCCAACTAAAGAATTTATGGGGTACATCCACGATGCACGCGGCATACAAAAATGCACTCTTTTGCCTATATAATAAAGTCTAATATCAATCACCGCTCAAACACCATAAGTAAAACCGACGCAGGTTATTGAACTTGTACATTGCGAGAAATGTATTTGCTGATTGAGTAATCTCTATTGCTAAGCAATAAGGTTGATTTTTGATTGATACATAGTTTAGGTAGTTACGGAATCGATGGCTGTTGATTTTCAGATGTATCATCTTTTGTCTGATTCTACGGTTGCAATTGAGGAAAGTAAATTATATTTGTATTGATCAAATTGGCGAATATAATATGTATGTTAATATTATAAAGAGGTATTTGATTGTTGACTCGAAAATTTAGAATTGTTGTGTTTGTTTATCTATTGGTTTGTCTCGTCGAAAAATAGTTAAAATACTTACTCTATAAATGAAGACTTACATACTTTTATCACGGTCTTTTATGTTTAAAAATAACCAATAGTTTCTCTGTTTGTTTTTATAGTATTGAATAAACTTTAAAAAACCTTTTTTATTTATGTAAACATAACATATGTTTATATAAGTACATAGTTTAATATACCTTTTCAGAGTACATAATATCTCCAATACAAGAAAAAAAAACTCGATAATAATCTTAATACATATATATAAATCTCGTGTCACATTGTTTGTCCTCAATGGACTCCTAAACCACTTAACCGATTATAATAAAATTCGCACACCATGTGCAGTTCGATCCAACTTGAGAGATAGGATAGGTTTTATCCCGGAAATCCCACGGGAAAGGGAACTATGCGGGGTTTTCTCTGAAAACGCGGGCGAAGCCGCGGGCGGAAAGCTAGTTACTGTATAGAAAAGAACCATTAACCATATCACCGTTTTTAACGCTTTATTACACGATTTTTTTATACGCATTGCTTTATATTGTAAAAGTAGTTTTAAGCACTTAACAAGTCAGTATTTTTAATTAATTTATTTTACATTTATACAGTACATTTCTTTTGTGTGTATCTGCATAATCGTAACACAATCGATATTTCTAAATTAACAAGTAACTCCATTGCCCTTGTATTCAATATAATTTTAAATTCCTTATGTCAATATTAAATAATAATTAATAACTATATTTCAAATTACTATTGAACCTTTATATGTACTATATCGAGAAGGTACAGGCTGCTGAAACAGGGAAAGCTACATTAGGTACCATATTTTGTGTAATGTCCCTTGTTCCATCACATTATCAATTATTATTAATCTTGTTCAATGAATGATTTTATTTTTATTGTATTTCAGCGTACTGGGGTCGCGATGGCGGCAGCGGGGCAGCACAAGCACAAGCGCAGGCACAAGCGCAGGCCGCTCTGTTCGGCTTCGGGTCGCGCTACCCGCCGCCGACCACGCTGGGGGTCGCTGCTAACCAGGCCGCTTCGTTGGGGCTGCATCCCGCTGCGAGTGAGAATTGTTATATAATAATTAATAATAATAATTTATTTATTGACGTGACAACGTCTTATAATTCGATAGCGCCGGCTGCACGCACGAAAAAACATGACTCATGCGGCGTTACCTCGCTCTGAGGCGTTCCATGTGGCTTGAAGTGCGAGCGAGAGCGCGGAACGAGTGACAAAGAAGCACAATCGGACGTTGTCACGTTCAAATATCGTCAGTAAACGGACTTTACAGATAACCAATTTTTTATTGAAACATCATTGGTCCACTTGTTAGTAACAATATTCTTATACCTATGTTAGTAACAATACATAATTTTATTCTAGTCAATATGATATTATATGTACATAGTAATAGGTCTATAACACCTTAAAACATTGTTTGTTTGAATGCTCTAATCGCCTGAACTACGAATGATTTCATTTTCAAGTAATTTTTACGGTTGAGTATGTAATACTGTCTTGGTATCAGTTATTTGATTGAAAGTGTTTTCTCTGGAACTTCTATTTCTGTTTTTAAAACATAATACATATGTATATAATAAATAATAACACACCGTGTTAGCACAGCTTGAATTATAGGTTTAATTTCTTAAAGTTTTAACATTAAGTTAATTATGCAGTTTTCTAAACAAGTGCACGAAAATTTTATTTTATTTGAGCGTTAATAGACACTTTCAATCCCGACCATTTATAAACATAATCAAGTAACTTAAGAATTTATGTATTGTGATCTTAATAAAGATTTATTTAATTAATTTCAGGTGCAGCCTGGTGGTCCATGGCATCACATCTCGCGGCACAAGATTACTTAGCACGGTTACAAGCATCTGGGCTCAACTTCCCCCCACTTGGTGACCCGTATGCAACACTATCCGCCCTATCTGGGGGAGCCAAGCCGAAACAGCACAAACAGACTGGACGGAATGAGAGGTGAGCTTCTAGAACGTTCTAGAACATTCTAGAATGTTTGGTAGTGGAAAGTATTACGATAAATAGTGATTACAAGCGTCTGGGTTGAACTTCCCCCCACTTGGCGATCTGTATGCAACGCTATACATATATAATACGGCACAGCATGATAAAATGAATGGAATGGAATGAGAGATGAGCTTCTAGAAATTTCTAGAATATTTTTATTTGGCGTAAAATAGTAACACGTGAATCTTACTGCTTAACATGTACGGCAACGTCGCGCTCAACGTTGTCAGTACACGACGTTGCCAGTTGGCGCGCAAATTAACAATCCTCAAATGAGAACTTTTCATATGTTTATAAACAAGTTGTTAAACAAATGCTAGGTTATTTAATGTTATTGAAATATAGTTAAAAATATTGATACTTAATAAACTTATTTTACTACTGAACTAAACTATTTCCATGTGGACATAGTCACGGTCTAAACCTAACATTAAAAATAATTAATAATTATCATTCTACTAATTTGGAACTATGCAGTTACATTTCATAAGTTCCTATAACATACACACAAAAGTCTATTATACCCGGCGCGGCCTAAGATGATCCCTATGACACTGACAGTTATTCTCAAGAGACAAACTTGTAATGGCGTCACCATTAAATTAGAAACGTATTGGAGGCGTCTAAAAATGGCATTTATTAATTTTTACGTAGCTTTATGCCATTATAATGATATTCCGTTGGAATTATAACAATTCTTAACATTTACGAGAAATTATATCAATCTGACTTTACGTTTACGTCCTTCAAAACTTACATCGTTGGCATTTATCGACTAGTGCGGAAAGTATCGATAAACAAATTTCGATAATGGAAACGAGTTCACATTTTTTCCATGATTAAGCTATAGTTCATTCTCTATTGAATGGAACAGAAGATCGCAGCATAATTAATTAATTAATTACCGTTCGCGTTAATTTACTTACCTATGATAATATAAGTTCTTTAGAAAAATTAAATGGGGGATTCCATTTTCATGATAAAATAATATACACTGTGTTAAACGGGTTAAAGATTACGAGAAAATGATAAGGTGCATTTTTATGTTTTGGAAAACTTTCGTTTTACTTAGCGTTTCGTTTACATAATAGACGTTAAAAATTCATTTTATAATATTTGTAAAACATGTTTACCGACGTGGCTGAATGCAAACCACGCCTTAGCCTATAAAATAGTAAAGTATCGACACGATCCATCATACGAGCAATCACTAAGACGAACTGTCATAGGGATCATCTTAGGCCGCGCCGGGTATAGTTATTTGTTTTGCATTGTTTTTCAATTAGACTATAAATGCGAAAGTTTGTGAGGATGTGTATGTGTGTGTTTGTTACTCTTTCACGCAAATACTACTGAACCGATTACAATGATATTTAGCACACATATAGAGGGTAACTTGGATTAACACATAGAATAGGTTTTATCCCGGAAATACCAAGAGAACGGGAACTGCCAGTTTTTTTTTGAAAACGCGGGGGAAGCCGCGGGCGGAAATCTAGTGTTCATGCAATATAAAATCAATAAAAACGTTCACTATAAACTAAGTAAATATAATAATGCCCATATTAATGTTTCAGGTCAGGAAGATCGAGTACATCATCAAGTGTGTCGAATAAAGACAAAAGTCCATCAACTAGTACCAATTCACAGCATAATATGAGTGATTGGGGTATGTATTCATTTTTAAATCAAAATTTAATCTATATTCTATACTAATATTAATTATATTTACCGCCTCCTTGGTACAGTGGTTGAGGCGTGAGCGTAGCACCGAGGGGTCCTGGGTTCGATTCCCGGTGGAGACGAAGAAAAAAAAAAGATGTCTCGGTCTGGCAGGACACAGAAGGCTGATCACCTACTTGTCCCTAAAGAAAATCGATCAGTGAAACAGATGTATAATGCCTCTGCCCCTTACCCCACTTGGCGACATGGGACTTCACGATACTAATATTATAAAGCAGAAGAGTTTATTTGTTTGGTCTATCGGTGCTACTGGTCCGATTTGCTTTATTTTCCCTAATAATAATTAACATTACAGCATCAACATACGGCTTCCCAAAAACATCATCGCCGTCCACAATGGCATCTCAATCACTATCAAGCCTCGCTTCACTCAATAACTTAGCGCAGCAGCCCTTGCAGAGTAAGCCGGTTAGCAAGCCTCAAGCACCGCCTAGCAGTGAGTTTTTGATTTTTATATGTTACTAGCTTTCCCGGCGCGTATTTCCAAACTATACAAGGCCAGCACGCAACGGTGTGAAACTAATCACGTATAGTTTGGAAATAACTTTTTTACAAAGTTCTTCCAATCTATACAACAGTAGTATATATTGTAATCACAGACTTACTAACAGCATTACAATATATACACGAGCAGTTTCCTATGGTTGCGTTCTGGCTATGTATAGTTTGGAAAGACGCTTTCCCGGCAAACGTTGTTCTGCTTTACTCCTATCACTTAAGGGTATGAAAAATAGATGTTGGCCGATTCTCAGACCTACCCGATATGCACAGAAAATTTCATGAGAATCGGTCCACCTGTTTTGGAGGAGTATGGTAACTAACATTGTGACACGGGAATTTTGTATTGTAATTAGATAAAAATATTTTTTTCAGGAAAATAAAGTGACCTTGAGTAAAAACTTTTAATTAGTGTAATTTTAATGTCCCCTTTTGCTTTCCGATAAACTGATAGCCTAATACATACTATAAAATATAAAATATGTATAAATATTTCAGGGCATTTTTTGCACATGGCATGATTGGATCCCATACTAAGCTTTCATTTGTGTTATAGAAACCAAATAGCTGTTAGACATACATATATAAATTTAAATTAATACTTATATAGATAATTAACACCCAACCAAAGAGCAAACATTGATGTTGATCACACAAATATTAATTGTCCTGGGTGGAAATTGAACCAGGGTCACTACCAACCAAGCTATCCAGTCAATTATAAAATTACTTATTACCTATTTGTGGTTTTTTTCAGACACATAAGCAAAATTTTTATTTAAATTAAATCTATTTTGGGGATATAACAATTTTAAAATTTACTAATAGTTTAATTATTCATCATACACTAAGAAGGGATATTTCGCATGTTGTGTAGTGTGTACCTATGTAATTTTTACTACTTTTAAAACAGATGTGCACATTCAATTCTCACAATTTATTTATAAATATATTTTAAGTAATTGCAGATATATAACCTACAACTTACCTCATCTATTCTTCTTACAAGTACAAACAGAACTAACCATTATATTTTTCACAGGAAAATCGTCATCAATGAAAGACAAGGAGCGTGACTTGTCAGTACTACGCAGCGAGTTGATGTTGGCTCAAGCGGCTGCTCAGGGAGCTTATCACGCAGCAGTAGCGGCTGCTGCTAAGGGGAAGGTACTAAATAAATAAATTAATAAAGCTTATCTATATATGTATATAAAATTCAAAGGTGACTGATATAGTGATCTATCAACGCACAGCCCAAACCACTGGACGTATCCGGTATCGGGCTGAAATTTGGCATGCAGGTAGATGTTAGGACGTAGGCATCCGCTAAGAAAGGATTTCCCGAAATTCTTGCGGGAACGGGGAAAAACGGGGATGCACGTACAAAGTCGTGGGCGGAAGCTAGTATAATATATAAGCTCGCGTTAAGAAGTATTATTATGAATTAGGTATCTTTTTTTTATTTTATATCCTTCAGGGTAGGATTGATCAAAATCGGATGCCTATGTCATAAAATCTATTTCATAAACTTTCAGCCCCTATTTTATCCCCCTAGGAATGGAATTTAATAGATTTATGTATGAAAAGTCAGCCCAATCGGTTGAAAATTGACAGTTTCATACAAACTTCCATCCCCTATTTTATCCCCTTGGAGGTAATATTGATCAAAATCCTTCAGTCCAATCCAAAATGTCATATATATTTAGACTAGCGGTCCGCCCCGGCTTCGCCCGTGGAACATATTAAGGTTTTCTCTCCATAAGAACCATCCTCGTACTTCAAGGAATATTATAAAAAAAGAATTAACGATTATTCATTGCTACTCCACTCCTATTGGTCGATGTTATATAGCCTGTATATTTTATTTATTTATTTATATTTACGCAAAAACACAGGCACTAACTAGTTTTATTTCGTCCTGGAGAACCACTATATCTATTATAAATATCGCATTAAATCCGTTGCTAATTTTTGTTTTTTACAACATTTTTATTTTGTTTCAGAATATGCCGCTATATCCATTTGGAATGCCGGGCTCTGATAAGGATCGTCGTGGACTCGACTCGCTAGCTGGATTACCGCATAACTTGCTTAGGTATTACTTTATATAATTTAAAATTACTGAGTGTTATTTAAGTATTTGATTGCAAAATAATGTAGAAGGAAAAAGTGATGATTTTCATTCCCTAAATTATAATTAGTTTCTGTTAAAAATAATGAATTTTGAAGTTAGAGTAAACAAAGAGAGAAATAAAGCAGTGATGTTTGAACACTGTTTTCATTTTTATCAAATGTATTGTATATTTGAAATTGTAATATTGATCTAAAAGTTTCATAAAGAGGTGATTGTTTATTTAGCATGTAATTACATATATTTCCAAATATAATAAACATTATAGTATCTACTTATATCTATAGTACCTTTTGTAGAAAAACAATTATTGAATGTTATTTCTTCTTTAGTGCTGCATTGGAAGGAGGGTATGATTAAAAACAACATAATTTTTAGTTAATTATATCAATAGTATTATTATATTTTATTCAACTATATTTTCTTATGCCTTATAGTGGCTAAATTATTTTTGGAATTATTCTTGTTTTGAAGATTTTGTTTAATATTTACGTTGTTTTATTTTAAATAATCTTATAATTGACTTATTAATCAGGTAAATGTATAATAACAAATTATTTTTGTTTTTAGTGACCCGGCGTCGGTGTTGGGTGGAGTACGACTGCCCCCTGATACTGAAATTATTAAATATACCTCCTCTTTAACTGGGCCTAAGGTAAATAATATTATTTACTAAGTATTTCTTAATTTCTACGAAAGAAGATATATTTTTAAAGCGACACATAATTAGGTATAATATTTCACACTACAAAAAAACATATGTATATAGCCCCTCTAGTCGAATCAATATGTTATCCTTAAGTTCGATAAATAATTTAAATGTTTATAATTTATATGTTTCGTAAATTCGGCAAATTTAATTCAGTTTCTGCATATGAGTTTATGCAACAAAAAAACTAATGTTTCCGTTATAAATTTGATATTTTCTACCTATATACTTTCCTTATAATATTTAGCTATTGCATAGCTTCTATCGCGGACCTTGAGCGCGGGGACCGAATCGAGAAATTCCGTAACGAAAAATACTCACGCTCCCCACGGGGACGGACACGGAGGTGTTGCTCCACCACCGAAGTGGTTTTTTTTATTTTAATAATATAATTTAAATATATATTTTCCTATATAATATTATTAATTCATATATGTTTATCTAGGTACCAGCGGGGTCAACGAACCGCGGCCGTAAGAAGACGATATCTCTCGACCCACCGCATGTATCTTTGCATCCTTCAAGTGATAGAAGCACGCCTTTACCCAACAAGCGACAAAAAGTGGTATGGTTTTATAATAATTATTTTTAATATCATAGAGAAGTAAATAAACGGCCTTACTAATAAAAAGTTAAACAATGGATAATTTTCTACCATTTTCTACCATAGATGTGTCTTGCTCACATGAAACGTCAATCATAAAAACAAGACAGGTTATTGCAATAACTAATCCATTGCAAAGCGAATGGGTAACATTTTATTAGTAAGACCGTTAATGTATGTGTAGAGAATTAAAGCTTCTTTGTAAAACTCAAACTCAAACATTTATTTATTCAATTAGACTTCTTCTAGAAGCACTTTTGAAACATTACATATTTTTAACATTTACCACCGATTCGGAAAGCAGTATCTATGGAGAAGAACCGACGAGAAACTCCATAGTTGCTCTTTTAACTAATATAAAATAATAACATTATGCTGGAAAACAATTTTTATGTATGATTGGCAATTTTTGAGCAGACTGTGTATTAAAACGATTGTATTGTGAAAAATATTTCGAATTGCCACTTAAAAATTGAAATTTTAAATGATTCATTGCATTTTATTACATTGCAAAAATTGTTATTTTTTGTCTTTTAAAAAGTGACTTGGTAACGGATTTTAAATACGAATTATTCATTATACAGCCTCTTCGTCGATAAGCAATAATTAATAATACTTATCGTGACGTTAACGTAAAAATCTTGTTAAATTCTGTTAAAAAATTTTAAATGCTACAGAAAAATCAAAGATAAGTACAAATAAAATTAAATATTATTTTCATTAATTACAGGACGAGTATGGCAATTCCCGATCATCGGTAGAAGTAATCAGGTTGCCAAATAAGCCGGATCGAAGTAACTCCCTTTCTGCTACTCCACCTCCCAATTTATCTGATTATGCAGGTATTTATTTAATAATTTATTATTAAAATGTAAAACTTATCTATACTAATATAAAGCTGAAGAGTTTGTTTGTTTGAACGCGCTATAATCTCAGGAACTACTGGTCCGATTTGAAAAATTCTTTCGGTGTTAGAGCTCATTCATCGAGGAAGGCTAAGGCCAAGAGGAGTGGAGCCACGCGGGTGAAACCGCGGGGCACAGCTAGTTACTGATAAATTTGTTTTGGAAGAGATATTATATACAATGGCCATGTAATAGTATTGATGAATGGGTGGATGCATGTATGTATGTATTACTAGATTTCCGCCCGCGGCTTCGCCCGCGTTTGCAAAGGAAAACCCGCATAGTTCCCGTTCCCGTGGGATTTCTGGGATAAAAACTATCCTATGTGTTAATCCAAGTTACCCTCTATATGTGTGCTAAATTTCATTGTAATCGGTTCAGTAGTTTTTACGTGAAAGAGTAACAAACATCCATACATCCACACATCCATACATCCTTACAAACTTTCGCCTTTATAATATATATTAGATATTAGAATAGAATATTAGATATTAGATGAACGTTTATTATGATTTTATTAAAATAAAATCTTTTGCTTAGCTTCACTCGCGGAAGTATTATTATCCCACCAAAAACATTTTCATGTAAAATGTTGCCAAGACGAGCCCATATGACTCGCACTGTCAAAAAGTTATCAGATCTCATGTAGAGCCAAGCTTCTAACACTACACGCCCTAACTCTACAAGGCCTAACTTCACAAACTCTACACCTTAGTTAAAATATGTGGCTTGGCCATTTCGCTACATTCACATCGGCGTAAGGTGAAAAATTAATTCACTGTTCATTACTTTTGTGTTATACAATAGTTCTTGTAGTAACGAACGGCCAAGCCACATATTTTGACTAAGGTGTAGAGTTTGTGAAGTTAGGCCTTGTAGAGTTAGGGCGTGTAGTGTTAGAAGCTTGGCTCTACATGAGATCTGATAACTTTTTGACAGTGCGAGTCATATGGGCTCGTCTTGGCAACATTTTACATGAAAATGTTTTTGGTGGGATTTCATTTCTTTTTGTAAGTTGTTTGTAACAATTTTTTTTTATTTTTCTAACAAGGAGTACCTATACATATATATATCTAGGGGAACCAAGTTTTAGATTATTAGATTAGACCTCTAGCGTCATCAAAATTTAATTTAAAATTACAGGTCTCATACAAACTCCCATCCCCTAGCTTAAGGGGTTGGGGGATGAAAGTTACAAGTTTTATAATTTTTTTGTTGTTTGTGTGCTAATACTAGCTTACATACAAAATTTCAGCTTTCTAGGACATTAGGAAATACCTTAAGAATTTTGATGATCATCAGTGAGTCAGTGACGAAATTAGCGTTTTTTAGATATAAATAAAATCTGAAGTATAAAAGCTAATGTAATTAAAACTTAATATGTTCAATAAGTCCGCTATTGACAATATATCCCGAAAATTTTGTTGATCTAGCATAATCCAAACCCAAGTTATGAGGGTTCAAAAAAACGTCGAAGCGCTTCGAGAAAAGGTAGGTAGTGCCCGTGCGCTTCGCTTGGCTCGTCTTGGCGTCTTGGCGGGGGCACTACCGTGCCCCTAGATAAATTAGGAATCGCTTTTTTATTATATCCCCTTGGGGGTAGAATTGATCAAAATCCTATCTTAGCGTATGCCTACGTCTTAACATTTACCTGATCTGCTATTGGGCATACGTAACCATTAGTTGAAAATAAACTTGCATAAGCTGAGATCGTTACATTTATACCTACATAAAAACTGTAAAAATAAAATTCGCATTTTAAAGACATTACGAGATTAACTTATATTTAAATCATATCAAATATGTACAATTTATTCTACCTTTTGGTAAATTTAAAACATTGTACATAAGAAAAAAAACATTGTAAACAAGTGAATATTAAAATATTTTTGTTTGTTTATCTAGGAATATCTCGAGAATTACTACAAACGATAGCAAGTCAAAGCGGAGTTAGTTTGGCGGCGCTTGAGAGACAACTAGCGGGAGCTAATCCTGCAGGTAAATGCTTTTAAATATTGCCTATTTATTTTGATTAATATTCTCTGAATTTGTATTATTTATAAACATATGTTATCAAATTTTTCGCATTTCATTAATATTTGTAAATTGTATTCATATTAATGCAAAATGTCTAAAATGTATTTTCATTAAGAGTAGAGCTTTACTGGAATTAAATTTGGTATCTGTTGAAAATATTCATCAACATAATATACCAATGACATAAATGGAAAATATAGGAAAATTAGTTTTTATATGACTCGTATTGATGAAGTATTGCACAAAAAAATCTCACTTAAATTTTAAATACCTCATTTTTTATAAAAAAACAAAGTACACTACAATAAACTATTAACCTAAGTTACTATGTGATTACTCAACTTAACCATAACTTAATTTTCTAGCAGATTCCGGCCTAAACTTAAGCACGAAATCGAACACAAGTTCAGAAGAAACAGCCATGGACCTTGGTGGTACTAAATCTGCGGAGGACGATGCTCCTCTTAATTTGTCCTTGAAACCTACGCCATGTAAGTTATTTATAATTATCTATACTAATAATAAAGCTGAAGAGTTTGTTTGTTTGTTTGAATGTGCTAATCTCAGAAACTACTGGTCCGATTTGAAAATTTATTTCACTGTTAGATAGTCCATTTAGCGACGATCTATAAGCTATTATAATATATCATCACGCTAAGACCAACAGAAGCGGAGCAATGCGGGTAAAACCGCGGGGCATAGCTAGTTAAAATTTTAAAAAGAAGTACATATCAATAATTAATTTTGATTGTGTTTTATGATAGTAAAATGATTGGACTTTTGTTGAAAACCTGCTGATCGAAATTTTCTAAGCTATTTTTTGGTCACATATTTTAAGATTGTTATTTATTTACCTAAGAAGGAAACTGTCTGAACTGAATATTATATAATAATATTTGTTTTGATTTATTGCATGTTACTGACGAAATATACATTTAATTTATTTTATTTCTAGCGAATTCTCAAGCATCGGACGCGTTGTCAAGACTGACGTCCCTCAGTAGTTCCCTCAGTGCGTCCAATGATAGAATATGTATGTATTTTAAGGATTATTTAATTAAATTTATTAAAAAAGTCTAAAACTTTAAATTTAAAAATATTAATTAACTTGTTACAATTATAATTTACATTGTAAGGATGTCGTATTTGATTAGTTTAACTAAGATTTAATAAAACGGACTAGGCTGTTTATTAAACGACTGATTCAGTTGGCTGCAAGTTACATGCATACTGTTTATTGTACTGACATACATACAGAGTGAAAAAATTAATTGTCTGTAAGTCAGTTTACTGACGATAGTAACGTGACAACGTCCGATTGTGCTTCTTTGTCGCTCGTTCCGCGCTCTCGCTCGCACTTCAAGCCTTACATGGAACGCCTCAGAGCGAGGTAACGCCGCATGAGTCATGTTTTTTCGTGCGTGCAGCCGGCTCTATCGAATTATAAGACGTTGTCACGTCAAAAATAGTTTGAAATTTTTTACACCTAAAACTTAAAAACTTGTTGGTATTGCATGTTAAAAATCACTACATTAAAAATGTTTTTTCATAAAACTCCCTAAAATATAAGTAATATCTACTACTATGTTCAATTTCTCATATATCTATAATAATATAATTATTATAGCTCGCCGCAAACCGGGGGCGAAGCCCCGTCGTGTGGCCCCTGAACCGAATTCGCAGCCCGAGTGCCCCAGACCACGGTCTAGCGGCAGTGAGGATAGTGAATGTGAGTTATAATATATTTTAAATTAATTAAAATATAATTTTATTGTATTGGAATTTGTGAATTTGAATGCCTAACTTTACGTATGTGAATTTTTTCATTGAGTGATATCAGAATATAAACGATAATAAATGCGATTATTATTAAATCGACGGACATATTCTATGAACAGCACTATTCTTAATGATATAACAAATATTAAATTCAAAATTCAAAATTTTGGTGTGAAAATCCTATCACCGTTTTTATTGAAGTGAAACTTCTTTATCGGGGTTGGAAAAAAATTAGTGTAACATTTTTTCGTTACGCGTGACTTTTTCCGTTACGCGCCATCTTTTTCTTATCCCTGCCACGCGTGATTCGACGTATTTCTGTCAAGTTGCATATAGTAAATTATATTTTGAAGAATAAGGTCATAAAGAAGTTTCACTTCTTACGTGTGTATACTAGTACACGCACACATTTTTTTTAATATTACTAGATCACTGATAAAATACTATTATTTATAACAAATAAAATATAATTATTTCAGCCGTCCCCCCCTGGCCCACCCGGGAAGGTAGACCACGTAATTTAGGCAGAGGAGTCAGCAAGCCTAAGAAAAATACAGTGGCTTCGTTATTAGCGCAGAGCAGGGCTCTAGGGCTTCGCCCCGCGTTGGCGCATCAGTTGCTGGGGGAGACTGATTTGGTATGTATTTGGAGATATATTTAGGTTATTTTTTAAAGTGAAACTTTTATTACATCGTCTCAAACTTTTTGGTCTGTGTAGCGCATGTCGCGTGACGGTCGAACCGTACGATAATTATCGTACAAATACGATAATTTTGTGCCTAAGTTTCACTTTTACCGTGGTTATCACACAACATTTTTTTTTAACTTGCTAAAACTGTATATGTTAATTTTGTGATGGTTACACTATAAGTAAATAAACATAAGTAATCTTGATTATTTTGATGAATATTTCGTATTTTTTAAATTAAAGAAATACACAAATTATTTATGTACCTTTATTTCGATTCTTATTATAAAAACTATGATATTTTTCGTTGATTTTATCACGCAGATGATGTATTATGTTTCCAATCTGTAAATTGCAATCATATTTTATAATCATTGTTGAATTTAAACATAATTTATAATACAACAACAACTGTAATTATAGTTTTACAACTGACTGATTTCCTTTTTAATCAATAGGTAATGCAATACTGCAAAAAAAAAACTGAAATTTCAAACTTTTGCTAGTCAAATTGATCAATATGCGTAAAATTTATTGGTCTTACAGTTTTTATATCTCCCACTAAACATGTTTTCTTTTTTAAGTTTTCTTTAACAATAAAATGAATATTTTTTATTATATTTTAGGAGAAACTCCGAGTGCTCGTCGGTGAGGGTGGTAGCACTGACTCAGAGTGCCAACAGTCAGACAGCAACCCGTCTGATTCAGATGCAAGTGATGGTGGCAGGAAGTTGGACGCTTTGCTGCGATTGCCTTTAGCTTTAGGTAGGTTTATTTTGGATATAAATGTATTTTTTCTTATTTTTTTATGGTATTAGGTAGGTAGGGGCTTTTACTGCCTATTTTGGGTGGTTTTTGCGTTATTTCAGTATTATAAATGGGTATTTAAGGTAATATTAGAAAAGGTATTAAAATAAGCGAGGTTAGGTTGGTAGCACTGACTCGTAGTGCCAACAGCTATAAAAATCTTATCTGCTACATAAAAAGGCAATAAAAACCGTCAAAAGTATGTATTGCTGTTGAAGCAAGTTTTTTTTCGTATTTTAGATTTTTTTCCTAGAATCATACAACTTTTTAACCTACTTTTTAGGTAAAGTGTGTTAACCAATTATAATAACCTTTTTTTTTTGTAAAATTGTATTTTAATAAATTATATTATTCTCAGGTTGGAAACGATTAACAGTAATAAAGGGTCTATCTCGGAACTGTAACATCAAAGGGGACGTGAGCTACACACCGCCAGAACCGCATTCGAATGTGCAAATCAAATCTGCGCAGGAGTTGCAGAATGTGAGTTTTTTATATTAATTAAATTAATTAATTAAAGTTATCACTACATAGTATAAAAGTTAAAACAAAGTCGCTTTCTCTGTCCCTATGTATGCTTAAATCTTTAAAACTACGCAACGGATTTTGATGCGGTTTTTAGATAGAGTGATTCAAGAGGAAGGTTTTAGTATATAATTTATTTATTATGTTTTAGACAAAGCGGGCGAAGCCGCGGGTCGCTATTTGTTTATTATTTTCTTAGGTATTTTTTTTTCTATATCATATTTTAAGCGTGATTATGACTATCATTTATAATACGATTTACATATCTAGTTCCTCAATCCAATTTATGTTTAATATTAATTTATGTCCCCAGTTCCTGGAATCGAACCCGTACCCCGCGCTATCGGCGGACAACTTCACGTTCAGCGCCCGCACGCTACTGGGCGAGTACTCGCAGGGGGACGGGGAGCAAGTGTTCGGGGAAAATGATATCGCTAAACGGTTTGTGGTTTTCAATAATAAAACAAGTAGAGAAAAAGTGTAATATTATATATAAAAAAACTCTAAAAACATAGAAAAAAAATTGGTTGTTTGTAAAGTAGGTTTACGATCGAGATGTTTACGTGATAACGTGTTATTGGTGGCAGCGCTCGAGATGAGACGGGAGATCGGTCCGTCTCTCTCTCGTTATACCTGCGATCGCGCTCGTGAGGTTTTGGTGTGACACAAGTTTCTGAACATGTCACCCGACTAAAACGATTTTAAAAACGTTATCACGTCAAAAACTGGCCGTAAAGAAAAAGCACTGGCTGTAGAGGAAAAAGGAACGGGGAAAATTATGGTGTAACACTGGCCGTAAAGAAAAAAAGTGCAATTTAAGCGCTGTTTTATTTTCTGTGTGGTTAGGATTTTTTCTATATGGCCAGCTTTTTTGTAATGTGGAAAGATTGTTGAAGTGAAACTTCATTATCGGGGTTGGAAAAAAAGTAGTGTAACATTTTATCGTTACGCGTGACATTTTTCCGTTACGCGCCATCTTGATTCGACGTATTTTGCATATAGTAAATTATTTTTTGAAAAATAAGGTCATAAAGAAGTTTCACTTCTTACGTGTGTACACTAGTACACGCACACATTTTTTTTTCTTAATGGTTAGGTGTTTTTATAGAGGGACTTTCTTTGCAGCCAGGTGCTTTTTAACACAATTTAAAATTTAAATGTTTGTATGGAAGCTTGGTGTATTCTAAACTTGAATTTTCCTTCCAAATGCAAACAAATTATTGCACTTGTAATTTTTCATCATATTTTGTTATACATTATTCTATACTCATTATATCTACACTAATAATATAAAGAGGAAAGGTTTGTATGTATGTATGTATGTATGGTTTTCACGCATAAACTACTGGACCCATTTTGATAAAATTTGGCACAGATAATCTTTAGACCCTGAGAAAGAACATAGGCTACCTTTTATTGCGAAATATGTACCACGGGCGAAGCCGGGGCGGACCGCTAGTTAATAATAATTCCACATTCCAGGCTAGAAGAAGCCCGTGCATTAGCAGCTTTATCAGGACCCCGTTCAACACCGCCGCCATTAGAGCGACGGATCGAATTGGCAAGAAGACAACAGGCCGCTAGAGATGCGAGGAGAGATGCCTCTCATAGGAGTAGAGATCAGGTGAGATAAACTCAAACTCAAACATTCATTTATTCAATTAGACTTGTTCGATAAGCACTTTTGAAACGTCAATACATATTTTTAACATTTACCACCGATTCGGAAAGCAGTATCTATGGAGAAGAACCGGCAAGAAACTCCATAGTTTCTCTTTTAAATCATATCAGTATTACAATATCTCATTTATCTATACTAATACTAGCTTACCGCCCGCGGCTTCGCCCGCTTTGTCTAAAACCTAATAAATTATATACTAAAACCTTCCTCTTGAATCACTCTATCTATTAAAAAAACACATCAAAATCCGTTGCGTAGTTTTAAAGATTTAAGCATACAAAGGGACATAAGGAAATAGGGACAGAGAAAGCGACTTTGTTTTATACTATGTAGTGATATTATAATGCTGAAGGGTTTGTTTGTTTGAACGCACTAATCTCAGAAACTAGGAGTAGCGCGTTCAAATTGTTTTAATTTTATAAAAATAAAGAATTAAAAAAATTTTTTTGGTTTTATTAATTGTATATCGCCTAATTTATTATTAGGTTCTGTAAATGTTGTGTTCATCTGTAATGTGCATAATAATTTATATGATATTAGATATATATATTAGAAAATTTAACTTTAATTTTTCTTATGTCACTGTTGTGGCAGCACTGTATTTAGTCTGTGGTTCTTGTACCTATGCAATGTGTAAAGCAATGTGCTTCTGGAAACAGTAAAGAAAAGTTTGTGCTAAATAATCACTGTTATCATTAAAACCTATATCTGAATATATTATTTATAGTAACTGTTTAACGCGAAAGCTTCGTATGTAACAACTGTTGATGAACCTTTTTAATAGATAAATAATAATAAATTATTAATTCCAGGCGCGTCTAGTCCGTGAAATAGAGCGATCTGAAAAAGCGGAACTAGTTAAGCGTGAAAAGGAAGTACGGAGTCAACAATTGTTAGAGGTCAGTTATTTTTATTTATTTATATGTTTCTTATTTATTTTTTATCTGTGTAGGTTGTATCGTAGACTTGTCTCTATGTTATTGCACTGGGTTTTTAATATTGTAGTTTATTTTGATATTTGTGTTTGGGAAGTTATCTTATGGGGAAAATATCTAATTATAACAGAATGAAAAAATGTGTATAATAGGGTATTATCATAAAGAAAATGAATTCAATTGAATTGTGAATAAATTCTCTATTGTTACTTTTAGAGGAACTATAGTTTTAATTTTGCTCTAGTTAGTTATTTCAAACATACATTAGTAAAAATATTAAAATTCTTGTCACATAAAAGCGTTGTCAAACAATTATCACCTCTAATTCAATGTAATAAGGTTCATATTTAAGTGCCATAATATAGAGACGTAGGTTTTTGTATCTATGTTCAAATAAATGTGCTTGTGTTTGTTTTATTATCAATTTGATGCTTGGCAACATTGTGCTCACATTCGTAGAGAGATATTTTGTATTTTTGTAGTCGGTTATCTGGTCTAGCTTCTAAAGTAGGCTATTTGACTACCTTCTAAATATTTATAACTAAAAACGTAAGGGAAAAAAGAACAATTGGATTCAGTTAAAGTTTTCTAAATATGTGAAAAACATGATTAAAATCAATGACTTCTGTAATGTTACATAAAAACAATATTTTCATAAATCAAAATTATCAAAAAAGGTTGGTTAAGGTCTTTTTTTGTCCGCTTTTCATTTCTATATAACATGTCTGTAGTCAAATAGCCTTATGTGTGTGTATGTATAGTATACATGTATTTATGTAATATTGGGCTGTATCTATCTAACACCTAAAACTGACAATGTTGTCAAACGATCCAATTGATAATCCATCAGATAGCAATATTAACCCGTCGATTTGAAACAGCATATCAACAAAAATAGAACGCAGTTGACGATTGAGGCGTTGCCAATAAAAGACGAATGGAAACTTCCAGAAGTAATGAGCAAGCGAGATAGAACTATGCCACAGATCAGTCTGTCCCTTATCCCGGTTAGTGGCAAAGATTCGCCAATCAAAAGCCTGAATTATGAACAGGGAATGTGGAAGGCGGATACGGAAGAATATAACGCGTTGGATAAAATGAAAGATTTCGCTGAGAAAGCAGCTTTCGATCTGCCG
Organism: Colias philodice; assembly: GCF_061535455.1. NCBI lineage: Eukaryota > Metazoa > Arthropoda > Insecta > Lepidoptera > Pieridae > Colias > Colias philodice. The sequence goes on along the minus strand of NC_143113.1, from coordinate 4,379,908 downwards.
AAGAGAAGCGATAAATACTTTGATTTCTCGTTAACTAAAACGGCGGAAAAACGCAGTCTTCATAAACCGCCGGAAAATAATCTAGAAAAACTGATTGATTCGTATTCGCGGATATCTGAGTTCATAAACGGCTGTGATTGGTCCAAACTTCAGAACGACAAAAAGGTCGACGACCCGAAAAGTATTGAACAAAAATACTTGGACGCGAAAAATGAATTCATGTCCCAAAATCTCATGTTGAAACCTGTCCCTAAAGATGTTATCGACTTAAGCGGAGACGATGAAAACATAGACAATAAAAAAGATACAAAAATATTCAGCGTCGGCAAAGATGGAGCCTTATCGATTTCCGTCCAGCCGTTCGCAAGGGACGCTAGTCCGGTACGTCGAATTGAGATAAACTAACAGTTTCAACTAACACGGTCTATGGTTTATGGATACTTGTCTATGGTCTAATCTCGGTGATTGTCTCTGATTAATGTCTAACATGCGGATAACTTGATATTCTAGGGATTTACTCCACTAATCATTTATATGCACGCTTTTTATTTACTTGCACCTGAATAACTTGGTAATTATAATGAGTCGAATGCACTTTACTAATGTTTAAAGGAAGTTAATAAAGTTGAATTTTGCATAATGCAATAATGTTGGTTTTGATATACAACGCAAAAATGGACTTAAATGATTACGAATACAGTCTTGTTTCCTAAAATCGTTGATAAATTATATTTGTGAATTGAACCTTCCGCACAAAGAGAACGCACTAAATCATAACTTAATAATAAAATAATAATACATATTTTATACATACATATTTTATAGCATGATGATAAGTACGATTTCCTTGCAATACTTAATTTATGGAAACATAAAACTTTTATTAATAAGGCATTTAATTTACCAATCATATAAAAAAGTGACAAAAAATATAGTTTCTGTGACAAAAAATGACGATCATCGTAAATTCTAGAATTTTTTGTAGTCTTACCCACAACACATTAGACAAGCTTCTATCCCCGCTTCGCTTGCAATTTTCACAATATTTTGTTTTATTTTCATTGTTTCATGTGCGCTGTTTTTTATAATTTGCTCGCTTTCGATGTTACGTAAAGGCTAAGAGGCGAAAGCAAGAGGACGCCGAGAAAATACGGATCGAAGAGCAGGCGAAACGGCAGCAGGTAACTAGCTAGGAATCGTTACTTCTATAAAAAGATGGCGGAATTTTAGGAAACAATTAAAATTTTACTAGAAAAGTATTAGTATATTGTTAGAAAAGTAGTCAAAATCGATCGATTTTTGAGATTGATTGGAAGATAATTATTGTGACTTGTATATTTTTTACTTTGTTAATCTGTAATATAAGATAATAAACGTATGAAAAAATATACCTAATCATTTCAATTATTATCCTTTTTCCAAATTATTATTGACTTAAGTATTATATAAGCTCGCGTCGAGATGTAGTTTTAGATAGCAACAAATATTATTTTGAAATTGTATATTTTGCTAAAAAGCTTTTAATTTCGCTCTTACAAAATTTTATAAGCTTAAAAGATAAGACACAAAATGTCCTGAGTGCACTTAAATAGATAGAGAAAATACTATCTTATTGTTATACCCATAAGGTCTTAATTCGATTGCAAAATAATCGATTATGTAGCTTTTAAAGATAAATGTAGTAAAGTAGGCCATTTTGTTTTAGGAGAGAGAAATAAGGAGACAGCAGGCTATGCTTCTTAAAGAACAGGTGAGGATGCATATCTTTATATGTGTTTGTGCTAATTTGTGTGTGTGTGGTTAACATAATACAAAAAAATAAAGTTTGGCAATAATATTTTGATCAAACTTGTAGGACATTAGAAAAGTTATTCATGATAATTGATAGTGTATAAAAAGATGGTAAGATAAAAAAGATGAAGAGACTTAACCGATTAGATTTTTTTAATAATTACCAATTTAGGACTTTTAAATAAATATAATTTTTTTAAATATTCAGGACAATTTTCACACACGGCACAATCTGATACCATACTAAGCGTTCGCTTGTGTTATGAAAACCAGATGGGCTGATAAACATACATAATATATAATTTTTAAATAAATACTTACATAGATAATTAACACCCAGACACAGAGCAAACATCTATGTTCATCACACAAATATTAAGTACCCCGGGTGGGAATCGAACCCACGACCTCTGGCTTGGAAGGCAGGGCCACTGCCAACAAAGCCAACCGGCCAGTCAAAACTTTGCTACCTTAATACCTTATTAGGCAAGAAAAATCTTCTGTACTTTCACGAGAAAGAGATTAAAATACACCACTTTCAATATGGTATTACATGTCGTCAAATTTTAAGAATTAAGACACAGTTGTTTGAATTTCAACTTTATGGTCATTAGAATAAAGTCTTAGTTAGAAGAGTGTAAATCTAATGTGTGTTATTAGTAATAATTTGTATGTTTGTTTCAATCGCTGTTGACGCCGATCGATACAGCAAAAATATATAACTGAGGTAATTGTTCAAATAGCAATATATTAACAAAATAATATTTGGTTGCAAAAGTATGGGATTGGCTTATTTTTTAGAATTATTTGGTGTTTATGGTGTTTTCTTAGTGTTATGTATGTGAGCGCTTTGTGCTTTTTATATGGTATTTTATTTGCGGTTTTTTGTTACTTTTTTATGATATATTTGAATATTATCTTATATTCAATAACATTCTTGCAAAAAAATATAATTTGAATATCAATTTAACTTTTATGACTACATATACATATATTTATTGAAGGAAGATGAAATAATAATGGCTTCTTGCTTACTAATTTCGTAGAAACTGATTTAGAGTCCGCGCATATTGTACAAAAATAGTTATATTTTAATTGTAAATACAGTTATTCCTATATAAATAACTACAGATAATTTATGAAACATGTTAGACAGTTTATTACCTGTAATAACTGGCAATTTACACCTTAAACATCAATTGCAACAATCAATTCCTACAACTACTCAAAGTATGTTACATAATTTTATGTACTACTAATATTACTATTACATTTTTTCCCTCACATTTCATTATACAATAATCTATTGAACTGAGAATATCGAAACGTATGCCGAATATCCTTATTCAATACCTAAAGTTTCGTAAATCAAAATTTATTAAATTAATGCCATTCTATCACGCCTAAACTACTGAACCAATTTGCATGAAATTTGGTATGGAGATATTTTGATACCCGAGAAAGGACATAGGCTACCTTTTATTGCGAAATATGTACCACGGGCGAAGCCGGGGCGGACCGCTAGTTAAACATAAAATTATCTCCAGGAAAGAGAAAGAAGACGGCAGCACACCACCTTCATCAGACAGTTGGACTCCAGGAGGAGATGGGAGGAGAGAGAAAGGAGGAAACACCAGAACCTTCTGGATAGATTGCTGGTGAAAGAGAAAAAGCTGCAGCAGAGGAGAAAGGAGATGGAGTTATTGGCTGAACTGAGGTTTGTCATATAGGTGTATATATGTAGTATATAAAATATTTATGTTCATACTGTGATAATTAAATACTATTGAAATATAGTCCTATTTGTTTTTGTCCGCCGTTTCGGGTGAAACCGCATGGCGCAATTAGTTGAATATAATTTTTAATAAAATTTTACTATATTTATTGTACAAGAATATGTTTAGTTTATTAGACGCCCTTATAATTTGGTACTGATCTTTTCCAAAATTGAATTAGTTGGTCGATAGCAAGAAAGTGAATAGAACAAAAGTAATAGAAGTAATACTAAACTTGGATAAAAATACTAGCTATCCGCGCGCGACTTCACCCGCTTTGTAAAAACTAAACCAATTATTTACTAAATGAAACCATCAAAATAAATATCTGTCTATTAAAAATACGATCTGTTGCGTAATTTTAAAGATCTAAGCATGCAGACACACAAACGGCAGACAGCGACTTTGAGTTATACTATGTAATGATAAATAAATAATATATGTATTTAATTCTAAATGTATTTCCACAGAAGGCCGCAAGAAGACTCCTCGCTATCGGATCACAAGCCATTACCGAAATTGGATCGAATCCCCGGACTAAGATTAGCAGGACAAGCCTTCGCTGATCTATTGCAAACTTATGAGTTCTTGAATAACTTTGGACAGGCGTTAGGCTTTGGTAAGTAATGTTTTATGTATAGATTTTTTGGGCGTTGTGTAGTGTTGTAAAGATGGAAAATTGGTAAGATATTATTAAATAAGTTTTTGAAGTGAAAACTTCTTTTGCGGCGTTGGGTATAAAATCTTAAACTCGCGTCAGGACACGTGGCCTGATCGAAAAAGCGTAAGATGGATGTTTTTTTTTTTGTCCTTATATTCCATGCGTAAGACGGATACCATTCCAAAATATCAAACATGCTGAACGTTAATAATCAAGTTTTTACTTCTGCCGGCACTCCCGGAGTGCAACCCGTCTTTTTTTCTTGGGTTTAGAGTAAGTTTTTGTGAAAAAGGGGCGATAATCATAGTAGAAAATATTTATTAACTTACTTGACATATTCGGATAATATAGGAACAAATAAATAAAGAAAAAACGAATTAAATTGGAATCTTAACATTAGTCAAAAAGTCAAATCTTAAATAGGGTACTTGATGCATTATTGAGATTTATTAATAAGTATATAAGACACTGAAAAGTGAAAACGTCGATTTTCTCGATTAAAAAATTACACGACTATCATTATCTTACTTCTTATCAATTCATAAATTCATATTCATATCACGCAATATATAAATAACCTAAAATTTACTTGAAATTGATATTTTTGGTTTTATGGCATTCAAATGCTCTATAAATATAAATTTATAAAGAATAGAAAAAGTAAAGAATAGAATAAATTCGATTGCTCTGGCGGGTCACGAGTGGCTGAGTTGGTCAGGCATCCGCCCCGGAATGGCGCGAAAGGATGCGGGTTCGAGTCCCGCTGAGTGATCGAATTTTTTCTATTCTTTATAAATTTATAAAATTAACTTTTCAGACATGGAATCCCTGCCAACCCTGGACACGTTACAACAAGGGTTACTACCAGATTACAATCATGATGCGGAAGATGAACTGGTTTCTGTACTTACCAGGCTGCTTGTACTTGCTATTGGTTTGTATTTTTTATTTATTTAGCCTAGTATAAATGTAGAAGACGATTTTTCGAAAAATCAAGAAATGTTCTCGAATATTTTAAATTCGGCTTGATGATATTGACAACGATTTTCCGAAAAATATATCAATGCTCTTGGATATTTTAAAAATGATTTTTTAAAGCAAAGATTGGTGTTTAATAATACATTTATACTTAGTAAGAACAATTTTATAAAACACATGCTTAATTCGGCTCACTTTATTTTGTCACTTAAGCACTGATACGCTCATATGTGTGTTTATCTTACACGATTTTTTATAGAATGAATTAATAAAACACTAATATTATAGTATAGACATTTTAATAGGCAACATTTGACAGTTCAACGCAATGCAACAACGTAACCTTGGCCTTACGACGGCATAAAATAGTATATTATTTCGTTTTGTCAGAACTGCACGTTTGCTTAAATTTTTTTCAATGACGCTTACATTTTTTTAATAGTAATACATAATTACCGAGTAACGTGTTTGAAATTTGTGAAGATTTTTTTTACCAGAAATAAAAATTGGTTTTGTAAAGTAGGTTTACGATCGAGATGTTTACGTGATAACGTCTTATTGGTGGCAGCGCTCGAGATGAGACGGGAGATCGGTCCGTCTCTCTCTCGTTATACCTGCGATCGCGCTTGTGAGGTTTTGGTGTGACACAAGTTTCTGAACATGTCACCCGACTAAAACGATTTTAAAGACGTTATCACGTCAAAATTATTTTTTCTTATTTTTTAACATTTTTTTGTCTATTCCAGAGGACCCCGGTATCCCCCACCCGGGAAGACATACTACGCTCTTGGGGCAAGCGATCCGACTCGGTGACGTCACAGCACACAACGTGTCCGAAGTGCTGCGGATATACTTGTATGCGTGCGCTACGGGGGAAGTCAAGGCGCTTACTGGTATGGGGTTTTATTATTTAGGCAACATTTTGTTAGTTGACAAAAAAATTCCCAATATAATTAGGTAAAAAGTGCTAAAAATGGGCGAGATTTTGTTGCTATTTAGGAGAAATTCCCAAAAAAGCGTTAAAAAGTGGTAAAATATGCCCAAATCGAACCTAACCATCTCTATACTACAATTTTGGGGCAAGCGATCCGACTCGGTGACGTCACAGCACACAACGTGTCCGAAGTGCTGCGGATATACTTGTATGCGTGCGCTACGGGGGAAGTCAAGGCGCTTACTGGTATGGGGTTTTATTATTTAGGCAAGATTTTGTTAGTTGACAAATAAATTACCAATAAAATTATTTAAAAAAACGACGTGTGTCACTCGGGGACTGCCGCGGTAAAGCTATTGCATGCTATGCCTTCAAGCCACACCTCCGCGCCCGTCCCCGTGGGGAGCGTGAGGTTTTTTCGTTACGGAATTTCTCGATTCGGTCCCCGCGCTCAAGGTCCGCGATAGAAGCTATGCAATAAAATGCTAAAAAATGGACGAGATTTTGCTGCTATTTAGGAGAAATACCCAAAAAAAGCGTTAAAAAGTGGTAAAATATGCCCAAATCATTCTGGGACCTAACCATCTCTAGACGCATTTCTTTATTTATTTATTTTAAATAATTATTTTTTATTTATTTATTTAAAAAACATCACATGCCATTACAGGACAATGCCCAATGCGACATAGATTCTTATTGCAAAGTTACAGAAAAACAGACAAACACACTTTTGAGACAGATTTCACATTTCTTCATTGCAAAGTGACAGAAGGATTACCGATTCGCAGAAAAGCCAATTAAAATGAATGTAAAATTACATAAAAATCGGTCAAGCCATTACCCATATATAAACCAGCTGTTATTTTCTTTTACACAAAAACAGCTGAATTAGCAGGCTTTTTGCCCGCGTACGCGTCAGCTCGTTTTAAATGTATACTAGCTTTCCGCCCGCGGCTCCGCCCGCGTTTTCAAAGGAAAACCCGCATTATTCCCGTTCCCGTCGGATTCCCGGGATAAAACCTATACTATGTGTTAATCCAAGTTACCCTCTATATGTGTGGTTTTCACTGTAATCGGTTCAGTAGAATTTGCGTGAAAGAGTAACAAATACATACACATCCTCACAAACTTTCGAATTCATAGTATTAACTAGTGGTCCGCCCCGGCTTCGCCCGTGGTACATATTTAGTATCCTATGTCCTTCTGGCTCTAAACTACCTCCCTGCCAATTTTCAGCTAAATTGTTTCAGCCGTTCTTGAGTTATAAGTGGAGTAACTAACACGACTTTCTTTTATACATATATACAGGGTGTAATCGTTAAGTGTGCACAGGCGATTTTTCCATAAGTATTACAGATAGCAAAAAACTTTAAACTGATATCGAAAGTACTTAACCTAATGAGTAAAATGGTGGTAATAAATTTTTAAAAATAAATCGAGAAATATCAAAAAAATTAAGAAAAAGAAAGCTAAAATCTTTCATATTAAATGTATATGGGATATTCATATTTCATACTTAATGTATTAAAGATAATTTTATTAATCGGGGTTTAAGGCTGCAGTCTAGCAAAATTGCGTTTTCAACAAGTTATTTGACAATTTTTTCCCGGCTAATGAAATGATAAACTGAATTTTTTTTTCTTGTTTATCAATTAGTGTTATATACGCAATGCGCGTGAATTTTTTCACATTTGTAAAGTTACTTTATGTTACCTTAATCAGGCCTTCAAGATAAGTCTCTTTCCCCCAAAGACATTTCGAGCTAAGTTTGTGCACTCACTACGTTGCAACCGATTACAATTTACACAATCTGATCAGCACATTATTATCCTTATATAGTCGTTATTAAAAACTGCTGAATACAATTGCCGAAAAACTTATGATTTTCCTAATTAGAACGTTATAAATTCATTAAATTTCCCGTTTTTTGCCTTACAAAATCTATTGATAAATACTGCTAAAAGTTATTGTTTCCATTAATTTATTCGAGTTGGTTGAAGACCAATGAGTATTAATCCTTTAAAAAAATTTTTTTTTGAATTTTGATAATTCTTTAAATATTAAAATATATTTAAAATAATTAGGAAAAATCCTAGCGAATTTCTTTAGTCGCGCTCCTTGGGCCGGAGCGTTCTGACGTGTGCTCTACGCTCGATTTTCCTTCATACCGAAGTGAAAGTTGCTCTACTTCATTAAATTTAATATTTTTGTTAATTGATTATTTTTATCTTAGTTTTGTGCAAATATTCGTATTTTTAAACATTTGATTTCGATATGGAAAATAAACGAAAAAAATATGCGTGTAACTATGTACTTACTAGAAAAAAAATTATCTTCGAACATAAAGTTAATGAAACCAAATACATTACAAAGGTGATTGGCAACAATTTCTTTATTTTACGGGGTTTCAGTAAAGGGATGAATGTTTCTTTTAAACTTTAGTTTAAAAGAAATAATAATTTAAATTATAATTAATTAATTTAAATAATATATTATAATTAAAATAAAATAATAATTTAAACTTTAGTTTAATAGAAAATTTATGAGCTTACTTTAGTAAGCTCATAAATTTTCTTATAATATGTGAGAGAATCATAACAGAGTAGCTGTTGTTATGTGGCTATACCTTCCTATTATAATGTACTCTATTGTGTACAACATAATGTCGATATTGAATTGATATGAAATGCATGGGCTTACGGGCCATGCTATCTATGGTTTATATTCCTTGAGTCAGTAGCTCGATGATATAGTCTCGGTACTACCATCGACCGCGCAAGGTGTGCGCACTGAGTCATTATTTAATATTATTTCACATATCTACCTAATTATAATTAATTATGGAGAGTTATTTAAATTCTCCGACAGCAGCGGTGGGATCGGCACTTATTACCCCCGATTCCAATACGAATAAGACTTTGTTAAACGGTGCAAATCTGCAAGTGAGTGAAACGAGTGATAGTGTTAGTGAGATTCAAGAAGATATAGCTAGTGTTAATGAGGTTCGAGAAGAACCACAGTTTCCACCAATAAATCATGAGAATGTTAGCACGACAACGACAATGTTGTGTGTGGGTTTCGCAATCATCATGTCGTGCGCATCCCTGTTAAAAGAAATGGCAGATACACTTTCCCGAAACGAAACATTTTGTTTCCGGGTCTAACGCATAATTAAGGAAGGTAAACTATAATGATGTTTACATACCGATGTACGACCCGAATGATAGCGAGTTTACGGCAGCATAATGGTGTAACGAAAATACCTTTTTCGAGATATGGTATGGTAAAAAAGTGATCGAGTTTCAACATACATCGAGTGCTCCACTACAAAGTTGGTGCTAACCGACCGGCTGCGAAGGGGCTGGAACTACGCGAATATAGTAAATTCGTGGTAGAAGGTATTGCAGATGACCAGGTATGATCTGAATTATTATGATACACGCCGATTGATTTTGTGGGTCTTGATAGACATTTTGGCACAAATCAATTAAAGCGTCGCATGTTGCAAATTGTTTGCTATAACTGTGTGTTCACATGTCATTACAAACGTGACGGTAAATCTCGCCTATGAAACAAAATCAGTTAGTTTAATCATTAAGAATAACAAAGGTCCGTTGAATATTTAAGAAAAAGTACAACAACGCACTTATAGTCATAAATTTGGTCACATAGAAGAGGTTTGTTTTTCTAAGCAACGGGCGGCACGCTCTTTAAGAAACAATACCCTGTTAATGTGTGTTTACAGCACGATACCCTGCTTACAGTCACAGATGTTGCCGGCGTTAAGTTCAAGTGCCTTATTGACAGCGGGTCCGATTGTTTTTTTTTTTCCTTTGTAAAAGGATAGCCATGGATAACATGACCAGGCCTCTAGAGTTTGTATACACTCGCGTAACAAGAATTGGCACTGTATCAACCTATTCATTCGCCCGTACAACATTACCTATAACTGTTAATGATGTAAATATTATGAGCTTTGGTTGTTGTAGACATTCGAGTACTTTCGGGGATGAAGTAACAGGTTGAGATGTTTTTATTAGAGCCGGACGTAGTTTGATTATGAATAACAATGGGAGTCAAATTATTCGTGAATTTAAAATAAAAAATATTTGTTTTTGCGGACAATAATATTGAATTTATAGACGCGGATTCGAATGATTTTAATTATGTTCATCCTGTGTGACACATCATTGAAAGTAAAGCACGAATTTTGTGAAATGGAAATAAGACTTGTGAATACAACACTAGCACAATCTATAGTTCTTTCAACGTTTATAAGGCTTTGTAATGCCCTTGTTGTTAACCAAGGACTAGATAAATTATGTGACTTCATAGCTACTTTTTATATTCAACGATGTTCTCGAGTTTTCAAAATTATAAGAGGTTACATTCTTTTGTTTAACCCATTGACCACCGTAAGGCCCGATCGGGGCGCGACACAATAGATTTTCTATTGTGTCTGTGATTCCGAGGACTGATGGATTAAGAAGAGTATTGAAAGAGTTTTCACTTAATTGGAATAAATGCAAGTTGCTGTTGCAACATTGAATAGGTATTCACAACAAGGTTTCATAACATCGAACGGTAGCTTCGTCAGATAAATAAGAGATATTTATTCGTGAGGTATTGTAGAGAGATTACTCCTAGCTTTTCTTAAGTCTTAGCCCCTATTGTATGAAATAAATAAAAAAAGACGTAAAGTAGGATTGGTGCACTTCGCATACGGACACCCACCTGCGGAGAAATTAACAAGACAAAAAATAATGACGTCTGCTTCTTTATTAACGATTTTTGGACAAAGCTCGTTGTTGAAGTACACACAGATTCCTGTTCAATAGATTATTATGGTTCAATTTTCCTACAAGAAAGTAATGATCAACTTAAAAATCGAATATTAAAATCAAAGAATCACTGACACAGAAAGTTGTTATCATAGTTATTGAATAGAGTTAAAAGGTTTAAGAAGACCTCAAGCATAATCAATTAAGCGTTATCATTTTAAAATATTAACAGATTAAAATAGTCTCAATAGTGTCATAAGAAAAAGATTTTCTCCTCGTGTTCATAGATGGGCTTACATACAAGCTTTTGATTTCGATGTCGGTACCTACGCAAGGGTGCAAGAATACCGCATGTAGATTTGATTAGTAGAAACTAATTGTCTCCACATAATGTTCAATTCGGGCAAAAATAGTAAAGATTCGCGACATGTGCGATGAAATGACATTATTGATTTAAGTTTAAGGTTGTCACATACGATAAAAAAAATGCCTGCTATATAAACTTCTTGTTTTGTTAGGTGCAAATGAAGTGTTATCATTCGTTTATTGATACAATCATTTCATGATTATTTGAAACATTTAAGTTTAGAAATCCTGCAAAAATTTAGTGTAATTTCGTTAGAACGTACATTGAACGTTTTAACATCGCAAAGTTAATAAAAGGCCCTCTAGAGCTGGACAGTCGACTTAACATCCGATAGAAAATGTGTCAGAGCCACTTCATACATTACAATCGATACGAATGGCACTTATGAGTTTAAGAAATGCGCATTAGTAATTGTTGACGCATTTACTGGTAAATATTGTCACCTAGCTCCTGTTAAAAATGTGTCTTCACAAAAAAAAAGAGCATGTTAAGCGCTGTGTTTTTGTTGTCTTATTTAAGGCGCTGAAAGGAATAGTAGCCGATCAAGCTACGTCGTTTGCAGCGAACTCATAGACTTGTGTTGACAGTGTTCTTTTGAGTTTTACAAAATTACAAGCGGGATGAGTTGCGCTAACGGGTTATTTTAAAAGGTTTATGTCTGTTCTTAAGTTCATTGTTTCATTATCGCTGAAAATCATGAACGTAGATATTGGCATTCTACAATTATTGGCAAAATTCAACTTACTTTGAATTGTATTGTATGAAAGAAACGCACAGCACAGGCGACAGCCCATTGCAATTGTCTATAGGCTGCAAGTCCACCGCGTAATAATGTTTTAGTACGAGTTTCAACGCTTTAGTAGTTAACCTCTTTGAAATTAGAAATAACACAAAAGTCAGGATGGACGAGCAATTGCACGTCTATAAGGCTCGTATTGAAAAAAAAAAACGCATTCTATTTAATGTTGATGATTTTGTGTTAGTAAGAAAGAAAAGCCGATTGTAACATCAATGTTATTTTACTTGTTTTGATAGTCATTTATGATTATTGAATCGTCTGAAGGTAGACTGTGACAATGTGATATCGTCGGTAGTGGCAAATGATATGGAAGTCAGTGCGACTTTAGAACCGGGTTCAGTCTTCGTAAATTAATTATTAGTTGTTACTCTGCCCCAATTGTAAAGTGTTGTTATTATACCTAGTATACATCAAGTTATAGGTGCAAGGTGGTTTTGTGTATTCCTGTAAATGGTGTCACTGGATGACGAATTGATGGCGTGTTCTACGATGTTTATTACTGACTTAGGAGAGAAGTTCTTCAGTCCATGCAAAATAATCTAAAATTTGCGATAACGAGAGGTATTGAATCGAGTCTCAAACTGGAGGCCGCAGTTGGAAAGTGAGTCAATGAATGAAAAAAAAATGTAGTCCACAAGTTACTCCTTACTTCCAGTAACTTCCAGGTTGTCTGGCAGAGATTGCTGTGTGTGAGCAATAAGGCCGCATATTGTGTAAAATATTTTTACCTTATAAGTCTGTACTAGATTTCCTTACATTGTTTTGTACAATAAAGTATTATTAATAAATAAATACATACTCCGTATAATTTTATTTTTGTTTTATTTTATTATTTTTACCTATTTATTCCTTTGGTTGTTACATAGTTCCGTATAGTTAATCTAAGTATTACACAAAAGTTTCATAACACACATGCACACCACGATTTAATAGCTCAATAATAGCTCTGTGTTTGACATAGCAAGGCGTGTATGTCATATTGTACATTGGAAGCTCCGCGCTTCGTGTAGTTGTGGGTAGCGCTTGCGCTCCTTGTGATCACAGTACATGGCAGGCTCCGCGCTGCATGTAGTTCCAGATGTTATGGGTAGCATTGCGCTCCTTGTGATCACAGTACATTGGAAGCTGCGCGCTTCGTGTAGTTCCAGTTGTTGTGGGTAGCTTTAAGCTCCTTGTAGTCACAGTACATATAAGGCTCCGCGCTGTATGTAGTTCCAGATTTTGTGCGAAGCATTGCGCTTCATGTGACTACAGTACATGTCAGGCTCCGCGCTGCATGTAGTTCCAGTATTTGTTCAGAGCTCTACACTTACAAATTACAATATAATACACACACATACACACACCAGTACATGGCAAGCTCCGCGCTGCATGTAGTTCCAGATGTTATGGGTAGCATTGCGCTCCTTGTGATCACAGTACATGGCAGGCTCCGCGCTGCATGTAGTTCCAGTTGTTGTGGGTAGCTTTAAGCTCCTTGTAGTCACAGTACATACGAGGCTCCGCGCTGTATGTAGTTCCAGATTTTGTGCGAAGCATTGCGCTTCATGTGACTACAGTACATGTCAGGCTCCGCGCTGCATGTAGTTCCAGTATTTGTTCAGAGCTCTACACTTACAATATAATAAACACACACAATACATTCAAAGCTTCGCCTTTAGGCGACAGTAGCAGTTGTTGATATCGCCGATGATGACGATGATGAGTAATAATTTGTGAGTCGGTGTGAAAAGTTACAAACCGTGAAGGGAAAAGAGTTTGAATACAACAAATGAAATAACAACGCAGTAAGTAATTTGCAAAATTACTCGTCGAATTGTTCGCGCGAGAACGCGCTCGTTGTCAGAATGGCCGTGTGAGAGAATCATAACAGAGTAGCTGTTGTTATGTGGCTATACCTTCCTATTATAATGTACTCTATTGTGTACAACATAATGTCGATATTGAATTGATATGAAATGCATGGGCTTACGGGCCATGCTATGGTTTATATTCCTTGAGTCAGTAGCTCGATGATATAGTCTCGGTACTACCATCGACCGCGCAAGGTGTGCGCACTGAGTCATTATTTAATATTATTTCACATATCTACCTAATTATAATTAATTATGGAGAGTTATTTAAATTCTCCGACAAATATATATATTTTTTGAAGTTCCAAAAATGTTTATTTTTCGTTTGAGAAATACGAAATATATTTAATTATATTGAGAACTTGAACTTGGGACATACGGGGAAAATGATTTGTTTACTCCAAAATTCCAAATATGTCGAGGTGTTTTTTTTTCTTCTAGTCATTTTAAACGTAGCGGCATGTTGTTTGATTATTAATTTTGTAACTTAAATACAGGATGTTGGTTTTATATTTTGATCTTACAGACGCGCTGACAAATTTAGTCCACCATTTCTAGTTTAGTCCACCAACTCTAAGTACCAATATTAAAACGAATGGATTATCATCACATCATAAAAACTCAGATGTAATGGAAGATCGCAATAACATAGAAAATTCAATGGGTGTTGAACTAAACAAACACAAGTAACAAGTAAAAAGAGCAACTATGGAGTTTCTTGCCGATTCTTCTCCGTAGATACTGCTTTCCGAATCGGTGGTAAATGTTAAAAATATGTACCTAATGACGTTTCAAAAGTGCTTCTAGAAGAAGTCTAATTGAATAAATAAATGTTTGAGTTTGAGTTTTGAGTTTAACAGAGACGCGAAGAATAAAAAAAGAGGACGAGAACGATAATTCGTTGATGCTTTTTTCCCTTTTCGACGTATTGTTAGGGTACATCACCAATCTGCAAAAAACAAAACTGATGATTCCCAATTGCTGATTAAAAATGAAAAACAAATAATCGACAACAGTGGTGAAAATTTGCTGATCACAATGAAACATCCTTCAGTGGTAGCAGATTTACTCATTTAAAATGTATCGGTGAACAGCGTAAAGGAGAGGAGGACAGGAAAACATTATGAATGTGGATGGTGGATTGTATACAGGGTGTAATCGATAAGTATGTGCAGGCAATTATGACGTTATTATTGCAGGTATCAAAAAACTTAAAACTGATATCGAAATTACTTTACCTAATGAGCAAAATGACAATAATAACTTTTTAAAAGTATAACGAGAAAATTTTACTTTATACACTCCCATATCAAGAAGGGAAAATGGGACTAGTAGAAGTTAAATGTCTAATTCCGGCAAAAGAGATGAATGCGGAAGATGCGGTTAAAAATAAAAAATTTAATATTTGAAATACAATGCACAAAAAATAACACTTTTGTCATAGATAAGAATCATGACTATTTTTTCCAAATTCAGGGACAACTAAACGTTGCAGAAGCAGAAGTCTGCTTATTTGCTGTTTGGACTGGAGTGAATCATTCGTTAAAAATAGAATATATAAGTTTAGGCAAAAAAAAATAAAATGATGGACCATTATCAAGATTTTACATAAATTGCCTACTGTCAGAATTGATTGATTCGAGACTTCAGCATTCCATGCCCATCAAGGACCCATCCTATGTCATTCAAGCGATTGAAAAAAGAAAAGAAAAATCCAGTGCAACCGATAAAGCATCAGAATGCTAGCAAAATATTTATTAGGTTTATCCATATAAATATATATATTATACATAATATAATAAATCCGTAGAAGGGTCAATTCTGTACTTTGAAAATATGTATTTAAAAAATAAATAGCAGTGTTACTGGATCGATACCAAACACAAATATGTGATTAAAAAAATTTTTGTCTGTCTGTCTGTCTGTATGTGAAGGCATCACGTGAAAACTAATGGTTCGATTTCAATGAAACTTGGTATAATTATACCTTATTATCCTGGGCATAAAATGGAATACTTTTTATCCTGGAAAAATACGAAGAAAAAAAATAAATCTTAATTTTTCAGTTTTATCCATAGACGTTGTTCTGTAGAACCGCGAACACACGTTGCGTTACCCGCAGTGGATTCAGCGATGTAACCTGTAGCGCCAAAAGTCGGATTTGGCTTGAACCGTTTGCGGCACACGCGGGCCGCACGACACCACGCCTCCTCGACTCCTATATAAGGACGGCGTTCCGCGCGATGCATATATGTAATTTATGAATTTTGATGCGAGCGGACGTGTTAACATTACATTTTTTTTTATTATATACAAAATTTGTTTATCCGTTTTATTAGTTAAACTGAACAACTTTCACTAAGAAACTTAGGTCGAAAAAAATGTATAGAGTTATGCATTTGAAGATATCAATAGAACGTATTCGCAAATTTTGTGTACTGATAAAAAAAATCACCTGGTGTAATTTTCACGAAAATTGTTTCAAATTGTCATGTCTGGTACTTATTACGAATATTAAATTATGCATACGAATGATTTAATTTTTAAAAATTAAGTGGAGCAACTTTCCCATAGTACATTTGTATTATTTACATATAGGATGACAGGATGCATTTGTTTGCACTACTAGACCAAGCCCTTAAAGATAATTTTTTTGATATTTCTCGATTTATTTTTAAAAATTTATTACGGCCATTTTACTCATTAGGTTAAGTACTTTCGATATCAGTTTAAAGTTTTTTGTTATCTGTAATACTTACGGAAAAATCGCCTGTGCTAACGATTACACCCTGTATAGATTAGTAGGATGTTTTAATAAAAATTTTTGATATTAATAATATTATGTTATTTGCAGGTTTAACAGTAGAACGGGAACGCGAACGTCGCGTGGCCGACCACCATCAGAGTGAAGCAGAGATGCAACAAACCTGCATTAGTACTAAAAACTCGGCGTATTACGAACATTTGCATAGCAATGCTACTTACAAATTGTCTGGTAAGTTTTAAAAACTATCTGTCTTACCACAAAAAACTATAGACAGGGTTTATCTTTAAGCGCGGGTTCTCTTCAATCTAGCTTTGTTGTATTTCACATAGACAACTATTGAAGTGACAGATCCCTGGTTTAAAGTTAGACTGTGTTTAAATTGTTTTGTGGCAAGACCAAGAAGCTTATATCTAATACACTGGAGATTTCAGTATGAACATTAAAATTCAAGGTCATATTTTCTTGTTACAAGTTAATGGTCATAGTGCAATCTCCAGTGTATTAGATATATGCTTCTTGGGCAAGACCATATACTTTTGATATTGATAATGTTAAAATAGCCAGTCACTGTCGATTAGCGCTTCTGAATAAACAAATCGAACATTGGTGTCCACAAACAATAATATGAAAAATAAACTCAATAAAATAGCAATAATATTTGGAGAAAATAAAATAACATAAAAAATGATATCATGAGTGTTGATTTTTTTTTTATACTCATTCAGTTTTCAACTACATATTAATGACAATAAATTGTAATTATTGTAACAAAATACATATTATTAATTTCTTTATACCTTTTAATATCCACTCCATTTTTTAAATATTTAAATTCTCGCGTTGTTTTGTACAGAATGAAGTTATACGTACAAATATTTCGGTGATTCATTTTATATAAACAACACCATCTATAAAGCTTTGTAATATAAAAGTAATTAATTATTTTAATAATATATTTCATTTCAGAATTACTCCGCGACAAACCATTCGTATCCCTAAACCCTACAAGCAAAGCACGCATGCTATCTCGTCTATGTGACGAGCTATTGCAAAGTAAGCTAGTGCTTAGGCAAGTTGAAGCCGCACTTGAGCATTTAAGTGTTGTGAGAAAGGAACGGTACTTGATGGACGTGAAGATAAGAAAGTAAGTAAAAAAACATCAAATATGTCGTATATAAGATAGTAAGCTAGTGTTCAGGATAGTAAGTAGGCTACTGCTTAGGCAATTTGAAGCCGCACTTGAGCACTTAAGTGTGGCGAGAAAGGAACGGTACTTGATGGACGTGAAGATACGAAAGTAAGTTATCACACCATAAAGGAATACTCATAATCGCGAATAAAATTGTCCAAAGCAAAAGTCTGCCTATGCATGTATTAGGCAGAGTTTTATAATTATCAGTACATTCGATTTTGAACATTACTGGAATATAATAAGGCGTAATTTTAATAAATGTTTTTAACAAGGATTTTGGGTCTTATTGTTCATAGTATGTCCATTCTATTTGGTTTCTAATTAATAATGTAATTATTTAAGAAGACAAAAAGAGAGTTAAGCCTTAAGGCATGAAAAAAAAAACTAAAAGCAAGATAAATTTAGGTTCAGTATTTTACAGATAGCAGCTTTTTAATATTCAACCTATTAATATATAATATTATTTCAGAGTACGTGTGTTACACCAAAGAAAGTTACGCAGCGAACAGGCGGAGAAACAACAAGCTATGGCGTTGGAACGAATGCAAAGATTGGTCGAAGAAAGCTCTGGGATTGCTAGATCGCCTGTACATGGTGAGTATAGATTTATTTCATTTTCTATATTTATTGAGCCGAAACATAGATAGTTAGACATGCTGCAGCTGATATGAATAAAACTTAAATTGTAACATTACTGTTTGTTTAGTAAGAAAGAATTACGAAATAAAAGAGTTTCGTAAAGTAGAACTACGAAAAACAATAATTGATATAGGAATTAATTTAATGATAATAATCCAAAATATTCAGCAAGTAACGACGAGCGCTGTTGCTACTGCTATTTGAAACGTGTAATGAAAAATAATCGAATTTATTCATAACACTAAACATTTATTATTAATCGGCAAAATATTTAAAAGCTTCTTGATACCAAGAGAATCTCCTAAAAGACGTAGGTTTCTATAATATTAAGTAAGTTTTAGATTTCTGTGCCTCTTATGGGCCTTTAGCAGAACGTTCATAAAAACAAATATAATCATCTTTTCCATCTGTATATACGTTTTTACTTTGTGTTTGTAGTGTTATAAGTTAATAATATTTAACCAGAAAATTTAATAATAATATACTCAAAAACATTGCAGACACCCCAGAAAAGCCATCTACCCCCAAAAAGGAAACATCCCCTCTACCAGACGACAAAGCCATATCACCTTACAAAGAAGAAGAAAGTGACAAAGAACTATCTCCTTTAAAAGAACTTAAAAAAGAAAACGAACTATCCCCTTTAAAAGAATTCAAAAAGGATAACAAACTATCTCCTTTAAAAGAACTTAAAAAGGATATGATGAATGATTTATCCCCGTTGAAGGAATTGAAAAAGGAGATGATGAATAATAATAAGGAGGAGATTCCGGAGGGCAAGGATAGTGTTATGGGTGATGATGTGTTGAGTGATTTGGAAAGTGAGGGCACTCAGCCTGAGGAGGTAAGGATATTTATTTATTTATTTATAATTCTTTATTGAACAAAATATGAGAAAACAATAGTATGCAAAAAGAAGTAGAAATACAAAAGCATAATTTGCCCAAAAGGCGACCTTATTGCTAAACAGCAATCTCTACCAGGATATTGTATTTTATAGTGAAGTCCCATCCCTAGTGGGGTAAGGCGCAGATGCATTATACATCTGTTTCACTGATCGATTTTCTTTAGGGACAAGTAGGTGATCAGCCTTCTGTGTCCTGCCAGACCGAGACATTTTTTTTCTTCGTCTCCAACGGGAATCGACCCAGGACCCCTCGGTGTTACGCTCTCGCGTCAACCACTGTACCAAGGAGGCGGTCGATTACTGTATTTTATGCATAGAAATAAATAAAAAAAAAATGTTTTAAAATTTTGTCAAACAAGTAGTAGTAGTAAATAACTGTATCTAAAGTAATCATATAATAATAATAATAGTTTAAAAAAACTAAAAAACACGCTTTTTATAGAAACCGAACTAAAAAATGGAATAGTTTTATCAAATTAGTGTATTGTCATCGGTCCTCAATAAATCTACAAAGTTTGAACGAAATCTGGCCGTTTAAAGTGGGTCAAAATCGCGCCCAAAGAAGTCGGTTACAAACATACAAACATACAGGTGAAGCTAATATAAAGCGTGTAAAAAAAGAAAGACAGTTAACTTGTTCCACTGTTTGTAAATAGAAGACTACTGGACGTAGTTTGAGATTTCTTTCACAAGAAGTTAAATTATTTCTGAGTTGCTATATAATATTATATTTGTTGTTTTTATTGTTGCTTTATCCCATTGACGTACTATAAAAAACTACGCTACAAACGCCTTTTGAAAAAATGACATTGTAAAATATTCATAGAAATAACACCTTATTTCGTTGCAGTTATGGTTCAAAGTCGATCACTTATTAGTAAACTCTGAAATTATTCATACGTGTTATTTATAAATGTAGCTGTTTATTGATCATCAATAGTAAAATGATATCAAAATGAACAAAAAAAACTGTTATTAACTATTTTTGGTACAGCTTCCTTTCATATAGATACTTTAATTTTGACCCTCAAAATTAAAACCAACATATTTAATTTACTTATCCAGGATGAAGACAAAAACCTGTCCTCCGAGGAATTATCCCGAAAACTGGAGAAACTTCTGCGCCAATCGGAACAGCAGCAATTACAGTTGGCGGCCGCGTCTCATTCGTTAAGAGCGTCTTGTTATGGACAGGATAGGTAATTTATTTAATATATACTAATATTATAATGCTGAAGAGTTTGTTTGTTTGTTTGAACGCGCTAATCTGAAGAACTACTGGTCCGATTTGAAAAATTCTTTCGATGTAAGATAGCCCATATATCGAGGAAGGCTTAGGCTATATATCATCACGCTAAGAGGAACAGGAGCGCAGCCATTTTGTCTGTGAAATCATAAGCTTAAACGATAGCTCACGTGCTGGTGGCAAAGTACACCCATAACAAGCAACCCGCCCAGGGTTGCTTGTTATGGGTGTACACATAGAGTTTTAAGAATTCATCTATTAGAATTTATAATTATTTTTTTACGTACTCAGCGTATGCAAAACTATATTAAGCTCCTTTGAGCTAAGTATACCAACAGTGGGACACCCTGTATATTGATGTGTATGTAGGACTGGTAATTTTAATTTCGCTAACAAATGGGGTAGTTTAAATAATTTAATGTAGAAATTTAATTTAATTTATAAGAAATGTGTTAGTTTTTGGACTTTTGTATAAATAAAATGCAGAGTTTATATATATATATATCTATTATTAACATTTAGCTACGGTAAGATTATCAATGAAATTTGTGTTTTTTATTTATTGTGTTTTTTATTTAAATCATAGCATCCATTTGAATGAAACTTTGAACGAAACTTTTAAGAAATTAAGTTCAAAAATCAGTGCATTATATTTCAAACATGTTGCTGGGGTCAGTAAAGTCTATCCTTATACTAAAATCATCTTATAATTCGAAAATGTAACCAAGAGATTTCAGGTAGATAGTAGTGATATTATTTAAGTGACTTTCAATTTTATCCTACGGTAATTTCTTTAAATATTACCGAAACTATCGTTACCTAGTTATTAAATTAATTTTTATATATAAATGTAGAAATAATTCATATTCCCTAGATATTGGCGTCGCTATTGGTGGCTCGGCAGTTGCGGCGGTGTGTTCGTAGAAGGCATGGAATCGGCTCAACCGGAAATAATGTCATATCACGAGAGACTAGCGAGGGATAAGTGCAAACCGGAAATGGAGGTTGATACTGGTAAATATTACTTATTAATTAAAATTTTAACAGCTTACAATATGATTTGATATAATTATGTTTAGAATACGCCACTCAGTGGACCAATTATTATTATTAAATATTACATAGTAAGTATGTAATTAGAAAAAGGCTGAAAAAGAATTGTAAACATAAATTAAAAAATATTGACTTGAAACTGATCTAATAAAAACAGGATATTATAATTAGGGCCGATTTTTCAATCCTTGGTTAAAATTTATCCGTCCAATAAAGTATTACACGAACATTTTTAAATGTCACCTGTAATCTGTCATATAAGGACAATTAGAATACATTTTTGAAATGGTAGTTCAATACGTTATTCAATGAATAAGTTTTAACCAACGATTGAAAAATCAGCCCTTAGTTTGATAATTGAAAGGGCAATGTAAATTAATTTCTAAAACAGTAAATTTATTCAATTTTATTCTGTTGAACAAAAATGCCAATGAAATATTATAAGATGAATTTGTCAAGGAAACAAGAAAATTCAAATTCTGTACGAAGTAATGAAAACAACAAGAAATTAATACAATTTTCTCTTATAATATCATCTTTACCTGTACATATTATTATATATGACGACGCGGTTGGCGCAGTGGTAAAGTAACTGCCTACTGAGTCGACGGTCCCGGGTTCGATCCCCGGTCAGGGCAAATATTTGTGTGATGAATTCAATTATTTGTTCTTGGGTCTGGGTGTTATCTATATATGTATTTATAAAATATTATATTTATCGGCGCCTAGTACCCACAACACAAGCCTTAATTGAGCTTACTGTGGGACTAGGTCGATTTGTGTAATAATGTCCTATAATATTTATATATTTTATTTATTTATATTCACAGAAGTAGAGAAAGAGAAGATCAAAAAAGAAGATCCACAAGAAACAGAAGTAGACGCAGAAGCCGAAGCTCTAGAACTAAAGAGTATTAAAACAGAACTCAATCTAAGTGATAAGACGCAGATAATCAAGTATGAACCTAACAAGATTGTTTGTAAGGTCGAAGGTGAGGAAGTGATATGTTGTTTTTGATAATTTTGTGGAAAAAGATAAGGGAAATATTAATTAAGTTGTATTTAAAGTTTGGGAACGTATATTTCTATTTATTTAAAACCACATAACATTTTTTTTGTATGAATAAAAATATGCACTAATTTACAAAAGTATTATCTAGTTATGTCTGTGTTGCCTGGTACAAATTGCTTATAAGTGATAAGGCATCAATGCATTATTATCTCAAGTTTTTTGTGCAATAAATTTGTTTTCATTCATGATTAATTTTTCTTAAACAAATCCTCGTTCCCTAAACTCAAACTCAAACATTTATTTATTCAATTAGACTTTTAGAAGTACTTTCGAATCGTCATTACATATTTTTAACATTTACCTAATATAATAATTCTATAAATTAATAATTTTGTATTCCAGGCTCAATAAAAATGGAAGAAAAGTACATTCAACATAAGAGTCACGAAGAGGAAGACATGTTAGATATAGAAGACTCAATTCCCACCGCTTTCCTCGTTCAGAAACCGTCGCACAAGCCAATGTTCGCCGCACAAGCTGAACCCATAGACAAACCGCAGGAAATCGTCAAACTAGAGAACCCCGCCAAAACAGAGACCATAGACAAAACGGAACCGGAAGACACCAAAGACAATCTAGTTAACAATCTAGAGGAGTTACGCAAAATGGCGGAAGCGGTGTCCTCACAATTGGACGCCGCGAAAAAAGCGGAAAGCGAAGTCAAAGATGAGAAAGAAGACACGAAAGAAGATGAAATAGACGCTCATGCGCATCTCTACTCAAAAATACTAGACGGAAAATGGTTTTCCATACTGCGACACGAAAATTCCTTCCTCTCAAATATAAATGAAGAAAAACAGGACATACCCAAATACTGTGATAACGAACATACATGTGCCGAAGTGTTGATGTGTCAAGGTCACAAATGGGACGTATCGAATAATCTACATCTATTGAACGACCCGAGTCTGTTCACGTTGAACAGTATGGTGACTAGTGTTCAAGTGCCGTGCAATAGTGTGTACAGTGACTCCAGTTTGACAATGTCCGGGTTAGATCAGGAAATGATGGACGCCAGTTTGAATGATACGGTGCGACAAACGGAGTGTAAGGAACAGGTAATTATTTAATTCAGGTATTTATTAACGACTAGCTGTGCTCCGCGGTTTCACCCGTATTGCTCCACTCCTGTTGGCTTTAGCGTGATGATTATATATCAATAGCCTTCCTCGATAAATGGGCTTTCTAACACCGAAATAATTCAAATCGGACCGGTAGTTCCTGAGATTAGCGCGTTCAAACAAACTCTAGATGGATACAATTGTAAAAGTTCATAATAATTATGTAGATCACTACATAATATAAAACAAAGTCGATTTCTCTGTCCCTATGTCCCTATGTATGTTTAAATCTTTAAAACTACGCAACGGATTTTGATGATGATTTTGATATTGAAACATAGATTGAAAAAACTATAAATTGTCAAAAATACTATTAACGAATAAAATAATAATAACTTACAATTAATAATAAATTAATTATCCACAGGAGAACGACCTAGAAAAAGAGCTCCAAGCGGATTCAGCCAAAGCAGACATGTCCCTACAAAAGGCCAAAGCCTCAGGACTAAGTTCCCTCGGTTTACTAAACTTTAATGCTCTCTCTACTTATGTGACTTGTGACTCGCCACCGCCTATACAGATGTCGCCTGAGGAATTGGACCAGTTGGAACGATGCAAGGTATAAACAGACAAACATACACTCATAAACACGCGCAGGAAAAGCGTACGCCGTACAGCGTACGTACGCACATACACATAAATGCGTACAAACGCACGCAAACATGTACGCACGCATACACAAATGCGTACACGCGCAAACTAACTCGTACACATGTACACAAATACGTACGCACATACACACAAATCCGTACACACGGACAGAATAACACAGATATATAGATAAAAATACTAAAAAGGTTAAAAAAGTTTATATAAAAAAGGGACAATAATTATGCAAATAACCCCACCAGTCATAAGAGATCAAAACATATAGACATAAAATATCATTTTTCAAGGGAAAAGGTTGAACAAAATGTAATAAAATAAAATTACATTCCCACAGGTTTGCAGCTAGCAGGTGGGCTCACAAAGCCATTACCTGTCGTGGCCTTTCAAACAATGAAATCCAAATTAGGATTAAAATGAATCATAATTTATTGTGAAAATTATTGTGTTTGATTGGTACATTTATGAATATTATATAGTCTGATTAGGTTTTTCTGGGTTTTTCCTAATCCTTGCAACAAATGTTGGACTATTATTATGTATTCCCAGTGTATACTTGTAAACTGTATTGTACTGTGGTAAATGTTTAAAATATGTAATGACGATTCGAAAGTGCTTCTAAAAGAAGTCTAATTGAACAAATAAATGTTTGAGTTTGACATTCACATAATTCGATTAATAATAAATAAATAAATAAATATTTCAGGACAATTTTCACACACGGCACGATCTGATCCCATACTAAGCTTTCGCTTGTGTTATGGAAACCAGATGGCTGATAAACATACATATATAATTTTTAAATAAATAATTATATAGATAATTAACACCCAGACACAGAGCAAACTTCTATGTTCATCACAATTAACTATAATATTCATATTGTATATAAACTAAATCTATTATGTATTATATCACAGGTACACGGTCTACCCAAGAAGCTTGGAGGAACGGCTGTGCCATTAGAAGAAAGGTAATTTAAATAATAATAAAACTTACTTTTCAACCGATTTGAAAAAGAGAAGGTAGTTCTCAATTCGATTTTTTTTACCTCTGAATTTTCGAGATAAACCGATCTTGACGATTTCTTGCCTTTTTATAAAAAATTTGTCCAGTACTATTTCAAGGCACTTTTTAGTTTATTTTTTAATAATTACATATATGTAAAGTATATTATTTAAGAAAATTAATATATTGCTCTATATATAAGCTCTTTGAAAAAACAAAGTTATCCATCCAAATAGTTGCATCAAAATCGCTACAGCACTTCCCACTTGCAGACACGGCTGGTGGCGTATAACGGACTCGGAACAAATGAAATCACTTCTAGATTCGTTACATCCGCGAGGTGTGAGAGAGAGGGAACTACATGCGTCGCTTGTGCAACATTTACCAACTGTTAATAATAAGGTATTTTGTTTTTTTTTATGTAACTAGCTTAATAAATACATAGCTTTCCTGCGGTTTCAGTTTCCGCTTTGTCTAAAAACTTAATAAATTATGTAATATATTACCTTCCTCTTGAATCACTGTATCTATTAACCGTATCAAAATCTGTTGCGTATTTTTAAAGATTTAAGAATACATAGGGATAGAGAAAGCGACTTTGTTTTATAATATGTATATAGAGATATACACCTACGTATGATAAAAAATCACGTTTCAAAATTGCCCGAAGCAAAACTCTGCCTACGTGTCTATTAGGCAGAGTTATTACTTTTCAATTCGAACGGTATTTATTTTTTTCGATAGATAGTTGTTCATATTACGTCTATCTTACCCCATTTTACAGTAATATTTTCTTGTTTCGATTATCTAGTTGTTTCTAACGTCTACGATTCTACCCCATCTTTTATATTTCGCTTGTGTCTAGAGGTTTTTATTACGTCTATATAACGACCATTAAGTGATAAATAATTGCTTCTTGCTTTTATTTTTGTATATTTTAGTATCTAAGACTGTTAAGTTGTTTTAAACAGTAAAATAAATAAATAAATGCCCCATTTTACTTTATTTCAGCTATATATAGACAAGGGAGACCCCACACGAACGCAGCTCACAGCGAGCCCTTGTGAGGGCGAGTTCCCTTTACCCGATGAGCCCGGGGCACATTGTGTAGAGACGGCACATAGAGTGGACCTGCGGGTGTTGGCTATGGTGAGTGTGTGTGTGTGATATATTTCTATTATAGATTAATATATTTAGATCCCTTTGGACTAGATTAGCTAAGAACAGGGATGAGTGGAAGAAATTGGAGGAGGCTTTTACCGCAAAAAGCGGTCCTTTTTATATTTTACTAATACTTAATTTAATATTTAAAAAATAGAATTGTTATAGAGAAATAAGAATAATGTTAATACTAACCACACAAACAACAAATAAAATTTGTAATTAGATATAAGTAAAGGAATGAATAAAGACTTTATTTATTTTTTATATTTGGATCCATAGATTAATATACTTGGAGAGGACTGACCGGTTGGTTTGGTTGGTAGTGGCCCTGCCTTCAAAACCAGAGGTCGTGGGTTCGATTCCCACCCGGGGCAAATATTTGTGTGATGAACATAGATGTTTGCTCTGTGTCTGGGTGTTAATCTTATATATAAAAATGAATCGCAAAATGTGTTGGTAAGCGCATAACTCGAGAACGGCTGAACCGATTTCGATAATTCTTTTTTTATTATATTCCTTGAAGTACGAGGATGGTTTTTATGTAGAGAAAACGTAAACATGTACCACGGGCGAAGCCGGGGCGGACCGCTAGTTATCTATATAAGTATTTAAGCGAAAGCTTAGTATGGGATCAGATTGTGCCGTGTGTGAAAATTGTTTTGAAATATTTATTTATTTATTAAATATATTGATATTGTCTACAATACCTGAATATTATAACAATTCTATACTATGCAAGTATTACTTTAGCCAAAAATTTGATGAAATTAAAAAAATAAATAATCATCCAGGTGGAAGCCCTAGAAGAGCGTGTGCTAGCGGCGTCCATGCAAGTGAAGGGCTGGCGGGGCGCAGGCCCCGGGGGCGGGTCCCCCGTGCAGAGGGCGCGGGCTACACTGGCGCAGTTGGAGGCCCACGTGGAGCGCCGGTATCTGAAGCCCCCGCTCGTGCAAAGGTACGGGAGGTAGGTGGGGGTGGGGTGCATATATTATATTGTGTGTTTTAGTTGTTTTTAGTTAGATTTGATATATTTATATATGTAGTCGTCAGGCTCCGAGATTAATTTAAAAGAACACGAAAGTCTCCACAAAATCACTTGGTATTACAATTATGACCATTAATAAAAATAAATCTTAATCTTAATACTATTATAAAGGCGAAAGTTTGTTTGGATGTATGGATGTATGGATGTATGGATGTATGGATGTTTGTTACTCTTTCACGTAAAAACTACTGAACCGATTACAATGAAATTTAGCACACATATAAAGGGTAACTTGGATTAACACATAGGATAGGTTCTATCCCGGAAATCCCACGGGAACGGGAACTATGCGGGTTTTCCTTTGAAAACGCGGGCGAAGCCGCGGGCGGAAATCTAGTATCCTATTAATTTTATAAATGTGAAAGTTTGTATGGATGTTTGTTACTCTTTCACACAAAAACTACTGAACCGATTACAATGAATTTTAGCACACATATAGAGGGTAACTTGGATTAACACATAGGATAGGTTATATCCCAGAAATCCCACGGGAACGGGAACTATGCGGGTTTATCTTTGAAAATGCGGGCGAAGCCGCGGGCGGAAAGCTAGTGACAAATAAGTTATAGTAAGCTCGTGAGAGATGTGCACTGGGCAACGGTCGACGAACGAATGACCCGAGTCGTGCGCGCGCGCTGATTTAGATTGGTTTGACGTTCGTTATTTTTTTAAAGCCTCGACGGTGGCGCCGTCATATATAATATATTATGTTTAAAACTTACATATATGTAATTTTTATTTAAAAAAGCCAAAACGCCCAATTTAATTTATTATCCCTTTTCCGGTGAAAAAATATAATCTCCCATTTCTTTACAATCAAAACCAAAAAGTAATAAACCATAGATAATCATCGATTTACACACAATATATTCATAGATTCTTAATAGAAAATACAGACTAAAACTAAACTATTTATGAAACATTTCTTATTCTTTTTTTACTACAAACTTTTTATTTTAATTAAAATAAATTATCTTGTTCCCACATAAGTATATTAACAATTAAAATACAAATTTTATAGTTAAATGTTATGGTAAGTTTGTAAGGACATAATATGCGTATAAATAACGCTTTAAGCGTGTTAGTGTTTATGGTGTTCTATAGTTAGATAGAGGCAGATAGAGTTAATTCAATTCTTTTAAAGATGAAGGTAAAGTTCATATAACGATGGATCAATTAGTTAATTGTCAAACAATAAGAAAAGTTATAAATTGTTACTGCTCAAAACTGTGTGAAAGTTTTTTATGTATCATTTGTTGGAATATTACACAATACTATTATTTGAACATTTCTCACGTAATAATAATTAAATTAATAATTTTCTTTCAGCACAAACGACGCAAATCTGGGCGCCATGTTGCAAGGCGAACACGGTTCATCTGCGACATCGCCTAATAATTCTGATGCAAGTGAAACTAAAGGTAATAATAGTATTTTATAAACCTAATCTATAGTAAGAAGTAAATATTTTGTTATTTGGAATATCACGATTATTTAATAGTTCAGAATTTTTTATTCAAAACCAAATAAATATGTATACAGAAAATATAATTCCTTCTCTTTAGTTATTTAGGATTAAAAAAAAATAAGTCTGTCTGTCTGATTTCTAAATAACTTGTCCTGAATTCGTAATTGAACTTAAGAGCACTAAGATATAAATTTTGATAATTTTTAATAGAAAAAAATGGCTGGTACAATATTGATGAAATTGTTCTTACATAATTTTCAAATTAGATTCAAATAAATAAATATTATTCAAACAGAAACAAAAGGCATAGCCCGCGGTTTGTCAACTTGGCGCGACGCGGTATCAAGGTGCAATACGGCTGCGCAAATTGCGATGCTGTTGAACGCACTGGAAACTCATATCGCGTGGGACAAGAGTATTATGAAAGCTGTAAGTATTTGTTTTTATTATTTTATTAGAATGGAAATTTTAATTAAAAATTCTTAGGCATTTTTAAATCTAATTAGTTGGAAATTTTTATTGTATTGTGCCAAGAATAAATAATTAAATACATAAAACTTAATAATCTTGATATTTTCATTGCAAATTCTTCTTAAGAAAAGTCAGATAAGTTAAAATGATTAGTGTAACAAGGAATATTTTTTTCATTTTTTAATTAATTGTTTTACTTAATATATGAATAAATCATGTTAAAAATCCGTTTAAATTTAATTTCTAGTCAATCAGCATATTAAACAATATACAGCATACTACACACACGATGAAACATTTATAAACTCATACTAACTCTGTCGCAACATTATTATTTCATTTTTGTTATCTGTACTCTTTTTTAATTTTATCGTTTACTTAACGTTATTTGCATTATGTTTCTTATTTGCACCAGCATTTAGTTTTAACCTTGCTTTATTTTTTATGAGAATTAACCTTTAAAAATAACAATTAAAATTTATAATTTGAATTTCTTTTTCATTTCTGCCATTTTAATTTCTAACCTATCTTTCTTATTGAAATCATTTAAAAACCTCTTAATTCTGCATTATCCTAACCCTTTTCTTAATTTAATTTAATTTCTTGCGATTCTGGCATCTTTGAGTCTTGGCAAAGAAGTTTCACTTTAACACGCTCTTTTTTCATATAAATCACCATTTCTTTTTCCGCTTTATTCTTTAATTTTAATTTAATTTCCTTTGCTTCATACAAATACTAACCACACATTAACAACAGGCGAGCCAACGACGGGCTAGTAAGCGCAAATTGGCTATTTTACAGAACTGTCAATTCTGCCTGTCCGGTGATAATGAAGATCAACTTCTACTGTGCGATGGCTGTGATAAGGGTTATCACACTTATTGCTTCAAGCCACGGATGGATAAAATACCGGAGGGCGATTGGTATGTATCATTTTAATATATATGTCTCGTGTCACAATGTTTGTCCTCAATGGACTCCTAAACCACTTAGGGCCGATTTTTCAATGCTTGGATAAAACTTATTCGTCGAATAATGATAAAACTACCATTTTAAAAACGTATTCTAATTGCCCGTATTTGACAGTTTACGTGACATTTTAATATTATCGTGTAAGGCGCGGGACATATACAAGCGGCGCGCTTCGGGCGCGCTGCCGGATTATCTTTATTTCTGACATTGTAGATACATGGGATTACCTGCAGGATACCTGCAGGATTATCTTTATTTCTGACATTGTAGATACATGGGAACTTTCATTATGCTCTTCTTCATTTTTACTTTCCCTACTGCCATCACCTGTGTAAATCATTTCATCGATTAATTCAATTCACTTTTAAAAACAAAACGAAGGGTATGTAATAGCAGCTCTATATAATTCCACACAGAGAGAACACGTGCAGTCACCACCAATATTTAAAGACGACTGACGGATTTTTGAGTTTTTTGACTGACAGGCTACCGTCTCCTACCACCCGATTTGTTTTTGATTGTGTATGACCGTGAATTGTCCTCTATTTGGATGCGATGGGGGAAGCGCGCCTGCGGTACGCCCGCGGTACGCCCGCGGCGCAACCGTGGCGTGCCGCCTCGTCGCCTGTCCAAAATTCTTTCATACAAAATGTATAAGAAGGACGTGGTGCTAAACACATTCAAGAGGTGCGCTTATGGCACGCCCGCGCCCGCGCCGCTTGTGTTTGACCCGCGCCTAATACCACAGTGTAATACTTTATTGGGCGGATAAGTTTTATCCAAGCATTGAAAAATCAGCTCTTAACCGATTATAATAAAATTCGCACACCATGTGCAGTTCGATCCAACTTGAGAGATAGGATAGTTTAAAGTTTAAACATGTAGGTACCACGGGCGAAGCCGGGGCGGATCGTTAGTTAATATATAATTTTTTGTGTATGTTTTGGTGAATAAAAGATGGAGGTAGTGGAAAGTTGCCATGTTTGGAGAGCATCTTGCAAATGCTTAATGCATTAAATAGTAAATAGTAATATATTAAATATTACTATTTACTGTGTATATAATTACATAAATAAATATTTCAGGACAATTTTCATACACGGCACAATCTGATCCCATACTAAGCTTTCGCTTGTGTTATGGAAACCAGATGGCTGAATAACATACATTACAATTTTTAAATAAATACTTATATAGATAATTAACACCCAGACACAGAGTAAACATCTATGTTCATCACACAAATGTTTGCCCCGGGTGGAAATCGAACCCACGACCTCTGGCTTGGAAGGCAGGGCCACTACCAACCAAGCCAACCGGTTAGTCAATTGGTGAATAATTTATCATAATAAGTGATCCGTGCACACTTTGTTGGACGTTAAACAGTATATTTTATCGATTTACCTTCATTATTAATATAGTGTTCATTATTAATATATGTAAAATAGCTTTAAGTATGTAAACTACCTGTGTCAAAACTTTTATTGTGGATTGGAAATAAACGGGCTTTTTATTTTATTTATTTATTTATTAATATAGTTCTCCACAAAATGGGGGGTGAACTGCTAGTCTTACAAATATTATAAATACGAAAGATTGTGAGGATGGATGTTTGTTACTCTTTTACCAAAAAACTACTGGACGGATTTTTATGAAACTTTACAGAAATGTAAGTTATACTTTAGATTAAAACGTCATGTGCTATAGAAATACTTGACATTGCCCGCTAGTTCGTCCGCGGGTGAAACCGTGCGACATAGCTAGTTTTCTTTACATTAATACAATACAATCTGTGTTGTTATTTTTTCTTATAACGTCATTCTTATTGAAGTGAAACTTCTTTATCGGGGTTGGAAAAAAATTAAGTGTAACATTTTTTCGTTACGCGCGCGCCATCTTTTTAAAGTGAAACTTTTATTACATCGTCTCAAACTGTTTGGTCTGTGTAGCGCATGTCGCGTGTATCGCGGCTGCCGAGTAGGTATACCTACTCGGCAGCCGACCGTCACGCGACATGCGCTACACAAAGCAGTGTTCGGAACCGTTCGAACAGTTTCACTTTTACCGTGGTTTCATAAAACCACACAACATTTTTCTTATCCCTACCACGCGTGATTCGACGTATTTCTATAAAGTTGCATATTGTAAATTATTTTTTGAAAAATAAGGTCATAAAGGTCTTTTTTTTGGAATAACGCCATTGTTATTTACAGGTATTGCTGGGAATGCGTAAACAAAGCCCGTGGAGAGCGTGTATGCATTGTGTGTGGGGCCGGCAGTGGGGGGGGGAGGCTGTTGCCTTGTGCCCTGTGCTCTAGGGCTTACCACGCGGACTGTTTGTATCCGCCGCTGTTGAAGGTGCGTATATACAGACAGACAGACACACTCTGTGAGATTAGATACATGAGAGTCACATTTACATGCATATACGAGTCGACATACGTAGTTAGTTTATTTATAAGTTTATAAGTCACGTACTAACATTAATGGATGTAATCTAATTGTTTAAAATAAATAAATAAATAAAAAGGTCCAAAAATATCAGCAGAAATTACAGTTTCTGTGACACTTCAGTAATGAACATTAAAGTAAATAACAGTAGAAACTTGCCGATTATATGTGTATACGATAATTTTTAATCTGTTAGGTGAATAGGCTTTGCACACACGCCGTACATTTAGATATATGTACATATCGTTGCTACCCTTATTTATTGAACTAACCCAATTATAACATAATTCTATTGACATTTTTACACATTTTTAATAAATCATCTTATTTCTAGAACCCCCGCGGCAAATGGTACTGTGCAGCTTGTATATCCCGAGCGCCCGCAAAGAAACCGCGAAAACCGGCCAAGCGTGATCCGCGACATCGAGAACCGTCACACACCGATATAGAGCCTATGGTGCCTAGGTAATAATTAGTTTTGGTAATGTTTCAATGGATACCCCCTTAGGGGGAGTCCATTAATTACGTGAGACGTTTTTATGAGAATTTTCGAAATAAGAATTAAGTGAGATTCGACTCGGCTTGAATGCCTCACCTAATTAATGGATGCCCCCTAAGGAGATCCGCGACATAGAGAAGCTTCACACATAGATATAAAGCCTATGGTGCGTAGGTAATATTTATAAATGTGGAAAAACACATAATTATGACTGTTTAACTTATTCTAAAGCGGATCTATGAAAATTTCTTATTTACAAACCCTTGAATTGTTGATGCTGATCAGAAGAACAGTGGAAAATATATGATACATTATTTATATATAAATGCTATACATTTTTAAACATACCTATTTGGCTATTAAGTTACGAATATCTTCATAATTCATTCACTAATATAATCTTGATGTTTATTCTTAAATTATACATTCTCTATATTTTAATTTCACGCCATTAGGAATCTTACCGTAACATTTATTTTTTATTTATTTATTTTTTATTTATAGTAGTTTCTTAGTTCGTTTTATATTTTTCTTTTATCGTTTCAATCCGAACCAATCCAGACGAAGAGACTAACAAATAATAAATAATAAATCACAGCCCAGCATCCCACGCTTCAACCTCAACTACAGCGGAAGAATGCGTTCCAACAGTTACAGAACGAGATGAAACACATCCAAGCGAACATGAGAACGGACATGCTGGTAAGGATTAGTTACATATATTGTTTAAGATTTTGGTCATTTGCCTATTTAAATGTTGGTTGTTGTTGAATGAAAAGGCAATTTAAGAATATATGTGTATAATATATATATATATATATATGGGCGGATGGCCATAATCATCAGAATCACCCATATCTTCAGTAAATTATAATGTTGGTGGAAACAAATGAATCATCAATGTTACAAACAAATGTTATGTAATCGTACAAATCTATGCACTAGTAATTAGGGAATCACTTGATCAATCGCTTTTAATTAGTTTCGATACAACCATACACAAGATTACTCGGAACAATAGCGATTCGTCGCAAACGTGGTGCTCTAGCCGTTCTTCGTTTGTAACCAAGCAACGTCTGCAGCCGACCATCGACGCGACGCTCCGCTAGATCGACAGTTGTCAAATCTCGTTCCGATTTAATTCTCATCAGCCAGTAATACTTCTACCAGCCAGTAATACTCCTACATATATAAATGATTTTACATGATTATTGAAGTGAAACTTCTTTATTGGGGTTGGACAAAAATTTAGTGTAACATTTTTGCGTTACGCCGTACGCGTGACATTTTTGCGTTACGCCGTACGCGTGAAATTTTTGCGTTACGCCATACTCGTGACATTTTTAAGGTCATAAAGAAGTTTCACTTCTTACGTGTGTACTCTAGTACACGCATACATTTTTTTTTGAGGCGTGATTACATTTGGTTGGTTGGTTAGCGACTGGCTCTGTATACCATATTAGGATTCGCAGATCGGTTCCGAATCCTAATATGGTTAGAGATTGTCTAATCTAAAAATGAACGCCCCTCCACTAAACTTAATTGTTTCAATGTGTGAGGACCACAGACATAGATAGACTACGCAAGTACCGCGATCTGTATGAAAACCAAGCGTGTCATATTTTTTGTACTGACCTTGACGCGTTATGACGTCACGAGCGCTTTTTAGTGATGGTAATTTCATTTTACGCTTAATCGATTAGGACGCCACTCGCGCGGCGATTCTAGTATCGTCCTATCCCATCGAAGTAAATCGAAAGAAATCAGATCAAACTAGATCTATGTCTAGGTAGGTCTTAGATCATTAAGTAATGGATAACACTCGCAGGCGTTTCCCCTTTTGCCGAGGTATAAGATTATTTTCATCGAAAAATCTTATCCTTTCATAAAAACTACTTGCGTAATCGATTACAAGCACTCTGCGTATTCGTAAAACGTCGAACGGACGTCTGCGAGTGCTCCGCTAAAAATGCCGTTTTGTACTGTCAAGTCTTGCAGAAGCAATTCAAACATGTCGAATATTAAAAAAGATGGAATAACCTTTCATTTGTGTATATTTTTTTATTTTTTTAACGTACATTTCTAATAAAATGCAATTTCTAATAATCGTCGATGTATCGTTTAGCGATATGATCAAGAAAAATAATCGAGTCATGTTTACTCGATCATTGATGCGGCCCCACGAGACTATCATGGAAAGAAAATATACAAATTTAATCTTTATGACCTAAGTGATAAAGTTGAATTTAGAACGCGATATTGAACCCCACTCCACATGACTATCTTGGAATGAAATACAAATTTAATCTTTATTATCTTAATGATAGAGTTGAATTTAAAAACTCGTCGCTTAAAAGGTCGTAAATTTTTACGACTTTCGTGACACAAATTATTTTTGTGAATGTGTGATTATGTTTCATTGTGTTTCATCAGTGTGAGTTACCCTCCCCGCACCAAAATCAGCAGAAAGTTTAGTTAGAACATTTGCCAGCGTACTCCATCCATTACTTAATGATCTAAGAGGTAGGTAGTCAA
The DNA here is from genome assembly GCF_061535455.1 of Colias philodice. NCBI lineage: Eukaryota > Metazoa > Arthropoda > Insecta > Lepidoptera > Pieridae > Colias > Colias philodice. The sequence goes on along the minus strand of NC_143113.1, from coordinate 4,343,753 downwards.
ATAAATGAATCGTAATCGATTACTAAATCGATTCAAGACAGAAAAATGATAATTACCATAGACAGAGGAATGATAAAACAAAGTTATAAACCTTTTAATATTCTAACAAGTAAACTAATGTGTTATAGCTTTTTCTTACATATGCCCATTGTGTTACCATGTACTACGTACTAGAGAGGCCATCGAAAGAAAGTAATGAAACTGTCAATCAATCAATCTTTATGTCCCGTTGCATCGATCCATTTTTCTTTTATGTTCGGGTTACTTGGAAAACTGAAAAAACAGACATAGTCTAAGCAATAAGGAGTTTTCTTAAAAAACTCCCAAGATGACACTTTAACTAATGGCGTCCATGTCATAATATTTATTTTTAGTACCTTTGTATTAAAATACTTAAAAGTTCTAGGTCAAGTCGTATTAAATGACAAAAAAAATCTATGCCTTTTTTTCTGAAAAATTGCTCCTTCAAATTATCATTTTTCTGTTCGATTATAAAATCGATTAGAATCGAGAACTGTTGCATCAAATGAACATCACTAACCACAAAATTGGACAGAAAAATGAGAACAGAAAAATGAGAAGACGCTATTCATTGCTTGTTATCATACGACGCGATCTTTACCGTGCCAAGTAAAAGCCGCAATGTATTCCGAATCATTCCGTATGGTTTGGTATCCATGTTTGTCACGATCGTTTTCCACAGATATTCTTTATTTGATTTTAAAATAAATAGTGCATATTCTGATTAGAAAATTACTTACCGGTGGAAGGAAACATCTCCGATAACTCGGCCACTCACAGCTGTGGAGTTTCTACAGTTTATAACGGCGCAATTCGGCATTTTACTTTATTCAGCTTCACGTCTTTCCTTGGCGAACTGCAAGCGCGGACTGAGTGTAGGCCAGCGTCAAGTAAGGTTCATAAACTTAGTTTGGACACGGGAAGTACATACACTCGCTTAGTCTATCTTGATACATGTCTGTGGTGAGGACAAATAATTATTGAACCACTTTATATGTGTGCGCGCGGCGATTCTACTGCAAACTTTGACTCTCGCGCACTGATTTGTCAACTAATCGGGCGATCAGTTCAGGTGCCTAGCATTGTATGGCGGGGAGAGCGCGCTATGTACGGAATGACACGTCCGTTCTGTCGTGCATCGCGTCATTTATGCACTAGTTGGTCAACTGGTCCTGTCGTTCGGGCATGGACGGGACTGGAGGACTGAACGACCAATGAGGCAGACCAATTTGTGTGTATTGCGTCTATACACGTACTTTGAATGTGAGCGTAAACACAGTGGAGGGGCGTTCATTTTTAGATGAGACAATCTCTACACAAATATTGCTGACATAGGTATAGGTACAATATATTGGTAGGCACAGTCATAAAACAGGATTTATGTAGAATTTGACATTTTTGGTGTTACGGCATTCAAATCGATCGCTTAGTGAAAGTTTTGAATTATCATCCTATCAATTGATAATTGAATCTCCTTTAAAAAATTTATGACCAAATCTCTCTTTGGCCTTGATAAATCAAAATTTTCACGTTAATGAAAAAAAAAATTTACTTTAAAAAATTTATATATTTATTTCCTTTTAAAAATTTACTCTTATTTTCAGTGACAGAAATAACAGACGAAGGTCCGCCAGAAAAGCGACGAGCATTACAATTCGTAGCTGGAAACGGCGCGTTACCTCATGACGATACAGATCATGTTGATGGTAAGTTACCTTCTAGCATGTTCTAGATTGTTCTACAACGTTCTAGAATGTTCTACCACCTTCTAGAACGTTCTACCACCTTCTAGAACGTTCTACCACCTTCTAGAACGTTCTACCACCTTCTAGAACGTTCTACCACCTTCTAGAACGTTCTAACACCTTCTAGAATGTTCTATCACCTTCTAGAACGTTCTTCCACACAACAAGCGCATCAATCATGAATTTTCTTTTTAGTACAATCGTTTTGATATTTCAAAATAAAAAGTTATTCAGGCTATCTTTCAATTGAAAGTTTAAAATTAAAGGTTAATACAATATATTAATGTTATGTGTGGATTCAATCTAGATAAAATATTTTAATTTTTTATTATTTAAAAACGCATTATAAAATAAATAATTGTTATTATTCAGGTGAAGATCATGAAGCAGAAAATGTGCCATTACTGTCGCGATCCAAAAAGGAAAAAAACTCAACCAAGAAACAAAATAACAAGGAACTGCAGTTTTGCAAGTATGTCTTATTTCAATGATTGACCAAAATATGAATTTAAATGAAATTAATTATTCTCTGAGACCTTTTTTATTGGCTGATTTATTATATGTATTGATTACAAGAAAGAGTAAACAAATAGTAAATTAATTATAGATACATAATCAAATACGAATTAGAATTGCCCGTTTGCAATATTAAATAAAACTGAGCACACGTGTCAGGAGTGAAACTTTTTTGGCAAGATTTGATGTTACATATGTACATAATTTATAAAATTAAATTGTAAAACTGACATGATTAAAAAGAGCAACTATGGAGTTTCTTGTCGATTCTTCCTTCCTTCCTTCTCCGTAGATACTGCTTTCCGAATCGGTGGTAAATTTTAAAAATATGTACCTATGACGTTTCAAAAGTGCTTCTAGAAGAAGTCTAATTGAATAAATAAATGTTTGAGTTTGACAAAATATTGTCGAAAAAATTTCCTTGCCTTCCTCCATAAATGGGCTATCTAACACCGAAATAATTTTTCAAATTAGACCAGTAGTTTCTAAGATTAGCACGTTCAAACAAACAAACTCTTCAGCTTTATAATATTAGTATAGATAATAATTGCTCTAACTTGTAGTAAATAGTAAAAATAATACTAATTCTTTATCCAGGAGTCTCCTCTGTGAAATGGAATGCCACGAGCACGCTTGGCCGTTTCTCATTCCGGTGAATACGAAACAATTCCCCCAATACAAGAAAGTTATTAAAAATCCTATGGATTTGTCCACTATAAAACGGAAATTGCAGGAGGCTGGGTAAGTTTTTATAAATAAGGTTAGAAAGTTAAAAACTGCTAATATAACTGTTAAAAACTGTTAATAAAAGAGATTTAATATAAAAATGATATTTACGAACAGGCGTATGAGAGGTTGTATGTAATACATTTACATATTTGTATGTAACTGTAATATTTCACTTTACTGAACTTTTTTTGAATAAATAAAATAAAGGCCAGCTGTTGCTGATAAAGTTATTCAAACCCACATCGTTATTGTACTTTTGGCATTTAAACTGACAGATAACCAAACAGAAAAGCTGTTAAATATTGGCGTAAAGCTAGTCAAGTTAAGTATAATAACTTTGACATTTTAACTGTTATCAATGGTCCGCGAAACATCATTCCTAAGGGAATTTCTAATTTTTTGACCACGCGAAGTTGCTGGCGGAAAGCTAGTATTATCACAAATTCACAACGTTATTTGAATAATAACATATTCTGTTTTTCTCTCCACAGATTTGTCATAACTTTGACATCACAAAATAAAACATAAGTTTAAACTATTATTTATTCGTCCACAGATACAAAAGCAAGGACGAGTTCGCAGCGGACGTTCGGCTGATATTCAGTAATTGCGAAGTGTTCAACGAAGACGACAGTCCCGTCGGTAGAGCGGGTCACGCTATGAGACATTTCTTTGAAACACGCTGGACGCAGATCTGAAGCGATTTGTTGGGCGATTTGTTGCAAGATTTGTGGGGAAGTGATACTAGTTGGACGATTTGTTGCAAGAATTGTGGGGCAATTTTTGTGATTGTTGTATTTCTGATTGATCGATGTCGAAATAGTTGTGCAACCGGTTGTTTGATTGGTTTTTGAATATTATTAATATTGTATTGAAAACTGTCTGATATAAAGAAATTTGATTGGATAATAGATATTTATAATATTGAGAGTTATGGTTTTTGTTCTTTTTTTATTTTTTTTTATTCATTTGAGGAATCAATGGTATTTCCATTCTTATATGACTTTAAGCAACTAGTTGTGCGATTTATTGACTAACTATATTGGAGAGATGAGCGACTTTATATTTTTCAAGTTATTTTATGGGATTTTTTATTTATTTTGTCACGTCAAGATAGTATAGTGATTTGTGAGAGTTGAAAAATTGTTTTATTTTTATGCGTAAATCGTTCCTTTCATTGAATATTCAAAGATAAATGAGTCTGATTTATTCAATTAAAAAGAAAAAAAAATATATTTTTAATATACCTAAATACAGTTGTAATCTACAACTGGTTGCACAACTAATCCAATATTTGAAATAGTCGACCAACTTGTTGAGAGATTTGTTGGTCGACTTTTTGTTTAATAATTTGATTATAACAACTTACTGTAATGACTCGTCAATATTATACGAATCAGTGATTATTAAAATGTAAAATATTGGTATCTCAAATGTTAAACAAATAAATGTTGTTATATTAAGATATTGATAAAATGTGACAATTAAAATAAATACTGAAGTCAGATTAACTCAAAAATTCCTAAAGCCGGCTACTCACGTATCTGCAGCAGGGACAATATTGGAATTGCACACTTAATTGGCTCCTTAATTGTGATGTGTATAGGCAAACAGGGGCAATTTAGACAACAACTGAAATTGCTCCGCCCGAGATTGTTTCAATATTGCCCCTGCTGCAGTTACGTGAGTAGTCGGCTTAAAACAGAAAAAGTCCGTCAAATAATTTGTCAATTTCGTGTAAAATTGATTACTTATTATCCATGTTGAATTAATAAATATTCAGTAATAAATGTAATTTTCTAATTTTGAAGCATATATTACATATTATGTTCTGAATTATTTACGCCATCCGGCCATACTGCATTCAGCATCGAACTTAGATATACTTAATTTATATTTTTATTTAGTTAACAAATTAATTTTAAATGGCAATTAAATTCAATAACAATTTTATTGTTCATTAAAAAAAATAATAGTCTATGGTGAACTATTTTTAATCTACATTCCAAATGTGACATTTGATTTTATTGCAAAAAAATAATTTAGAACATGGACGCGACAAAACGAATCTCAATATAAAATTAATTACATATAAAATGTAATTAAATCCACGCACACTACGATTGTTATTGTATCTAAATGTAGCTGGTGTACATAGCGTAGAGTAAGTTAAAAAAGTATTAGTTTGAGATATATTTTTAAGCATAGATAATATAGAACGTTAATTGACATTCGAATTATTATTTTTTTTTTAATTTTGCAACAGCAACGAAGCAGTATTCGAATACTCGCGTTCTAAATTTGAATTTCTGGCCAGTTTGTAAATTTCATTAAAAAAAATAAAATTAAAAAGAAAAAGAAGCTGTCATTGAAATGCGCGCCAAAACGAAGGGTTTTTTGTGTATTTTCATAAAGGAATGTTTTATTTGTATAATTTTTAAGTGCAAATAATTATAAAATATAATGTTTAGATTAAATGGAGCCTGTACGCAGTGCGATAGATTATTGGCTCTGATAGAAAACTATGAAATAGACTACATATTTGATACTTTTTAAAACGTTAAGTTTCCTATAGATGATTCTATGATAGTTTCTAAATACGCTCTTATATCTTACATATTAAAATGACTTCTTATGTGTTTTTTATTTTAATAAATAGCTAATTATGTGTAGTCTATTTCATGTTATTTCCAATTTTTAGAATTTGATGTAAAATTTGAATAATATGGTGTACAGGAAAAATTGGTTGTAGCGTAGAGGATTTCGATAGATTTGAAATGGTTATACATCCATTTGTAATATTTAATGTTTATTTTTTTAGTCTCGAATATTTTACCTATTTGTAAAATGAATGAGAATCTTTTGGTTTATCGTTTTGATTTTGTTTAGATTGTAACGAAAAAATTGTTTATGCTTTTAGACGTTAGTCGTAAAATTCATTATTTGTAAAATTTTCGAATATGCGAGTCATTTTCTTTGTACACGTAAGTTTTATTTATTTTGTGATTCCAAATTATTAGTACTTATTTACGAAATTCGCCACTTGCAGGACATTATCGATTGATTGGTTTACGAAAAAAAATATTCCTGCATGTCATAAGGGAACACTGTATAATAGATTAATTTTTAGTTATACGTCATTCCTACGGCACAAATGTGTTGAAATAGTATTTTAAAGTATTAATTATTGTCTACTTAATACGCAGCTTTTTTATTATACTCTGTGGTTGACAGATACAAAATAGCCTCGATAAATTATTGATAATCTGTAGTCAAGTAGCCTTTGCCAATATATGTTTTTTTAATACTGCCAGTAAAAATGCAAAACATATTTTGGTGTATCGTCCGGCGGGCGTTCGTGATGAATAGTTTATATGTTGTGTGAATCGGTTGATTTTAACTATAAATGGATATATAAATTATATATACGAATAAAATAAATAATTTTTGAAGCACTCTCTTGTTGTTTGTTTTATACCTCACCTTGGTCTTAACCTATACTTAGACATATAAGATTAGACAGAAACTAACATTTCATTTTCACTACACTTTTATACACGTTAAGGCTGCTTTTCCATCAATAATGTGCGAGAAAAGTGTATGTAAATAACCAATAGTATCGTTTCAAACTCTAAACCCATCAAATTTCAAACCGAAAGAAACAAACACATTCCTCCCTATACATCGCACATTATTAGTGGAAAAGCACCATTAGAAAAGCATAATGTAGTTCAAAGAACACTCACGAAAAACCAGAACTAGCTTTAGAAAGTACCATTTCCACATACATTAAAATATATTAAAGAATACTTATCGATTTCACCACATTTGACTAAGTATCATAGTTAATTTTTCTGAAAACTTCAAAATTTTATTTTCGCATAGGTTTTGAAAATTAGTTTCATGCATCAGTATCAACAGCGCCATCGAGTGCCAAATTAATTAAATGAACATCTAACCCCGTCCCATCTAGTGCTAAAACAAAAAAAATAAGTAAAGATAGTACCGAAAAATGCAGATAGTACCGGAAAACGTAGTCAAACAAAATAAATTTTCGAAGTAGCACAGCGCCATCTAGTGACGTCTACTATTAGAATTACATTTAGACACTTGAACAAAAACACCATAATATAGATTACTCTATCTTTAGGAGCTTACGATTACGAAGTAACTATTCTCTAATCTGTGCTTACGATCCCAGAGCCGTTAGACACAACTTATTTTCTAAAGCATATAAGTTTCGGTTCACAGTAGTCTCTAGTGTACTTTTTAATATCTGAATGTTTGTGAAGCTCTACCAGTGACACCTCTACAGTGCCTCTACTACAAAATAAGTTGTGTCTTACGGCTCTGGGATCTTGGACCAATAAGTATCACCTTGTACTACGAAATGCGTATCAAAATGCCACTATACACGTTATTGAAAAAATTCGGTCTAAGGATTTTCTTTTAGTTAGTTTGTGTCATAATATAAAGAAGGCTGTAGTCTGATTACTCGATGAGAGCTATTTCTCTACAGGCTTACGATGCCTACCGAAAACTGTTCATGACTTCACCAGACATCTTCACTCTTGATATCCAAAGAAATTTGGTTTTAACCTTTTGACCGCCAGAGCAAAAACGCATCGCCGTGCCCTCCACGCCAAGCCACAAATTCAATGAGATAACCTTGAAAATAGTAGGGAGTCCAAAATGTTATCGATAAACATAATAATTCACGTCTGAATATTTGAATAAACAGCTTATAACACAAAAATAATATTTATTTAACCTCATCTCCTACTGTAAAAACTTAAGACCACATTTATAGCAACTATCAACAAAAAAAATCAACCTTTTGAGATACAAAAATACATATAAAATTGCAGCAAGTTACAGCACTATTCTCTATCAGTTACGCCCCATTGGCATGTATACATGCCAATGGCGCGGGCAACCATCCTTTTTTTATAATCTCTCGCTTCTGATTAGGGATGTGTAGCTGTATATTATTATAACTTATCGAGTTTATTTATTAAGTTTATATGAACTATAGGTATTATTGTGGAGTGTTTATTTGTAAATATCAAAACAACTATTACCTTTAAATAAAGGGAATTGCATTAAAACTACATATTTATTTTCCAATCATTTAGTTTAATACTTGAGTTATTACAAATACTAATTATATGTAGGTAGGTACCTATTTAGGTCAATTACCATATTTTGATATGACATAGCGACAATTTGTATCATAAGAATATTCTAATAAAGGCACTGATTAGACTTATTAGGTAATAAATTTTGAAAACTTCTAAAATGCGCAATAGTTCTTCTGTACTATAAAACTCTTCACTTGCCATTTTTGCGATTATAATATTGGTAGATACCTACTCGATAAAATATTTTTACAACTTTCCGCACTTAACAACACGGCACGCGCTTACGACGTCACCAATCCGACATCTATTCATGTCAATGGCGCAGAAGGGATTGCATATCGATACTGTGCTAGGGATGCGCATGATTGGCGAAAAGGAAAATATTCAAATCAACAATATCCACAATATAGACAATATGGTATTATACCAAAGAATGTAGTATTTATCTTTTTTCTCAGTGACTAAGCTTATATATTTTTTTTGTAGTTATTACAAAAATTAAGCGAATTAGAGTAATTTCGCTGAAATTTTAATGAAGTTACTTGAATATTACACTACATCACTAGTAGGCACGTATACATGTTTAATACTTGAGTTATTACAAATACTAATTATATGTAGGTACCTATTTAGGTCAATTACCATATTTTGATATGACATAGCGACAATTTGTATCATAAGAATATTCTAATAAAGGCACTGATTAGACTTATTAGGTAATAAATTTTGAAAACTTCTAAAATGCGCAATAGTTCTTCTGTACTATAAAACTCTTCACTTGCCATTTTTGCGATTATAATATTGGTAGATACCTACTCGATAAAATATTTTTACAACTTTCCGCACTTAACAACACGGCACGCGCTTACGACGTCACCAATCCGACATCTATTCATGTCAATGGCGCAGAAGGGATTGCATATCGATACTGTGCTAGGGATGCGCATGATTGGCGAAAAGGAAAATATTCAAATCAACAATATCCACAATATAGACAATATGGTATTATACCAAAGAATGTAGTATTTATCTTTTTTCTCAGTGACTAAGCTTATATATTTTTTTTGTAGTTATTACAAAAATTAAGCGAATTAGAGTAATTTCGCTGAAATTTTAATGAAGTTACTTGAATATTACACTACATCACTAGTAGGCTATAGGGATGCGCATGATTGGCGAAAAGGAAAATATTCAAATCAACAATATCCACAATATAGACAATATGGTATTATACCAAAGAATGTAGTATTTATCTTTTTTCTCAGTGACTAAGCTTATATATTTTTTTTGTAGTTATTACAAAAATTAAGCGAATTAGAGTAATTTCGCTGAAATTTTAATGAAGTTACTTGAATATTACACTACATCACTAGTAGGCACCCTATACATGTCATTGGCGCGAGATAACATGCTTTTTTAGCCATTAATTAAGTTATTTTTTGTCATCAAATATTTGAATAACTACTTGGCAATTTTGTTTACTGTGTACAATTATGTAATAACTGGGGATTCAGTTCATAAACTGTATAAATAAAACAGGTAAAAGTAAAGGTTTAATATGTTTATTTTGTATTTATCTATGATCTGTTTCTTGGCATGTATAGGTGTCGTTGGCGCACAGGGCACGATTGCGCATGACATCTATAGATGTCATTGGCATTTGGCGTTCAAAAGGTTAATAGATACCTAGTATTTAATATAATATAGTATACCCATGCCTTGGTTGGTTTGCCCACCTAATAAAATCTTGATACTACATACTACTACTAACTTGATCTATAAAATATAAAGAGAAATTATGAATGGAAGAAAAAAATAAGTACCTATCGACTAGTATCAGACTTTGATGCTTTGTAAATCCAGCTTAAAGTTGAATTTGTTTTGGTATTGCTTATTAGCTTGATTGTGCTTTGATGGTTTTGACTAGAATTTTACAAATACATTTACAAAGGTTGAAGTTATTTTTAGTATCGACATCGGATTTCGTTCTTTTTTTTGGTACCTAACTGAAGATCGATTTTGGTCCGATTTATTGTAACGCTCAAAAAGCGAATGATGAACACAAAATTCTCTATCATGCAATAGGCATTAGCTCAAGAAAAATCACTTTGGCGAAATTCTTACGACAATTTGCGATGTGGATTTTTTATAGATATCGCAATGCGTTATGATTTTGTTTTTGGTGAATTTTGTTTAATTAACACTGACCTAACTAGATATATGAATGCAATTTGATTTTTCACGTCGCATCGGGGCGATTTTGGAATGATTTTTTATTTTTGTGTTTAGACATAGTTAAGGCTAGAGTGATCTCATTCCTATGGGAATTTATTTTGATCCGGCGTTTGAACAGGTTTCAATTTTAAAGAGTACATAAGGACTTCTGTTTTATAAGAAAGCTTTCCGCCCACAGCTTCGCCCGCTTTGTCTAAAACCTAATAAATTATATACTTAAAAATTCCTCTTGAATCACTGTATTTAAAAAAATCGTATCAAACTTGCGTAGTTTTAAAAATTTAAGCATAGGTACATAGGCACATAGAAAGCGACTTTGTTTATACAAAATAAAACACATTTTACATTATAATATAATTTATTTCATATAATCCTATATACATATAGTTAACCCGACTCCGCTGCTGCTTTGGCTATCGCTCTTTTTGCCTTATTTCTTCGATAAGTCCTCTTTTTATTGACAGCGACACTTCCAATGAGTTTTCCCGATTTCTGTAGCGCTACCAGTTTTGCTGCTGTACTCTGAAATTAAAGGAAATAATTGTTAATTTAAATGAAATATTAATTTTTAATAGACCACTGAGTGTAATTATTAAATAGCATAAAAACAACACTGTTTTTGTTACATTTTACTTAAAGATATTATTAGAGGAATACTACATTATCTATATATTTTACAAAAATGTATTATGATAAGGAAAGTTGCAATTTTATGTGCGTCTGCCGTCTTGTAATTAATAATTTAAGAACGATTTAACCGATTTTGAAAAATTTCATAGTCCTTTATATAAAAGCTGTCCCCGCGGTTTCACCCGCATGGCTCCGCTCCTGTTGGTCTTAGCGTGATGATATATAGCCTATGCCCTATAGCCTTCCTCGATAAATGGGCTATCTAACACCGAAAGAATTTCTCAAATCGGACGTCTGACCTTGACCCTTGACACTCGGAGTAGTTCCTGAGATTAGCGCGTTCAAACAAACAAACAAACTCTTCAGCTTTATAATATTAGTATATAGCTTTATAATATTAGTATATATATATTATATATTAGTATATAATATACTGTATTATAAATATCTACAAAAATAGCTGTCTGCCTGTATCCTTTTACGTCTAAGACAGTGATTGATTTTGATGAAATTTGGTATAAAAACAAATTACAACTTGAGAAAGAACAGACTACTTTTATACGAAAATCTAGTAAATAATAAACTAACCTTTGCCTCACTTTTACTTATTTTGCTGTTTTTCTGCGTCGTGTACAAAACATTTATTCGTTTATTGTCCAACATCGTGTGATGCTTCGAGAGGGCCAACTGCGAACAAAACATAATTTTAAATATAAATTTGATACTTTATAAACAAACTAGCTTTCCACCCGCGGCTTCGCTCGCTTTGTCTAAAACCTAATCAATTATATTCTAAAACCTTCCTCTTGAATCACTCTATCTATTAAAAAATCCGCATCAAAATCTGTTGCGTAGTTTTAAAGATTTAAGCATACAAAGGGACATAGGTACAGAGAAAGCAACTTTGTTTTATACTATGTAGTGTAATGTATAAATTATTTATATTTTTGTATGGACAGATAGAATATAAATTTTTTTGAAGTGAAACTTCTTTAGGCGCGTTGAGAGTAAAATTTCAAGGTCGCGTCATGGCAATGCCGTCACGTCATGGAGTAAGGCGACGATTTTGGTACCTTTGTCTTGCCACAGAAGTTTCACTTCTGACACACGCTCTTTTTTTAATTGTTAGTTCTAATGATATTAATTCATATAATATTAATTCATATAAGTAATTATTGTGTTATTTAATTGAAGAGTTTTTAAGGCGCGGGTCAAACACAAGCGGCGCGGGCGTGCCATAAGCGCACCTCTTGAATCTGTTTTGCACCACGTGCTTCTTATACATTTTGTATGAAAGAATTTTGGACAGGCGTCGAGCCGGCACGCCACGGTTGTGCCAAGGTTGTGCCACGGTTGTGCCAAGGTTGCGCCGCCCCAAAATTATTTCATACAAAATGCCAATAGCGCACCCGATGCACGCCGCTTGTATATGTCCCGCGCCTTAGGTTTTCTTTTACTTTAAATCCATACTAATATTATAAATGCGAAAGTAACTCTGTCTGTCTGTCTGTTACTCAATCACGCCTAAACTACTGAACCAATTTTCATGAAATTTGGTATGGAGATATTTTGATACCCGAGGAAGGAAAGGCTACTTTTTATCCCGGGAAAATAGCGCAATCCTGGAAATCCTACGGGAACGGGAACTATGCGTATTTTTCTTTGCAATTGACTGCGCGGGCGAAGCCGCGGGCGGAAACCTAGTCATTTATAATTTTATGTTTAAATTAGGAAATAATTATGTATAATGAAGATAGTATTTAAGTAGTTATTTAAGTTTAGAATAATAATGTAAAATACTAATTTTAAATCAATATTGTATAACGTTTTCATTGTAAAGTTATTTAATATTGTGTCAATAAACAATTTAAAATAATATTTTGTTTTAATTTCCCTACTTTTCTCCAAAAATAAAATATTTTAGATGTACTTTTTGAATGTGTGATTCATTTTGATTTTGAGCTTATATCATAGACATTATAAAACAGTACCTTCACTATATAACAAAAAATGCGAAAGTTTGTTTGTTTGCTTGTCTGTTTCTCAAGTGAGGCAACAGTGAGATTTTGTAGTATAATTTATGTGTCTGGAGATACTGAGGAAGCTAGTTTGTAAAAAAATATATTAATACTAGCTTTCCGCCCGCGCCTTCACCCGCGTTTTGAAAGAAAAACCCGCATAGTTCCCGTTCCCGTGGGATTTCCGGGATAAAACCTATCCTATGTGTTAATCCAAGTTACCCTCTATATGTGTGCTAAATTTCATTGTAATCGGTTCAGTAGTATTTGCGTGAAAGAGTAACAAACACACACACACATCCTCACAAACTTTCGCATTTATAATATTAGCAGGAGTGTTATGATGTGAAAGAAAGACCAAATCAAACATGTTACTCCTACTAGACTTTGCTTTCAACTATCATCCATATATTATACTAGAGGACCGCCCTGGCTTCGCCCGTGGTACATATTTCGCAATAAAAGGTAGCCTATGTCCTTTCTCGGGTATCAAAATATCTCCATACCAAATTTCATGCAAATTGGTTCAGTAGTTTAGGCGTGATTGAGTAACAGACAGACAGACAGAGTTACTTTCGCATTTATAATATTAGTATGGATTATATTTATTAACTTACCTCATAGCTGTGTTCATCTTTTAATTCAATATAAGCGATACTGCTTTTCTTGCCTTCCTCACGTTTTGGTAATCTCACATCAACTATGTGGTCTGTTAACTCGGAGAAATGTGACATCAACTGAAATGTTATACAATAAATTATTATAGTAATACTAGCTGTGCTCCGCGGTTTTACCCGCATTGTTCAGCTCCTGTTGGTGTTAGCGAGATGATATATAGCCCACAGCCTTCCTCGATAAATGGGCTATCTAAAACCAAAAGAATTTTTCAAATCGGACCAGTAGTTCTTGAGATTGGCGCGTTCAAACGAACAAAAAACTCTTCAGCTATTAAGTACAGATAATAATGCTAAACTAATTATATTTTATTAAAACACTAAACCAAAGAATATCATACCTTTTCTTTTTCAATATCTGGCACTAAATTACCAACAAACACTACATATCGTTTTGGCCCTTTCACTTTTTCTTTCTTATCTGTGCCATTTTTATCATCAGATTTTTCAACATCTTTTTTATCTGTACTCTCGGTTGTGTCATTTTCTGTTGCATTATCTGTGCTGTCTTTTTTTGTATCTGTGGCCTGCTTATCTTTCTTTCCCGCCTTTTTATTTTTCTTCTTTTTCTTTTTTTCCGTATTATTTGGCGCAGATTTTGTTGTTGTTGCATTGTTTAACATATTGTATAATATTCTCAGTTTTCTCAAGTCAGATTCTGTTAAATCTTCTGTTTGTTTTATTATGGCTTGCATTTTGCCATATATTGCGTCAGGAACTAATGCATCATTTGCACCTTTAACACCTTGCCTTAAGGCTTGGCGGATTCTACCTAGTTATAAAATTAACATAATTATATTAAGTACTGAAGTTAACTTGATTTCAACACTTTATTTAATTATAATATCTACTTATGTAATAAATCTAACAGTTATAAAGCTTTCTACCTGTGACTCTATTATGTCTATAATATCCACAATAAATATAAAATACCCTATAAGTAACTCTTGCGAATAACTAATTATAATACTTTCCAAAAATCAAGAATTTTTAACTATCAGTGTACAGAATATCATTTAAATTGATCCAACAGTCTTCACTTTAACGAGTAACCAACATTCAAACATACAAAATCTCTACTAATACATTAAAACTTACCTTTCTGGTTGTTTGTCATGGGAACAGCAAGAAACCGTTTCACTAGTTCCTTATCATTTAACACTGGATATCTCTCTGCTAATTCCTCTGGCGATAATTGTACCTTGAAAACAAAATAAAGATTTGGGTAAAAGAGTATTTTTAAAGTAATTTAGAAATAAAATATTTTTATGTGAAAAATACTAGCTCGCTTTTATTACACACTAGCTTTCCTCCCTTTTTGTCTAAAACCTAATCAATAAGATACTAAAACCTTACTCTTGAATCACTCTATCTACTAAAAAAACTGAATCAGTTTGTTGCGTTGTTTTAAAGATTTAAGCATACATAGGGACAGAGAAAGTGACTTTTTTATACTAATTAGTGAATATCACACCTGTTTAACATGTTAGTTTCTAGTTCATGCTAAAAAAAGGTTCAAACTCTGCCTTAGGGTTGACGCAGATATGGCGAAGCGCATTTTTCGTTGTTAAACTATTATCAAATAGTTTGACAATGAAAAATGCGCTGAACATTTTTATTTTAATGAGAACAATGTTGATTATAGTTTGATAATGAAAAATGCACTGTGCAGTGCTTTGCCATAACTGCGCCGGCCCTTACGGTGTCATATTTCTATTCTTTAAAAATTTTCAAAAATTTACCTGTACTGTATATTGTAATTATGTATCTTTCTAATTGATGATGTAAAAAAGAGACATTAATTAATAATTTCTTACCTGTGGTTGTGCTTCTACAGTTTCCACAGTCTCAACTGGTGTTGTTTCTTCAGATTTCTCTACGTTTGTTGCAGCTAATTTTGCTTTCTTTCCCTTTTTTTGTTTGGACTTGGGATTTGAATCTGGTTCGAGTTTCCTCTTATTTGAAACAACTTCAGTTTGTTCATCCATACTGAAATAGAAAATAATTTGTTAAATGCGGTAATACAGTGTTAGTTAAAATCTATATAATAAAAGGAATCACCGAATGTGTTGCTAAGCACAAATCTGAAGAACAGCTGAACCAATTAAATTAATTCTTTTTTTTTATGACATTCCTTGAAGTACGAGAATGGTTCTTATGGAGAGAAAATGTAAACACAGTGAACGAAACGTCAGCTGTCAAAAACGTCGTAATTAATAACCAAATTTTCTGAATTTCAAAAAATTATATCTTGAAAAGTAATGGTTTCCGCAAGTTGAAACTTTACAAAATTAATTAACAAACTTAGAACTTTAACTAAAAAAAAAATCAACGCTCTAGCGAAACGTAAACGTACTAAAGACGAGCCTGTAAACATGATGTAGGCTATTTCAAGTTTAAAAAATTGGGGGCATTTAATAAAATATCGAAATGCTTATTAACCTTCCCTTCAAATATCTAAATTATAAAACTGTTAGATATTAAACCTTTAAAGTACTTATATAATCTGGGATATTCTAAATTAATTTGCAATTTAAATAGAGAATGAGCAGGTATAGACATTTTTATTTTAGTGAACTAGCTATATCTCGTCAGGTCCATTGAGCTATTATTACTACGTAGTACGTAGGTAAAAACTCAATGGTCAGGTCGCGAAAAATTTAATTTTCGAATCAAATTAAATGAACTCGAACTATAAAATAAAATGCAGCTGTAGCTTATAATACGCGACTTTCTGTTTTTGTTAAGCAATATTGATAATATCCTTATAAGTTTTCACTCACAAAATTAGGAAATATAAGCAAAATGTATTTTTACCTGGTTAAGACCGCCATGTGAAAGTTTTGAGGTTAAAATAAATATATACACATGTATATCTTTGATTTAACAAAAAGTAACTAGATCACACACACACAGTGTTTATTATATATCTATTAAATTATATTTAAAATATAATTAAATACAGTATTAATTTCTACTCAGAAAATCGAACAAACCGCGGATTTGTTTTCTTTTTTTCGTGACAATCCTATTCTGACATTGACAATTGACATCACAGATTGACACAAAACATTGCCATATAAAAAAAATTTAATGAACTGTAATTGAATACCTTCATTTTAAATCAAATTCCTGTTTATTAGAAATACTCAATATAAGTAACTTTAAAATAATAATTACTGAAGTCAGTAATGATTTGAATCAACAAGTCAACGCTATTATCTATTATAATGACGTCCTTATTAGTACATTTTATGGCTTCAACATTCTTCATCTCCGCACGATATGCGTGGCCTTTTGATGTAATCTAGTTAGGAATGGAATTCACTTCCGGCATTTTCCCATGCTAACTCATGCTGTGTCCATTTATTTTCTTCCTGTACCCATAGATAATTCCGTTTGAACATATCCGCTATACTACTGTATACTACATACTTAGCTTGTTTAAAAACAGAGCCGTGCGAGAAGAAACTTGGCTGATAGTTTTTTAGGCAATACAAGTTCTAAAGTTCTTATTCTCTTTTAATATCCGTTGCAATTTACTCGCCTAACCCTCCCTGTGTCCAGTTTCTTTTCACATGAAATAAGTACTTATGCATAGAGTCCTCCATACTACACATAGTGAATCGACGTGGGAATGAGTTTTTTAAATGTTACGAATTAATATATAATTGAACATGTACTAACCTGATAAACAACAATTAACGAAGGTATAAAATACGTAGGTATTTTGTTCTAAAAGTAACAATTTTTTCCGAGTGTCTACGTGTTTAAAAAGAATTTTAACAAAAAAATATTTCATATTTCAATATCTTCGCCTGCCTAGACTAGGCCAATAAAAAATGTTACCTACATTTGGTTATATTGAATCCTGCGATTGGCTACAATTCATTTTACATTAATTATCAAATTCCTTTGCAGACTATACCATGATAACGTTACAAAATCGTGGGAAGAAGCACCAAGCTTGGTAAATAGCACAAAATGCAGGTATACCGATATCGTACATTCACTTCAGTCGTGAGTTTTGAAATATACCTACTCATTACCCATCGTAAAATCGTGACTGACTATGGAAGTATGGGAACGAATTTAAGTGATAATATATCCAGCCTTTTAAATTCAGCGCAAATATTAAGAAATTATATTCTGCCGTTAGCTAGATTTTCATTGGTGAGTCATGTGGCGCGTAAAGACATATTAGAAGGTCAAAAAAAATTATGTACCTATTCTTTATACCTTCTATATTTATACTACTTTATTAATATATTTTCATACTTCATTAATTGTTATTTCGTCATACTTAATTTCTTCATGTCTCAATTCACAACCAATCATCATACAAAATTTCATCAAAATCGGTTCACCGTTTTCACCGTGAAAGCGCAACAGGCAAATGGGCAATGGGCAAATTTTATTAACTTAATAAAATTTGCCCACATAATATAGCTCGAGACTCTCGAGACTGAAAAAGCTGAGATACTAAATATATCTAATAAATTACATACATATAAGCAATAATGCGATAAACAGGGGTATCTATAATTTAATTTACAAATACATGTTTAGTGAAATTTCTACACGTTTATTGATATTACCGATGTTTGAACCCTACGAGTTTTATCAAAATATTGTACATACTAAGTATTATACACATTGAAAAGTTCTACAGAAAAGTCCGCGATGGTATATGTCTATCTCTTATGGATAACCCACAATAACTTTTTGAAGTGAAAACTTCTTTAGCGGCGTTGGGTATAAAATCTTAAACTCGCGTCAGGACACGTGGCCTGATCGAAAAAGCGTAAGACGGATTTTTTTTAGCCCTTATATTCCATGCGTAAGGATACCATTCCAAAATATCAAACATGCTGAACGTTAATAATCAAGTTTTCACTTCTGCCGGCACTCCCGGAGTGCAACCCGTCTTTTTTTTTTTAGAAGGGGGTGTATGTAGTGTGTGTTATTATTCGCAGTAATCGAATATCGTAAATTCAGCGGTTTGTGGCGCGGCGAATGGCGGCACTCCTGCGAGAGCCAGTCGCCTGCCACTCGCCTACCTAAGTGTAATAAAGTATAAATTTATAAATATAATAAAGTAGTTCAGCATATCCGGTATTTAATTTGAAGACCCCAGCCTCTGTACACTAAATATCGATCGATCAATCGATCGATCGATCAAGCAATCAATCAATCGATCAATCGATCTATCAATCGATCAATCATTCGATCAATCAATCAATAATCGATCAATCAATAATCGATCAATCAATAACCGATCAATCAATAATCGATCAATCTATCAATCAATAATCGATCAATCAATAATCAATCAATCGATCAATCAATAATCGATCGATCGATCAATCAATAAATCGATCAATCGATATATCGATCGATCAATCAAATCAATCTATCAATAATCGATCAATCAATAATCGATCAATCATTAAATCGATCGATCGATCAATCTATCAATCGATCAATCAATAATCGATCAATCGATCAATAAATAATCGATCGATCGATCAATCAATCAATCAATAATCGATCAATCAATAATTGGTCAATCAATAATCGATCAATCAATAATCGATCAATCAATAATCGGTCAATCGATATATCGATCGATCAATTGATCAATCGATCGATCGATCAATCAATCAATAATCGATCAATCAATAATCGGTCAATCAATAATCGATCAATCGATCAATCAATAATCGATCAATCAATAATTGATATCATCAAATCCCGACTAATATTATAAATGCGAAAGTAACTCTGTCTGTCTGTCTGTCTGTTACGCTTTCCCACTTAAACCTCTCAACAGATTTTCATGAAATTTGGCACAGACAATCTTTAGACCCTGAGAAAGAACATAGGCTACCTTTTATCAAAACACCACGCGGGCGGAAACTAGTTTAAAATAAAACCAACTTACTTCATTAATTTGTTCCAATTGTAAGCATTCTTTTTCCTCCAACGTTTATGTTTCTTCTTCTTATTTTCTTTATTGTCCCCATTTGTCTCATTTTGTCTTATCGTGTTGTCACCCTTTGTTACGATTGCGCGAGCGACACAAGTTCCCCGTGTGACGGCCGTAGCGGGAATGACTCGTGCAGCGATCGGGGTAGGAAGGTACAGGGCGGCTCTCGCTATATTGGCTGGTCGCGCGCTAATTTCAAGTATTTCTTGTTTATTTCAAAACCATCGCATATTTCAAAATTCTAACTCGGTAGACGTATAGGTTGTATATTTTATAGTTAATATCCAAAAAGTCGTAACTTTTCGTTTGTTATTTTGAAGATGCCAGAGATTAAAAAAAAATAACAATGAGAACTTTGTATTTTTTTTCTATAGAGAAATTATCATGGAATCATGTTTCTAAGAGCTAGCGCGCACGAGCAACTTTGTCTCCGCAACTATTTTGTCTCCGCAACTATTTTGTCTCTCCACCTATGGGCTAGTATGAAAGTGCGCGCACGTAGCGACGCAACTCCCCATACAATTGATGGGAGAGACAAAATAGTTGCGGAGACAAAGTTGCTCGTGCGCGCTAGCTCTAAAACGGTAGACGTATTGTGTTACTATTGAACTTTCTTGTCAAGAATTTTCATCACGACAACTATAATAATATAAAAATTACGAAGGTTTAAAAAGGGCCGTAAATGTTAGAAAAATTAATTCATCACCTTAAAGTGGGTCAAAATCGAGGCTAAAGGAGTCGGTTACATACAAACATACAGATGAAGCTAATAAAAGCGTGATAAATATTGAATGATGCCGAAACATGTCTTGTGGTATCTAGAACGATATTAATTAATACGAGAATGATAACATTTTATATATTTTTAATTTCTAGTGGATAGGTACAGCCGAGGATACCCATCCATCTTATTATGAGATTTTAAATTTAAGAAAAGCATGATATGATAGCATCAGATTTCTTTACAAGGGCTGACAAACACTTTCCAACGTATTATCCTAAGTTGTGAGGACAATAATTTCATCGAACATTATCACCAACACTTAAGATCATATTTACAGTGGTAGAGGCCTTTGCCGCTAGAGCTTTAGCGTTGCCCATTTAAGGGGAGCCTTTTAAGGGTATAAAGAAATAATTGACAACGGGAATAAAGGAAGAAAGGAAAAATTATATCTTTCTTACACTATTGGTATACTAAGCGCGAAGGGACTTATAGGTTTGCATACACTGATCATGAAAAAAATACTTAAACAACAAAATTACGTCAAAAATTTTTTGCTAAATTTTTCCTGAAAATCCATGTTTTCTTCTCTGGCTTCGCGCAGCCGGCATATAACGCTTCTCTAATGTGAGCATTTTGTCTATGAAAACATAATCTTAAACGATAGCTCACGTGCTGGTGGAAAAGCTGGGCGGGTTGCTTGTTATGGGTGTACCTGTACACATAGAGTTTTAAGATTTCATCTATTTAAAAAAAAATGTGTCTGGAATTTTTTAAGTATTTTTTACGTACTCAGCGTATGCAAAACTATAACCTCCTTTGAGCTTAGTATACCAACAGTGGGACACCCTGTATATAAATCTCGTGTCACAATGTTTGTCCTCAATGGACTCCTAAACCACTTAACCGATTATAATAAAATTCGCACAACATGTGCAGTTCGATCCAACTTGAGAGATAGGATAGGTTTTATCCTGGAAATCCCACGGGAAAGGGAACTATGCGGGGTTTTCTCTGAAAACGCGGGCGAAGCCGCGGGCGGAAAGCTAGTATTATATATAATAGATTGGCGAGCGACGCAGCCCCGTCTTCTCAGGCTCATCTCCGATGCTATGTTTACAGGAAACATGTAACAAAATATATGCTTGTCGCTTTACAAACTTCGCAAGCAGAAGCTTTTATAAGCATCGTTGAACACTCCTCAATAACCATGCTAAGATCTCCACGAATGTCGACGTTTCAAAAGCGTAAAGAACGTTTTCGAGGTGGAAGGCGTTTTCCGTTGCCATATTAGGTATATCGTCCTTTTTCAGTCCTCGGTGACTAAAATGTGAAAGAATCTGTGGAAAAAATCGACTGAAACGTTACGCGGAGTGCTGTTTCGTTTCTGACGTTTACTTTGTGCGTGAACCTTAGGCGTGAACTGTCCATGCTCAGGAACTACAGGAAGTGCTACAAGCTACAATGGTGGTTAGGAATAAAACCTCTATGTCTATAGTACGTTTTGTCCGAAGCACGAACCCTTTTAATTACACCCAATGAGCATGTACTACATACCATATAGCTTTTTTTTAGTTAAATATTTTTTACTTTTTAAATAAAAAAGCAAAATATTAGGATTTACTCAGAAAAAAAAGTTAACAAATGGAAATAAAATTATTTAAGTACCTAACACAAAAATGGTCATTCCCATAATTTTACAGTACACAAAGAAACTAAGTAGTTACTTACCTATACTTTTATCACATTTTTCGTCTTTCTGCCTTCGAGCAGAGTAGGTAACTAAATTGCATTCCAAGTCGCAATTTACTATTTTTCACAGAGATTTCGAATCAGTGAGTCATATCCATTGCGAGGAGGAAAACATCCTCCTTGCTACATTTCAAAACAGCCTGGTGAAAAACAATAAATAATAAAAAGCACAGAACATCGACTTGGGCAGTATTTCTGTTTGATGCTCTATACTTGAGGAATACAAAAATGCTAGTCACTTGAAATAATTCTTATCGTTAATCATTAAGAAAAGTCTATTAATAAGCTACGAACTCGTTAAAAATGACATGATTCGTACGTTTTACTTAGAGCATTATTTAATGCTCTAAGACGTTTTTTTTTATATAAAAATACACTTTCGTTGTAGAAGTAAGTGCCTTTTACTTTTTAATCCGTCAGTCCTCGGATCACAGACACAATAGAAAATCTATTGTGTCTCGGCCCGATCGGGCCGCTCGGTGGTCAATGGGTTAAATAAACAAAATTCTTAAGGGCTTGGTCTAGTAGTGCAAACAAATGCATCCTGTCATCCTATATGTAAATAATACAAATGTACTAAGGGAAAGTTGCTCCACTTAATTTTTAAAAATTAAATCATTCGTATGCAAAATTTAATATTCGTAATAAGTACCAAAAATGACAATTTGAAACAATTTTCGTGAAAATTACACCGGGTGATTTTTTTTTATCAGTACACAAAATTTGCGAATACTTTCTATTGATATCTTCAACTTCATGTTTATATAACTGATCAACTTTTACAAAGAAATTTGGACGAAATATAAAAAAAATAAGCTTTCCATACAAAATGCATAACTCTATACATTTTTGTGAAAGTTGTTCTCTATACAGTTGTGAAAGTTGTTCAGTTTAACTAATAAAACGGATAAACAAATTTTGTATATAATAAAAAAAATGTAATGTTTGTGTTAAAAAATTATTAAATAGAAAAATACGCAAATGAAAACAAAAGATATTTATTTCTGACTAGCTTCCGCCCGCGACTCCGTCCGCGCGGATGTCAATCTTCGCGTCTTCTACAGATTTATTATATTATGTATAATATATAGATTTATATTGATAAACCTAATAAATCTTTTGCTAGCATTCTGATGCTTTATCGGTTGCACTGGATTTATCTCTTTTTTTTCAATCGCTTGAATGATATAGGATGGGTCCTTGATGGGCATCGAATGCTGAAGTCTCGAATCAATCAATTCTGACAGTAGGCAATTTATGTAAAATCTTGATAATGGTCCATCATTTTATTTTGTCTAAACGTTACATACTTTTTTATATATTCTATTTTTAACGAATGATTCACTCCAGTCCAAACAGCAAATAAGCAGACTTCTGCTTCTGCAACGTTTAGTTGTCCCTGAATTTGGGAAAAATAGTCATGATTCTTATCTATGACAAAAGTGTTATTTTTTGCATTGTATTTCAAATATTAAATTTTTTTTAACCGCATCTTCCACATTCATGTCTTTTGCCGGAATTAGACATTTAACTTCTACTAGTCCCATTTTCCCTTTTTGATATGGGAGTGTATAAAGTAAATTTTTTAGATATTTCTCGTTGTACTTTTAAAAAGTTATTATTGTCATTTTGCTCATTAGGTAAAGTAATTTCGATATCAGTTTTAAGTTTTTTGATACCTGCAATAATAACGTCATAATCGCCTGCACATACTTATCGATTACACCCTGTATACAATCCACCATCCACATTCATAATGTTTTCCTGTCCTCCTCTCCTTTACGCTGTTCACCGATACATTTTAAATGAGTAAATCTGCTACCACTGAAGGATGTTTCATTGTGATCAGCAAATTTTCACCACTGTTGTCGATTATTTGTTTTTCATTTTTAATCAGCAATTGGGAATCATCAGTTTTGTTTTTTGCAGATTGGTGATGTACCCTAACAATACGTCGAAAAGGGAAAGCATCAACGAATTATCGTTTTCGTCCTCTTTTTTTATTCTTCGCGTCTCTGTTACTTCTGTTTGTTTAGTTCTCAACACCCACTGAATTTTCTATGTTATTGTGATCTTCCATTACATCTGAGTTTTGATGATGTGATGATAATCCATTCGTTTTAATATTGGTACTTAGAGTTGGTAGACTAAACTAGAAATGGCGGACTAAATTTGTCAGCGCGTCTGTAAGATCAGAATATAAAACCAAAATCCTGTATTTAAGTTACAAAATTAATAATCAAACAAAATGCCGCTACGTTGAAAATGACTAGAAGAAAAAATTAAAACACCTCGGATCAATTTTGGAGTAAACAAATCATTTATATGGGGATTTCCCCGGATGAACTTAGGAAGTTCAAGTTCTCAATACAAGTTTATTATATTTATTTTATTAGTTTTATTATATTTCGTATTTCTCAAACGAAAAATAAACATTTTTGGAACTTCAAAAAAATTATATTATAAGTAAATTTATGAGCTTACTTTAGTTTTAAAGAAATATACATCCCTTTACTGACACCCCGTAAAATAAAGAAATTGTTGCCAATCACCTTTGCAATCTATTTGGTTTCATTAACTTTATGTTCGAAGATAATTTTTTTTCTAGTAGTTACACGCGTATTTTTTTCGTTTATTTTCCATATCGAAATCAAATGTTTAAAAATACGAATATTTGCACAAAACTAATATAAAAATAATCAATTAAGAAAAATATTAAATTTAATGAAGTAGAGCAACTTTCACTTCGGTATGAAGGAAAATCGAGCGTAGAGCACACGTCAGAACGCTCCGGCCCAAGGAGCGCGACTAAAGAAATTCGCTAGGATTTTTCCTAATTATTTTAAATATGTTTTTAATATTTAAAGAATTATCAAAATTCAAAAAAAAAAATTTTAAAGGATTAATACTCATTGGTCTTCAACCAACTCGAATAAATTAATGGAAAAAATAACTTTTAGCAGTATTTATCAATAGATTTTGTAGGGCAAAAAATGGGAAATTTAATGAATTTATAACGTTCTAATTAAGAAAATCATAAGTTTTTCGGCAATTGTATTCAGCAGTTTTTAATAACGACTATATAAGGATAATAATGCGCTGATCAGATTGTGTAAATTGTAATCGGTTGCAACGTAGTGAGTGCACAAAGTTAGCTCGAAATGTCTTTAGGGGAAAGAGACTTATCTTGAAGGCCTGATTAAGGTAATATAAAGTAACTTTATAAATGTGAAAAAATTCACGCGCATTGCGTATATAACACTAATTGATAAACAAGAAAAAAAAAATTCAGTTTATCATTTCATTAGCCGGGAAAAAATTGTCAAATAACTTGTTGAAAACGCAATTTTGCTAGACTGCAGCCTTAAGAAATGACTCTACACAAAGAAGTCTACATTGCACCTTTACATTCCAATAACCCTTTTTCACACATTGCAAGCTTAAAATTCCAAAAGCACAATAAAGATGTCACACAAGTATTCGCTTAACGAAATAATCGGGAGCGAACAAAGACAATACATACTCCTAAAAGCTTCTCCGAGTGCAGATAAGATAGTTTTCTTCGCCATGAAAAAGTGACCGGAATCAGTGCAACGAAGCGAAAAATAACTGTTGGAAAGTAATTTACATGGCCTGCCGAGCGAATGAGCGAGCTTCCACGACCGACTCGTTCAGTAGTAGCGCACTCGCCTAGCGGTCAAGGCTCCAGCGAAGACCCGCGCCACGGACAAATAAAAAAAAAATTAAAAATAAAAAGCGCGCGCTCGCGGCTGTCAAACGTCACCAATGCAATTAGACGAAAGTTTTTTCATCTAAATTTTTTTAACTAGCAACATTTCTTAATCGCTCGGTTTTTAGTACGAATAACTGTTTATTTCTTAGTGCCGGTGGATAATGAGTTCGTGAATGTGCTACGTCTCGGAGTCCGTTAAGCAGGTGAATATATTTTCTATTATTTATTACTTATCTATTAATCATCCCATTGAATGTGAGCGAAGCCATAAATCAATTGCACATTTGAAACGTCGTTCCGTTGATTTAAATTTGACATGCATTATGCACAGATTATAAATAAATTAAATGCGCAGATGCATTATTTATTAATCTTTAACATACAATATTCTACAAAATACAATAAATTAATTGCGTATCCAGTAATAACAATAACGTATTTTTTTGCACGAGTAGGGTCAATCTTTTTGCATTTTCAAGACTAGTCACAGACGAAGGATTTTTAAGTTTTTTTCACATCATTATGGTTGGCAGAGACGATGGAGCATAACGGCCTAGCAATCATAGGTTGTTGATCTTCCCGGCCAAGGAAATAAGTACTAACTCGTTTAAGGGAAACCAGATCTCAAACTGTCTTATTCCCTTGAATACATTAATAGTAATAAAGCTATGTATTAATAAAATTATATTGTTGTTTGACTCTATCGGCATGGCGAATTAATATATTTTTTATTTTAAATGCCCAAAAAGTCTTCGCTGATTGAAATTACTATTTTAAAAACAATAAACAATGACTATTTTTAAATAATCTAAAAGTTTTCGTTCAAAATTACTATTTTAGAAACAATAAATAATGACTGTTTTCAAATAATAATATTGTACATTGTGTAGTAGCCAGTAGGTTTTTTTTCCATTTGTACACAAATTAATCATACAAATCCATACTAATATTATAAATGCGAAAGTAACTCTGTCTGTCTGTCTGTTACTCAATCACGCCTAAACTACTGAACTAATTTGCATGAAATTTGGTATGGAGATATTTTGATACCCGAGAAAGGACATACTTTTTATAGCGAGATATGTACCACGGGCGAAGCCGGGGCGGACCGTTAGTCTAAATATAAAGGAAATATACAATACGTAGTAAGTCATTAAACTTTAATAACTATCATTATAACTTATTCCTCGATATAAATCAACGAGTCCTAAAAACATAATTATAATTTAAGTAACCTTAAGCAAACTCATATAAAAAGCACACAGTTTTTTCTCTTATTAATTTAAAACTATAATTAAACATCCGGTGTAAGGAATAATAAAGTAAAATATTTTCAAACGTAACGAATTTTGCATTGAATTAATACGCATCATTCAAGTTCAAAAAAAATCCGTATCTATAATTTGCATAATCACCTAAAAAAATATGAAATGTCAATGTCATTAGTGAATCAAATTAGAAAAAAGCCTTGCATACAACGCCGTTACCTAAAAAAAAGTACATAAAAAACAAATTAGCATCAATTCTAAAGTCGTGTATTTGACCACACTGGCTCCGTTCCGTTGTCTTGAATGTAGGTCAGTGAAATGAACGAAACGCGGCCGGTCCCGTATGGAATCCGACCTGACCGCCCGCGACCGATTTCAACGACATTCTTTTATTCCAAATTCAAATTTGTTTCGCGCGGATTCGAATCGCGTAGGCCTAGGCGTTTTGCTAAACAGCCTGACATAGATACAACAAAAATAAAAAATAATAATTTTTATTTCATATCATAAGTGGTATTTTTATTGTTTGAATAAGAATTGCTGTTCGCAAGACTTAAATTCACTTTTACCTTCTTTTTACTTTATAGTTTACTCTTATGAAATGTGCATTTTATTATATTAAAACGACATACATTGGAAACTAATTTGAACCAAACGGATGTCTTTCACGTAGGCTAGGGAATTACGCTACACAGCCAGTGACCTGTGACACAGATACTATAAAATACAGCTTATAAAAATAATTTTAAATTTATGAGTCTACATACTATTTCTAGAATGTTAAATTATTATTATTGATCTCGAATTGAGTTGCTTTATGTATTTATTAATGTACGAATCTCACTTATAAGAGTCATATGTATTATGTGCGTGTCACATACGAGTGTCATATACATATAAAAAATATGATAGCTTTTAAATATGAATTTTATTGGCACGAATTCTCATTGATTACATTTGAGCTTTATGCTAATTATTTTGAACGGCTTGTGACATGGATTCGTTACAAATTCATTAAGTTTTTATAACTTTGCTCATGGTATTTAATTAATTTAAATTAATTTTCATTGACCTTTATGCGAACTGTTTTATGATTATATATTTTCTATGAATCAGCTCTACTTTTTTATTTGAATTCGCTTCGCTTGAATTCAATAGGGAAAACTAGTTACTGGGCTAACTTAATAATATTACCATACATCAAAACTTCTTTTGAAAAAAAAAATGATTAATATTCATTATATTTATCGGAATATCTAGTATTTTATAATCCTTAGAAACAGAATTGTCCGCTCTGCTACCCGAAACATATTTATTTAATACATCCATAAATACATATAAATCCAATGTTTTTAAATTCTTACGTTGATTATTATAAAAGAATGCGAAAGTTTTTGAGGATTTGTATGTGTGTGTTTGTTACTCGTTCACGCGAATACTACTAAACCGAATACAATAAAATTATAAGCACACATATAGAGGGTAACTTGGATTAACACATATAATAGGTTTTATCCCGGAAATCTCACGGGAACGGGAACTATGCGGGTTTTTCTCGGAAATAAGATGCAATGGTTTCAAAGATTACACTTACATACAAACGGAGCCATTCCATAAAACAATAGTACCTACAGATACAACATTTTATGTCAGTAAATTTTATTTTGAAATGAAGTGAAAGTGATATTCAAAAGGAAATTCCATCATCTTTTAAAAAGTTGAATTGTCTATGTCTATTGGGCACGAAGCGACCATAAACAATAAATGTTAATTGTCTATGATTCATATCCGATATCCCGACTCGTACTCTAATATTTATTAGTAAATTAATTTCTGTATTCAATTTATTTTATTGCCTTTTTAGTTAGCAGTACATAGTAAAATAAATTATTATTATTATATATGTATTAGTATATTACAACTTTCTGTGAGATACATCTTAATACTATTATAAAGGCGAAAGTTTGTATGGATGTATGGATGTATGGATGTTTGTTACTCTTTCACGTAAAAACTACTGAACCGATTACAATGAAATTTAGCACACATATAGAGGGTAACTTGGATTAACACATAGGATAGGTTTTATCCCGGAAATCCCACGGGAACGGGAAATATGCGGGTTTTCCTTTGAAAACGCGGGCGAAGCCGCGGGCGGAAATCTAGTATAATATAAATATAATATACAATATTTAGCACATCAGCTGATAAAGAAAATTTAAGTGAAGTAGGTATAATTTTTTGGGCAGGAACTCATTATTATTTTTGCTATTTACTTTAGGGAAACCACGCGCGCGAAAATTAAAGTTATGCCACAGATAATATACTACATTTTTGCATAATTATATCCTTTATTTCATTATTAACTAGCGGTCCGCCCCGGCTTCGCCCGTGGTACTTACGTTTTCTCT
This sequence comes from Colias philodice, assembly GCF_061535455.1. NCBI lineage: Eukaryota > Metazoa > Arthropoda > Insecta > Lepidoptera > Pieridae > Colias > Colias philodice. Next base: position 4,314,170 of record NC_143113.1, on the reverse strand, counting down.
ACATAAAAACCATCCTCGTACTTCAAGGAATATAATAAAAAAAGAATTATCGAAATCGGTTCAGCCGATCTCGAGTTATGCGCTTACCAACACATTTTGCGATTCATTTTTATACATATATAAGAGAAGAAAGATATGGGTATGGTAATTATAAAAATAAAATTCATATAACAGTATGGAATTATAAAAGCGAGCACGAGCCATAAAATCTTTATAAAAAAATAATACCTTCCCACAGCAAATGATATTCCGATATTAAAACACGCATGTCCACCAAATGGTTTAAAGGTAATTGTTTTTAAGATAAGCGCAGATAAGCGTGGGGTCGATAACATCGTTCCCGCGCAAGCATTCCGTTACGACGCCATCTTGTTTTCAGTCGCTAATTGGGGTTTCAATTGCTTCATTTAATTTAATCGAATGTCACCTGTCATGTTTAGTCTGTAGTCGTTGGTGTGGTTTTTTTTTAATTTGCGTGCAGGCTATGGCTCAAATCTGATTTGACGTCAGAGCGTGGAAATTGGAATGAATATATAGTTATTATTATTTTTATGTAAATAATGAATATAAATAAATAGGTAAATTTCAATTATCATTGTTATCTTTAGATGTATATGTTTTAAATATAATAATTTAAAGTTCAATTAATTAATTTTAGCATTATTACGATATATTATTTACGTCAAAATTATGACACATACAGTGCTCTAGCTAAAATCTTTGAGTAAAACTTATCATCGATATTATATATACTTTCTTAGAAATGTTCAATATTCATATTATATTATATCATGATAAATTAATACATAAATGCAAAACGCCATTTAAAAGCTCGTTTATAAATCATTATAAAGGTTTATAGGTAACCTAAATACAACTAGAAAATCTAGATAATTAGACGCTACTGTGTTCTAGACTCTATGAATATGTAAATAATAGGTTATGTTGAACAGGTTATACATAATAACTTAAGTAGGTACTAAAATAGACTGTTAGAAAAAGCTCAAGTTATTTACACGTAGAGGTTGTTGATTATTTGTAGCTTAAGTTCTAATAAATGTAAAATAGTAAGAATACAATTTTAATAAGCTCGAAACAAATGTAAAAAAGCTCAGTCTTTAGTAGCAAAAAAACGATTTAACAGAAAACATTACTTTCACTTCATCTTATCATAAAAATAAAAGTGTTTTTTTATTAAGCTTTTTGTTACTTCTATGCGATCGAAAAATGCAGCACCCCTCAACATTGCTCTAATTCTAACAACGGATTTTGATGCGGTGTTTTTTAATAGATAGAGTGTTTGTGGAAGGTTTTAGGATATAATTTTAGTCAAAGTGGGTGAAGCCCGGCGGAATGCTAATCACTACATAGCATAAAACAAAGTCGCTTTTTCTGTCCATATGTATGCTTAAATCTTTATAACTACACAACCACAGATCACAGAAACTCTATGTACACAACGGATTTTGATGCGGTATTTTTAATAGATAGAGTGATTGTAGAGGTAGGTTTTAGAATATAATTTAATAGATTTTTGATAAGTTGGTCGAAGCCCGGTGGAACGCTAATAAAATATAAGACTGTACTGTAAACTACAAGCATATTATATCTATTCTTTCTCCACGTGTCCCTTAGTGAGGTGTACACCAAGGCGGTCTCACGATGTTATAGGTTACTAATATATATTATAAAGGCGAAAGTTTGTATGGATGTATGGATGTTTGTTACTTTTTCACGTAAAAACTACAGAACCGATTACAATGAAAATTAGCACACATATAGAGGGTAACTTGGATTAACACATAGGATAGTTTTTATCCCGGAAATCCCACGGGAACGGGAACTATGCGGGTTTTCCTTTGCAAACGCGGGCGAAGCCGCGGGCGGAAATCTAGTAGGTTATAAAAAAACTATTAAGGAATTTAATAGTGGCAGTAAACATGTAGATTTATAGTAATTACTGAGATTATAACAATGTAGGCTTTTTCAACCTGTTTATTCCACACTAAAATGCGTAGATCAATTAAATGCTGTTTTACGGAAAAATTTTAGTGGACAGTAGCTCAGTGGTTCGCGCCTTACCAAAGAGCACAAGAGTGCATTCGATGCTCTTACGCAAAAACGGCTGAAGTGATGTAGGTGAATTTAAATTCGTTAATAGATAATGGAATAAATATATTGTAAAAATTCATAAATATATGTTTTTCTTTTAACTTTGGCTGAAAATACAAATGCGTAACACTCTAGTCTCTACATTGTTATGGGCCTATTAAAACTTTATTACAAAGTTGCTAATATGCAATGAAAAATTATGGCGTGTGAGACTGTTCGCATATTAAGTAACTTAGTATTTTTAGAACTTAACTGTGTTCTTGTAATAAAAATCACCAACATAATGTTTCTTTTGCAAAAGAATTAAACGCGTTTGAAGTCATTTTCACATATGTCAAATGCTACTTTTTACTTTTTTTAACATTGAGGTATTTACATTAAATTTTATATTAATTTTGCAGGTATTATTTTGTAATTATTATTGCAGGTGTATTGTAAGTTATAAAAGTTGAATGAATGAATATTTATTAAGAAAAGTAATTCAATATAGAAAGAAAATTATCTTGAAAAAAAAACAACAATACAAAAAATTCACGATAGTTTTAAAAAATCAGTTCAACATATTAATTTGTATTGCATTTTCAAACAACACCCTTTAAGCAATAATTAATTAATATCAATAGACTCTAAACCAAATACACTTCATATTTCTCACGTTTCATCGAAACAATCGCAAGTCAATTGAAACATAACTGTATTACCGAAATTTGCACACAATACCTTCACAATAATATAATAATAATTGTGTTGTAGTGATATCATCAAATTGCATTTAACTGTTGCAAGTGTTTATTGTCTAAATAAAACCTGGGAATTTGGAAATTGTTTTTACAGTTGCGAAATAATAACTAGGATAGTAATTTGACCTTCTGAAATACTCTTTGAATGACTCTTTATTGTACACTAGCATACCCCCCCGGCTTTGCCCGCTTTATCTAAAACCTAATAAATTATATACTAAAACCTTCCTCTTGAATCACTCTATCTATTAAAAAAAACCGCATCAAAATCCGTTGCGTAGTTTTAAAGATGTAAGCATACAAAGAGACATAGGGACAGAATGCGACTTTGTTTAATACTATGTAGTGATTCCTATTAATTAATATTATCATTATAATAAATAACTTATATTGATAATAACGATGTATTAGCCAATATAACGTATTATAAATAACTTATTAATACATTATATTGGCTAATACATCGTTGAAACGGGCTTAGCGCGATGCAATCAGACGGAAGTGAACCGAGATTCCAACTTCTATAGATATTAATACATTTCAGGGACCGTTTAGCAACGGTACATGTCTACTTAACCTGCCTCTGTAGTCTGTATTGCACGCCTCATAAGCGAAGCGTTGAGGTGGGTACTACTGTCACTTCGCGCAAAACATCTGATTTTACAAACTTAAAATGTCTTTATGTATCATACATTGCACTTGTAAGATAATACATACACACACATATTAAGAAAAAACACTATTTTTAACGTTCATGATATTTTTGATGTCATTTTTGTTATTTAAACTAGTTAAAAAACAGTTTAAAAAAGTTCTGTCTTGGACGTCCGTGTGTCTGTATGTGCGGATCCTTTTTCTTGTTAACACGATAGCGACCGAAATACTTTACTAATCGAGTCTTTTTTTTTCTCTTACGCTTGAGTATGCTCAGGAATAGAACCCTTTCATTTTTCAGGGTCTGATTCGATGTGGTTTAATTGTTATTAAATAAACAAAAATAATAATTAATAAATATTTATTAAAAAAAAATTATGAGGCGTGCACTTTTGGATTTTCCAAATTATTATATTATACCACAAGATTTCCGAACGCGTTTTCAAAGAAAAACCCGCTTAGTTCCCGTTTCTGATGGATTTTCGGCCTATGTCTTATTCTGGGTCTTCAGCTACCTACATACCAAATTTCATTGTAATCGGTTCAGTCGTATTTGCATGAAAGAATAACAATTATCCATCCATCCTCACAAACTTTCGCATTTATAATATGTATTAGTAGGATGTAAAAAAATAACAGCGATATACAGGGTGTCCCACTATTGGTATACTAAGCGCGAAGGGATTTGTAGTTTTGCATACACTGATCACGTAAAAATTACTTAAACAACAAAATTACGTCAAAAATTTTTTGCTAAATTTTTCCTGAAAATCCACGTTTTCTTCTCAAGCTTCGCGCAGCCGGCATATAACGCTTCGCTAATGAGAGCATTTTGTCTATAAAAACATAATCTTAAACGATAGCTCACGTGCGGGTGGTAAAGTTGCGCGGGTTGCTTGTTAGGGGTGTACACATAGAGTTTTAAGAATACATCTATTTGAAAAAAAACGCGTCTGGAATTTTATAAGTATTTTTTACGTACTCAGCATATGCAAAACTATAACGTCCTTTGAGCTTAGTATACCAACAGTGGTCAGTGGGACACCCTGTATAGGTCGTCTAGCGCCATCCCTTTCTCACACTGGAAATAATACTGCTATAAGTCATCATGGTAACCCATGGATTTGGATAGATATCGATGGGGAATAATTGATTCTTTAACTATGGAGTTTCTTGCCGGTTCTTCTCCATAGCTACTGCTTTTCGAATCGGTGGTAAATGTTAAAAATATGTAATGACGTTTCTAGAAGAAGAAGCTTGCTTCTAGAAGAAGAAGAATAAATAAATGTTTGAGTTTGAGTTTAAATCTATACAGACTGCGACTGCGACTTTACAAGCGAACGAAATCATATTTGACTTATCACAGATTTACTGAATATACACAATCATCTTTATCATTCAAGGTGTTAATTTTACTTTGTTTCTATTTCGAGAAAAGGGGCGTGTTTTATACATTAAAATCTAAATATGACTTCTATAACTTAGACGAACTATATTTTCAAATAACATTGTACCATAAAAATTGTAATTATTAAATGAAATCTTTAAAATAAATGTATAGAATTGTAAATAACGTTATTTATATTATGCATTGTTGTTACATTGCAGCGTGTATGTGTAATATTGTAATAACAATAATAACTACATGTTTATGTAAAATAAATATGTGTTATTATGTTTTATGTTTCCATTATATATGTACGCGTTGAGTTGAGTATTAATTACTATGATTAAGTATAATTAACATTCGATATCCGATCTTAGTGAATAGTGAATAGTATCCTATCTATGTTTTATTATTTTATATGTATCACTAAGCGATTACAATATACATATTTGAAAACGACTTTACAACCAAGAGTGGTTGTAGAGTCGTTTTCAAATAAATATAAATAGTAGAGACTCTTAAAATTTAATAAAATTGCATCATGACAATACTAAGAACACTATAAACAACATCCGATACACAATCATTTACTATATCCTAAACTAGATGTGCTCCGCGGTTTTACCCGCAGTGCTCCGCTCCTGTTGGTCTTAGCGAGATAATATATAGCCTATAGCCTTCCTCGATAAATGGGCTATCTAACACCGAAATAATTTTTCAAATCGGACCAGTACTTCCTGAAATTAGCGCGTTCAAACAAACAAACTCTTCAGCTTTATCATATTACTAGCGACCCGCCCCGGCTTCGCACGGGTGCAATGCTGATACTAAATACACTACAGAAAAATTGTGAACGTTGTATAGGTATAAAAATATAGCGGCCCGCTCCGGCCTCCGGCATCGCACGGGTATAAAATACATAGCCGGGCGGCCGCAAACGCTACGTCCTGCAATTTTTAAATCTGTAATATCTTCGAAAATATTCACTTAAATCATACGGTGTAAAGGGCCATATAGATCTATATTAAATGAACAATGTATCCATGGTATTTAATTGGTTAAGGATTAATGCTGTATTGGTTAAAATCGCTTCGAAAATTAGCCATTATTTGTCGTAAAAAGTAAATGACAAAAAAAAGTTATTGTGGGTTATCCATAAGAGATAGACATATACCATCGCGGACTTTTCTGTAGACCTTTTCAATGTGTATAATACTTAGTACATTATTTTGATAAAACTCGTAGGGTTCAGCCTGCGTTTGCAATGTAAGCGGAATAAATGTAATTTTTTACGACATCACATTAGAAACCTCAAAAATAACAGTACTTCTCCACTACTTAATGGATCTTATTATACATATAAACCTTCCTCTTGAATCACTCTATCTATTAAAAAAAACCGCATCAAAATCCGTTGCGTAGTTTCAAAGATTTAAGCGTACAAAGGGACATAGGGACATAGGGACATAGGGACAGGGAAAGCGACTTTGTTTTATACTATGTAGTGATAGTGAAGTATAGATAAACTCAAACTCAAAGATTTGAATTTAAATTTAAATCTTGTGAGTTAGATTAAGCTACCTAAGTTTAACTATAGGTAAGAGATTGTGATTCAGATCGACTTTACGCGTGAGTGAACCCGCGTGCCAAACCACTACCATGTGATATGCCAACTCGGTGACATTGCGACCTACACTTTCTCACAATAACTGTTATCCGACACACTTATGCCGGTCGAATTACAACATACATACTGATATTATTGCGAAAGTCTGTCTGTTGGTTTTTATGTTTGGTGGATTTTTGATGTATAGATTGATGGAATTAGGATTTAGGGATAAGGATGTCGGATAATATAATATGTAATACAGTTTACAGTTTGGTTTCGAGCACTTTTCAGTTGTGATAACATATTTTACCATTTACCTACCACCGATTCGGAAAACAGTTTCTACGAAGAAGAACCGGCAAGAATAGTCCGTAATTGCTCTTTTAAAATCAATTTCAATATTTTAAAATTAATTTTACATAATATGTACACACTATTTAGATATATTCTAATAATATTACCAAAGAACAAGTCATACGAGAAATACAAGTCAAAGCTTTAATAAAAAAAAAAATATTACGATGAATGAAAATTGAAAAAAAAATGATCTTTAATGAAATTTGAATAGAAAGTATGCATCATGTTCAAACACAGGCAAATAAAACACTACAAAACCCCATGGTTTTGCAGTTTATAACAACGGGGTACAGCTATAACTAAGGCTTCATTAGGAAATATCTAAGATGTTTCTTGGCGCCATAACGGTATATCTCATTTCCTTTGCCAATAAATTGAATAGTGTCAAGGCTGGTTAGGACTTAAGATAATGTCTAGGGTATAAATTCCCAACCAGCAAATCGTTGCTCTATAGAAGGGATAAGAACGTTTCAGAGGTGCTAATTGGTAGTCCTATAAGGGTGATAAGAGCGTTGTATAAACCCCAAAGTGGCGCATTTATAAAGCTATTTGGTGGTATTGTGTTGCTGTAGCAGCAACTCAGATGCCAATTGGACCTATAGAAGAGTACACTTATAGAATCGCGATGCTGTTATAGAGCGAAGTAGTGATATAAAAGGAACCGCGATGCTGTTACAGTGCGAAGTTGTGTTTTAAGACGATACACAAAAAAAAATCCACTGCTTGGCGGGCGGAGTCTAATAGCTCGCTATCGCGAACGCCGGTGTGCGCGAAGTCATTCTTGCAAACTCGCCGCGCTGCCGCTGGCCGACTCGGGACAAACATGTATGGAGTCGTCATACAGTTATAATATTGTTATACATTTATTCAATTGTTGATTTATTGGTTTTATTTTCTTGCTTATAAACACAAAATTATCTTCTTTTTAACAACTACTTAGACATTATTAATAATTATTAATTATTATTATTTCGTAATGTTTACTTTATTACAAAATAATACAGGTTATAAATAATCTTTAAAATAACAAAAAATATTGTTACTCTGAAAAAATGAAATGGTACCTAATTACGCGGACTACTGAATTGATTTAGATAGAATTTGATGCTGACGTAGATATTACATCATGCCCAGAAATGAAAGGTACTATTTCTGAAAGAAGTTATAAACCCTAATTCTTCTCAGTCAAAGTCAAGAGTGGAAGATATCACTAATACAGTAAAACTGATGCGAAACTTTGGATGTTAATTTGTATATTTTTTTGTTAGTTGTTACTTCAACGTCAAGACTACATTACCAATTTTGATAAAATATAGCTAATTGCCTGGATTTACACATAGGATACTTTTTATCCGAACTGAACACTTCTGTGGGATAAAACAGGATTCACGATATAACCTAATTCCACGCGGGCAAAGCCGCGGTCGGAATGATATTTTTTTAAATAAAAAAATTGTTTTAATAAAACACAAAATATATTGACGCATGTATTTATTTTTTGCACTCTATTATAATTGTAATTATTCATTACAAATAATCAAAATAAAATAGCCAGAACAAAGTTAGGCCCTGGTAGGGTAGGTAGGCAGGTACAGCAATGTGAGACGAACACTGGCTTATTTATACCAATAATAATGTATTATAAACATTAAATTAAGTTTACTTTCTAACAACAAAAATACATAATATTAGCTAATGTGAAAGCGAATCAACCAATCATCCCACAAAAATGAAATGTGCACACAAATATTCACCCAAATCGGTTCATGTCAGATCACCCAGGAACTCAATTTAATATACTTACACAAAATTTTTCGAAATGAAAACTCACATTACTATGTAAATATGAATATAAACCTGTTTTATTACTAAGCAATTTCCCGCACAGGTGTAGTAAGTATAAATGAAATAAATATCAACATCAAATTCTTTATACAACATACTTATCTACCACCTTCTAAGAAATGTAATTCTTGAAATTATTTCGTATGTTTTTTAAATATAATACTACTCCAATGAGCTCCTGTTCCATATTATGTCCGCCATACTTCCACTAAGTTCACCATGATTTTTTATTTCTTTGCACTTTGTTGCTTTTTGCTAAAAATGGAATCATGCGATAAAACCAGTAGAACGTTGATAACATACATTTTTGACTGAATAAAGGTACTTACGAAGGAGTGGGTTCACATTGTGAACAATCAGTGGGTTTATTTTCCTTCTGGATTCCGGATTTCTGAAAAGATTATCTATGCTATAAATGAAAAAATCTTACACATTCGTTATGTACTTAAAACAGGGGTACATATCAAACATCGTCTATAATACAATTATCATCAAATTTAAAATAAAACCAACTTACTTCATTAATTTGTTCCAATTGTAAGCATTCTTTTTCCTCCAACCTTTATGTTTCTTCTTCTTATTTTCTTTATTGTCCCCATTTGTCTCATTTTGTCTTATCGTGTTGTCACCCTTTTTTACGATTGCGCGAGCGACACAAGTTCCCCGTGTGACGGCCGTAGCGGGAATGACTCGTGCAGCGATCGGGGTAGGAAGGTACAGGGCGGCTCTCGCTATATTGGCTGGTCGCGCGCTAATTTCAAGTATTTCTTGTTTATTTCAAAACCATCGCATATTTCAAAATTCTAAATCGGTAGACGTATAGGTTGTATGTTTTATAGTTAATATCCAAAAAGTCGTAACTTTACGTTTGTTATTTTGAAGATGCCAGAGATTATAAAAAAATAACAATGAGAACTTTGTATTTTTTTTCTATCGAGAAAATATCATGGAATCATGTTTCTAAAACGGTAGACGTATTGTGTTACTATTGAACTTTCTTGTCAAGAATTTTCATCACGACAACTTTAATAATATAAAAATTACGAAGGTTTAAAAAGGGCCGTAAATGTTAGAAAAATTAATTCATCACCTTAAGAGTAACCGCAAATCTTTTGTAGCACGAAGTTGCGATGTACAAGTCACTGCGACGCTATAATTATAATACAAAATGGTAAATCGTGTACCAATTGATAATACGAGTAAATGACTATAGGAACCATCATCGTGGTGTCGAGTATTAATTTTTGTTACACTGTTAATTATATTAGACTAGCGACCCGCCCCGGCTTCGCACGGGTGCAATGCTGATACTAAATACACTACAGAAAAACTGTGAACGTTGTATATAAAAACATAGCGGCCCGCTCCGGCTTCGCACGGGTATAAAATAGATAGCCGGGCGGCCGGCCGGTACCGCCGCAAACTCTACGTCCCGCAATTTTTAAAACTGTAATATCTTCGAAAATATTCACTTAAATCATACGGTGTAAAGGGCCATATAGATCTATATTAAATGAACAATGTATTCAAGGTATTTAATTGGTTAAGGATTAATGCTGCATTGGTTAAAATCGCTTCGAAAATTAACCATTATTTGTCGTAAAAAGTAAATGACAAAAAAAAGTTATTGTGGGTTATCCATAAGAGATAGACATATACCATCGCGGACTTTTCTGTAGACCTTTTCAATGTGTATAATACTTAGTACATTATTTTGATAAAACTCGTAGGGTTCAGCCTGCGTTTGCAATGTAAGCGGAAAAAATGTAATTTTTTACGACATCACATTAGAAACCTCAAAAATAACAGTACTTCACCACTATTTAATGGATGTTATTATACATATAAACCTTCCTCTTGAATCACTCTATCTATTAAAAAAAACCGCATCAAAATCCGTTGCGTAGTTTCAAAGATTTAAGCGTACAAAGGGACATAGGGACATAGGGACAGGGAAAGCGACTTTGTTTTATACTATGTAGTGATACGTAAACTGACTTGTGAATGAAATTTTACTGATAGATTATATGCATAATTAAGCTGTTTTTTTCATGCCCCCCTCGAATTATTGAGTTTTAAGTAATTAAAAAACTAATTTTACACCAAATTGCTGTATAGGATGCCAAATAGCAACTCCGTGGCTATTATACGTCCGCAAACGAACGTAGTTTTGACAACTGTTATGCCATATACTGGATTAAATTAGTAGGGTTCCCTGATGTAAATAGAAAACCCATAACATGTTTTATTTTGTATTTTCTAGTGTAAATTCCGATTTTTAGATTCCGATCCCGAAGTGTCAAGCAAAACACTAGTGTCTGAATGGTCTGATTCTGAATTATCACAAACCACATGATGGCTGTTAACTTGGTTTTGTTCATAGGATGTATCAGATTGTACGGAATCATTGTCCGTATTTGAAGCCTCACCTTGAATTTGTCTGGTGTCAATCGTTACTGAAGCTGCGATTTTTTTAAATTCATTCAATCCATGATTATTAAATAGAACCCTTCATTTATTTACGAGACGGTGCTGACAATATGGCAGGTTTTTGTTGTTTTAAAGTGAAAGAAACTCTCTTATAGGCCGTATATCTCTCGTAAGTGTCGCATTTTACTACATTAATACGCCGTTTTTGTTACATAACAGAGTTATTAACTCTTTTATACAGTAAATCAGTCCTATAACTCTGACCACTCAGCTATTAAACCACTGCGTTATAATGGGCAGAAAAACACTAATATAATTCAATTAGGTTACAAAGAAGTGATATAAAACTCGGATATATCACCTAATTGCTGTATTATGGAGTTTCAGCAACCATGAAGATTCACAGTGCTATAATAGTAATAAGGAAAACCATTACAACACTAAATTGTCCTATTGTAGATTTTTTTACGCCTCTATAGGCATGGGACTATAAAGGTTACCCTAGAATCGTTTATTGCACTAATTTGCTGTAAAAAAGAGACCACCAGCGCTGTTATGTGATAATATCGTCCTGTTATTGCTGTACCAAAATCTGGATAAGAGCTGCTCTATAAACGCCGTATAAAATAGTGATATAAACGTTTACATCACCTTGTTATGGGACAAATTTGCTGTGTATGATTATAGAGCAAAATCATCTCATTAAACGCTATTATACAACAAGCTTGTCACCGCGACACTGTTATACGTCAATTAAAAAGCTTTTTAGTGATGTAAGTTATTGTTATAGGACATCTTTGCTGGTTGGGTTGTAAGGTGATAGGATGATCTAGGGTTTATTTAATTATTTGAACGAGTTATAATATATGTATGTTAGTCAGTAAGGTATTTATTCTATGGGTCTGTACAATTTATTGTCTGTTACCTGAATTAAATGTAATAAATAAAAAATAATAGAGGATGATTTATTGTTTCCTATTATTATTATTTGTATTTTTACAGAAAACTTTATTACGTTTACAAAAATTCCCTTCGTAATTTCTTACTTCTGTTTCCACAATTAATTATTAAAATAACTATATAACTACATAAAAACGTCATTTATTGTTTTCTTTTCTAACCATAAAGGTGGCTTTTCCACCAGAGATGCATAGCGAGGTATGTGTTTGTAAAGAACCAATAGTATCGCTTCAAACGCTAAATGAAGCGATATAATTACGCATCCTCGCACATCTCAGGTGGAAAAGCACTTAGTCTACATTCGAAAAGCTTTTCCTTCCTAACCAATGCCTTTTGTTCCAGCCACCGAACATGCGAACCTGAGCCATGGGTCCACCAATAAACAGTTGGCCGTCGAGCCACCACCACGACCACAGCCTGGTCCTGACCCTGGTCGACAAGCTTAGTGGTCTTGGCGTGAATTGTACTGTAGTGGTCGTGTTGGTCCAGATATTCTTAAGCTTGAATTATGTGACCGCTGGCCCGGTTATATTGAATTTGGATTATTTGCAAGGTATGGTGTTTTTTTTGTATATTTTTATATATAATTTTAATGCACGGTTCTTTTAAAAGCTAATTGGAGTCATATTTTGCCGCCGCCAGGTTAGGCTGGCATGCTATCTTATTTAATACATTAAAAACAGCATGAAAGACAAATTCATAATAACTATTTTTTTAAACGAGCACATAATATTATTTACCATTATTGAAGTAAATAGGTTACTATATTTTTCTATCAAATCATTATTAAATTGCGAAAAATATATAGGGTTGTACAATATTTATAAATATTTTCAATGTAATCAATAATATGTGTAACACATACGTTATAATTTACTGTAATAAACAACATAGGAAAGAGTACTTACAGTTTTCATTATTACCATAGAAATCTAAATAACAAGACACATAGAAGTGCTAAAATGTCATAATTCGTATGAAAACCGCTGTCGCCAAAATCAACACATTCAAACCGAAAGCTAAACAGTACACACAAGTAAACTATGCCTTTTATTGGACAGCTTGATTTTAGTGAAAACTAACTTATCTATTAAATTAAGCTTTTGAATATGTATCCTAACGCACGAATTTACGGAGTATTTTAGAATAACATCCCTAAGTATATGAGACTTTTTGCTCCAATACGAACAAACGTGATAATAAGAATGGTCGACTGTGTCATTCATTGTTATTTCGATTACTATGGTGACGCTCGTAATACTTGTAAATATTCTATAATTTTAAGGAAAAACGGCATTATTTCTAAAAAAAAATATTTTCCGATGAAATATTATTCCTTTATAAGTATAATTACAACTTGTGGAAGAATTTCCGCAATGGGAATTGCTGAAACACACCATGTATACACTCATACGTCTCCAGAGCAACTGAACAGTGACGAATGCACTGGTGTTGTGCAAATCACCTGAGTGGCGACAAGGTCACGCACGCTTACGACTTCTAGTGTCTTGTTATTTAGATTTCTATGATTATTACCAATGTTCTTTATCATCATCACCATCAGCCCATATATAACTTCCCAGTTCCCACTGCAGGAACACGGGCCTCCTAATAATAAGCCAGCCCCCCTAGTCAAGTGGCTTTCTGTTAGCGTAGCGTTCAATAGAATAGACTACGAATGTATGAGATTGACGTAACCTGTAGATACGTTTATCTACAGCCTACGTCAATCTCATACATTCATAGTCCATTCTATGGAACGCTACGCTAACAGAAAGCCACTTGACTAGGGGGGCAGCCATAATCTACCAAGCTGGTTCAATGAGAGCTTGCAGATGCACATACTATAATTACATAATAAAACAGGGTCATTAGTTAACAAAACTTCAGTAATTAAATTGTATTATTCAATTTAAAGTTAAACAATATATGTTTAGATTCAACAGCCAATAGCAGTGCACCAAGCACCATTTATTAAAAACAAGTAAAATAATTTAGAATACAAATTAATCTTTCAACTTCGCTCCTATTGGATTTTATTAAAACTCGTAACACAAGACCACTAAAGAGATGGGTTTTTACCATGTTCTAAGTTAGTAAGTCAGTACTTTGACTTCCTTTACATTTGGGTCAGAGAGGACTTCTTAAAGACATTAAGGCTTCGCAAATGGTTAATGTTGTGCCAAGTATCTATACTTAATATTACAAAGTTGAAGAGTTTCTTTGTTTGAGCGCACTAATCTCAGGAACTACTGGTCCGATTTGAAAAATTATTCCCGAGTTATATAACCCACTAGCTGCGCCCTACGGTTTCACACACATTGCTCCGATCCTGTTGGTCTTAGCGTGATGAATGATGATAGGTACATAGCCTATAGCCTTCCTCGATAAATGGGCTATTTAAAACCGAAATATTTTTCAAATCGGACCTGAGATTAGCGCGTTCAAACAAACAAATGAACAAACTCTTCAGCTTTATAATATAAATATAGTATAGATAGATTATCTGTGGTTGTACAGTGTATTGACCTTTAGCGTTAATGGTTTAGTGTCTATTAACATTGGTAATGATGTGACTGATTTCTATCTTAATTGTGTGTTAGTGTTTACCAAGTTACCCTCTATATGTGTTCTAAATTTCTTTGTAATCGGTTCAGTAGTTTTTTATAAAAGAGTAACAAACATACACACCTTCACATACACATACATCCATCCTCACAAACTTTCGCACTCATAATATTAGCAGGATAGGATAGGATTAGTAGAATAGGCTACTTTGCTAAAGCTCATATTATATTTTAGATAGATAATACTACGCAAGTGAAACGAATTATTTCAAACTAAACTTGTAGTAAAATTCGTAAAAATCTGTTCAGCCATTTTGAGTCTTACTAATTATGTACATATACGTAAAGATAATCTTTTTAGTTATTTTTCTACCAGCATTGCGTTTCCATATCAGTCAGAATTACCTCACTTAACTTTCTCTCGATGACACAGAGTGACAAATATTTACATAATATTGTGAAAACCCGCTGATTCATCAGTAATTGTTTATGAATGTGTTTTTATTTTTACGAACACGTAAAGTTAGTGTTACACAATAAACAATAATAAAAAGAATTCTTGGAATTATTTTATTGAAAGTTTTCTTGAAGAAAAGGAAGGAAATAAAATTAAAGACGTTCTACGTTAAATGCTTAGTTAAATGTCTCTAAATTACGGTTATAAGAGAGTTTATTCAAAACACAACTTGTAATTTTGGTACCTATTGATTATAAGACTAAAGATGTGCAGCAAACAACCATTTACTGGAATTCTCTTTTATATAGTTTAAATAGAGACATTGTAGATCGAAATAAATATAACGAAACTAATTTAAATTTGGTTGAAAGAAAAATATATTGGCCTATACTTTTTATAAAAATAAGACGAATTTCGAATTACTAAATGCTATGTAATTTTTTTTTATTCAGGTGGAGCCTAGATTAGTGACTAGTTAAATAATAGAATAAACTGAGTATGAAATATTATCACGTATTCATAATGCAATGTTCCGATTATCAGGAACATAGATCTTTCAAAGTCATTCATAATTATAAGTATTTAAAGGTCATTTTACATTTATATGCATGTGGATTATGTAGAACAATTGAAAATTTGTTACACAAGATCAAAATAATGTTATCGGATTTGACATTCATATAATAGACTACAGGCCCATGTTGAAAAATTTATGGGTCATTTGAATGCGTTGCGGAATAATGGATTAAAAGCAGTATAGAAATAATTTGGAAAATCCAAAAGTGCACGCCTCATAATTTTTTTTTAATAAATATTTATTAATTATTATTTTTGTTTATTTAATAACAATTAAACCACATCGAATCAGACCCTGAAAAATGAAAGGGTTCTATTCCTGAGCATACTCAAGCGTAAGAGAAAAAAAAAAGACTCGATTAGTAAAGTATTTCGGTCGCTATCGTGTTAACAAGAAAAAGGATCCGCACATACAGACACACGGACGTCCAAGACAGAACTTTTTTAAACTGTTTTTTAACTAGTTTAAATAGCAAAAATGACATCAAAAATATCATGAACGTTAAAAATAGTGTTTTTTCTTAATATATGTGTGTGTATGTATTATCTTACAAGTGCAATGTATGATACATAAAGACATTTTAAGTTTGAAAAATCAGATGTTTTGCGCGAAGTGACAGTAGTACCCACCTCAACGCTTCGCTTATGAGGCGTGCAATATAGTATTACACAGATGCCGTATACTCAAAATCCTTATCAAAATCCAAAATAGTGGTAGAGCCCGTAGAGGTGAGGTCCATTCATCATTATCTAAAATCTATTGAATAGTGGAGTAAAAACTAGGTTAAAAATCAAAAAAATGTTGTGTGGTTTTATGAAACCACGGTAAAAGTGAAACTTAGGCACAAAATTATCGTATTTGTACGATAATTATCATACGGTTCGACCGTCACGCGACATGCGCTACACAGACCAAAAAGTTTGAGACGATGTAATAAAAGTTTCACTTTAATAAAATAATACATATAATAATAAGGTTAAGCTGACAGATATTATAATTATTCTAAGGCATGTGCAGGAGCTTTTGAGCTTTATCTGAGCTTTGTGATAGGAGGCAAGTGCTGATGGTATTTTTGTATCTGTAATAGTAAATTCTATCCTATCCTACTAATGTATGTTTGTTACTCTTTCACGCAAATACTATTGCACCGATTACAATGAAATTTAGCACACATATAGAGGGTAACTGGGATTAACACAAAGGATAGGTTATATCTCGGAAATCCCATGGCAACGGGAACTTTGCGGGATTTTCCTTGAAAACGCGGGCGAAGCCGCGGGTGGAAAGCTAGTAAATAAATAAATGCTATGTGGAAAGATGACAAGATGACCCACTTAATTTTAATATATTGATAGACATACATGACTAATTTCCTTCCTGTCTCATAAAAAACCCAACTCATAATAAATTTATCTCTATGAATAGACGTTGGACAAACAAAATAAGTGTGTTATTAGATTAAACGAACGGACCGACTGGTTTCTAACTGTATTTCTTGTTTGCGCGGCGTGTTTGAACATAGACGATACTTCGTTTGCATTTTATCGTGACGACATGTCGTAACGTAATGTAACTTTATCTTGTGCGGTAAATACAAGAAAAATATTTTTGTAAACTGAGTACCGTAAAGAGTTATTTTGCTTTATTTATAAGTGCCAATGCAAACAGTGTGGATTAGGATCTTTCATAATAGTACATACTTAGTTATATAATAGTACTTATTACATTTTACCTAGTTTTTTGTTACATATTTAATTTGAAACATGGCTGAATTTATTATATTAAATAAATCAAACCATATTATGTATTTCCAAGTCAGTCTAAGTTGATTGACGTAAAGGGGAATGTTTCTATTTTGATACGAAAAATTTATATATTATAGTTATGTTTGTATTGTATATTGCATTAGTTTATATTTTTTTTATATTCTGGGTCGAAATCGCAGGTCCTACCTTGATCTAATCAATTTAAAAACACCGGCCGTAAAAGAAACCGATAAAAATATCGTTCCGACTTAATAACAACGTACAAACATTTTTTATCAGACGTTGATGAGTCAATTCTTACACCTACAACTTATAAATCGCATGAGTAAACTCATTGCAATATGTGTATCTATAGTTACTAATATTATAAAACTGAATAGTTTGTTTGTTTGTTTGAACGCGCTAATCTCAAGAACTACTGGTCCGATTTGAAAAATTCTTTCGGAGTTGGATAGCCCATTTATCGAGGAAGACAGGCTTCATGCCACTCGGATGACAGCTCTTATTGTGGAGTCAAATAAATGATCTTTCTTTTTTTCTTTCTTCTTTCTTTCTCTTACGATGATTAATTCATATTTATTTAAATAATCATTATGTAGTATTTTATAAATTCAAACTTACAATAAAAATTTAATTGAAATAAATAGTGAAAAAGAATCAGTTAAAAGAGTGTGGGTCGAGCACACGTGTCAGAAGTGAAACTTCTTTGCATTCAAAGATACCAAAATTGTCGCCTTACTCCATGACGTGACCGTGAAATGTTACTATAATCGCGTCGAGTTTTTCTAATACACAAACTACAATTTTCATATTATTATTTTACACGTATTTTGAATCATTATTGAAAGCGAATTACCAAAAACGCGTTTTGTTTCAACGACCTCTACATTTCTTTTGAGATGTTAATGTTTCACTTTCGATTCGTTACCTCAATTCTAAAATTAAACAAAAGATGGCGGTGAAACTAAATTTAAAAGATGCATGAATGTTGCGATATAAAACATTGGTGGTCGTTTTAGTAGGTTATAGTGTACATCAATTTACTATTTTAATTTATTTTTTACAATAATTTAACATTGAGATTTTTTACATGATAAAATAATTATTATAACATGAAATTATAACCTTACATACACAATGCTTCATAATAATTTTACTTCGTTATAAAAAACAACGGTTATGCAGACTTATCTAATTATGTTAATTCAATGTTTCTAAATAAAAATTAAAATAATAGACAACCAATGTAGGTATTTTATTGCATCTGCATTGCTCATTACGAATCTTATTTTTTTTTTTCAATAATAACGAGATTTTTATTCCCTCCCCATAAACATTGCATAAAATCTCACCCTCCTAATCTCTATCTCTTTTGTTCCAGGCCCAGTACCTCTAGCAAGAAATATACGACACTTACCATGCGTATCAAGAAGAACGGGTGAAGAAGGTCTCTGCATGTTTGCCATCGACTGCCTCAAAGCGAACGGCTCCCACCTCGGCACTTGCATTGACAGATTCTACTTCGGATCCTGCTGTCAAATCCCTGACAAAAATATCCTACCAAGTATAATTAACAATGTAGACGATAACACGATAGACAGCTCTAGTTTTGTCCACCCTCACACTGAGGATAAACTACACAGCACTGTCAATAAAATACCAGATGTATTCACGAAAGTCAAGCCAGTTAGTACAACTAAGAGTCCGCTTGATGTACAGAATGTTACAGAAGCTCAAACTACAGCTAGTGTAGCGCAAGAGAGAACGGAACCGAATGATGTTGACAAAGTAGATAGTAATACAACCCTAGATAATACGATACACGATGATGATAAAATAACGACACAACCGGTTACGTCATCTAGCATTAAGGTTACAGAAGTAATTAAAACGACTGAAAGAATAGAACCCACTGAAGTTCCTATAAAACTGTCAACATTCCAAACCGTATCAGGAGATTCAAGCAATTTAATAAAAGAACAAGAAACGACGGTAAAACCGATTAAGATCGAAACAACAGAGGCGGTTACTACAACAGAAAAGCCGAAACCGACGAGGAAACCAATAAAACCTACTTATAAGCCCAGACCGACGTACAGACCTACTAACTTTACTAGACCACAATATACTGGTACAGGCAGGCCTCGGCCAACAAAACCTGTCACTTCATATAACACAACAAGAAAACCCCCCTTCAGAATACCATCAAAAAGACCACCAACCAAAAAGCCTTTACCGATCCCACCTAGATTAAATATAACTATAATTCCCCAATCAACTAGTTCAAAACCCGCATTTACAAGACCTTCAATACCTATTATAACATATATAAACACAACAGTAGCTAAAGTCGAAGAAAAAACAACAACCCCCACAACAACAATATCTACAACAACCACAACAACAATCGCTCCAATAACAACAGAGAGAGATGAAGTATCAGAAACAATTACAGAAACTGTTGCTGAACAACAAACTGAATCTATTCCAAAGGCCACTGAAGCGGTGACAACAGAATATGTGAAAATAACAGAACCTATTCCAGAAACAACACAATCCTCTCTAAAATCAACAGAATCACCTCCAGAATCAACACAAGCAACATCAAAATTAACAGAGGCGCCAGCAAAACCGACAGAAGCACCAACTAAATCAACAACAACACCAAAAATAATTACAACTGAAACAACACCAAAACCAACAGAAAAATTAACAACAGAAGCGATTGTTCCAACAACAGAATCTGTTAGAGACAC
Organism: Colias philodice; assembly: GCF_061535455.1. Classification (NCBI taxonomy): domain Eukaryota; kingdom Metazoa; phylum Arthropoda; class Insecta; order Lepidoptera; family Pieridae; genus Colias; species Colias philodice. Next base: position 4,293,953 of record NC_143113.1, on the reverse strand, counting down.
TACGTTACTAGAAACAACAATAGTATTTGAAACTGAGAAACCGACTGAAGCAGAGATTACAACAACGTCAACAGAATTCCCACCTTTCATGACGTGGTCCAACACTTTTGATACAGTTACAAAAACACCAGAAACAACAAGCACTACAACAACAACTACTACTACAACAACAGCAGCACCTAAAACAACAACAGACGATGGTCAGTGATTCTTTTTCTTTATTATCCTAGAAATATAAGAATAGACTAAAATCAATGATTGAAACCAAATGAGAATCCCAAATAGGTCATCAAATATCAAACTCATACAAATTTTATATACCTATATGGTGATAATAACATTTTATTACGTAAAAAAGTTAAATAAATAACTGACACGCTGATAAATAGATTATAAGAACATGCAAATCCTGCCCCCTTACCATAAAGTCTTAAAGCAGTATTATTTCCAGTGTGGAAAAATGACAGCGCTATATACAGGGTGTTAACGATTACATTACAAGTGTTTGGTGTAAAATTTTTGGATATTTCCCGTTTTATTTTTTAAAAAGTTATTATTGTCATTTTACTGATTTGGTAAAGGGCTTTCGACTTTAGATTAAAGTTTTTTAATATCTGCAATAGTTACTGAATAATCGCCTGTGCACACTTAACGACACTCTGTATAGGTCATAGCGCCATCTCTTTCCCACACTGGAAATATTACTGCTATAAGACATTATGGTTAACTTCCAGAACGGATTTCTAAAGAGCAATAAGTAGAATTAACCTTATTAGTATTGAGTATAATGCCTTTGCATCTCAAATGACTAACGAAGTTTCTCAGAATCAAAACTTAACTAACTTTCCTGTTGATTAACAGGAAAATGCGATTTAAATCTTTAATGACAGTCATTAAGTTGGATTTAAAACCGTTATGAGCTAAGTATTGAGGTTGATGGTAAAACCTAGATTTATAAGATACATTGTAGGTAGGAAATACTTCAGTTGCAATCTAGTACATCTATAGATATCATGTCATTAATGTAAGTTATGATAAATAATTATTCGAATTTCTATCTGTTGACTGTTGTAGACAAAAGGACAAAGTCAAAAAAGACTATTGATTACAAGAATTAGTACCGTAGCTGTAGGGAAAAACCGTGTATAACCTAGAAGTGATATTATGTAGGTATCTGGGGCCGTATACGTATACGAATTGAACTGACTGGCAAATTCATATTATGATCGCAATCACTAGCCTAATAAAGCTGAAGAGTTTGTTTGTTTGTACGCGCTAATCTCAGGAACTACTGGTCTAATTTGAAAATTAGCCCATTTATATATATTATATATTTATATATATATTATAGCCTATAGCCTTCCTCGAATGATATATTATAATATCATTACGCTAATAACAACAGGAGCGGAGTCACGCGGGTGAAACCGCGAAGCGCAGCTAATACTGTCCCGTTGTATTAAAAAAGACAACTGACAAAACTTCAAATACATAAGACAGAATTTACGGTATAATTTATGATCCTTAACGCACTAACGGTTCAAATATCTATTATAAAAATATATTTACCTAAAATACCGATGGCAGGTCGTTGACTGTAGTTTTTATATTGTTTTTATTATTCATCCTTTGTGATTACTCACGTATACATACACTTGTTAAAATCTCGATACGATATTTCATATTGACAAATAAGTATGTCCTAAATGGTAAAAAATCGTTAGGTTAGATGAAATTAAATAATAACTGCCACTCATGTTACGTTACGTTACGTGACGATCCACATAGTAATCTGTGACGTTACATTAGTTTATATGAGCAATACTTAACAATTTTGTTTGTTTCTTTTATAATCTGAGAGAAGAGAAAATAATCGAATCATTTTATGTTAAGTATCTACCTATAACGTGGTTTGGAGAGATGATGTTGAGCTTTGAATAAGGTAGAAGAAATATTACTACAAAATTGTATACTTTGCACTGTCAGAATAATTAATTATTTTCTTTATATTAACATAAGCTTAATTGAAGGCTGAATGCTGAAATTTTATTATTAGCAGTAAAAAATCGTTTCAGATTACGTCAAATCGTCAAATGTAAAACAAGAATGTTTACAAATAAGAACATCAGTATGACTCACGAATCACGATCGATACTATAATGTGGTATGCGAAAATAATTTTCATGTAGTAATCGATCTAACGGTGTAATTATTAAAATTTATTATACATATATCTTAAAGAATAGATGAGATGATTTCTGAATCTTCTCGGTCTATAGATCTATAGTTTGGCTTTTGATTTCGTCATTCTTTCGATACAATTCAAACTTCTTTTGAATGAAAATCCATTCAAATATAAATAAATATATTTTATAAGTTATATGACATAGTTTCGAACTTATAAGATAACTTCCAAGTTGAGTATCATCAACATCAAGAAATAACTTATTTTAGTAAAATAAAAACGCGACAAAGTGAACTTGTAAGCCACTTAGTTACGAACACTACGAATATTTTTTTGTTTATTTGACTGCCTTCATTATTATAGTGTCACAGATGTGGTCACAGAGCATTCATTGTCATAACGAAAATAAAATAATATGCAACGATACGTCGATTAAAATTCAACTTTTTTAAAAACTTAACTGGCATTTGGAACCTTTTTAAGTCTAACTGCGATTCAAACCTTTTCCTTAAGTCTTGTGAAGACAATAATCAAGCCCATGATACTCAGATCACGTATCCGGGCCACGCCGGGTCACTGCGGCGAAATCACTTTCACATTCTATTATCAATTTAAAGGTCATGCTTTTGTTCGTTTTTATTCACGAATCGTGCGTTAAGGTTCATTTGACGCATCTTGCCCCCAAACCATGGTGTTTAAAGCAGTGTTATTTCCAGTATGGAAAAATGACAGCTATATATTATGTCATCTAGCGCCATCCCTCTCCTACACTGGATATAATACTGCTATAAGACATCATGGTATAATCCCTGGTACTTAATAAATAATTTATAATACTTTTTCATTACTTTTTAATGCGCTAGGTAATATGGATAGAAGAAAGAAAAGATATACAAAACTTAAAGATTTTAGGCAACTGAGGTTTTAGAAGTCTAAACACGGCATATTTTCCAATCAAAATAATTTTTATCATCTTTAAAAAATTCAGTTTTACCAATATTTTTATATATGTACTTAACTTTGTATTTATTTAAATAACATTAATTTTGTCAGTTGTAGTACGTATTTACAAAGAATCTAGTAGAATAGAATCTAAAACAAATCAAATACAGTTTGGTCCGGGAGCCAGCAGCAGATTTTATGACCAAGTTCCTCTCAAGCGGTAATTAGTAAAATGCATCAAAGTATAGTATTATGAAGCCTCGTGAACGTCAGCTGGAGCTCGGTTGGGGGGAAGAGCGGTTGTAGCCTCCCGTATCAGCTGACGGTTTTTCCACCAAGATACAGCCAGCTGACATATATATTTATCCACAGTTACATATAAGCTATCATCAGGTAAATTTTTGTTTGAGAGGAAATAACGGAAAATAAATTTTTCTTTAAATTTAACTTTCATGTTCGAGACACCAGCTGACGTATAATACACCATGTTGTAACCAGCTGACTATTTTTTTTAGTTGAGATATTGGGTTAGCTACAATTTGACAAATTTTTAGCTGAGAGGAAATGAATGAATGAATGTATTTTTTTTCCTATGTGCGTGTGAGGCTACAACCGCTCACCCCCCCAACAGAGCGCCAGCTGACGTTCACGAGGCTTTATAATACTATACTCTCATGCGTCTGACGAATTATCTCTTGAGAGGAAATAATGAACCCAATTTGCACCTGGCTCCCTAACCAGTTACAGTATAGACTTTTTCCGACAAAAAAAATAGATTCAAACTAACATGACAGCAAAACAATACAAACTACAGTATAGTTATTACGTATAATTTAACCATAATTATACCGTGATGAGATGTTGTAATTAACACTGTAATTTGTTTCTAAGCTGTAAAATGTTAAAGTACTGTTGCAAGGGGTCAGGAATCCTAATTACTAGAGCATAACAAAGGACTGTTTTCTACAGCTTAGTGTTTTAGTTATAGTAATTATTATGGGTTATTATTGAAAAAAACTTTTGCCTTAGTTGTCTAGCTTTACTGTGTTAGTTACTCAAAAGCTGTTTTATTTGTAATATTTATGTAATAGTTATGAAAAATATGACCTTAAGGTCATATTTTTCATAACTAAGCAAACCTCAAGTGTTTTGATAGTTATTATTCAATATTATGTGAAAAAATTAAGTCATAAATTGATATACCTAGATTATATTGAAACTTGACTAAAAATAATCATTTGTTGTTTTATTAAAATTATAGTAAGTAACTGAATTTTATTTTACAGAACTATGGTCACCCATAACACCGCCGGATGGCTGGGTGCTATTATCAACCCCACCAAAAGAAGATACAACAACAAAATCATCTACAACAACATCGACAACAACAACAGAATCAACATTAACAGAAGCACCCGTGACAGTGCTCACACAGTCATACACATCGCAAGCACAATCCGAAACAACACAAAGTGTAACAACACAAAGTGTTACAACACAAAATGTAACAACACAGAGTGTTGCAACACCTGTAACAACAGTATCAACGCCAGCAACAGAACTGTTGGAATTCACGGTGAATGTGACGTTGTCGCCAACGGTACCGCCAACAACAGAATCTGTTGTTGCGGCCAATGTTACACTCAACGAAACAACAACTAGTGAAGGTAAGTAAATCGTTGAAGTATTGATACTACATACGATATTATGATAGTGATAGTACGATATACAAACGTATTAATAGCGCAACTATAGTCTACTATTATTTATTATTCAAACTAAAAGTATACAGTACATAGTTATTTTAAAGAAAAAGTCTTATATGTATAAAAAAATTCACTAAAATTAAAAAAAAAAATTGAAATGCATGCAAAATGCTATGTTATATGATAAAGTGAACAAAATTCGTCTGCATTGACTACTGTATATAGTGCAAATGTAATCTATAAAATTCGTTTTCACGCGATGTGAAGGGACTGTATATTTGTGTTTATGTTTGTATTTATGTTTCAGGACAAACAAGCAACACGACAGAATCAACAACAACGGTAACAACAACCACAGAAGCAACATTCAACACGTCCAATTATAAAGATAGTAAGCATATCTATTTGTTGTTTAAACACAATACATATATTTTTAAGCTATTGCATAGCTTCTATCGCGGGCCTTGAGCGCGGAGACCGAATCGAGAAATTCCGTAACGAAAAAAACCTCACGCTCCGCACTCCGACGGGCTCGGAGGTGTGGCTTGAAGGCATGCTATGCAATAGCTTTACCGCGGCAGTCCCCGAGTGCCACACGTCTTTTTTTTTAATAATTTATAAAAATAAATAAATTTATAATTCTTTACGACACAGAATTATCTATATTCATTTTCTAATGATCTTCAATCGCAAATAAAGTCTCTAACTACACATTGTAATTAAGTAGCCATTTTCTTGACCTAACCTCGATATCAAATACTTCCTTGTACGGTCAACAAATAAAATATATTTATTTTAGAATTTATTTTTTTTTAAATAAAGGAGAAATATGGTTGTTTAAAAGAAACTAGTTGATGTCGAATTGATGATAAAACGAGTTTATTACTTTAAACTTTTGCTTCTAAGTATTCAAAATTTATACAGAATAGCTAAAAGTACGTACGTATATGTAGGTATACTACAAACATATTATTTAAATTAAAAATTAACCGTCTCATTAACAATAATTACATAATATAAGCTTAACCATTTAACTTCCGTATTCAACCACATGAAGATTATTCTTGCGGTAGTGGTTAATAATAGAAGAGGTTTATTACCATTTACCATGGTCACAAACAAATCGTATTTAAAAAATGCATTTAAATAAAAAACATCATACATTTATCAAAAGTAAAGTGAGTTTATTTATCATAATATATCTACTAATATTTAGGCATTAAAAAATGAAAATATATCATCGTGCTGAAACCGCGAGAAACTACGCGAAAATTATCGTGTAAAAACATTGTATAATGTATGTACCTACTTGATACATTGAATTTTTTAAATATCTTTTACGAACTAAATTACCTACTTCTAAAATTCAAATTATAAAAGAAACAGACCAGGGAAGCATTTAAATAATAATCTTGCAATGAAATCTTTTCCTTCCTTTCAATCTGATAAGAAAGACTTATTTTAAAATAGTGCTCTTCTGGTTGAATAATTCCATATAAAAATATATTACGCAATCCTTACATTAATATCCTATTAAAAATTCCGACCACAATTTTCGAAAAACCAATTTGCATTCGCCAAAGCTACGGTCAAAGCCCGACAAATTTAACAGCGATCTCCCGTGCGTAAATAACAATAAAAAATATATATTTCGCATTAACACATTACAAACAATGACTTGAGCTGTCAGAGTTCGCGCGTGAATACGGCCAAGGTGCAAGGACGTGTATCGGAACGATTTTAAATTAAAAAAAAAAAAACATTACTTTTTCTTTTTGGCGGGAACTTTTGATTGCTCTAATGAGGTTTTATGTTATGTTTTGGGAAATATTGTACCTAATGAATTAATATTGAGTGATTGATTATGTTAATGAAAAAGCTTGAAAAAGTGTCATTTATAATTTTCCTTTATTGTTGTGTAAGGAAGTGGAACCTGTTTGATATTTGAACAAGTGCAAGTTTAAGTGTATTGTGATTCGTGGCACACTGAATCGGGCAATGGCCTACCGAAAATGGCAACGCTTATCCGTAGCTTTGCAGTCATGATTATACTTTTTAATACTTACGTTGAGCACAGATTGTTCTTGTATAAAAACAGTTCAGTTTCGTAACGGCAGCGTCCAAATTGGTTCTTTAAGGACATTTTTGTGAACAAAAACACTTCCTACTGTGTAACACTAATTTAAACATTTTTCAAATAACTTCACTACATTTAACGGGCTTAAATAATTATCATTAGCAGAAACACAAACATTGCTTTGTTTCGAATGAAGACGTTCCATTCCATTTTGAAATTCTCGTTATTCTGTAATCTATGACAGACAATTTTTCTTTTTTCTTTTATGCCTTTACTGGCTAGTGTTCTAAAAATAGTTGTTATATTTCCTGGTGTGTAAAGAAAAGTAAATAAAAATGATAATAAATTCTACGCTAATGCTCCTGGCAGTGTGCGGTCGTCGTATGTGGCCGCAAGGACGTATTGTTGGTGGCGCGAAGTCCGGCTTCGGTCAGTGGCCGTGGCAGATATCCCTGCGGCAGTACAGGACGTCGACGTACTTGCACAAGTGCGGGGCGGCGTTGTTGAACGAAAATTGGGCAATTACGGCTGCGCATTGTGTGGAACAGTGAGTATTTAATTAACACTTTTAGTGTTAAAAAAAAGATGGTTTGGTTGTAATTAAGATGTTTTATGGTAGTATGGACGGGAACTTTGTGGTTGAAGGAATATAATGTGTAGAATAAGATTTTTTAAATAGGTATGTCTAGAAGTGCAGACTGTAGATAATACCACAGTATTACCATTATTTCCTACAGTAAGGAATCGCCTTTGATGTCGCGCGATGCCGCCGCCAGCGTAGGTAATTACGCTGCCACACGAAAATACGCTAGGGTTGCAACAAATGGGAAATAAAACAATTGTGATTATTAATATTATGATAAAATCTTTATTCATATGTACATTCAAAATAATTGCGATTATTAAAATATCTGATGTAATTATTTGTTCATAAATATATGTATAATTACAGATATTGCACTGCTAAATATTATTTACGTGGACATTTTATTTTTGGATGTTCTTAATTGTATATTATAACATTTAACTAAGTAATGCATTCGCATTGGACGACCGTTACGTTGACCGTTACGTCAAAATCCGCTCCGTAGTATTTTTACATTTAAAAATAAAATACTGATAAAACTCAAGTAAAATATAGTCTAAATTCTTAAGTTAGATACAATAAAGAAGTGTAAGTGTTATCCAAGTGAAACAAATTCCAGTAATAAAATAAATGACCGAACAAAAAGTCAGTCACTCAAATTCAAGAAAAGTGATTTGAACTGAGAAGAATTCAACAAAAAACAATTGTGTAAATGGATTTTATTTCACTGCTCACAATAAGTGCCGTAAGTTACCTAAAATACTGCAAAAATTCCATATAGTAAGACAAATTAAAATTTACTTTAACCGTAACTGTTAAAACTCTCGAAATCAAGCAACAACTCCAAATTCAAACTACAACTTTCAAGGATAAATGAATAACAAATAACTAGTGGAATTGACAAAAATGCAAATTTTCAACATAGAAAATAAATTCTAGAGGGAAAAATATATACCTAAATTAAGTCTTGTCTCGATAATAACGGTCTCAGCGTTATTACTACCTACATGACATCAGAGACATCTAGATACTAAAACAGCTGGTATATATCTATAAGGGTTATCACTACTAAATACTGATTATAGCACGAGTCATTACATGAAATCTATCTAAATCTAAATATGGATGAAGAATTCGTAACTCTGCGGAAATATAAATCGCAAACACTGAATACATCCTTAAACTCTTCATTCAGGTCCTTGCATTCCACTATTTCGCCAAAAAGCCTACCTGACTTATCAACTGTAATAAATGACAGAGAAGAACTTAAAGAAGAAATCCGAAAATTAAGTTATCAACTACAAGCTGCACATAATGAAATTGACGAGTTAAACTTAGAAATAAACTCCCTAAAAAAACTTACCTCATCACAACAAATCACAATATCACAATATAAATCTATCTGCACAACGCCCACCATATTAAAAACTTCAAGTGTTAGAAAACGGCGTAAATACTTAAATGAATCTACTCTTGATGAGCAACTTAGTAATAGCTGCACAGACTTGAATTTAAACTATAAACAAAACAAAGATTACATAGCCTCACTTGAAAAAATATCGCTACCCTCAACATCGAATCATAAAACATCTAAGAAAAACGCATGCTCCTCGTCACTAGATGGCCAACAAGAAAAATCGACAAATTCAAAGTGTCCAATAGATAAATTCATAAATAATGAAGCACCCTATCCAACACAAGATGGCGCGAAGGCAAACTCTTCCACATCAGTACTCTCGCTAGATGGCGCTGAATTAAAAAATAATACAGATAATAAAAGCATTATTAATTTACCTCTGAATGAGTCGACAAATGAGAACAAAATACTAATCCTAGGTGGACAGCAATGTATCGGTTTATCAACCGCATTGATACAAAGCAGGGAAAAGACAAAGTACCTAAAATATGCGATAAGTTCGTTTACAAAACCGTATGCCTCAACCCCTGAAATAACGAAAAATGTTTCCAATTTTCCAGATTCTCCCAATAATGTCCTAATTTTATGTATTGGCGAGCATGACAAAAATCCCTTCGAAATAATGTCAGAACTCATAGTTATCCTAAGAAATGTTAAAAATGCAAAAGTAATCTTGTTAAGTGTAATTAATAATCTGTACCTAAGCGAAAAAAAGCTAAATGAGATGTTATTTTATGTATGTAATAATTTTAAAAACTGTGACTTTGTAAATCTAAAACCCTTTTATAGGACAACTAAAATGTACTATTTTGAACTTTGTAAAATTCTCAACTATAAAATTGACATGTATTACTATACAAAAACATTTTTAACTTTCAAAAAAAGCCATTATAAAAGACAAAAAACGTTTTCTGTAAAAAAAGAGTTGCCTCCTGAAAAAGGTACCATACCATACTACTTTCCTATTGTTTCAAAAACAAAATGTTCAAAGCCGTCGGAGTTACACGTTAGTTCGATTCCAGACACGTCAGTAACATTTTTTCGAAAGCTAAACAACAAGAGTCTAACGTAGCTAGTCTATTACATCAAAATATTGCGGGCCTACTTAACAAAACGCAACTTATTGAAGTTACAATTAACGAGCTTTCGGAATTTGGTAATAAAATTAACTTTATCTGTTTTTCGGAAACTTTTATAAAAGCAGGACACGAAACATGCATACAATTAAAAAACTTTAAACTTGCAAGTTCCTTCTCTAGACGCAATGAAAAGCGAGGAGGAGTATGTATCTTAACTGACAAAACTATACAATCAATTAATATACCGTACTGTAATGAAATTTCGGTGGAAAAAGTATTTGAATGTTGCGGAGTCGAAATACCAAATATGAAAATGATTATTATTTGTATCTATAGGACACCAGATTCTAATAGTACCAACTTTCTAAACATTTTTGAAATTCTTTTACATAAAATGACTTTTAAATCAAATAAAAAAATCATAATTGCTGGCGACATGAACATTGATATTTTAAAAAATACTCCCATTTCCAATAGTTTTAAAGAAATCTTAATGGCCTACAACCTTTATTTGCACATTAACCAACCCACGCGGCGAAACTCCTGCTTGGATGTTATCATAAGTAACATTAGAGAGTCAATTGGCAAAGTTCATTTTCTTGATCTGTCAGACCATGAAACTGGCCAAACGTTACAATTTCCCATAGCCACAGTGAAGAAAAAAAATCACATCTTTATAAAAAAACGTTGTTACAGTAAAGAAAATACGAAGAAATTTGTAAATGCTCTAAACAGCTTATCCTGGACCGAAGTTCTACAACAAACCTCAAGTAATGAAGCTTTCAATGAATTTCATGACATAATTAAATTATTTTTTGATCTATGCTTTCCTATAAACAAAATAAAAGTAAAGAACAGTGTAGCATCACCCAAATGGATTTCAAAAGGTATAAAAATCTCAAGTCGGAATAAACGTAAGCTTCGTCATACATACTACAAAAATAAATCTGAAAATAACAGAAATAATTATAAAAAATACGAAAGAGTTTTAAGAAAGTGTATTGTATCTTCTCAAAAATGTATTAACCGCAATTATATAAATAAATCAAAAAATAAATCAAAAGCGACATGGAATATAATATCAAATAAAATTAATAATAATAACATGTCTGAAAATATCGAATATATATCACAAAACGATATTGTAATAAATGAACCTGCTAAAATTGCAGAAGCATTCAATACGTTTTTCAATAGACATAACTCCGCTAATGGTTCTGGTTCTGCTAAGTATAGTATTGTGTCTAACGAATCGTCTATTTTCTTATCTCCGTGCATAGAATCCGATGTCTATAAAGCTGTACAATCCTTGAATAATACTGCAGCAGTAGGATATGACAATATACCAACATGTACTATTAAAATGTGTATAAAAGTAATATGTCCTGTATTAGTCCATCTGCTTAATCTATCTCTTACACAAGGTATATTCCCTGATAGACTCAAATATTCAATCATTAGACCTATACATAAAAAAGGCAAACGACAGGAATTAGTCAATTATAGACCAATTACCCTTATACCAATAATAGCAAAGATTTATGAAAAAATTATGTATAGCAGGTTAAATCGATTTATAAGTAAATTTAATATCATTAAACAAGAGCAGAATGGATTTCAACAAGGTAAATCGACCACACTCGCAACTCACACATTGACTAAAAATATAATTGACAACATTGATAGGCGTAATGAGGTATCTGTAGTCTTCTTTGATATGAGCTGTGCATTTGACTGTGTAGACCATGAATCTCTACTCAGAAAATGTTTTCTGTACGGAATAAGAGGTCCAGCGCACAAGTGGCTGACCTCATACTTGACTAACCGTATGCAATGTGTAGAGATATCGTATATAGACAACAATTCGTTAAAAAAGTCGGTAAGATCACAATACGTACATAATAAATACGGAGTGCCACAAGGCAGTATCCTCGGGCCTCTCCTGTTCTTATTGTACATAAATGATCTTCCTAACGTTACAGAACATAAATGTACTCTGTTCGCGGATGATGTATCCATCACCATACCTCGTAACAAATTGACTACCTACAAAGAAGACATCTATTTGACTATCAAAAATGTAACAGAATGGCTAAAATATAATAATTTAACTCCTAACATTACAAAGACAAAACTAATGCAATTCTGTAATTATCATAACATTAGACATAACCTTGACATAATTTATAATGGACAACGTATTGACGAAGTTACTGAAACGGTATTTTTAGGTATCACATTAGACAACCACTTAAATTGGAAAGCTCACACGGATTCTGTTTGTACCCGTGTAAATAAGTTTGTATTTGCCCTCAGAAGAATTAAACAGATTATTGATGAGAGAGCGGCAATCATTGCATATCATGGTTATGTTTCATCGTTGCTTCGGTATGGTCTTATTTTATGGGGCAACTCTACAAACGTAAACAAAGTCTTTATAGCTCAGAAAAGGTGTGTCAGAGCAATATGTGGAGTAGGGCCCTTAGAAAGTTGTCGAGACTTATTTAAGCGACTCGGACTTTTAACACTTACTTCTTTATACATCTTGGAGGTTGGAATATTTGTAAAACAGCATCCCTATATGTACATTAAAAGTTGTCAAAATAGTCAGTACCCAACCAGGGATCCTCACAGATTGCAACTTCCAATTTGTCGCACTGCTTTATGTAGCAAAAACAGCCATGTTATGAGTGCGAAGATATATAACGGAATCCCAATGGCATTTAAGGAATTGCCCATGCAATTGTTTAAACTTAAATTAAAAAAGTGGCTGCAATCTCATTGCTTTTATAATATAAATGAGTTCTTTGCTTTTAAACACTAAAGATAGATGATAATAATAACTGTAATGTAAAATGTTAAAATTAATCTAAAAATATATTGTATTTTAGTGAGTTAAATACACATAAATATTTGCATGCCGGTTTGCTGGCGAGTTGTGCGGACTTTATTGTAATATATTATTGTAAAACCTTGTATTAACCGCAATTCCTGCAAATAAATTATTTCATTTCATTTCATTTCATTTCATTTCATTTCATTTCATTGGGATGTACAATCTGATTAGAAAATAATGAGGACAACATATACAGCTTTGATTTTAATTCAACAGATACAATTAATACAATCTTTCTGAAATATTGTTTCCTTCTGGGATTTCAATGTAGATTTACATCCGTAAACCGAACAGTTTGTGCGCGCCATAATAGAATATGTAAGTACCTATGTATAATAAAATTATTACACAAAAAATACGACTGCGTCATCCTTTCGCGCTAGGTAAAGCAAACTAAGCGTGTTTGCTTTACGCGGCCCGCGTCGCCCGACCCCCGCCAGTTCCCCTCCGTTTCTCTGCACAAGTACATTCGTCGCACTACTGTAGGAAATAATGGTAATACTGTGATAATACTGTGATAATCTCAGGTGATAATACTATAAAGAATGTGTTTATAGGGGTAGATAACTGTAAACTGTTGTACATGGTATATTTAGCTAAAAAAGTAGATAACGTCGTAATTTATTTTGTACAGGTAATAAAACGAAAGCGTATTAATTATTTAATAAATATGATTGCTTTATAAATCTTTTAATATGAAGACGAAACATTGCAATCGACTACAATAAGATGACGATTGCAATGTAAGCATTAAATAAAAAATGCATTATTCGTATTTTAATAACCGTTGTATTATGCATAAATAACTGCAATGTGCTACACTCGACCTTAGAATATAACATTATAATTCTATTAATTTGCTACAATAATAATTTTTTTTCACTCTCAATGATAGTACATATATACTTACAATATACGCAATAGATGTCGCTGTCAGCATTTTGTCAGCTTGTAGATCGCGCTATTGTTATTTTTTCCCGAGCTAGTAAATAACCCCTACCACGAAATTTCGGTATCGCTTCTCGGCCTTTTGGCTAAGATCAAAGTGTAGTATCTGTTCTTTTCAGCTTAATATCTGAAAGTTCCCGCACAGCGGGACCAGTATATTAAACTGATTTTTGTGAAACGACGGGATGTTCGGGGCTCGCTCCACTCCCGTCACGGGTCGGCTCGGCATTGCAGTGCCGCCGGGATCGGCCGATATAAAGAAACCAAGAAAATTACTCAATTGAACTAATTCAATATTTTATTTTATTTTTTTATTTTATTTTATTAAGGCTCATTAGCAGCAGTACATCGATTGTTTTACATAAAAAGTACACAAAAAATATAGGACATGATGTACAAATATTGAATAATAATTATAATTATTATATTAGATATAACGAAAAATCAGTGTATATATTTCTGTAAGATAAGGACATGACATTTAATACAATATATTACGATTATAATACATTTAAAATTTAAAATAAGATTTATAAGCGTGTTTTCTAGATTTTAAACTAAATAATTACCATCTTGATTTTGATAAATCTCCATAACAATTTACAGAAAGATGTTCAGATAAAACAATAATCTTCGTTCTTCTTAAAGGTCACATGTCTGAAGTCTTTGACACGTAGGGTTTTATGTTATGATATTATCTGTATTTCCTTCCTGTTCACTAGTTTTTGTTAAATAAATAATTTTTATTTTAATCCAAATTAAATTCTCAGTACGTGAGCAATCTGAATACAAAGTGATTAGAAAAAATATTCATATTATAATTATGTCGAAAAAAATACGTCACACAGAATTGAGTGTGCATGTGTGTGTGTGTGTGTATTTTTTTTTGTGTAAATAATTATTAAAAATATACCGATTTGTCTTTTCTTGATATACATATTATCATAGTTTAGTATTGCCCATGATTCCTGTGGAAATGAACGATGAATGTGCTCATTCATTTCGTTCATTCATCATTATTATATTTTCTATACAATTTTCACTATATAATATGTACTAATATTTTAATTATTTCCCAGTGTACCCCCTTCAGAACTACTAGTACGTCTTGGTGAACACGATCTAGCGAATGAGGAGGAACCGTACGGCTTCGCGGAGAGACGGGTGCAGATCATAGCTAGCCACCCGCATTTTGACCCGGCTACTTTTGAATATGACCTTGCTTTGTTGAGGTTAGTGTTTAGAGGAGAAAGATTTTATATTACAATAATACGCTATATTAATCTTATTAATATAATAAGGTTTAGTCAAGTTGACCAAAAAATTTTCAATATGAAAATGGTATTTTATTTTTCGTATTTTTTTGGGCAGATAAACTAAAAAAATAGGTGACATAGGCTTATACCTACCTACGAAATTTTTGCAAAAAAGACCCGGAAAATTGATAATATTTCTAAAATATAATTATATTTTTGTACACAACTTGTCGATTTTTCAATTTTAATAAAAAAATAATGCTTTATAGATGAATCAACACAAGTTGTCGGGGAGAGTTCGCCTTTAGCGATGTTTATGTATTATTAATGGAAGCTATCCTTTACAATAAAGTATTTCGCATTCCATTCATTACTAATTAATATTATTCCAGATTCTACGAGCCAGTGACATTCCAACCGAACATTATCCCCGTGTGTGTGCCCGACAATGACGACGATTACGTCGGCAAAACTGCCTACGTGACTGGCTGGGGGCGGCTGTATGACGGTTAGTAGTGAACGAATGAACGATAACTTTGTACTGACTTATGGCCGTTCCCAATATCGTATCTATCTTCGGTTTGACCCTAATAAAGATAGAAAATGCTATCTATCTTTTGTTTTGGCGTTTCAATAAGCTTACTAGCTGTCGCGATGGATAGAACCGTACTAGCTATCGGAGGTAGCTGTCTATCTAGTATAACCGTAGTTTGAATATTAGGAACGACCATTATATTATTTACTTGACTGACCGATTGGCTTGGTTGGTAGTGACCCTGCCTTCCAAGCCTGTGGTCGTGGGATCGACTCCCACTCAGAGCAAATATTTATTGTGTGATAAACATAGATGTTTGCTCTGTCTCTGGGTGTTAATTATCTATATACGTATTTATATAAAATTAAATATGTATGTTTATCAGCCATCTGGTTTCCATAACACAAGCGAAAGTTTAGTATGGGATCAGATCGTGTCGTGTGTGAAAATTGTCCCGAAATATATTTATGCGTTTTGGCGTGAATGGATGCGGGTTCGAGTCCCGCCTCGTGATAGAATTTTTTTTCTATTTATAATTTGTATATTTGTTATTTATTTAATTCCAGAGGGCCCACTCCCAAGTGTACTCCAAGAGGTAGAAGTACCCGTGATAAACAATACAGCGTGTGAAGCGATGTACCAAGCCGCGGGATACAATGAACATATACCGAATATATTCATTTGTGCTGGGTGGAAGAAAGGAGGCGCTGATAGCTGTGAAGGTGAGTTTTGGAAGAAAAAAAAAATGTTTTTACTTAACAAAATAAAAAAAAAGACGGGTTGCACTCCGGGAGTGCCGACAGAAGTGAAAACTTGATTATTAACGTTCAGCATGTTTGATATTTTGGAATGGTATCCGTCTTACGCTTTTTCGATCAGGTCACGAGTCCTGACGCGAGTTTAAGATTTTATACCCATTACAGAAAAAGTGCTCAACACCGCTAAAGAAGTTTTAACTTCAAAAATCATCATCACCTGTTTTTAACGATTTTAGACCATTGAATTCACTTGTGTATTCTTTCTAATTTTTTTTGTATAAGTATTTGATATTGCGTATTATTATTGTACTCATTCATATACTGATTAATGACAGTATGTACTCGAGAGTGGTTATTCAAAACGTTTTCCCTCCTTTTATTACGGTCATTCAGTCACTACTTATTTACATTATGTTACATGAATTAATGAGTGAAAGTAATCGATATTTTTAATCATTGTATTCGTTTAATTGTGTACTAATCATCAACAAATAAAATTACCTAATTAAATCAGCCATTAATTTGCATAATATTACGTATACAATCATTATAATAATTAATTCCTTCATTCATTCATTCACAGGTGATAGCGGCGGGCCAATGGTGATACAACGCGACCGCGACGACCGTTTTGTACTCGGCGGGGTTATATCATGGGGTATTGGGTGTGCGGAACCCAACCAGCCGGGTGTTTATACGAGAATATCCGAGTTTAGAGACTGGATCAATCAAATATTGCAGTTTTAGTGAAAAAAAATAGAAAAAACTAAACAAAATCCCAAAAAATTGTGATTTTAAGGAAAAAACTACGATTTTTGCGAAGATAAATGTTTTGAACGTGAAAATAATCACATAAATTGTGATTTTATCAGTCAAAAATACCAATTTTGTAAAGGTGAATTATTAAAATTTGAAAAAATCTCAAAGTGTGATTTTAACGCTCACGACTTTTGTTAAGATATTGGTTAAAACGTGAAAAAATCGCATAAATCGTGACTTTATAACGATTTTTGTGAAAAAACTTTCATTGATACGTTTTTACACATTACAGTGTATACGAACACCGAAGTGGGAAAAAGATAGAGCCATATAGTTCGTCTAGCGCCATCACTTTCTCACACTGGATTTATAACTGCTTTAAGACGTCAACTTTTGCTTCATATAAACGAATAAAAGCAGAATAATATATTTATTTATTACGGTATTCCCGCTAATTAAAAATAATAACTGAACTGGATAGAACAGCGGTAGATTACCAGTATTTTGGTGTATATCGACGGAAAATACTCCAAAAAAATAATATTTGTAAAAAATATTATTTTGATATAAAAAACTTGAGAATTTTATAAAAACGATCTCCGTTTCTATTATTTAATTCTAAAAGTAACGAAAAAATCAATGAGATGACAACGAAAATGTTTCCTAAAAATTATATATATAACTTATAAAGTTAAGTTATTGGAAAAAAATGAATTTTGTCAACAAATGTATAGTAATTAAATTAATTTTTTGTTGGCTAAAAACATTTAAACAATTTTATTAATAATAAAAACTATTATTTTTGTAAACACAACGATAATGATTTTTGAAAATATGCCTTTTACAAATATAATTAAAATTTTGTACAGGCATTTTTTTCTAAGCATCAAATCGACAATGTAATTTATTTTAATAGGTTAATAATATAAACATACAAATAATCGCCAAAAGGTATTTGTATTTTTTGTATAAAAATTCTAATTTCTTGTGTTCCAATTTATTATATTTAAGATAATTAAGTAAAATAATATTAAAATTTGAGCCAATACGTATGATATTATCCGTCCATTGTAGTCTTAGAACTTTGTAAATAATTGATATTTTCGTAAATAATGCATTTATTATTTTTCTATTTATGACTAGCCATAATTTTAGGTAAATGAATTTTATTTTTACAACGAATTTAATTATTTATAAATAAATATACTACTACAAATATCACGTTGTTTTACTTTACCTTCTCAGCTTCTCTTCAAATCATCCCTACGTAATAATAAATCACAATACAGTTTTCATAAAGTATTGTAACTAAAAATACCTAATCCATAATATTAAATACTACACAAAAACATGTACTAAACCTAATAAGCTAATATTATATGTATTAAGATAGGTTAGATGGTATTAAGTAACCTGAAGATATTTTTTTTTCATGTTTTAGAAAAGATCCATCTACTAAATAAAACAGACAGATTGTATTTTAAAATGTAGAAGACGCTTTTACGGCAATCGAACGCCATCTAGTGTTATGATTAGTGTTTCATGAAACTTGAATCGCGATGTACATATTTGTTGCGTCACTCAGTATATATACTGCATTTTAAGCTTAGTAAGTGTACTCGCTTCGGCAGTACATATACTAAAATTGGAACGATACAGAGAAGATTAGCATGGCCCCTGCGCAAGGATGACACGCAAAATCGTGAAGCGTTCCACATTTTTTTGATACTTTTATTTTTAATTTTCATGTTTTCATTCTATAGTCTATACATACGCAATACGCGAGCTCCTATTCAGTATAATTCTGTAGCTATACAAAACAGTGTGCAAATTTTCGATGGGTCCGAAATACTGGCAAATTTTTGAAGTGAAAACTTCTTTAGCGGCGTTGGGTATAAAATCTTAAACTCGCGTCAGGACACGTGGCCTGATCGAAAAAGTGTAAGACGGATGTTATTTTTTTTTAGCCCTTATATTCCATGCGTAAGACGGATACCATTCCAAAATATCAAACATGCTGAACGTTAATAATCAAGTTTTCACTTCTGCCGGCACTCCTGGAGTTTAAAGAGAAACGCATGAGAAACGTTACCTAATTATAAAAACTGTGTGGTTTTATGAAACCACGGTAAAAGTGAAACTGTTCGAACGGTTCCGAACACTGCTTTATACCTACTCGGCAGCCGACCGTCACGCGACATGCGTAACACAGACCAAAAAGTTTGAGACGATGTAATAAAAGTTTCACGTGGTTTCACTTTAAAATTTTTCAAGAATTCACTTGCTTCGTCCGGGAATGGAACTAAAAATTAAAATTTGTTATTTCGTTCATAACATTTAATATTTTCTACACCATTATATACGGTCTATATTACACCGTGACCGATTTCAATAAATTATTCACCAACAATAATCTACATTTATTTTAGCCGCTATAGTATTATTGCACGCGGTTGAACGCGATGCACGTATGACGTAGGGAAAGTGGTAGTGCTCTACTTTTGCTTTACGAAAAGTTCACGAATAATTATTATTATTTTGATACGTTTTTCATTGAAACAATATTGTCAAAAAAATGTGGAACGCTTCACGATTTTGCGTGTCATCCTTGCGCAGGGGCCATGCTAATCTTCTCTGTATCGTTCCAATTTTAGTATATGTACTGCCGAAGCGAGTACATTTGCTGTACTTAAAATATTGTATATAAACTCAGTGACACAAAAAATATCTACATCGCGATTCAGGATCAGCTAAAATGTCAATAAAGGACTTTATTCGCAGAAACCATAACCAATCGTGAACCATAGATTAAAATTTAAATCTTGAACTTTCCAGACTTTTTCTCACAGTTTTTCGTTTGTATTCGTAGTACTTAATTAGATTTGAATTCTATGATTACACTTTCATGCGAAAACCACCAATGCGAATTTTGATGATACTTAACATTGATAAAGCACATTCACCAGAATAATGCACGAGCATATTATAGAGTATAGACGGAGATACTCGCTTTTGACAGCCGGTAAAACAAAGAACAGTTGGTAATTATTCAAATATTTCGTATTTCTCAATTATTTAGTCAATTCTCAACCTTCAAATTCATATAAATAAAACACGTATAAAAAAGCACTTATACAATCTTTAATAACTGTAAATTTTCACTCAAAACCAACCAGTAGTTTTTTATAGTGTTTAAGGATTTAGTATTATAAGTATTGTATAAAACGGGTGGAAAGCTAGTTTAAAATAAAACAAACGTTTCAAAAAAGCACTTTATTATCAATCTACTTCATTTTTATCATGTGTGCGAGCGACCAGTCATGCTTGAGCTCCACCGGCTCATGTATTGTCACTCCAGCGGAGGTCACCACTCCAAGTTGATAGCGAGGGAACGAACGAGCATCTCGGTAGAATAGAACCTCCATACATTTGCGGACGAGGGCTCTGAAATTTGTTTTAAATAATTTTTATATACTGTCAATCACTACATAGTATAAAACAGCCAAATGTATGTAAAACGTGCAACATAAATACAATTGTAACTGTGTAAAACATATGGTTTTTAAATAAATAAATAAAAAAATAGTATAAAACAAAGTCACTTTCTCTGTCCCTATATCCCTTTGTTTTAAATCTTTAAAATAGCGCAACGAATTTTGATGCGGTTTTTTAATAGAGTGATTCAAGAGGAAAGTTTTATTATATAATTTATTAGATTTTAGACAAAGCGGGCGTATTAGTTTTTTAACCGCATTGCTTCGCTCCTGTTGGTTTTAGCACTATGATATACAATGTAATATAGCCGGCCTAGAGCCTTCCTCAATAAATGGGCTATCTAACACCGAATTTTTCAAATCGGACCAGTATTTCCCGAGATTAGCGCGTTCAAACAAACAAACTCTTCAGCTTCATATATTAGTATAGATTATACTCCACTATTACAACTTATGTACTCACACAGCAGCGTCTTCATCCAAAACTCCCTTTTCCGTAGCGTCTCTTATGAGTGGTGTTGCCATGTACGCTCCTAAACCGGTAGCGATGGCTGCATCTTCATATGCTGTTCCCAATTTGTCTACAGCACCGAGGAATGGTTCACCATCCTGGAATATTATGATGAAAAGGTGGATAAGGGTTGACGGAAAGTTGGTTTAAATATAAATAATTTGTTTGTAATTTTAAATGTTTGTTTCTCATTTGAAATGTTCCTAACTTGGCTAATACAAGGTGTCTATATCCATACTAATATTATAAATGCGAAAGTAACTCTGTCTGTCTGTCTGTTACTCAATCACGCCTAAACTACTGAACCAGTTTGCATGAAATTTGGTATAGAGATATTTTGATACCCGAGAAAGGACATAGGATAGGTTTTATCCCGGAAATCCTACGGGAACGGGATTTTCTTTAAAAACGCGGGCGAAGCCGCGGGCGGAAAGCTAGTTGGATATACAGGGTGTCCCAAAAAGTATGGATGAACTGAAGCCAGGAGGTAGAGGATCTAGAGGGCTATCCGAATCACCCCCATGTATGTTATGCGATTTTTCGTAGTTTCGGAGTTATGACTCTTTTTTCAATTTTTCACTTATTGCCGAGTACGATGAGATTTTGACTCATGGTGACGTCAATTATTGCGGTAGATGCTTGATTTTTTTTGTGTGCTAAGCTGAAAGATAGGCCAATTCAGTATGGTTACATTTACCGTCGTAAGATCTTTGAATGGAATAAAAAAAAGAATTAAATGCCAAGAAATATAAAATCACCCAGTAAGTTCACAACTTCAAGGGCCCGTAAAAAAATAAAATCACATAAAAAAAGTTTTCCGTTTGACTTTTAAAAACTTGCTCTATCTATCAGATAGCTACCCTGAAAATTTCATTTTATTATTCAGAAGGCTTCAATCGAAAAATTTGAATCTAAATGTGGTAAGTGCAAAAATTGAATTAACATGATGATCATTAAAACCAATTAATAGGTGTTTAATTACCAGAAAATTTTAAAATAACCCCGCTGTTGCTCAATGCAAGTGCGACATCACCGTAAAAAGTTGTCTTTAAATGTCTGAATGCCCTTTTATCATTTTTAATGGTTTCTTTTGCTACTATGAATTTCGGGGTTATTTCGTCCAAATTGTGGCTTTCTCTCGTTTTTGTAGTATTCCCACGGAAAAAAATCAATGGGATTTTTGTCTGGGGACCGTGTAGGCCAGGTTAAAGGGCAAAGATACCCTGTAAGATGGATTGGTCGTTGCAGCCTGCGCATGCGCCGGTGACGCCTGCCTTAAAGCCTGGCCTCCACGGTCCCTCGACCTAAACCCCATTCATTTATTTCAATGGGGATACTACAAAGACCTCGGCTACTTGAGAGAATGCCACAATTTGGACGAAATAACCCGGAAATTCATAATAGCAGAAGAAACCATTAAAATGATAAATTGGCATTCAGACATTTAAAAGACAACTTTTTATGGTGGTGTGGCACTTGAATCGACTAACAGCGGGGTTATTTTAAAAATTTCTGGTAATTGAACACCTTTTTATTGGTTTTAATTTGTTTTTATTAATCATCATGTTAATTAAATTTTTGCACTTATCACATTTAGATTTCAATTTTTCGATTGAAGCCTTCTGAATAATAAAATAAAATTTTTAGCGTAGCTACCTGATGGATAGAGCAAGTTTTTAAATGCCAAACGGAAAACTTTTTTTATGTAATTTTATTTTTTTACGGGCCCTTGAAGTTGTGAACTTACTGGGTGATTTTATCTTTCTTGGCATTTAATTATTTTTTTTATTCCATTCAAAGATCTTACGACAGTAAATGTTACCATACTGAATTGGCCTATCTTTCAGCTTAGCACACAAAAAAAAATCAAGCATCTACCGCTATAACTGACGTCACCATGAGTCAAAATCTCATCGTACTCGGCGATAAGTGAAAAATTGAAAAAAGAGTCATAACTCCGAAACTACGAAAAATCGCATAACATACATAGGGGTGATTCGGATAGCCCTCTAGGTCCTCTACCTCCTGGCTTCAGTTCATCCATACTTTTTGGGACACCCTGTATAATAGTAAATGTCATCAGTTATAATTCCATACTTTTGAAATGATTTCATTTATTTATTGAAACTTACAACATTTTTTAAGAGTTTCCGTATTCCTGTTTACTTGGTAGGTAAACAAGGGAACTACAGAATTATTTTTCATACAGATTGAGTATTAATTATTTATAACTATTACTATTACCTAGGGAAATATTTTTAACCAACTTGCAAAAAAGGATATTTTTGTTGAGTTTATCAACTCTTCAAGATTTTCGCATATAACCTAAATATAAGTCGTGAATAATGTATGTACCTGAATACCAGCAACAACATAGTTATTCCACAAGGGGTCCATCTTGCTTCTCTTATTGTACAGCACTCTTGTGAGCCAGCAGTGGAGCGAACGAGGTTTCAAGTGTAGACCATCACCGATACACTGTTCATCAATACTGTGAAGAAATGTTTCAGTTTTCAATTAAGAGGCTAGGCAAGACATTAAATGAAGATTGAGTTATTTGGCTACAACTTATGTTGAAGAGAATAATATATTGGCAAATATGTTGCTAGGTTATGATTAATTGTAAACATAATGGATGCAAGATAATTTAATTAAGTTATTTAAAATAGGTGAGTCTATTTCAGTCTTTAAAGAAGTTTTTGTTTTCCTTCTACCATTGCCATGTATTGTTAAATATATTAATCTAAGGGACATAATTACGAACAGGTATTAAGGCTATTTAAGAGTTAATTAAATAAAATTATTTCAAAATACCAAATGTTACATTGAACTTACACAGGTAACATAGAAATTATAATTATCAAATCATAACTATAACATTCAGACTAGTAAAACCTTTGCAATTTGCTAAAAACTTACATTTTCTGATCAATAATATCCTTCAAGTACTGGAAGTCAGCGTAATCACCGCCGGAGCCCAGCATGATCAGATCGTTCACTTTCATCACTCGGGGACAATCTCGGAACCTAGCCAGGGAGCCGTAAGAGCCGAGTGTGTCTGCGGCTATCACACAGCCCTTGTCAAACTTGATCGCTACCACTGATGTAGTGGTTGTGATGGGGCTGGCTGAACTGTAATTTGGTGATGTTTTGAAGTTACAGTTTTTAGGTTAGGTGTGTTGTTTTCTTGTATTGTTATTAATTAGTGGAGGATGAAATATAATAATGTAGCATAGTACTAAAGGGGTTAATAAAGCACAAAATATTAAAATATAGGTAATACCAGACCAGTCAAATGCTATTATTTACTTATGTTTAAAATATAACTTCTGTTTATTTGTTTGTTTACAAAAGGAGAGACCATACTTCTGTAATATGATGTGAATGTTTATAGAAAATGATGATTATATAGATAGGAATGTTTCAGGTTAGTAGGAGTGTGTTAAAAACTTAGTGTTCGGTTAATATTCAAGAAGATTTGGAATTATTAGAATCCTTTGTAATAGTTACAAAGCCTTCAACCTTCTTGCTTCATTATAATCCAATGATCTCCATTTACATAAGTCACAACTTATTTAAAATACTAGAATCAAACTAAAGATAATTATAGATAATTTTATAAAATACTTACTGAGCTCTGAAATCTTGTAAAGGACGTGTAGCTAAATTTGATGAATTTGCCGGAAAGTTATAAAAAGATCCTGGTGACGGGCCGTTATGCCACAAAGGTGCAGGGGACATCATATCTCCCATGAATGCCATTTTCTTTCTTTTAATTTACTTCTATACTAAATATTCTATAGAATTCAAAACACCAACAATATTTTTCGGGTGCAAGCAGAATGACAAGCGAATAACCAAAATGACAAACACTTTTTCAAAACGTTTCGTTTCGCGTTTACTTTTAGTTGAACATAATATTATTTTGTCTTTTGTTTTTTAATCAAAGTTTCATGTTTAATCGTAGACGGAAAAAAACACTTTATTAATTGGGTATTAAAACCCCATATGCACAGCCCATATGTGTATTAAATAGTCAACTATACAATAAAATATTAACACACCATTCTAGTAATCTTAACATCTGAATATGGATTTTGCGAAAAACGAAACGTTCTAGTTACGTTCAAAAATCTATATAAACTTTTTATCTTGATTGATGTTAAAGAAAAAATTAAATACAAATTATTAAATTAATCATTTCAATTTTGTTTTAATTTGTAATTTGTGTTGTGTAAATATTGTATTTACAAAATTAGTCCGTCATTGTCAATAGCTGACAGTTAGGTTTCTGAACGAAAATAAAAGCAATCCAAAGACGAAACTTCAACTTGACGTTCTTTTAGATTCCTCTTTTTAAATTGACACAACAAAATGTCTAAGAGAGGTTCGTGAATTCTTAAAAAATCCGATTAAATCTTAGTGAAATTATCAAATAATGCGCAATCAACACTCAAAAATGATTGTTAATACTGTATTAAATGTGATTGCATGTTTATTTCACGTTCCGGTCGATTTTTGTATTTCATGTGATATGTTTTTGTGCGAGGTGTAAATGGTGTATTTTTCTTTTTAAGGACGTGGAGGTTCCGCGGGAGCAAAGTTCCGCATCTCACTGGGTCTCCCAGTGGGAGCAGTAATTAACTGCGCCGACAACACAGGTATTTTCAATATTTTGTTTTCTTTATAACCTAAAATTGTCATGTATGCACTCGGGTCTGGACAAACTAATGATGATCACAATCGAAAACACTAAAGGTAGTGTTTTGATTAATGATGATATTTTCCTTGGCTGTGTCTGAAGTTTTCTAGTCCTAATTTTCATTGACTCATTGAATCATTTTGATTTTCAAAACTCATGGAAACACTGACTCGTGATGGAAATGTGACTAATGTGATATGATTTTTCATTACTTGTAGGTT
The DNA here is from genome assembly GCF_061535455.1 of Colias philodice. NCBI lineage: Eukaryota > Metazoa > Arthropoda > Insecta > Lepidoptera > Pieridae > Colias > Colias philodice. Next base: position 4,267,881 of record NC_143113.1, on the reverse strand, counting down.
ATAATTTATAAATGTCTGTGGAATAAGCTTACCATCGATTGATAAAGCAATATGAAGAGCCTACTGGACAAATTTTTGGTCAATTTCAAACAATGAAAGTTCTTAAAACAACAAACAAACATACTACTACTAATGTTTAGTGCAACTTTTTCAATAATATTCAATAACTAACATATACACCTCTTAGCAGTAAATTTTATTCCTATTAATTATATAAATAAACTAGCTTACCGCCCGCGGCTTCGCCCACTTTGTCTAAAACCTAATAAATTATATACTTAAACCTTCCTCTTGAATCGCTCTATCTATTAAAAAAAACCGCATCAAAATCTGTTGCGTAGTTTTAAAGATTTAAGCATACAAAGGGAAATAGGGACAGAGAAAGTGACTTTGTTTTATACTATGTAGTGATGTAAAAACTTAGTATTTATTACAAAATTATTTAAAACTTTCAGGAGCCAAGAACCTGTATGTGATTGCCGTGCAAGGTATCAAGGGTCGTCTCAACAGATTGCCAGCCGCTGGATCTGGGGACATGATTGTTGCTACCGTTAAGAAGGGTAAACCGGAACTCAGGAAAAAGGTGATTATTTCTCTTTACTACACAAATCAATTAAGAATAGGAACGTCATTGATTGTTGGGTGATTATTTCGTGTAAAATGTCATTTGTAAAATAGGATTGAAAATTATTGATTTTTGATATTTTCATTTTGCCTACATCAAATTTAAGTATTACCCTGAATTTTCAGATATCAATGGCACAGAATCAATCCTATTCATAGCTGTATTACTTACAAATCTTGTAATTTTATGCATGTTTTTGTCTCAATATTTATCAATTTTAATGAAAAAATTAGTTTTGGTTCGAAATCTCAGTTATATGTTAAAATCGCAATGATGATACACCAATGGTTTCGCTAAATTTCAAACAGAGCTGTTATAAACAGTATGTTGATATCACCTTGGCTGACTGAGCGATTTTATCAAAGGCTTGATGATTTGTGATGGGAAAGTATTGTATACTAGCTTTCCGCCCGCGGCTTCGCCCGCATTTTCAAAGATAAACCCGCATAGTTCCCGTTCCCGTGGGATTTCCGGGATAAAACCTATCCTATGTGTTAATCCAAGTTACCCTCTATATGTGTGCTAAAATTCATTGTAATCGGTTCAGTAGTTTTTGCGTGAAAGAGTAACAAACATCCATAAATGTAACTATGTGTGTATATTTTAACTAACTGGGTTCAACTTGATTATAGTTATCATTTACTATATTCTACTATTAAATAACTTAATATGATAGTAGAAATTGTGTTTCATATCTATTCTTGTAGAGATGGAAATGTAGTATTATTTATATATTTTTACACTCTCTTGAAATAGCCTAGCATAGTTATATTCTGAATTATAAAATTCCTTACAGATAATTCTTCAAGGAAAGTAAAATAAAACACTAATTAATACAATTCAAATATATTTCCCAAAAGTAATAAAACCAAACACTTTTTCGCCTTTAACTTGTATAATGCATAGTTATATTCTGAATTATAAAATTCCTTACAGATAATTCTTGTAACAAAACTGAACACTTTTTTACCTTTTACTCGTATAATATTCCAAATTGAAAACATTCCAGGTAATGCCAGCAGTAGTGATCAGGCAGCGGAAGCCGTTCCGCAGGAGGGACGGGGTGTTCATATACTTTGAGGACAACGCGGGGGTGATAGTGAACAACAAGGGCGAGATGAAGGGTTCGGCCATCACTGGCCCAGTGGCCAAGGAGTGTGCAGACTTGTGGCCTCGTATCGCGTCCAACGCTAGCTCTATTGCTTGAATATACGTTAAGATCTATAAGCTGTTTTATTTTCTGCCTTTATTGTATACAAAAATGTGTTCTTACTAAAATATATTTACAGATAGACAATTTACTTGCCTTCACTAAGATTCACGTGTTGTAGAGATCGAAATAGTCGTAAATATAATATTAAATTGTCTATGGTCAGTAACAATAGTAACAAAAGTTATTATCGACCATAGACTATCTATGGTCGATAATAACTTTTGAGCTGGTAATGGTTCATAAACTATACAATGCTGAATGCGGGTGATAGTGAACAACAAGGGCGAGATGAAGGGTTCGGCCATCACTGGCCCAGTGGCCAAGGAATGTGCAGACTTGTGGCCTCGTATCGCGTCTAACGCTCTATCGCTTGAATATAAGTTAAGATCTATAAGCTGTTTTATTTTCTACCTTTATTGTACTTATACAAAATCATAAAAATAAATAAATAATTAAAAAGTTACTAAAACATACTTAAAATTAGACAATTTAGTCATCCCACACTGATTCACTGTGTTGTAGAGATGGGGATATAGTTATTACATTTATTATTCGTAAGCAGAAACATGCAAGTCTATGGTCGGGAACAACTTTTCTTTGAATATTAGTGTAGGTACCTACATATTTTTATTTTTATTTTATTCATAAATAATGCGGGTGATAGTGAAAAACAAGGGCGAAATGAAGGGCTCTGCCATCACCAATTTATCAAATTACAAAAGTTCGTGTGCGGATATTGGTGCAGATTACATCCTAGAGCAAGGATGAACGAACTTTTCCGGGCAAATGCACTTTCAGTGAGCAATACGCCATAGCATCGATAATTTGCAAGAACGTTACACTACATAGAAATGCCTCAAGTATATACCTTTGCATTCAGGAATCTTGCGGTTAAAAAATACTACCACTCCTATTCCGTAACGAAAAAACCTCACGCTCCCCACTCCGACGGGCTCGGAGGTGTGGCTTGATGGCATGCTATGCAAAAGCTTTACCGCGGCAGTCCCCGAGTGCCACGTCTTTTTTTCAACCTTATCCGCAAACAAATTGATCAAATTGCAATGGTAGGTATCTCGTGAATCGTGAACTTAGCTGGTTGAATTTTGAAATTTTCAAAGAAGGTTAAGCAATAGTTGGCGCAGTTATAAATTGGATGGGTGAGTATTTTTTTTCAAAACGTACGGACCACATAATATACTGCAGAGTGCGGCTGGCGTTTTGTTTAATTTTATATCAATACCACCAGATTTCAAGCGAGTAACGTGTTATTGCTATGATTTGTGGCGCTCTGCAAGTCGAGACTGGATAAAATCCGAATTCAGTTTAAACGCTACACGGTGCGTGCGGAGCCTATAGTATTTATGTGATTGTGCTATTACAGAGGGCACTAAAAAAATCGAGCGATTACAAACCGCAACAAAATGTAGCAAGTTACGTATTTAAAATCAGTCACTGAAAAAGGCGCAAATTGGTGCGCTTGCATACTTAGCGTTGGCTACGAAATTATTTGGCGGGTACAGAACTACGATGTGTCGCGTGTCTGACTCGAAGTTTCTGATTTTATTCATTCATATTAAACTTTTTCTCATACCATAAAAATTATAAGGTTTAAAGAAAAACACATAGACGGTCAAAATTTTTATTTAAATATAAAACACATAGTTACTCTTGGAATATAAATATACTGTTACACTAGAACTATCGTCGCTTCTTGTGCCCCTTTGTCGGGCCTTTAACGAAGCACCAGTCCACTGAAATTGATTGTCCCAAGATATCTGCCCCGTCTAGGGCTTCGCGTGCACTCTGAAAAAAGTAATAGGTTAATTTTTATCTATAAGTACTAATATTATAAAGAGGAAAGGTTTGTAATTATGTATGTATGTATGGTTTTCACGCATAAACTACTGGACCGATTTTGATGAAATTTGGCACAGACAATCTTTAGACCCTGAGAAAGAACATAGGCTACCTTTTATTGCGAAATATGTACCACGGGTGAAGCCGGGGCGGACCGCTAGTAGCTAAATAAATTTGATTGCCCATTGAAATTAGATGTTTATAAAAAGTAGACTATATCACTATATAGTCTTCTGCAGACACAAAAATCATACCATAAAATGCTGTCTCGACGTAAATCCTATTACTATCTACTAATATTATAAATGCGAAAGTTTGTCAGGATGTATGTTACTGTATGTAATGTGTATTTTTCACGCAAATACTAATGAACCAATTACAATGAAATTTAACACATATACAGAGGGTAACTTGAATTAACACAGGATAGGTTTTATCCCGGAAATCCCACGGGAACGGGAACTATGCGGGTTTGCTTTGAAAACGCGGGCAAATGCTAGTTTAAAATATTTTTAAATATCTTATACTTACAGCTGCTTGCTTGTATGTTTCATATTCAACTAGCGCATATCCTTTGAGGAAACCGGTACGACGATCCAGATTTAAATGTATGTTTTTGATCTCTCCAAATTCTGAGAATTGATTCTGTCAACAAAAAAGTGCTTGTGTTAAAATATTATAAGTTATAACTATCAAACTAAACAATGTTTACCAAGTATGTTTAGAATGCAGGTGGAACATTCTACTACAATTTGAACCTTAAAAATAGGTGAATGTATTTTAATGATTTGAATTTAAACAATTTTGAAATAAAAAACAGGTCGCAACCCATGAAGAAAATTCTTACATTGACCTAATATAAACTATCTGCCTCAAGAACAATGCTTCTTTATTACAAGGGGCAGATCTCATTAATACCGTGTATACAAGACGCATTATATTAAAGCGTGTCACACACGGTGAAGATACTATAATATTTTACGTTAAGATTCTCTAATTTTGTGTCAGACCCGAAATTTTGTGTCAGTGTTTCGGGAATCGGGTCATTTGTAACAGGATGGCGGTTCTACAGGGGTCTTAGTAGTAAGTACGCAATGACAAAAAGAAAAATGATGGTCAGAACGCTGATACCGGATACCTTGAGATACTGTAATATTTTATATTACAGAAACTTAACATAAAATATTATAGTATCTTCGCCGTGTGTGACGCGCTTTATGAGGGAATATATTTGTAAATATGAGTGTACTAAAATAAATAGGTACCTGAATATCTTCCTCCTGCGCTTCTTCATGTACATTACTGACAAACAGAATCCAGCCTTCCACTGATCTCTGTGGTCCTGGTGTGTTACCATCGCCTTCTGGGGCTAAACTGTCGTATCTGCGAAAAATGAGTATTTAAAAGACAAATTTTAATATGTAATGGTGAAAAACAGAACACAGAACATTTAACACAATTATTGTGTTATAACCAATCTGCAAATTTTCATAAAAAATGGTGAAAAACAGAACACAGAACAATAAACTTATGAAATTATTGTGTTTCATAAGAATACTAAGGTTGATTGTAGTTTGTCTATTTATAGTGAGTTTAAATCAAATCTAATAAAATCAGTTACATACAAACATACAGATGAATCTTATAAGTGTGTTTAAATATGATTATTGATTTGTATTGTAATATTGTATTGATCCTTTGAAAGGTTGCACAGATAAAAATATATAAAATCGTTTCATACCTTCCCCTATTTCCCCTCTCAGCTTGTCCACCACCTTCAGATCCGAAACCACGACCTTTACGTTTTCGCGCCTTTTCCTTCAGACGAGCGATTCCCTCTAGAAGCACAGATAAAAGTATTAATTAGCTAGGTACATATATCACTGAAATTCATTTTTCATAAACGTTTGAAACCAGATCACAATATTAGAAAGCGTAAAATGAGTCCGTGTTTGAAATTATTAATGCTATTATTGTTATGTTATAGTTTTATAAATTTATTTTAGTTTCACGTCGTGTCATATTGATATACCTTCATATTCTAAATAAAATTTACCGAAAGCCTAATGGTTTATTTTTATAAATACAATTAGGGACGCGGAACCCATTAAACATAACCTAAACTGTATTCTGTTTTGTTTAATTTGGTTAATTTATCTATACGATGTAGAAATGTTTATTGAAACAATAGAATAAATGGTAAATAAACTAAATATAGCGATAAACAATATTAGATCATGCAAATAAACGATAAATAAACTTACGCTCTCCATCTTCGTCAACTTCAAATTCCTCTGAATTTTCAATATCCAAAACATCTGCCATTATAGTTAATAAATTTGTTCAATACGATTAACTTAAATATACTAAATTATAACTAATTAATCGTTTTTAACACGTAAACCATAAACTTTAACAAAATTTTTGTTCTACGAGATCGAAGCGTGTCAAACTGTCAACAGTCAAAGTGAAAGCGGCGCAAACAAACCAAACAAACCGAGAAACCAATTGTCTATAGATTAAAAATCATAGAGCTTCATTAAAAAAATATCTTCTTGTTTTTTTTTTAATTTAATTTATTCATGAGGAGCAAGTAATGGCTGGTTCACACTTTGATTAGTGTGAGTGCAGGTGATTAGTGCGAGTGCAGGTGTGTAGTGCAAGTAGTGTCCAATTGACTGCGAGTGCAAGTGATTAGTGCGAGTGCAGGTGTGTAGTGCGAGTAGTGTCCAATTGACTGCGAGTGCAGGTGTTTAGTGCGAGTGCAGGCCCGCTGCGAGTGAGGGGGAAGGGAGGGCGCGCGGGACGTGGCTACTCGCAGTCCACTCGCAAAAAAATAGAACACGCTTCTATTCACTTTACTACACAGCCTACTAAACACTCGCACTAAACAGTCGCTGTCCACACGTAGTACTACTCATCACCTGCACTCGCACTAATCAAAGTGTGAACCAGCCATAAGATGAGAATTATTTGTTAATGTATCTACAGACGCTCCGATTTGGTTGGTGCCAACCATATCGGAACCGACAAGGCAACCATTCCAACATTGCTACAGATTGTCCGACGGTTGGCCTTCCAGCTGTCAGTTGACCATAGAGTAATATGTCAGTTGACCATAGTACGAAGAGAATGGGCTAAATTCTACTATAGAAATAGAGAAAATTACAGTCATATGCGGCTCTTACAACTTATTTTTTAAGGTTTTTAATGTAGCCGCACTGTCAATTTTTTTTAATACTTCTAACATAATAAAATACGCTTGATTTCTGGCATCTCTATTTGCGTAATATTTGTTACTTAAGTCCCACAAACAGGGAAAGTCTTTATATAGTTCCAGCTATTTTATTAATATGTCACGTTCGGTGACCGTAACTCCCTCGGCGTTCATGTTGACGTCCTACACCGGCGGCGTTGCGAATGTGAATGAGCCAATTACCTATATTACTCTATGGAATGAGCCGATTTGGTCGGAACAAAGCTTCCAGACGTTCCAATTTGGTTGGATCGGATAGGAAGTTGGTTTGGTCGGTATCGCCGGCGCATCCGACCACGTCAAACCAATATTAATAATAATTATGTCGGACCGACCGCTCTCTACACTTTCCGATTTGGTCGTGGTCGGATGGTTGGCACCAACCAAATCGGAGCGTCTGTAGATGCTATTATCTACAAATCGAAGAAATTATTTAATATTTGCCAAGTAGGTACAATTGTGGGTACAATTTATTTATGAAATCCTCTTTAATTATAGAAGGTAAATATGAAGAATGTTGATCATGACAACAGAGAAATTATTGGCATAACGTCATGTCGTGATTTCGAGGGAATTTTAAAATTAATCAAGTAGAAATAATTTCGGATTTTCGTAACAAAATTAATAATGAGCGTTTACAACATGTGGGATAAAGATATTAAAGAACCCAGATTAAAATCTACATTATCACCTGAATGGATATTTCAATCACCAATTGCAACACCCCGTTCTTCTTCACCTGCAAGTAGAGTGGGAGAAGCAATATTTAATAAATACAATGAGTTAATACATTCTAAATCAAATATTACAAATGACGCTAAACAGGCGGAGCCCATAGAAAGGCCATTTGATTTTGACGACGAAGAATTTGCTTTTGGTATAAATCTTCTGAACAAGAATGTAGCATGTGTTGGAGATAATATTACAAAGTTGATACAAATGGGTAAGTTTATTAATACCTCATACATTTAGTAATACGACAATGTATTGTATATTATTGATAAAAACATTTGTTATTGGACTATTTTGATGTGTGACTGATACTGCGATGTGAGGCTTTTCTCTGAACCTGTTTTCGCACTTTTCAACTATGTATTTACCAAAAAAAGATATAGAAGATAGTTTGTGTTCTAAACCCTTTCCGTAGGATTTGTTTTTAAAGTGAAACTTTTATTACATCGTCTCAAACTTTTTGGTCTGTGTAGCGCATGTCGCGTGACGGTCGAACCGTACGATAATTATCGTACAAATACGATAATTTTGTGCCTAAGTTTCACTTTTACCGTGGTTTCATAAAACCACACAACATTTTTTTTTATCTACTAACTAAACTTATTTACTTATTTAAGTGGCAATAATAGTAAAAACAATATCAATGTCATATTTTGACTTTTGTCTTTGATTTCCGTCATTTGTCAATTCTATATTTATCTATAATATCGGGATGTGTTCTTGTTTTGATTAATTGGATTTTTATTTCTGTAAAATATTTTAAACAGGAAAAAGTGGTTTATTGATTATATTGTAATATTGAAATGCCAGAAATGTCTCTTAAAGATACAATTATTACATCCATGAGCGGTAAGTTCTGTACGATTTCGTATTTACATAGAGCCGCGAGGTTACATAATTTTGTTTTCACCTAATTTCTCTTTTGTTTGACACATTTATTTAATTTTAGACGCGGTCTGATCTACTTTTTCAGTTCGTCCTCTGTTACATCATTTTTTGGCCAGTAAAGCCAGCGATATTCTTTAAAAATGCCTCTTGATGATTTCGTATTTGGTATAGTTTGAGTGTTTTATAAAATTGTTGTATGGCGTTACGAATTGGTTTGAATTGTCACTAATATAAAAAAAGGTTTATTTTTGGGAGTTTTACTTTGTTACTGTGTATTTAATTTTATTTAACCTCACTTTGGACGTGAGTAATTTGATTTATTTAAAGAAATATTCAATGCTAGTCATTTTTTAGTTTACTTTGTAGGCTATTTTGCATGAGGATGTAATTTAAGCATGAAATTGTATAAAATACTTAATAAAAATTCATATTGAATGTCATAATGAGATTCATAGATAAATAAGTTGTTTTAGAACACAGACCGGCATTTTCATATCAAATTATTAAGAATAAATTAACACATTCAAGTATCCATTTTGAATAGCTATGACATAAAATTTTACACAAGTATAAACTATCACTTCACTACAATTTGTGTTCTTTTTAAATTATTGATTATACTTATGATGTGTGTGTAAGTTAATGTAACACAACATATTTTGGCAGTTACTGTTGCCAATTACTGTATTTGTCCCAGGGCTCTGACTCATGCACTGTATCCCAAAACAAACTCTATTAGTCATCATATTTGTAAATTTTTGCACGCCTCATAAGCGAAGCGTTGAGGTGGGTACTACTGTCACTTCGCGCAAAACATCTGATTTTTCAAACTTAAAATGTCTTTATGTATCATACATTGCACTTGTAAGATAATACATACACACACATATTAAGAAAAAACACTATTTTTAACGTTCATGATATTTTTGATGTCATTTTTGTTATTTAAACTAGTTAAAAAACAGTTTAAAAAAGTTCTGTCTTGGACGTCTGTATGTGCGGATCCTTTTTCTTGTTAACACGATAGCGACCGAAATACTTTACTAATCGAGTCTTTTTTTTTCTCTTGCGCTTGAGTATGCTCAGGAATAGAACCCTTTCATTTTTCAGGGTCTGATTCGATGAGGTTTAATTGTTATTAAATAAACAAAAATAATAATTAATAAATATTTATTAAAAAAAAATTATGAGGCGTGCACTTTTGGATTTTCCAAATTATTTGTGTCTTACTATTAATAAAATAAGAATGGTAGATAATATAAAATTTAATAAGATACACACTTACATATTATTCTGATACACACATACATAATATTAAAGGTGCTATTTTATTTTAATAATAAACTGAAATAGTAATAAGCTAAAAAATACATTCTCCAAAACATAAATTCAAATTAAAACAAAAATTAAAACCCCCTTCTTTATTGACGGTGGTTAATAATGAAAAAAACGTTACAGCACAAGAGCCATGGCCGGACAACGTCAAGCTATTCCAGCCATATGAAGTGGAACAAATACTTCTACCGGACAATGCTAGCTGTCTAGCGGTACAAGCTTTCTTAAAGGTGAGTTGGAGTTTTATTATATTAGTAGTTATTTGTTCCAACTAAGACAGCTAGAGCGGTTAACGGCTGAGCGACGTACACAGACTGCTCGAGCTGTCGCTACCAACCGCGCAGTTGACGGCTTGAAGCCATCGCGACTACGACTTTGAATGAATGACTATAGTATATCGCGTGGTCGCGGCTTCAAGCAGTCGGTCTCAACTGCTCGCTCAAAGAATAGGATTAATTCAGTACCATTTAGTGACGTCATAGCTGTACCCGGGGGTATTACCACATTGCTCTTCACCTGAGCATGATGATATTAAATCAAGTGTCCTCTAGTAGGGTAATCTCCGAAAATCAAACTGGACTATAGACTCGATTATACGCACATGTTAGCCACTGTACAACGGCATCATAGATAATATACATATTTTTTCAGATGTGCAACCTACCATTCGAAGTAGAAATGCGTTGGAACGCTGAATTCATGTCGCCCTCTGGCCGAGTGCCGTTTATCAAGTGTGGTGCGTTTGTGGTCTCCGAGTTGGAACCAATAGTGCAGTTTGCTGCGAACAAAGGGGTCTCCTTATGTAGTAAATTGAGTACAGAGGAGCGGGCCGAGATGAGGGCGTATATGAGCTTGATCACTAATGTGCTGGTTAATGCTGAGGTTAGTTTAATGCGTGATTACAGATTTATGGCCGGTTTTATAGGTTGGGACTGTTTTGGTTACTTTGTGTTAGTTAGACTGGCAAATAATGTATGAAATAAGGCAAAAAATAAACATTTTTACAGTTATTATGTTGTAAATTTTAGCCAATCTGATTAAAGTGTAAAAAAAATGCTGAGTTACATAAACTGTTGTGTACTAAATTTTTCTGAATTTTTTTGGTTCTCTGTTGACATTTTGATATTTCGGATATACTTTTGTAATAGTAACATAAGTACTTTGTGAATTAAACAATTGTTTTAGTTTGTATTAAATAAATGCTAATAATAATAATTGTAGTCGGAAAAAACGACATTGTTTAAGTTGAAAATAGATAAAGGAAGAATTTTACAATTGTTATATGTATATGTATGTTAGCTTCCATACTACAATAACTTTTTAATGACATTGTTAGTATTTTATTCATATTACTAGCTTTCCGCCAGCGGCTTCGCCCGCGTAATAAAGTTAATACCCGCATAGTTCCCGTTCCCGTTGGATTTCCGGTCTCAGGTCTCAAGCTATGTCTGTACCAAATTTGATGCAAATCCATGCAGTACTTTTTGAGTTTAGCCCGGATAAACAGGCTAAAATTCTAAAAACTATATTTTTGGCTTCGGTATCTATTGTAGATCACACCCCAAGTATTCTTTAAAAAAATATTCAATGTACAGTTTTGACTTTCCTACGATTTTATTATATGTTTGACAATTTACAGATCTACCATAAAAATTGGGTTTCAAGTTTTTCCAACCATATTAATTGTAAACACGCTGATGTGTTTAAGCGTGTTATTTTAACTATACAGGGTTACTTGTAACTGGACGTATAATTCCCGTCAAGAATAGATCGGGGAGCTCAAATGCATCAAATTTAACCCCCTATATGTATATCCGAAAGTTAACGGTTTTCGATTTATATTTAACTTTGTGATTTTTGAAAAAATATAAATATAAATGGGTGGTAAAATGTTATTAAACGTATTTTTCACTAGTAGAGGACTTAGCAACATAATATAATAACCCCTAAACATATCAATAAATGCTTAATAAGTATTGGTTAAAAATAAACATATTTTTGATTTATCATAATATAAAATCACAAAGTTAAATATAAATCGAAAACCGTTAACTTTCGGATATACATAAAGGGGGTTAAATTTGTTGCATTTGAGCTCCCCGATCTATTCTTGACGGGAATACGTCCAGTTACAAGTAACCCTGTATTTATTACTATGAAATTAATAAAAATTACTATTGTTATGAAACAAATAAACTATTTTTATTAATTTATTTTATATTTATTACAATTTCAGCTCTACATATCATGGGTAGACCAAGACACATACAACACGGTGACTCGTATACGCAACTCGTCCGTGTACCCGTGGCCCCTCGGTTGGATTCAAACGAGGTCCAAACGTAACAGTGTAGTGAAGAGATTGAGAGCGTTGCATTGGTATGATAAAACGTTGGAACAGGTTTTGGCTGATGTGAGTATGGGTTTGAAAAAAAAAATATTTTTTTTTTAAGATTTTAATATTTTTGAAACCAGCATACCGGCTACCACCCGCTTTTTCTAAAACCTAATATTTTATATACTGAAATATTCCTCTTGAATCACTCTGTCTATTAAAAAATACCGCATCAAAATCCGTTGCGTAGTTTTAAAGATTAAAGCATACAAAGGGATATAGGGACAGAGAAAGCGACTTTTTTTTATACTATGTAGTGATATGTACATATATTTGAAATGTTTGAAATGTTTGAAAGTTTTGTACATCTTTTAACATTTAAAACAAAAAAATAAACAATATGTACTTTTGTTCTTATTATTTTCATCAATTCACAAAATTATCCCAGAATAGTTATAACTTCAATAATATGATTATTAATCTTTTATTTATTAATCTTTAATAATAAGTCTTATATACAAAATACTTATCAACTCGGACTATTTTATTGAATCTATACTAATATTATAAAGCTGAAGAGTTTGTTTATTTGTTTGAACGCGCTAATCTCAGGAACACCTGGTCCAATTTGAAAAATTCTTTCGGTGTTAGATAGCCAGCCATTTATCGAGGAAGGCTATAATATCATCATGCTAAGACTAACAGGAGAGGAGCCACGCGGGTAAAACTGCGGGGCACTGCTAGTGTTATATAATTAAGTAGTATTTATTAATTATTCCAGGTGGAACAATGCTGCAATTCTTTAAGTCAGCGACTTGGTGACAAGGATTACTTCTTTGGAACGTGAGTATAGATTTTTTCAATAAGTTTTATTTTTATATATAGGTATTAAAAAACTACATATTTAAAATATATAATTTAATAATTATAGACAAAAATCTTCATCGAGAACCATCCAATCCCATTTAACCTATCCATTAGATATATAACTATCTATTAGAATAATCGCATCAAAATCGGTTGCGTTGTTTTATAGACCTAAGCATACATACGGACAGACAGACAGCGGAAAGCTTTTTATAGTAAGTTTTGATTATAAAAATTAAACTATTAGTATTTCCTTTTATATCCTTTTTCTTAGCCCTATTACTTCCCTTCCTTTTCCATATAGACCTACTCCATTAGATGCTCTAGTATATGGACATATACGAGCCTTACTATCAGCTAACGGTCCAAAAGCTACACTTATGATAAAATCCATCACAAGTTGTCTATTGCGTCACGTGAGACGGATGACCGGGTTGACTATGATGAAATTGACGGTGCGTTTTTGGTAGTTTTTACAATCGGTATATGATAATTTTTTTATATTTGTCAGTCAGAAGTAGGTACCTATACTTAATGTACTTATCACATGAAAAGTTTTTCTTTTGCTTTTTGTTTGAAATGTGTTTTATTAAAATAACTATAAATAAATAAAGTAAAATTCTCTTTTTTCTGAATCTCCGTTCTTAATAAGTAGGTGTAGAAATTGAAGACTTAGAAAACTAGATATACGTAGAAAATATTTTTGAAAAAAAAAATGTTTTTTTTCTTGTTGAAAAGTTTAAGAAATCTCGAACAAATACTACGTACTGAGTGATAGTAAATATGTATTTTTTTCACACAAATAAATAACTACACAGCCGCAAGAAGAATATCTAGTCACACAGGGTTGCCAGCTATCCTCAAGGAGGGTTTCCCCCGAACGAGCCGTGTCTCGTACTAAACGATCCAAAATGTGCATACGCAGTATAAGCAAGGATAGCGTTGTGTACAATAAGGACGTTTTTGGTTAATATTTTAGTATTTTTGATATTTTTTTTAGTAGGATATGAGGGTAGTCGGTTAGATTATGGTTAGTTTGTAGCTTTTTTTAATAAGGGGTAAATATGTTTGTAATATCGGTTGCAATAATGATTTCAAAAATAAAATTACGTAGTTTATACGCATCTTTGTCGTTTTTATAGAAAGTTAATGAGGGTAGTTTTAGTGTGAATATACTGTGATATAAAATGGTGATTTTCAGATTTAGTAAATCAGTAATTGGTTAAAATAATGTAGTAATTTAACTATCTAACTTATTTTAGTCATATTTAGCAGTAGCATTGATAATTTGTATCTATAAATATTAAGATTTATCTTAACATACATTTAATTCAGGTTTTAAACCGTTCGCCTCTAAACAAGTGATCATAATGACGTCTAAAGAAGGTAACATTATATGCGAATATGACGGTCAAAATAATTCTAACGAGCTAAAAGAATCGCACAGTTTCATAACGGATATTCTATACGAAGTCATAGACAATGTAGATGAAATTGTCTATGAAAGGGACATAAACAACTTCGAGTTCATTCCTTGCCCGACCATAGATAAGAGTTACATACGTGTCAACGAGTTTCTAGATACCATAGACGAGAATAGTGTATCTGTGGCCACAACTGAAGATGTGATACAAATTATAGAGGACGATAGCGATGGTTTGGTCACAGATAAACACTTGGCGTCGGAAGCTATGAACGTTGGTGATAATAATTTATCTAGGTAATTTTTTGTAATATGACGGATTTTGTTTTTTTATGAGATTTAGATCAGTTAATTGCAATCTAGGTTGTGGGCATGTATCGGGTGAAAAGTTCTATTAATGTATAAAAGTTTTTATTTCGTAGAAAAAACAACGCCATTAAATCTATCATTTTTCAATTATTGCGATTACAAAATTTTTTTATGCCCCTTTAAAGTAACAGATTAATAAGTACATATTTGCATAACAGTAGATACTACTTTCTTTCGAATAAGTTTTTTTTTATTTATTTATTGATTTTTTTATCAGCTGGCCAACGGTTACAATAGATAATGAAAGCGGAAGTAAAACTAAAAGCAATTCAAGTATTGAAAATAAAACGTCTGTGAAGTCAAGTGTGTCTCGATTGGAATCTAGAGGTTTTTACGTTTTTTTTTTTGTATTTATGATTGACCTCTGATGCTCGGTCTATATTTTTAATTTAATTTTTGTTTCAAATAAAAAAGCATTAGTATTTTTAACTGGCAACATTATGGGGGTGATAACTTATTTTGTAATATTCAATTGAACTTGGATATTTATAATTCCTGTTGGAATCATAATAATTAATAGGTATTTCCCATAAATATAAAAATTGGTCCAAACTACAGAACATTTCGATTAAATTATTCTTTATCTAATTTAGAAAACGGAATAAAATAAAATCACCTTTCAGGGTCTGATTCCACATTAAAAATGGACGCTAGCGATGAAATGAGTGTTGCCAGCTTCTTGAAGTCGCTAAAACAGGACAATGCTGGTTTCTTTAGTCCACTCCTTGTTGCTGATATTGATTAATTTATTTTTATTGCCTGTTATTTAGTATTCGGTCTGACAAGGGTATTTTGGCGGTTTTAAAAGCCTCATATTATGAAAAGAAGCCATTTGTCGTGTCTTTGATCGATTTATGCAATAAACTGTATAATTTGGGGACGATAATATAAACAAAGACAGAGCAAGCAATATTAGTAGTTTATCGTGAAAGATTATTTTTTTTGTTTCAGTCTTATATATGTTATGCTACTTACATGCTTGTTATGTTATTTTGCTGTATATTATTTTTTTACGCTAAAATATCTTTGTCACGTTGTTTTAACCACTTAATACATTCCAAGTGTTAATTGTGATAGAAATTAATTTAACTTAGTATGTTCTGATAAAATTCATGTTGGTTTAATTAAAAGTTGTTTTTCGTAATTGTTTTTGTTTGATATTACGATTACTGAGGGATATTGAATAGTTGAAGGTGAGGAGCGATTTGTTTAGTATTTTACTTGAACGTTGCTTTGGTTTCATTAATGTCGAGTATATAGATATGTATATACAAAAACTAGTGGTCCGCCCCGGCTTCGCCCGTGGTACATATTTCGCAATTAAAGGTAACCTATGTCCTTTCTCAGGTATCAAAATATCTACATACCAAATTTCATGCAAATTGGTTCAGTAGTTTAGGCGTGATCGAGTAACAGACAGACAGACAGAGTTACTTTCGCATTATATTAGTATGGATAGCTTAAAAATACGATCTTCATCATTTAATATGTATGTCAATTTATAACGAGTAGGCATTTATATACTATCTAAGTTAATTAATTTAAACTAGACACGTGGTATTTTCACACTATTATTTATTTACTGTTTTATATGTACCTTAGCACTAACATAGCTAATATAGTTTAGATATTATGTTTTACATAGGTTTTATCAGTCAATAGCCTGTGTAAAATAAATTTTCAATAGTTATCATGGTATATAATATAGCTAAGATAGTTTGTAATTAAACTATCAGTTTAAGAAATATCTGTATAATAAATATATTTTAATATTATTTTTCTCTTTACAGACCGACGGAGCTAGACGCTCTTGTGTTCGGGCACGTATTCACAATAATAACCACGCGCCTGCCGTGTAGGAAACTAGCGGAGACCGTCCGAAGGCACGAGAGCCTCGTCGCGTTGGCCAAACGCATAGACGAGCAGTACTTCAAGCGCGCATAGCGTGAGGTTTTCAAGGACATCTCTATAGCTTTTCAGAGTCCTTGAATCCCTAACTGTCATTTCCCAATATAGTATCGTCTTACTGGACCTTTATTGTCTATGCGCGTGTGTTTTGTTGTCTGTGGTCGTCAGTGTCAAACGTCAGGTAGTTACGTCAAAGTTGAAGTTGAATTTGGCGGTATTTCGGATTTGTTGTTGTTATGAATCGAGTTGTAATTGTTGCGAGTTTATTGTTAATTGTGATATTATGTAATTGATGATAAACTTACAAAAATGTATATTTGGAATGATTTGTATGCGATTGTAGTATTAATTTTGACATAGGTATTTTTTGTTAATGCAATGTTTTCATGATGTGTGTGTGGTATAAAGTAATTCTTAATAAATTCCCCTTTTCCTATCTTAAATAACTATTGGCTAATAATATAAAAATACTTCTCTTAGTGACATATCACACTAGCGGATTGCGAGCGGTTTCAAAGCGGAGCGGGTGCGCAACGAATACGTTGCGGTTGCGCAGCGAATTCGTTGCGGACGCGTGGCAGATGCGCAACGTTTACGTCGCAGTCATGTACACTCATTAACAAAATGGAATCCGTGCTGGTTGTTACTTATAACTTGTGATAGTATAATAATTATGAGATCATTATTTTTTACGAGTTTCATAACATGTTAATGTTTAGGGTATTGTTTTATCTATTAAATCTTGGTCGAAATGCAATCAGATAACTTAATTGCTCATTAAGAAAGTTCATTAGTGAAATAAATGTTAAAGCTCCTTAACTAAAACAGGGCTATCTTATTATTAGATAAATAGCAGTGAATAGAAAATTTTATCAAGCAACCAGCAACTCACTATCACTTTGCTCATAATTAGGTTCACAAAATCTCTTTATAACATACGTTGCTATGGGAGAGATTATACTGGTCAGTCGTTACATACTTTTGGAATGTATGGTACATTCTAAAAGTCCTAGTAATTCAATTTTATAGCACCTTTTTTTAACAACTCCAGTTGTTATTACATCTTTAGTTAACTGTTAAGTAAGTGCATTTCCACAGTACGGTTAAAAAATTGAGTGCTACAGAAACGATGGAAATATTGAATGGAAGTTAGGCAAGGCGGAAGGGCTGGCTTTTGTGCGAGAGTATACAAAATGACGCGTCCGCAACGAATTCGCTGCGCAACCGCGGCGTGTTCGTTGCGCGCCCGCAACGTATTCGTTGCGCACCCGCTCCGCTTTGAAACCGCTCGCAATCCGCTAGTGTGATATGGCACTTAATGTAAGTGCTGTAGTAATGCGCACATTTGTTATAGAAAATTGTTATTTTAGTTGATCATAAAATTTAGTAATTATTGCCTAACTTTGTAAACTTTCGTTAAAATGAAGAAATTAATTAAAAAAACCCTCTTACAAATTCATTAACTTGTTATATAAGACAATATTCTTTGTGTAGGTAAATTGAATGTTTTGACTTTTGTTTCATTTTTATGTTTATATTCAGTAGGTAGGCACACTTAGTGTTAGAGTAGGCAAGTTAAATAATATGTAGCAAGTAAATTACTAATACAATAATAATTAAAGTACAAGCAAGTATTCTAGATGCTTAGATACAACTGTCCACTAATTTTGTAATGGGTATAATTAATTGCATATCTATGCAATAAACCATAATTTGTATCAACTATTTTTGTAAATCATTTATCATGTGCAATTCGATTTTGCCCTTTTTGTATTAGTCATAATTCAGATATCAAATTTTTAAATGTTTGTACTTACACTGCATTTATCCTTGTTTCTTTTAGTAGATTTGTTGAGATTTTTTTTGTATATTATTTTTTGTTATCTGTGCACAAAGTTTTAATTATTGATTGTTGACTTTTGAATTAAACTTACCTTAATTTTTTAAGACTCCATCAACATTCAATCATTAGTTAATATTTATTAATAGTATTGTATAATGTTGTATCTCTAAGAATATGCAGTAAAATGCAAGCGCAGTAATAAAAAAAAAAATGTATCTCTGTATAAAATTTTTCTGATTTATTTATTGTTATGTTTTGAAATGAATAAGAGAAAAAATTGTCCATTTATTTTGGCCTATATAATAATTTCTTGACATGTTGAAGATCCCAGTTGCAACTTTATAAAAACTATCAAATTTTAAAATACAACAATCTCGAGTATTTTATGTATGAACATTTTGTACCTTCATAAGTATATTGTTAAGTTTGTAATTGTCGGCATTTTTGTTAATTCAAATAATAGTATGAAATTAATAAATATTTAGAATTTTATGTTGTGTTTCATTTATCCCTATTTGAACTATTTAAGATAAGCATTTTTGATTTTATGGCGTTATTTTCAGGTGCCTAATAATTTATAGTGTCCTTACCTGATATGAGTTTTCCGCTCGCGTATTGAAAGGAAACTCCGCATAGTTAAAACCAACCTATATTCTTTCACTGGTCAATGTGTTGGACTAAATCCTAGGACTAAGTTACTTTCGCAATCATAATAATATAAGCAGGGATAAACATAATCATAAACCTACAATAAAACTGAAGTAGATTCAATTCTGTACATTGTATGAAAAACAAATGCATAGGATAGGCACGGATGTTCCTTACGGTGCATTAATATGAAAGCAGCTAATGCTCATTCTAAAACATATAAACCCAATAAATATAGACTACAGGCCGATGTTGAAAAATTTATGGGTCATTTGAACCACCAGGTGACCTATCTAGAACGATATAAGAGCATAAAATAATAAGATTCAGCACTATGCGGTCACTTGGAAGCTGTCCAACTGAGTGCAGATGAGAATTCGAAAGTACAGGTAGAGATTTTTTCCCCTTGTCTCCATGATTTTTGTACGGCGTTGCGAAATAATGGATTAAAAGCAGTATTGAAATACATTGTAGTATGACACAGATGCCGTACAAAAATGGTGGTCAACAAAGTCGGAATTTATTTTTATGTTCCGATAATTGACAATTATTTCACCTAGTGTCTCGTCTCGTGAACTCAGATTTTAAAGTTTTTCAGCATTTACGACTGTGTAGGGATCTTCTGATTGCGTTGATATATTATAAACCTGAGTATTTGATGTGAATATCAATTTAATACCTACATGTAAGCGATCATGAGTTGTAAGTTTAAAATTATTGAAAATATATATTTTATTATATTATACCATATATGTATATAGATAATAATTGAACTCTTTTATATTATGTTTTTATTGTAGGTATAGTTACATGTACGAAAAATTAACGAGAATTCAATGAGATCTTTTTTAAAATAGGTTTGACCTATTTATTTTCATAGGTAAAAGGTAATAGAGGTATAAAATAAAACACAAAAACCTTAGTGACTATATTTATTTGGTTTCCATCACAAAATAAAACGGTTGCAAGGTACCATTCAGCCATACTCATACTACCACCCAAACGGAGACTTATTTCTAAAAAAATAATCGGTGGAGTACACAATCGCGCGAAAAAAAATAAATTACGCTTTTTTACATTTCGCTTTTTACAATTTTTTTTTTCATTTACACAATCACAAATAAATACTGAAATGGAGAACAAGAATCTAAGACGTGTGCATTTTTCGTGTCTCCATGTTGACAATAAAAATGGCGGACCTACAGATGTTCTAATGTAGAACTTTTTAGTCTGTGGTTGGGCTAAAACCTCCTGGATTGGCTGAGGATCATTTGACGGACGCTGAAAGTTGAAACACCAAGACCGATGGCGGCAAGAGCTAGGGCTGATCTCGACACCATTTTTTCACGACTCGCTGGCTGTGGACAAAAGAAAAATTGATTTAACATTTTGTAAATATAAGCTTGTTTAAACTAATAGTAGGGTCATTTAAAATGATTGATCGTGTTATGGAGATAACGATAAATAAAATTATTTTGTTTAGCTTGTACCTGATTATTATTATTTAATGTTCTTACGTCACGTAAAAATACAGTTTTAATTTGACTGACCATCCCTTTGTTATTGTTTGTATTGAATACAATAATATAATATTAAGGGCTAATTTTTCAATCCTTGGTAAATAGTTAAATACTTATTCGTCGAATAACGTACTAAACTACCATTTCAAAAGTGTATTCTTTGGCCGTATTTGACAGTTTACGGGTGACATTTTAATATTATCGTGTAATACTTTATTGGGCGGATAGGTTTTAACTATGGATTGGAAAATCGGCCCTAAGATAAATAAGTGGAGAATAATACAATACAGGCACACCAACACTATAGTCTACACCTATAGATATCACTATAACTATTTCTGGATAAAGATTTTTTACGCAAGATATATAAAATATTGTAACTTATATAATATTAGAACAAAAATATTTGCCAACGCTCACCGATATGTTTTACGCTGCACTAACAAATGGCGAAATCAATTGTATTTTGCGGATTTATCGAATAAATTGATAAGATAATCAAACGGATAACCAAATACATGTTCTAGAAATTATTATAAGAAAAGAAAGAAATTGAGACAATAAAGAAAGTATATGTAAGGACCTACTCAAATTAGGTAATAATATATTAAACTACATATTATAATTAAAGTGTATGTCTGATACTTTCCTAAATCTATAATACTAGCCGCTGGGACCAGCACAGCCCAGGTAAAAAAAAATTATACCCGGTAAAACATTCAAATGATTAACGAATTTTAATAATTGAAATCGCTCAAGTACCTAGTTTTCAAGTTAAATCGTGACAAACAAAATTTTTTCTCTTGATAATAGATTCGATAGTGAAGACAAATTCAAATTTCCCACCGACAATAAAATCAAAAAGGTCATTGTTATTAACGAAAATAACGCAAATAAATATTTATTTCGGGACATTTTATTGAAACGCGCAAATTTTTGGCGGTCAGCTGGTTGCGCCGGAGTGTTCGTGAAACCAAAATAGAAATGTGGACGCAAAAATGACAACAAGTATCTTCCACTTTGTAACTCATTTTTGAAGCAAAGCGCAGTTTTACAATTTTATTAACAAGCTAATTCAATCTCAAGCTTCCTAACTATCTCAAAACACAAGACACAACTTAAAAGCTTTTTAAATGTTATCTGACCATATAAATATGTGAGAGAATTATAACAGAGTAGTTATGTGGCTATACCTTCCTATTACAATGTACTCTATGGTGTACAACGATGTCGATATTTAATTGAAATGAAATGCATGGGGTTACGAGCCATGCTATGGTTTATATTCCTTGAGTCAGTAGCTCGATGATATGGTCTCGGTACTTACCATCGACCGCGCAAGGTGTGCGCACTGAGTCATTATTTAATATTATTTCACATATCTACCTAATTATAATTAATTATGAAGAGTTATTTAAATTCTCCGACAAGTATATTATAGTATTCTATGTAAAATAAAACTTAAAAAAGTATGTATGTTCCGTTGCGGCGTGAAATAACCAAAAGCACCCACCATTTCTCCCAAAATTTTAAACTCAACACTATTCACGTCGAGATTTCATATTTATTCATGTGTTAATTTAAGGTATAAGTAAACTATTTCCAAAATAATGGTTCTATTATAATAATAATTACACCATTTAATACATAGCAAGTTCGTGCTCTCATTATTGTTAGACCGTAGCGGATTAACAAAGCAGTCATGTGATGATTTATTTTTGTCCAACATCATGTCGCCGGCGTTTCATCGTTAAACTATGCTAATGCGTATTGAATGAATTTACAAACATATTACGAACTAAAACATTTACTTGTTTCAACTAGACTTCTTTTAGAAGCGCTTTCAAATGGGTAAAATACATAAAAACCTCCCACCAGTTCGGAAAGCAGTTTCCACAGAGAAGACCCGACAAGAACCTCTAAAATTCCTCTTTCAACTAATCAGATTTACCCTAAATTAATTAATACATATTATATTTAGTTTTTAATTTTGTATGGATTCCGTCTATAATTCAAGGAAAAGTAGAAGCCAATGGAAATTCGTATAAGCGGTACTAACAAAAGAAAACATATAGTGAGTGACCTAGTCAAAGAATACATAATAATACAGGTATACTATGATACATGCATTTTATAAAACTCGATAGTTGTGTAATCTTTGATTGTAGTTGTATGTATTCTTCAGACATTTATTTCACCGCCGAGACAACAGAAAACCACTATAATACATAGATACTTATAAAATACAGCATTCTGGCATTCTGGTTCATAATCTTCAATTTAGTCACAGTACCATTAAAATTATCAAAATGTTCCTTCATCAAATAGGGAACTATTATTTGAAATATATAATTAAGTATATGTATCCTAAATACATATATTCTTTTGGGTTAACAGTATATAAGTTTATAATATACATATTGGTTCAAGAATCTTGTCTCAACTCTGCTATACTTGCAATTATTGATGTACATATTTTCTTATCTATACTTATAATAAATCTGTAGAGAGGCCAATTCTGTACATGAAATATATTTAAAAAAAAACTATGAAGGGGTGATAAGGGATCGCTACTGATGCCAAAAATGCAATCAGTAAAATTTTTGTCTGTCTGTCTGTCTGTCTGTCTGTCTGTCTGTCTGTCTGTATATTCGTTATAGAAACAAAAACTACCCGACGGATTTTAACTAAATTTGGCACAATTATTCTTCATACTCCTGGGCAGGTTATAGTAAAAGAATCATGTAAATCGGTGTAGAAACACCAAAGTTATACATGAAATACGTTATAATAGTCATCGCGCGTGAATACAGAATCATGCCATAAGGATTATTTTTGTGTATCAGTTGCCGCGTTCGACGCGCTGCGCGGCGGGAGCTATAAAAATTAAAAAGGCGGCGGGCCTGCACGGCTGCACCCGTTTCGCGTTGTCACGGCATCACGTGTGAATGGCTGAACCGATTTCGATTATTCTTTTCTATTATATTCCTTGAAGTACGAGGATGGTTCTTATGTAGAGAAAACGTAAATATGTACCACGGGCGAAGCCGGGGCGGACCGCTAGTCTTTTATAAGAAAATACATCAATAATTGCAAGTGCTACTACTACTAGCTGTGCCGCGCGGTTTCACTCGCGTGGCGCCGCTCCTGTTGGTCTTAGCGTGATGATATAATATAGCCTATAGCCTTCCTCGATAAATGGGCTATCTAACACCGAAAGAATTTTTCAAATAGGACCAGTAGTTCCCGAGATCAGCGCGTTCAAACAAACAAACTCTTCAGCTTTATTATATTAGTATAGAATATAGATTAGTATTAGTATAGATGACCAGGAACATTCCAGTCTATAATAATACCTATTACCTATATACAAATGCGCAACACTGCATCGCACTGCGCATTATCGACCAGCTTCCCTCTCTTATACCTAGATACCTAGGTTATCTATCTTGACTTGCGTCTTTAGATAGCCTGGAGGCTTACGTATAGTATGAAGTAGGTATAAAATTTTATCATTAAATACTATCACGATTTGCAATTAAACTTGACACCATTTATAAAGTTAATGTTTATAAATAGGTTAAAGATACAGTTAAATAATGAGATATAGTTCTGTATATAATATAGAATTCTTGGTTCTCTTGGTCACGGTAATATACGTGTTCGTACGACAATTCAACCAGATGAAAGAAAATACATCAAGTGAAAATCTGGAAATTGAAAAAGTCCTAACAATTGTTTAAACTTCTCGGGTTAGACAATTTGTGAAAACAGGATAATATTATTTTCTCGAGTCAGTTAAGTAATAAATATTTTAATGTCCAAAATACAATCAATTCAACCAGATGAAAGAAAATATATCAAGTGAAAATCTGGAAATTGAAACAGTCCTACTTATTATTAAAACTTCTCAGGTCAATTTGCGAAAACAGGAAATGTCTCTCGAGTCAGTTCAGTAAGTAATAAATATTTTAATGTCCAAAATACTAAAACGTGGTTTCAATTGGAGACGTGATTTACTATAGTTCCGCCGCATTAGTGCACATAAAAATATCAAGGATAGGTAGCAGTTTAACAGTCATAAAATCTAGTAGCCTTTTGCAAAATTCCTAATAAAATTTTCCAGGAATACAACATAGTCTTTAGAATGATATTTTTTAAGTTCAGAAGTTTCAAATTTTAGAAAAGATAGGTGTCGTCCATAATTTATTTCATTTCATATGCATTCTTAAGTAGTAGTATATCAATGCTGATAATAGTAATTAGCAACTGTTACAAAGTTGCAATCAGAATAATTAACTATCGAAGTCTTCAATAGAGTTGAATATTGAAAAAGTAACAACAAACAAAAAAAAATGGCGATAGAACTGCGAGGTGTACAAGACGCAGTAATTTTTAGACACTCACAGTTAAAATAAAGAATACCTAAAAATAACTATCTTTGTTTATCCAGTTCTTTCAGATGATACCTACCTATCTATATTACGAACAATGATTTTACTATACGAGAGATGATAATAAAGTATTTTTAAACATTGTTGACGAAGTGGCGCCAAAGGGATATAAATAATTTGGCCTTAAAAGTTGACTGAACACGTGAAGTGCGCAAAATATATCCTCCATCTAATCAGTCAGGTTAATCAGTGTCTATAAATTACTAGCTGCGCCCCACGGTTTCACCCGCATCGCTCCGCTCCTGTTGCTCTTAGCGTGATGCCTGTAGCCTTCCTCGATAAATGGGCTATCTAACACTGAAAGAATTTTTCAAATCGGACCGGCAATTCTTGAGATTACCGCGTTCAAACAAACTCTTCAGCTTAATAATATTAGCATAGATAATCGTATTAAATGCAGATCAGTTACATATTTAAGGTAATTAAAATTCTCTACATTTTCTACTATTATAAAGATTCGCATGTTATCACAGAGCTATTCGTTCATGGAGAGATCCATGTACTTCGCGAATTTTCTTACGCGACAGAAATAAACGCAAAACGATTTCTTAATAATAATAGCGTCACTAATATCAGCATAAACCCATATGTTTATCCTACTTTTCGCCAGCAATAAGCCAAAGATAGATAACAATGCCGCTACGTACAATGATATAAATAAATTGAGAAAATCACAATAAATTGACGACCAGTCTATATTTATCACGACGAGCAAAGTTCAATAGTGTATCTTTGCAATTAAACGCAAACTGGTAAGTGTAAAGTCCTAAAAGACAACTACGTAATTAATGCTAAAGGAACGAAAACAGTTTCTTATACAGTGCATTTATATCAAACGAGTCCCGTCCGATTAGGGCCCTTCTGGCCTCCTCCACTCAAGCGACAGCTCAAGCCGAGGTTCGTGGTCCCCGTCAAGGGGGGACGCCCTTGTGCATGTCGCTACCAGGGTGAACCTTCAGTTCACCCCCGCGTCCGCGTTAAAATGTAGAAGCCCTTCTGGCTAACATTGAGAGACACCACACAAAAAAAAAAATCAAACGAGCGAATGCGCATTCTAACCCCACTATGACAAATTATAGTGTAAACAGGCGTAGAGCATTCTTTCGGTTGTTCTTAGTGCGTTCGAAAATATTCTATGCAATGTTCTTATACTGAACAACACTGGATACGAGTTTTCGTTTACACGAGTAGGTATAGTTAAGTTTATAGAATCTTAGGCTGGGTTGTCTCCTGGCAGATGCTTTTCACATTTGTTTCAATGATATTTTGGTATTGCTAATAAATAAATACAATCTTTGCGGACAGGTCTTTCTTTGACCCATTTAATATTTTCATATCTATTTTATATTCCCTAGATATAAAAGAGAGGTGTTCCGGTCTAGGTTGTGAAGCTCACATGACAGACAATATGCCAAGTTGGCAAAGATGATATCAGGCATTAGTAACACATATAGCAGCTATCTGTTTAGGAATTTTCTCTCCTATGTAGTGATAAGACGGGTTTCTAAACTTTCTATCAATGCCAATATTACTTGTGTACATTGTAGATGTGAAAATAGACGCTTGTTAAATCTTGAATGAAGTACGTTTTTAGCTTTGCGAATACTAAAATAAGCCTCTTCCATTATGTGCCGAACTCGAAAATGAGCACAAATAAAGATTATTTCCGGTATTTACACGATCTATTTATTTAAAAGTACGTATGAAGGGATACTCAATGTTTAATTACGTTTAAGAGAATGTAGTATTTTGTGCTTTTGTGCGACAGAAGAGATGTTGTGTTTGACCGCTATGTGTGTTTTGTGTGTCTGTCTGTGGCACCAAAGCTCGCAAACGCAAATACTTAATAAAATAAACATAATTGTGCACGAGAGATTAAAAGGAATTCCAATAACGTAAGTAATTATCGCTACCAATAGATTATCAGACGTTATTATTATTTAATCTACCTTATTAAAAATCTAGATCAAAATAACATTACGATAAGCTGTTAGGTAAATGTAACGGGGGACTATTTTGGCAAAAATTCATTATCTACAAATAGATATGGTTCGGAGCCAATCCTGACAACATGAATATGAAGATACTTTTGAAGAGGTGTTCGATTACGATACTATCGTTAAAAATTTTAAAAGGCGAGCTTAGTAAGAACTAGTGGATAAGAAATTATGATAAAATAATTACAATCATTGAAATGTTTGGAATTCCGATTATGTGATTGAATTAAAATATAATAACCTTTAATCTGCTAATGCAAATAGCAATTCACGGAATATAGACTAAAATTTGGTCCGTAATTATGTGTTATCTGCATACACAGTTGTTGCAAATCTCGAGCATTTGCTAACAAATTCCGTTGCATTCTTCAGTGTAGCAGAAATTAACTAAGTTTAAAGGCCAGCAAGCATGTGCTACGACAAGATCGAAGGTTTCGTAAAGAAAGGAGAAACCATCACCAAGAATACCCTACCCCAGAATTATTGTCTAAACACATAATATCCCCACAAAATAATTTCTTTAATTCTAGCACCAAATTTATTTGTACGGTATCATTTTACTCTATTAGGTGACACATCTTTATCCTGCCATAAAATGCTATTAGCTTACCCAGGCGCCACTGCATCATTTAATTCTACGCTAGTGCGTCAGTTTATTTCCTTCCATATAACAAACTAGCGACCCGCCCCGGCTTCGCACGGGTGCAATGCTGATACTAAATACACTACAGAAAAACTGTGAACGTTGTATATAAAAACATAGCGGCCCGCTCCAGCTTCGCACGGGTATAAAATAGATAGCCGGGCGGCCGGCCGGTACCGCCGCAAACGCTACGTCCCGCAATTTTTAAATCTGTAATATCTTCGAAAATATTCACTTAAATCATACGGTGTAAAGGGCCATATAGATCTATATTAAATGAACAATGTATTAAAGGTATTTAATTGGTTAAGGATTAATGCTGTATTGGTTAAAATCGCATCGAAAATAAGCCATTATCTGACGTAAAAAGTAAATGACAAAAAAAAGTTATTGTGGGTTATCCATAAGAGATAGACATATACCATCGCGGACTTTTCTGTAGACCTTTTCAATGTGTATAATACTTAGTACATTATTTTGATAAAACTCGTAGGGTTCAGCCTACGTTTGCAATGTAAGCGGAAAAAATGTAATTTTTTACGACATCATATATTCTCTATATATTTACTGGATGTTATTATACATATAAACCTTCCTCTTGAATCACTCTATCTATTAAAAAAACCGCATCAAAATCCGTTGCGTAGTTTCAAAGATTTAAGCGTACAAAGGGACATAGGGACAGGGAAAGCGACTTTGTTTTATACTATGTAGTGATATAATTTGATAACACCTTGGTGGCATCTTGACTGATAACAGAAAATTTGTCACTATCGGGCGCCTAGATTGGAAGGAATGTGGACATTGATGTATGCCTTTACGTATTGTATTTTGGGTAACGACACCGTCCTATCTCGTATTTTTAGTACATAGAACATATTTAAACTTATTTATAACCTTACCAAAAGATTGGTTTATGAAAAAAGGCTTAGATTGCTTGATTATAGACGACTTACGTATATATAACTAGCTTTCCGCCCGCGGCTTCGCCTCCGTTTTCAAGGAAAAACCCGCATAGTTCCCGTTCCCGTGGGATTTCCGGGATTGCATCATTTTCCCGGGATAAAAAGTAGCCTATGTCCTTTCTCGGGTATCGAAATATCTCCATACCAAATTTCATGAAAATTGGTTCAGTAGTTTAGGCGTGATTGAGTAACAGACAGACAGACAGTTACTTTCGCATTTATAATATTAGTATGGATAATGAGGGTACATAATTTTACCGTATGATAAGCTCTCTTTATAGGTACTATGGGTATTATCCATGTTTGAAATAATTATAAAAAACCCAATAAAGGAACGTTTCTGCTAATTATAATAACAAACTATGAGACTGCATAACTATACATATAAGATATCAATAGTGGAAAGTTCAGTCTTCCATATCTCCAGAAATAAAACCATTATCAATTTCTACCATGTTCGTTGGCGGAAAGCGTTCAGTTGATCACAATTACCGTACCAAATATATTAGTGTTTGGCAGGCGGCCATTACAGCGACCTTGCAGTGTATATACTGCTTATGTAGGTATAGTTTTAGGGATGAGATGAATTTGGTAACTATTAAGATCAATTGATTGACGATTGTTGAAATCTTTAACTATCATCTACAACTAACTACTAAGCTCATGCCTCATACATATTGCAAAGGGGAAATTTGGATTTTTGTTCACGAACATTACTTTTAATTCCGGTAGTATTATTGAAGTCTAATCTAATTAATTGAATTAAAGTATTGTTAATGTTAATTTCATACATCAGTTCATTTGTACGGAATGTTCCTACTGTGAACATTGGCCATTCACCCAGGAAATAAACTTTACTATTTCAAGGTCTTCAGGTTTTCGATAGCAACTAGAAAATTCGATACAATTTAAATTTATAAATTTAGGATCCTGTTATAAAATGTAGCATTTTAAAAAGAGATATCAAACACTGGAAATAGTTAATTTTACTTTATAATGAAGGTAGGTAAAAAAATCATACTGTGGATATTAGTTATTTAGTTTTGCTATTTAAATACTAGATCACATTAAAAAGCATGAACAATATGAATGTAAAGTAACCGTCATGAGAAGCTATAAATTTTGTAAACAAGTGTTCAGGAGTTCACAACATTTGGACCAACAAAAAAAATGAATTTGTTTAAGATTTAATAAATTATTAAGTAACAAATATTATACACAGATGCTATGCCAATTCCCAAAATCGATGCTGTTTTTTTATTTATTTCGGTTTTGTAGGGATATTCATTCGATGGCCAATTTTCTTTCACGTACTTATATACGTTGATCACCATATTTTTCTCATTAACCGTAAAGCTCGTCACCTGTAAAAATCACCGGTAGTCACTTGTCACACGAAGCTCAAGCTATATCTCCAGGTATACCAATTAACCTAACCAATTACTTCACAATTTAAAACCTACTTCTAATATTAACCTTAAGTTTCCAAAGATTAGCGCGTTTGAACAAACAACTCTTTCTTTTTACTTATTATATATTTTAGATAAATTGTATTACGCACCTTTTGACGTTTTTTTCGTGGCGAATTTATTTCCTTAGATGTACTGGCTACTGGCTCCATTATACGTAATAACAAATAAAATTAACGCAACAATTAAAGTAACAACAATAAAAAAGTGATAACGAAACAATAACAAAATTAACAATAACAACCAGATCCGCGATATATGCAAAGCAATGAAACAAACTCGTACGCATTCGAAACTCGAATGATGCGTTTATTTCAAAATGGCGTCCCGATAGTTCACAATCCCTGCGACGGACGCGTTCCGGTACCAAGAAACACAAACGATAGCGCTTTGCGTCGTTAAAATATGATCCGACTAAATTAAATAGGTTGTTACTTTCATATAACCCGTCTATATTTCATGTCGATTGAATATGGTCAATTTATTATTATCTCGCAGTATAAAATGTTTACTTAGTAAAAGATGTTTGTTTACATAATTTATAGCTTCTCGTGACGGGTACTTTAGGTAAAAAGGCAGAATGTCGCGCAGCAGTTTTTTAAGTTTACATTTTATGAATAGATGGCGTTTACTAAAAGCGAAAAAGTTTCAGAAATTGCGGTCTTTTATATTTACTTTCATATATCATCATAACAAGGACTTCTCTGCCGTTAAAATCAAATGTGCAATCGAAACTCGTAAGTACCTACTGGTTTTAATAAAA
This sequence comes from Colias philodice, assembly GCF_061535455.1. Classification (NCBI taxonomy): domain Eukaryota; kingdom Metazoa; phylum Arthropoda; class Insecta; order Lepidoptera; family Pieridae; genus Colias; species Colias philodice. Next base: position 4,236,771 of record NC_143113.1, on the reverse strand, counting down.
CCGACCGAGCACAGATTACTAAATCTTTTCTTTAGTAATATGTCTACATCTGTGTTACCATCATGTCTTATAACAGTATTATTTCCCGCGTGGGACAGTGATGGCGCTAGACGACTCATATAGCGCTGTCCTTTTTCCGCACTGGAAATAAAACTGATTTAACCTCTCAACCACCGAGAGGCCAGATCCGACCGCGACACAATAGATTTTCTATTGTGTCTGTGATTCCGGGGCCTGATGGATTAAAGTCATGGTAGCCCCTGCCCCCGTACTTTTATGTTTTTAAAGCAGTATTATTTGGTCTACCTTACCTCAAATTCCCACAATAACTTCCACACAGCTTTGGTAATATTATTATGCGCAACGGCATTGTTAAAACAAAAGAATAGTGTTGATTTGTCAATCGGGAAGTATTAAGGACTGAAACGTTTTCCTGCTTCCATGTAGGCGCGTGAAATTTACACACAGTAATACTTGTCTTATTATGTACAAACATTGATTAAGGCAATTACATGGTTCAACGACCTTAATGATTCTGTCACTATATTTGAATTTGTTTTTTTAACCGCCCTCTATAATATACATCATTGTTGAAGTAAAAGTGACCAAAGATTATGGAATTGTAAAATGTATCGTATTGTATCGTAATGTGTTAGTGGTTTCTACCTAATTTATGTTTTCTCTGAGAGGCAGTATCTAACATATTACATTTATGAATAGTAAATATTGTGTACTATGTATGTTGTAAATGTAATGTAGGAAGACTCATCTTTCAACATTAACCGTTATAAGCAAAGTCTCTACTACATGACCCATTCTGGAGACCTTAAGATGACTAAGCAAGTAATTATAAGTTCTAGAGTGGGGAACAGTTAAGAAAACACCGATTTAGAAATTAATTTTATTCAACACGGACTCTACTATATTCTGGAGACCTGATGATGGCTAGGGTGGAGAACATCTCACCTACAGAGATATAAAAGATGGAGTACATTATTTGACGTAATTCTATAGAACAGCCTCTACCATGTCATGGTGTATCGAATGGTAATGTTGACCAGGCAAATGTATTTAGCGTTCTCTGTATATCTCTTCATACCTAGTAGGAATATATGCATGCAACCTACACACACCGAAAAAAATAGGGGAACGGACAAGAAATCACGTTTTTTTCGATTGTTATGTATTTTGTAGTTAGTTCGGGGTTAATTTTTTAAATCCTAATTTGAATGTTGGGTTGTAACTTGTAGCATAAAAACGCCTTCGTCACAATTCGTATTTTATTATTCCTTCACTTGGTACATTCACTTGATAGTTTTCTTAAATCTTACATAAATCACAAGGCACGGCTATGGCACTTATAGACCGCACTGGTCGGCTGTTTAAGATCAATTGGCTCGCTGATCGTCTCTTCAAAAAATGTAAGCGATCGACTGACAACTAACCAACTGGAGGGGAGGTTAAGTTGTAGATTATAAATTATAAGGCGGTAGATTATAAATACCAGAAAACCTTGTCGATGGAAATGTTCTATGTATGATTTTAAAATTTGTAACACGAATCTATTTCTTTTTTCCTCGGAGAGTCACTGCAAAGGAATTATTGTTATATAATTTATATTTTTATGAATCACTAGCTTTCCGCCGGCGGCCCCGCCCGCGGTTTCAAAGAAAAACTCGCATAGTTCCCGTTCTCGTGGAAAATCCGGGATAAAACCTATCCTATATTACTCGTGGATAATGTAGCTTTTGAATGGTGAAACAATTTTTAAAATCGGTCCAGTAGTTTATGAGCCTATTCATTACAATCAAACAAACAAACAAACAAACAAAGTTTTCCTCTTTATAATATTAGTGTAGAAGAAATCATCGGTTCACCCAGTTAAGTGCGGAGGTAAAGGAACCAACAAAAAATTCAGTTGAATTGAGAATTTCGTCCTATAATGGCGTCGGCTAAAAATGTTGCTATACGTTTAGGTATGTCAGTTTCGACTTTCCTACGATTTTATACAATAATATAAAATTAAATGATTTTGTACAATATAAAAAAAATGCTGATTTTCGGCTGTATGGCGACCATTTGGAACTGTCTGAAAAGTATGGCATGGCGATTTTCGTACATGGCTACTGGACGATGATTACCTGTGCAAAAATTATCCTGGTACAAATGGTTGATTTTTTTTAAATCAACGCATTCACGTCGGTATTGTGGGCTGTAAATTACACCGGAAAAGTATGGCATGACACTACCGCCTACTTCTTCTTTATGGGCTATCGGTAAATCCTAAAATTTTTGTGTTACAAATCGTTTGCCTTCCGTAATTTATCCGACGAGTTCGACTAACGCCCACGCGACTAGTCTGCCGAGTGCCGGTACCACTGTTCTGACCATGATTTTTCTTTTTGTCATTGCGTACTAAGACCACTGTAGAACCGCCATCCTGTGACAAATGACCCAAAATTTTGTCAGTATCTCCCGGCTTTGGATTGTTTTGGACCCTTAAAATATACGATAGAACAGCAATTAATCTTTTTTAAAAAATATTCAAGACACAGGGAAAGTCTGGTTACTGTTTTATAGGTATGTGTTTTCTGATAATATTTTACTGTCAAAAATTATCAACACTGGATGTTATTCAATGACGCCTTTCAAAAACAAAACTAATTTACAAACAGATTTTTATATCTTTACATACCTATTTTTAACTTTCATTTCATGAACTGCTCATGTAAATACCTATTACAATCTGGTTTAATTTAACAAAACATTCAATTCGGTGAATTTTAGCGTTATTTTGCAAAAAAAACCGCACGTACAGTCCCCCGTCCGAGTCGAACTGACACCGTCAAATTTCGTCGAAAATATGCAATAGAGGTGAGGTTTTATGTGGGTTTTATTATAAATTCGAGTTTTTTCTTGATAATTTAACGATAATAATGAAAATTGAAAAAACAATCAATACAAATTGTTACAAATATCATAACATATTTTTTGGTATAAATTTCATGTATAAATATGTAGCCGTTTTCCTAACAAAATGCGTTTTATGTTCAAAAAGGGGTTGATTTGTATGTATTTTTTTTATGTTTAGGCCGTTCTAAAATGAAAAGTAAACAATACACTTTGTTAATTATATCCTTGAGCATCACATATATTTTTTTTAACACAATCGTACCAACAGTTTCCTCAACAAAATTCAATATGTATAAGGTGTTTTTCGGTTTTGACCATAGTAATCCCCTTAAATAGTTATTTATAGTTCTTCTACGACATACCTACTGGGGACCTCTCTGTTATATCTATACTGATATATAAATTAAGATTCTAAAGAGTTTGTTTATTTTGACCGCGCTAACATCGGGAACTATTCCAACTGGTCTAATTTGAAAAATTATTAAAATTAAGGTGTTTCAGTGTTAGATTGTTCATAATATGGAAGGCTATTGGCTATGTAACATCATGTTACAACCAATAGGAGCAAAGCAACAATGAAAAGAATTGCAAAAAATCTTTTGGGATTAGACGAAGTTGCATGGGTCAGCTAGTGTTATAAAACTACGAAAGGGAGACGCAAATAATAATGAAACTTTATTATCTTCTACCCCTCTTTGGTAACTCGGTTAATATGTGTGAGTTTGTAATAAATAATTACTGTACCTACATGCAAACATATACGGAAATAGGTGATATAATGTTGTTGTATTATATAAAGAGTGCATTTCTAAGTCAAAGATAAATATTTTTATTTATCTGACCTTTGATATCAATTGCATATACACTGTAGTTACTATAAATGTTGAAGAAATTGTAAGATTGTATGAAAAACCCTATAATTTTGATAAATGGATAATAGTAAGCAGAAAACTAGTGAGATATAAATATTATAAGATAATAGATTTGATACATTATTGTTACAATTTTACTCTAAAAACGACAAAATAAAAAAAAAATCATTTTCCATTAGATACCTAACTAACATCTTTTCAGAGTAATAAAGATAATGATTTTTTTTAAATACTGAGTGATAAGCATCTATAATAAATTTAAACAGGGTATTATTGTTTTAGCTAAACCAAAATTTGGCAAGATATACATATAAAAAAATATGATAAGAATATAAAGTTCATTGACATATTATCAATGTAGAAATGCCTTACATACATGCATATTATTGATCATTTGACTAACAGAATCACATTGTTGCATTGGCTTGAATTTATAGTCTGGCCTTTATTTATAGTCTGTTGCAATGAAATTAATCGTAATTAATGAAAATTATTTGAATAATTCAACAATTTATCAGTACATACTACATACTTTAAACTAGCGGTCTTCCCTAGCTTCGCCTCTGGTACATGTTTATGTATTCTCCATAAAAACTCTCCTCGTACTTCAAGGAATATTATAAAAAATAATTAACAAAATCGATTCAGCTGATCTCAAGATATTTAAAGTCTTTACGGATTCTTATAAATTTAATTGCTATACAACTTAAAGGACTGAAATATATGTGAAGCAAAAGCTTTACCTACCTACCTCTACCTGCTTATACTTCATACCTGTAGGTATGAAGTATAAGCTTCATATGGGATGTTCCACTATATCATTATTTATTACATATTCTATACATAATATTATGTATAACAATAAACATTTTTGGCAACTATCATTAGTAGTTATTATATAATTTCGTCTATTTTTAAACTGTAACTAGTGCCAATTTTCGTTATTTAATGAAATATTGTTCATTCTTTACACTTTCTATTAAGAGGTTGGCCCTATATGAAGTGTAAGCTACCCGTTTGTTAACCGACATTCCCAAAATTAGTAGAAGGTTATTTATTTTGTTTTATCGGATTTATAATATACTAGCTTTCCACCCGCGGCTTCGCCCACTTTGTCTAAAACATAATAAATTATATACTAAAACCTTCCTCTTGAATCACTCTATCTATTAAAAAAAACCGCATCAATATCCGTTGCATAGTTTTAAAGATTTAAGCATACAAAGGGACATAGGGACAGAAAAAGCAACTTTGTTTTATACTATGTAGTGATTTAAACAAACATATGTCAATGTTCACTCGGGTCATAAAGTTATGAGTAAAAAAAAAGTATTTTTTTTTTCAATTTCACTGTTAAAATTTGACAAATAATTTTTTTTTTGTATTTTTCATAATTTTAAGATGCTCAATGTAACTCTGACAATCAAGACATACAGAGCCCTTTGGTCTAAAATTCGTCAACATGTTTACAGTTTAAATTTTACTGTGTGCCAATGAAATATAAATACACACAGGAAAAAAATGTTGTGCAGTCAAATTAAAAGCAAAATATACTTATTTATGGTTTATAAATACAATAATATCTTGGCAGAAGAATATTTGCCGGGTTCGCTTATACTATTTGTCTTTTCTTTTATATCTATACTAATATTATAAAGTTGAAGAGGGTGTTCGAAAGCGCTAATCTCAGGAACTCTGGCCCGATTTGAGAGATTCATTCGGTGTTAGATAGCCCATTCATCGAGGAAGGCTATAGGCTATATATCATCACACTAAGACCAACAGGAGCGGAACCACACAGGTGAAACTGCGGAGCGCAGCTAGTCTTTTATAAAAATGTTGTACGTAGAGAATGCCCAAGCATGTTTTAATTAATGATATTAATTTATTTTAATTCCCTAAACATGAAAGTATTTCACTAACTTGTTTTTAATATTGACTATAAGTGAATCTATTCGACTAATTATAACCACTAATCATTTCCATAACTTATTAGTAGTTAGCTTTCTTAATGAGTAAAAACATAAGTTAAGTCTGTTAAGTCTGCAGTTAAGTCACCTATCTTCTTCTATTTATATTATTTCTACTTCTATCATGGACCAAAAACTGTTGGTACATGAATTCTATAAAATAAAAATTAATTGCTAAATGCTAAGCGCAAAACTTGAAATCGACTCGACCAATTGGGTTAATTATTGTAAACGTTTTTGTTAAGGCACAAGAAAGGTTCTGATAAAGAGAATACACGGATGGACAGAACAATGCCTGCCGGGGCACCTAACCATATTTTTAACTGCTTTCCGAATCGGTGGTAATTGTTAAAAATATATAATGACGATTCGAAAGTGCTTCTAAAAGAAGTCTAATTGAATAAGTAAGTAAATGTTGAGTTTGAGTTTTAAAGGTTTTATATTAGTGGAATTTGCATAAAGTAGAAGTACATATGTAGTTTTAAATTTTAGTTACCTATTAAAATGTGAGGTTGTATTTTAAAAGTTGATTAGGATTATTTTTCCGATTTATAAGTTGAAGTTCTATTTCTAAGGCCAAACCTGTTACTTTATTGAGAAATATAACACAGAAATCGTGTAATAATCGGTTTAACTTCATGAAATGTGGTAAAATATAGCTCTTACCTGCGAATATGTGAGTCTTAGGGCGTATTGAGTAATTTGTGTTGTCCTCATAATGTCCAAATCAGTAGGCTGTAAAAGAAATAACACTCTCAAATTCACGTAAAACAATATAAAAACCACTTATACGCATAGAAAATTCACAAAAATCACTGTCGGAAAAATCAAGTATACTTTTACATAACCTAAATAATTTTTAAATTTAATTATTGACACGCACGAATTTTGACAGAGAACTGAATTAATTTCCTTTTCGAATATTTTGAGTTTCGAAACTGTTTAAAAAATGAGGTTTAAATTATTTTAAAAACACTTTAAAAAATTTACGTACATACACCCGCTGATGTTTGCGAATGAAAGGAAAGGTCTTTCTTGTAATTTATTCTGTAAAATCTAGAACCAATCATATGCCAAGAAAATACTTTGTGTTGGTATGCCTGTTTTTTGACATTGATTTTAGTTGTTGCCATATTTATATTCTGAAATTTCCTTAAATATAAATTTATTTAATATCTGTCATTCGTGGAATATAACACAAACAGCACGGATAAAGATTACATGTTTTTATTAATATATATTTTCTCCTTCACTAACTTTCAATAATAGGTAGAAATGTTAACAGCACATACCTAATATTAGATATTCACTATTGAGTTAGAATCGAATGTAATAAACCTAACATAACGTCACAATGTAATACCTAGAGTCTGTCTAAAAAGTCAGTTTACATGGGTAATTTAAAGGGTAATTTTAAAACTCAACCTAGCAACACTGCAAATAATGTATAGTTTATACGTACAATCTAGATACTTTAGAATAAAAATATTTATATTAAAATTTGATAAAAATATTAAAAATGATAAGTGATTAAAAAAATAATTGAGGTAGGTACTTATAGGATTACAGGAAAAGTCAACAAATAAAAAAACACTTCAGAGCATAATGTACATACATTTATGTATCAACTTTGACTTGCATAAACAAAACAAAGCAGAGTCAATGCATTTAGAAATTGAATTGAATTTATCAAAGTCATCCAAATTGATTTTCAAAGGGCGTCCATTTTTTGAACCACGACCTTTTCCAGGCGTGCGCCATACTCCGTTATTTACGCTAGCCTCTTTTTTAATACGAGCCAAAGTCACTCTTGAAACACCTGAAAAATCATATTCTGTGTAAGGAAACAAATAAACAAACGATCACACCTTTGCACATTTTAGTACTTAATTACATATAAATTACAAGAAAAAAAATTAAATAAATACAAGTATCAACTAGTGTTACATACCGGTCATGGCGGATACTCTTTCTGTAACTTTGTTTTTGTTCACCAAATCTCTTTGTTCTGCTTTTTCACGCTGACAAAACTTAATAACCTTGTAAATTATCTCCCTCGCACTACTGCTCAAGGTTTTGGCATTTTATACGAATATTAAACAGGAAAATCTAAATAAAATTGAGAAAAGCTAGGTTATAATTTACAATTTTGACAGCACCTGCAGGGTTACCAGTATAAGTTTTTAAATTTCTACTTAAATTACCCATGTAAACTGACTTTTTAGACAGACTCTATAAAAAATAATTACAATAGAAATGAAAAAATATAATTTTTTTTTTATAATTATTATAAATTTTATACGAAATGGGGATAAATAGATGATATAGCAACTCTTTTATACAGTTGTGCCAATGTAAGAATATTAATTTATGGTATCGGCTGCGAGGCTTTTTGACACAGTATCGATAAATCGGAAATTATAAATTAGTAGTTTTAACTTTTAAAAGATGTAATTTTAACTTCATTTAATGTTTTTTATTCTTATACGTCAAACCAGCGAATTGAAATTAACTTAAGTAATCCTATTTCGTATTCTATTTACTACAAGAGTGAAGCTGCGGAAACTCATAGTCATAGATAACTTCTCTCTAGAGACAAATTAGTAATTACATATCTTCTTATATAATAAATAAAAATGAATCGCAAAATGTGTTGGTAAGCGCATAACTCGAGAACGGCTGAACCGATTTCGATAATTCTTTTTTTATTATATTCCTTTAAATACGAGGATGGTTCTTACGTAGAGAAAACGTAAACATGTACCACGGGCGAAGCCGGAGCGGACCGCTAGTTAGTCATAAAATTAATTCATAAGTTCAAACAGTTTTTTTTAATAATTCAATAGCCAAGGTCTTATTTAATATGCTATTTGGCGTTTTTACTAGGTACACTATACACAATACACATCATTTAAATTATTATCAGACCGCTCCTATGGTACAGTGCATAGAAATCTAAATAACAAGACGTACAGTGGTTTGTTGGTTTAACTGTAACATAATCTTTTTCATCGTCACCGCCTAACTATACCTATAAGATGTTCCCACAGCCAACTGCTGGGACACGGGCCTCCTATGAGGGTACAGGCCATGTACAGGCCATAATCCATCCTGCCATCCACGTCAAGTGCTGGTTGGCGGATATGTCACATGTCTGCAAACTTATGATTCTTTGTCGGTTTTCTTACTTTGTAATTCTTCACTGTTTCGAGCAGTGGTGATGCTATCCACATGCGTAGATAAATTGAACATTCATATCATTGCATTTTCAATTACGATAATGTGTATTATACCTAGGTACTAGCTTCCCGTCCGCAGCTTCGCCCGCTTTGTCTAAAACCTAATCTATACTAATATTATAAAGCTGAAGAGTTTGTTTGTTTGTTTATTTGTTTGAACGCGCTAATCTCGGGAACTACTGGTCCGATTTGAAAAATTCTTTCGGTGTTAGATATTTATAGAGGAAGGTTAAAGGCTATAGGTATATCATCACGCTAAGACCCTCAGAAGTCAGAAGTGGAGCCACGGGGGTGAAACCGAGCGGAGCAGCTAATAAATTATATACTAAAACCACAGAAATATCTTAATCACTACATAGTATAAAACAAAGTCGCTTTCCCTGTCCCTATGTCCCTATGTCCCTATGTCCCTTTGTACGCTTAAATCTTTGAAACTACGCAACGGATTTTGATGCGGTTTTTTTTAATAGATAGAGTGATTCAAGAGGAAGGTTTATATGTATAATAACATCCATTAAATAGTGGAGAAGTACTGTTATTTTTGAGTTTTCTAATGTGATGTCGTAAATTTTTACATTTTTTCCGCTTACATTGCAAACGCAGGCTGAACCCTACGAGTTTTATCAAAATAATGTACTAAGTATTATACACATTGAAAAGGTCTACAGAAAAGTCCGCGATGGTATATGTCTATCTCTTATGGATAACCCACAATAACTTTTTTTTGTCATTTACTTTTTACGACAAATAATGGCTAATTTTCGATGCGATTTTAACCAATACAGCATTAATCCTTAACCAATAAAATACCTTGAATACATTGTTCATTTAATATAGATCTATATGGCCCTTTACACCGTATGATTTAAGTGAATATTTTCGAAGATATTACAGATTTAAAAATTGCGGGACGTAGCGTTTGCGGCGGTACCGGCCGGCCGCCCGGCTATCGGGCGAGTCGAGCGGGCCGCTATGTTTTTAATTTTATATACAACGTTCACAGTTTTTCTGTAGTGTATTTTGTATCAGCATTGCACCCGTGCGAAGCTGGGGCGGGTGGCTAGTACTATTATAAAGGCGAAAGTTTGTATGGATGTATGGATGTATGGATGTTTGTTACTCTTTCACGTAAAAACTACTGAACCGATTACAATGAAATTTAGCACACATATAGAGGGTAACTTGGATTAACACATAGGATAGGTTTTATCCCGGAAATCCCACGGGAACGGGAACTATGCGGGTTTTCCTTTGAAAATGCGGGCGAAGCCGCGGGCGGAAATCTAGTATTTAGATATGTCTGTGACTAAAACCTTCCTCTTGAATCATCTTTTAAAAAACACATGAAAATGTTTTGCGTAGTTTTAAAGATTTAAGCATACATAGGGATGGTGGATACTTAACACAGGCTATGCCTAGCAAGAGAGCCAGAGCCTCATAACCAATATTGTATAGATCCAAAAGGTGAAATAAAGATTTATTTTATTTATTTTATTTTTTTATTTATTTTATAGGGATATAGGGACAGAGAAAGCGACTCTGTTTTATACTATGTAGTGATGTAGCTAGATAAATTGTTTTTAATTCAAACATGGGTATCAAAATATGAACAATTTACAGTATCTAAGTACTATCTTCGAAAATTGCTTTAAGCCACAAGTAAGCAAGTTAAGATTTCGTCAGTCACTATCAGTGAACATTAAATTTCTTATCAGATAGCGAATGATTTAACTGGGACGAGATGCTGTTACCTTCAAATTGTATAAAATATGTATTAAAATGTTTTTAATTATTATCTACGTTTAAATGATAGGAGAGTATTTAATTAGATATGTCTCGATGATAATAGATATTATGTAGGTAGTTACATTTAATTTTTAACACAGGAAAGAGGAACTAAACATTCGGTGAAGGAAAATAAAACATTCAAGCACATTTTCTCTTTAAGGTTATCTAAGGTGAATCATAAAATGATTAATACAATATCAATTGTGGGGTTTAAAGGTAATGTCGAAATGTCGGAATAAATCCATACTTAATACCTATTATAAATGCGAAAGTAACTCTGTCTGTCTGTCTGTTACTCAATCACGCTTTAACTACTGAACCAATTTGCATGAAATTTAGTTTAGAGATATTTTGATACCCGAAAAAGGACATAGGCTACTTTTTACCCCGGAAAATAGCATCGGTTTTATCCCGGAAATCCCACGGGAACATGAACTATGCGGGTTTTTCTTTGACTGCGCGGGCGAAGCTGCGGGTGGAAAGCTAGTAGATTATATTCTAAAGTACCTGTAAAATAGCCTAAAATGTTTTTACATTGCGAAGAGATAAATGAAGTTAATAAGTAGGCGAGTCTGTCGGATTAATCAAAGCTAAGAGACGAGATTTCTGAAGTGATCTAAAAGGCGGGAAAATAAAAGTATGAGCTGAGAATATGCCGCAATTCGCAAATTCATTATATGTATAAATATATTAATGTGTGATGGTAAAACAGATATATTTCGTGTTTTTGAAATCCCTAAGCTTTTTTCTTGACATTATTGATTATATTAATTGTTGTCTATTTTCTCATATACATATTTAAATGTGAAAATGTGTACCTACGTGTAAGACAAAGTGTCACTAAAGTGTGTTACTGTGGTGTACGTTATTATAAATAATAAATACATAATAGGTAGATCTTTATTTCAGACACAATATCCATATTTACATAATTACAATTACAATTTTGCTTAAATTTACCATAATTATGGGAAACGTGGCCATAATTTTCTCCTGTGTATGATACTTACATTTCAAATTATAAATTACTGAATTCTGTATGATTTGTAACGAATAATGATTCCTGAAACTGGAAATAATTTATTAAATCTTGTTTATAATTTGTAGCATGGCTCCTACTGAAATCCTTGCAGCTAAATTTCAGTAGGAGCTCCTTATTAAAAGTTCCAGCTAAGCTAACACAGACAATTCCTTCATTTTGATAAGTTTTAAACTGAAAAGTATCCAGATATATCTATACTTCATATATAAAGCTGAAAAGTTTGTTTGTTCGAACGCGCTGATCTCAGGAACTACTGGTCCGATTTGAAAAATTATTTAGGTGTTAGAAAGCCCATTTATCGAGGAAGGCATATAGGCTATACCTACAGCTGAAAAGTTTGTTTGTTCGAACACGCTGATCTCAGGAACTACTGGTCCGATTTGAAAAATTATTTAGGTGTTAGGTAGCCCATTTATCGAGGAAGGCTATAGGCTATATAAAATCATCACGCTAAGACCAACAGGAGTGGAGCAATGAGGGTAAAACCGAGGGGCACAGCTAGTACCCAACATTCATGTAACATCTATTGTTCAGAATCGTTAATTTGCATTTCCAATAAAAAGTCAAAAGCTTTTATTCAAAGTTTATTCTAAGTCGTAAAATAACGACCGCACATGCATACCTTGCATGAAACAATAGTTAGAAAACGAAAGCGTTTACAGTCACACTTCCTAATGGGTGTACACGAGCGGGCGAAACGCGGCGTTTTTAGGGCTCCCAACCTTAAAGGAAAAAACGGCACCCTAATAGAATCACTTTGTTGTCCGCCTACCTGTGTGACAAGACCCTTTTTCTCAGAAATACTTACAAGTCTACGGTCACTTGAAGCTGTGAAACTTACAAGCCAACGCAGTAAAAATATACAGCCGTTTATGCTGCATATTTTCGCCATTCGCAAGGTAATGAAAACCTACAGGGTATTTTCCGTGCGAACACAGAGTCTTGAACTTTGGTAAAAAGCAAAGTCTTATAGCACAGATGAAGGAACAATTGCTAAAAGCATAAATTTCTAGTTCCAACACAAAATAATACTCCGAGTCGCATGTATTGCAGATACAGCAAAGTCTTTTGTAGGTACACGTTTTAAAGCTATCGTAACATCAAAATGCTAAGTAACTAAGTATTTTGATTAAAACAATAACTATATTTTAACATATTATACTTATTTTGTTGAAAGCTCACTATTTTTAATGCATTTAAGTAAAACATTATTCGTCGTATAGAATAAAAAAAAAAATGTTGTGTGGTTTTATGAAACCACGGTAAAAGTGAAACTTAGGCACAAAATTATAGTATTTGTACGATAATTATTATCGTACGGTTCGACCGTCACGCGACATGCGCTACACAACCAAAAAGTTTGAGACGATGTAATAAAAGTTTCACTTTAATAAAGGGTAATGTAATTCTTAATTATTTAGTCGAATTCAATCTATGCATTGAATAAATGGCAGATAGAAAATAAAAAATAAATTTATTGGTAGATATTGAAGGCATTCACAGCTCTAAGTATTTAATAGAAAGTAATCTAATAATGTTGATCCAAATAAAAAAATACTTAATTATCTAACTTTAAATTGTATAGGAATGTGGTACGTATTAATACATAAGCAATTAAAAAATGTATGCGTGTACTAGAGTACACACGTAAGAAGTGAAACTTCTTTATGACCTTAAAAATGTCACGAGTATGGCGTAACGCAAAAATGTCACACGTACGGCGTAACACAAAAATGTCACGCGTACGGCGTAACGCAAAAATGTTACACTAAATTTTTGTCCAACCCCGATAAAGAAGTTTCACTTCAATTAATGAAACATTGAAAACAATTATACAGGGTGTCACGGTAAATGTTGAGAACATTTTATTGCGTTTTAAAATAAGCAAAAGAAAACATCAAACATAAAATAAATAACGAAATAGTATCACTAACTTTCGATTAAAACGCTACGATCAAACGCTAGTAAGGAAACCGCCTAAAGCGATAAGAAAATACGAATAATGTTCGTCCCGCGTGCATGAGTGACGTAACAGGTAACTTTGTATAAAGCGCCCAACTTGTAACACTTGACGCCATTTTTACGTAAACCACCACCTGAACCGTGTACGTTTTACAATTTTTCCATAAAATTAACACCCAATTAGTGACTCTAATCAACTAAAATTGTTTCAAATTAGTCCTGTAAGCATTGCGCAATTAAAATTTAAAATCTCTTTGGTAGTTCGAACTATTTATACTTCGAATTAGTGTCAGTGACATGTCAAATTTTGGCGGCATATTTGCGTTCGGAAAATCGTTTCACAAATCCCATGCAATAACTTGATTGGATGATAAATGATTTTAAAACAAACGTTTGTAAATAGAACCGCTGGCTTTTGATTGGTCACATGACGAATGAGCTGGGCGTCTATGTCAAGAAATGAGATAAACATGTGATTCAAGATGGCTGAACATTTTCAGATAGAGTATCGTAGAAACTGCGTCCTGAAATGGTGAGATTTTTTTTTTATTCTATAAATATAAAAGAATTTCAATTTTATTTTTATTCTAATTTCTAAATTCCTTTTAAGTTAATACATATAATTATTTTTCGTATTTTTTTGTCTAATTTTCATGTAGTTAAGTATACTGACTGTTTTCTATACAAGGATTTCATGAAAATTCGAACTTATAATGTAGTTATATTATATTTTAAGTGGTAATAATTCTATAGATTATATTATATAGGTTGAACCGCGGTTAAAAAATTGGTTAGTTTGATAATATTAAACATATTTGAGGGATTTTCATGTCTTTACTGATAAGAACTTAACCAGTTTGAAAGGCGATGAATAAAAAAGTAATTAAATTTTTAACTAGTTATGCTTATAGTAACATTGTATCAACTAAATACTGTTTCTAATCACGTACCTCAAAAATTAATAGATAAATACATAGATAATTGTTAAAATAATGGTTCTCTAATTCAATTTTTATAATAATAATTAATCTTGCAGAAAGAACGAAATCAAATATTTCATTTGACAGCTTGACACAGATAAAAAAAGTTCAAATTTTAAAAAAGTTAAAATATTTTCGCGCCCTATTTCATTGCGTTATTAACGTAGGTGTTTTAATGAGCTAATGTTTGCAGTTGAAATACCATCTAATGCCATCCATGGCCATGCTGTGCAAATACAACGATATCTTAGATTAAGAGCAGTAAACTTTGATAGTGAAGAAATGGAGCGTTTATGTTTAGTTAGTTTTAAGTGGATTTTGTGATACGGTTATTTTACTTTAAAAGAGCACGATAAATAAGAAGGAAGTTAAATTTGTGAACGAGGTAAAAATTATAGTTAAGGTGACTGCGAAAAAAATAGGTAAGAAGTTAACTTTTGTGAACGAGGTAAAAATATAGTTGATAAACTGACTTCGCAAAGATAATCTCTATTCGATGATATATTTTTTTGTTTGTTGCTTCAGAACCTTCAAATGTGAGAACCGATGATGATAGTTTTTCTTTAACAGCTAGATATATATTTCATTTAGATTTGGTCTAGTTCTGACAATAATTTGGAAGAGTGTGCAATGTGCTTATGGCACAAAGAGGTTTCGTTTTTTGCTAAACATACTTATTTTTCGAAAATTATCGTCCTATTTCGATTATCTACACATGGCCATAAAAAAAAAACAAAATTTAAAAAATAGAGCAGTGGCCGTATTATGACCTCTTATTTCCAGACTGCAGATAACGCCGTGAATTGAACTGACTGGCAAATTCATAGTGCGATCATAATATGAATTTGCCAGTCTGTTCAATTCACGGCGTAAACTGACTGGGAATAAGAGGTCATAATACGGCCCCTGACCCACCGCGGCCTCCGGGGAAGGGGCCGTGGGTTATGTCGGATTCCTACCGACCAAAACCCCACTGTGTTCCGTCAAGCCGCATCAACGACGCGACGGGGCCACGGGTATGGTAGGATTCTTCCGTGACCCCGTCGCGTCAGCGGCTGCCCGTCGCCAGGCCAAAACAATAATACGGCCCCTGTGCGCGTTCAAATCATAGACATAGAATTTCAATAGAAAGGAGGTTAACCATCGCACCTACGTCACAAATATATAATAATAAAATAAATAGATATTACACAATAAATGTATGTCGGTAAGAATATGTTTTGTAACGAATGTGCTGTTTGCACTCAGGGTATAATTATTTTTGCACACTTGACACATTTGGCGAGGTTTAGAAGGACGATGGTTAGAGCCTATGTATAACAAAGAATAGATAGAGAATAGAGAATATCAATAGGTACCTAATTTCATCGAAATTGATTTAGAAAATAAATATTTTTGGTTAAAATGTGTTTGAGAAAGTCCTGTGCATTAGTGAAAACGTAATTAAAATCAGTGCAATAATTTTTGAGTTCATTGCGAACAAGCGGACAGAAAAGTTGATGATAATATTATGTAGAGATGGAAATATTTTTTTTAAAGTGTGGAACGTAGAAAAGTATCAAAATATATATAACCTATCTATACACTATCTATATATCTATTTATATATATAAAACACATAGTATAAAATAAAGTCGCTTTCTCTGTCCCTTTGTATGCTTAAATCTTTAAAACTATGCAACGGATTTTGATGCGGTTTTTTTAATAGATAGAGTGATTCAATAATGATTCAAGACAAAGCGGGCGAAGCCGCAGGCGGTAAGCTAGTTATCTATAAAATAAACTCTGTCTATCTGATACGTTTTCATACTTGACTAGTGATAGATAGAGCAGAGATTGCAAATAGATACTATATCTTTTTCGAGGGCTTGTATGGGAAAAACCATCATAAGATAAGTGAACCACGCGAGAGTCAAAAATAAAATAAAATCGAATTTAATATCGATCCAGCTCCTAATCTACATAATAAAAAGGAATTGCCAAATGTGTTGCTTACCGTAAAACTCGAAAACGGCTAGACCAATTCCGAAAATTTTAATTTAACGTTTGTAAGGCACGAGGAAGGTTTTTATGGAGAAACAACATGAAAAAGGGGAATGGACACAATAACGCAGCAGCAGTAAATAAATTGTGTAATTTCAAAAAAAAAATCTTGTAGTAAAAAAAAATCTTTACAATGTTTTAGATTAGATAAACTTGTATAGTAGAGGAATGAACTAAACACCTACTGGATCGTTTTCTAAGTGATATTGTATTATTCTTGTTTTTATCCCAGATAAACCCGGACGAAGCCGGGTCAAGTTAGTAGTTAGTTTGTATATAACACGTGTAAATCTATAGATTAAAATACAAAACAGTGAGACATCCTTTAATATGTATTTGAGCATTCCAAATCTTTTGTCACGGAAGCTACATTATTTGAGCAGGTGTAACTGTAGATCGTGTGACAAAAGACTCTATTTTAATGTAGCAGAGTTCCAATTGCTTTGGCATGTGAATTGTGAGTAATATATTCATTTTTTCCTATAGATAGATTCCATAAGACACTGTGTAAATGGAATAACTATTAAAATATGTCGGTGCAATGATAAACATACCAAAAATACATTTTTGCCCTTGCCCTTAAAATAGACAAAAAAGCTGAAATATGATCATCTACACGTAAATATTATTATAATGTCATCGATCCTTGATAATTGTACAAATTTTGAATTAAATCTGTCCGTTTAAAGTAGGTCAAAATCGAGTTTAAAAGAGATACATGCAAACATACCTACAGGTGAAGCTAATAAAAGGTAAAATCTACGAATTATAGATAAGCTTTGACTTTTATTTTTTCGTAAAACTTTAGCCTTGACAGAGACGTCTTTGCTAGCTTGCGTAAAAACTTTGCTCTTTTTCAATAGCATTAGACTATTAAATTTGAGCAAAGGCGGATAAATTAGTTACGTATAAATTGACAATAATAATTGCACTTTTTAAAATAGTATAAGCTGGATATTGAAGTGTTTTTCCATCTTAGCCCTTAGCAATTTCACCCATCTTTTAATCTACCATATTATTGGGAATGAAGTATACAAGATGTCTTTGAAAATCCCTCAAAGTTAGGAACTTCATTTGAAATCACCAACAAAACTTAGAAACTTAACTAACTTGAACAATATTCGTAATTGTTATACGTAAAACACATATTTCCATGTATTCAAAGGCAAATTCTTTAGAAACACCACCGCCATACAAATGGTTTGAGACAATTAGCGTCCACGTATTGTTGTTTGTGTGTTTGTCTTGTTATGCAAGTGACCTATTTAGTATATTAGTATGCAACGGTTTCACTCATGTAGGTGTAACAAAATGGTAGTGTTTTGAAAAATGTATTGGAAACCGATTTTTGAATGCTACGAGAAGTGGCTTAGTTTAAACATAGTATAAAGGTTATACCTATTTATACCATGGTTTAAACGTAGTTAAAACTATTTTTAGCATTAAATTCACTATTTATAATTAGATCACGCTTGGATATTTGTAAATTTAGTGAATAGACAGTCATTTGAAAAAATTTTTGGGGACGGGTTACTCAAAATGATTCTTTTATGTACCTAGTTGATTTTTATATTTATGCCAACAAATTTCAAATTGATAATCCTAATCAAAATATCTACAAACCTACATACCTAATATGCTTAGACTCAATTTGACCGACTTTAAAGGAAAATTTTTAGTCAAACTTTTGAACAACACATAATCTAGGATCGATGACAATACAACTTTACAATAATTTCATGAGTATAAGCGTGTTTTTTATCGATATGTCCATGTTCTGTTACAATTCCAGTTGCCAAGGGAAAAATGTCAATTTATTAAAAACGTATCAGTCAACACGGCAAGTTCACTTAAACAATTATCGACTACCATCTAACCGTGTGAACTGCTGGTTCACGAAAGTTTAGTTTGATTGTCGGCTTTTGGAGGTTAACCGTTAGTTAAGTTTAAACTGCGTTTGCGTAGTTTGTATAAAATATACCGGATATTTAGTGGAGTGACAGGTTAATATGATAATAATTGCTTATTTCGTGGGCTGTTATATATATTATATCATAAGGATATAGCTAACGCTAGTCAAAGCACAAAATAATAACTATAGTAGCTCTAGGTCAAAGTTAGGATTAAATCCCGTTTAAAACACTAGGTATTATTTGAATATTGTTTCTATGCACAGATTATCACTTAACGTCAGGTGATCTTTTAAGTGTTGGCGCTAACATAAAAAAATACTAAAATATTTAGTTTAAAAAATAAAAAAAGACGTGTGGCACTCGGGGACTGCCGCGGTAAAGCTATTGCATGCTATGCCTTTAAGCCACACCTCCGTGCCCGTCGGAGTGGGGAGCGTGAGGTTTTTCGTTACGCAATTTCTGGATTCGGTCCCCGCGCTCAAGGCCCGCGATAGAAGCTATGCAACAGCTTAAAATTCAATCGAATAACTAATCACATTTTCTTCTTCAGTATTATTGCATACTAATAGCGTATAGTTATAGTAATTTATGATCCATTCTCTTGCAAATATTAAAATCTATTGTTTAGGAAGTTACGTGTAGCAAGCCTGTACGGTAAAGATTATAAATAGGACATACATCACATGTATGAGAATTTATATGGCAAGGTAATTTAGTTATATTATGGTCAAGTTTGGTTCCGCAGTGTGGAAAAATATTTTTATAGATTTATTAATTAAATGTTGCGAAATTGTAGTGGGTACTTTTCCCCATTTTTTTCAATTTTGGAACGAAGTTCCTTATCGCGCGTTATGAAAGGGGGCTAGACGGAAAATTCTTAACGAAAAGTTGTCACGACACTTTTTGCTATAGTTGTAAGCCGTGCGGCGTGCGCGTGGTTCTCTGTCTGTCTAACTTTTTATATATTTTACGATGGAAACGACATACTTACTTAAAGGCAGCGTTCGGCAAATTTTCAATGGCATGGTCATCAGTACTATCATAAACATCAATTTCAATATGATTTTAATTGATAATAATTATATAGAAAGAGGTTTAATTGTTAATAATTCTACGCTCTATGTTATGACATACGAAAATATCCCAAATTTGACGCGTCAGTTGTCAACTCAAACGCCTAACCGTCGAATAGCGCGCTATCTGGCCGTTGGAGCGGCAAATATATTTATTTCTCAAATAACGTAGTTATTCGATAGATAAGTCCTAGTCGTCTATTGAAAAATTGAATATTTTGTTAACTGAAGAATAAAGTCTATCTAGCTGTTTATCTGGGCATTGAAAAATCGGCCCTTACTTATGAATTAATAAAAGAGAATTCTTGCTTCGTCTTTTTCTTATAGTCTAGTTGCAGTTGCTCTTTGCAGTTTTCGGCATTGCCCATAAGCATCATCGAACCTGGAGGGATTTAAACTTTTAAGCTAAATCTATAGGTAGTTTATAATTTATATATGATTGTCGCTAATGTCCTGTTTCATTCAACAATTCTGCTGAAATAAATTTATGACAAGTTTTGTAGGACTTTAATTAGAAAATTGAATGTTGAAAGGTAAGTAAAAGGTGAATTCCAAAAATGATATACATCTCATACATTCTTTCTGTTTTGTTCCATAGATTAGTTTTTTCATGGAAAATTACTATAAAAACTGCGCGTCTTAAAGATAGCGTTCTTTTTTTGCGTAGAATATAAATAACTACTAACGATGTCGGTCAAAAAATAGCACATTTAAACATGACAATTTGTAACGGTAACCAACCTGACATCCCTATTAGCAGGTGATTATTGTAACAGCACGTTTGCTTGTTTTTGTCGTATAACAAATCCTACTTGTTGAGGAACTAGTTTAGTTATACTTAATATATTTTATACCCACTATGTTAAACTTTTTGTATGTCCTGTTATATGTCGCCTATTTGTATTGGAACCCTACTGCTTTTTGACACGCTTTTTAGCTTCATCTGTTTGTTTGTAACCGACTGAGAGTACTTGACGAGAGTACTCTCGTCAACACACTCGTCACTTACTCTCGTCAACGCAGTCGTCAAGCATACAGTCCACAAGCTCTACATTCAAGCGGCGAGGCCTGGCATAGCAAAACATCAACTAGGCATTTTGATTCACTCCAAACCCAGCAACAAAATAGTACTGTGCAAAATAGTTATAGACTTGTGCCGTACATTTTTTGGTGACTCTATATTTTGACCCATAATAAACGGATAGATTTAGTTCATACTTTGTACACTTCTCAAGGATTCAAGGATCGGTGACAATACAAGAATTCTATGTATAAGTATTAGCTTTTTTATTTTATTTGTGCTTGTGTTTATTTAAAATTCTACGTAACAGTATATTTTCGTAACACTACGTAACAGTATGGAATTAGGTACACACAAAATTGTACCTAACTACGTTGTTCTTATTTTGTTTAATTCTATGAATGAATATACTTAGGTATTATTATGTTCTTATATATAAAAATGAATCGCAAAATGTGTTGGTAAGCGCATAACTCGAGAACGGCTGAACCGATTTCGATAATTCTTTTTTTATTATATTCCTTGAAGTACGAGGATGGTTCTTATGTAGAGAAAACGTAAACATGTACCACGGGCGAAGCCGGGGCGGACCGCTAGTTTTATATAGAATTGTATTGTATTGAATTGCGCTTGTAATATTTTAAGTAGAAGTAAATTTTAGTAGAATTTTAAATTATTATATTACTGACAGACTCTACTTACATAAGTATGCTTATAGAAAAGATTTAAGAAATGTTCTTAGGAAATTGCCCTACCTATTGTAACTACATATTTTATTGTGAAATTTGTTACCTTTATTATTGTAAATTATGTTTATATACTTTTGTAATTATAAAACAGGATTTGGAATCGCCAATAATCTGTTAATGAAGAGAGCTATCCGTCGACAGTATTGCATTTAAACACTGTCATGGAGTTGCTCTCTTTATGAACGGATGCTGGTTCATCATGGATTGAGAAGCTTCGAGAAGGTTCCAGAAGCTTCGAGAATGTTCTAGAAGGTTCTAGAACATATGGAGAATGAAGATCGTCGTATTTATTGACGTGTATGAAGATGCGTTGTAAGGAAGTGTATTGTTTCTATTGTGATATATTTCGTTGTTCCAATTATGTTTTCTACACTAATATTATAAAGAGGAAAACTTTGTTTGTTTGTTTGTTTGATTGTAATGAATAGGCTCATAAACTACTGGACCGATTTTAAAAATTCTTTCACCATTCGAAAGCTACATTATCCACGAGTAACATAGGCTAGGTTTTATCCCGGAAATCCCACGGGAACGGGAACTATGCGGGTTTTTCTTTGAAAACGCGGGCGAAGCCGCAGGCGGAAAGCTAGTTTATTATATAAGCATTTGTTTTATTACGTAAAACTGTGAGTTTTTTTATTCATTATTAACTGCTAGACTGTTAGACCGGACTCTCAGTGGAGTTTCGTTTGCAAAAATGGCGGACCTAAATCTGACTTCTGATATATATTGTATAGATCCCAGACATCCTATAGACAGATGTTGCCAACCAGTTTTGTGGTCCCCCTCTCCCCACAACGGTAATTAAATATGGCATACAAAGAAAAAAATAAAAATTTCCAAAACATGCCGCGTGGGGTATCAAATGAAAGAGCTTATTGAGTAGATCACGAATATATAGCATACTATTATATTTCTTACACTTTCTCTAAGATTTTTTAGAAAATTTACGAAAATGGTCCATTTTTGAGTTAACTTTAAACCACTATAGATTGAAAACTCATGAATATATTTTTTAAATTATTATTTTAAATAATTAACAATAGTCCATTGTTTACGATTCAATAGTTCGTACAGTGAAATAGTTGCATGGGGGAGTGGGGGGAGCATTCAAAGATGGCGAGTATATTTTCAAGTTTAGAAGAGGCTGATGAAGTTAAGAGGATGATTCAAGAATGTTCTGCCTTATTTTTCATTCTGTCAAACACAACGACAGTGCAGAGATAATTATTCTAAGCCCTGACACCGATATTTTTGTATTAGGCCTTTATTTCTGGCATAAACTTGAAAATATACTCGCCATCTTTGAATGCTTCCCCCACTCCCCCATGCAACTATTTCACTGTACGAACTATTGAATCGTCAACAATGGACTATTGTTAATTATTTAAAATAATAATTTAAAAAATATATTCATGAGTTTTCAATCTATAGTGGTTTAAAGTTAACTCAAAAATGGACCATTTTCGTAAATTTTCTAAAAAATCTTAGAGAAAGTGTAAGAAATGTTATAGTATGCTATATATTCGTGATCTACTCAATAAGCTCTTTCATTTGATACCCCACGCGGCATGT
This sequence comes from Colias philodice, assembly GCF_061535455.1. Classification (NCBI taxonomy): domain Eukaryota; kingdom Metazoa; phylum Arthropoda; class Insecta; order Lepidoptera; family Pieridae; genus Colias; species Colias philodice. The sequence goes on along the minus strand of NC_143113.1, from coordinate 4,213,631 downwards.
TTTGGAAATGTTTATTTTTTTCTTTGTATGCCATATTTAATTACCGGGGTGCGGGGAAGGGGACCACAAAACTGGTTGGCAACATCTGTTTATAGGATGTCTGGGATCTATACAATATATATCAGAAGTCAGATTTAGGTCCGCTATTTATGCAAACGAACATCTCCTTGGAGCCTGCTCTATGTGCTATATTATCATTGGTTGTGTGTATATGTTATGTTGTTGTTTATGACATGATAAACAAACTGATTACGTTTTTCATTACAGATCCTGATAAATATTTCTTTTTTTTTGCAAATCATCAATCGATCATTCAAAAACAATATGGTTAATATGTATTAGAATGAACCTACCGCACCCTCTGGCGTAATCTGGTAATAAATAACTACTTTTTCTACGTGGTAATTTTTCATTGATCATTTTAACTGTTAGATAAGCTAATCATAGCGTATCAGGAAGATGTGAAAATAGCCCTACAGGCATGTGCATCAATATCCAACAAAAGACATATTTCACTGTATTCTTTGTACTTTTTCACGTGTGAATTACTATTTCCTCGTCGCCAATTATGGTATTTGAGGCTCAATTTATATTAAAACACAAGGATGATGCAATCACTTTTATTTGACACAACAAACTGACATACGATCGGTGACATTATTTGTGTGTACCCTCACTAATATACTACACTATTAAAATTTTATAAAACTTGAATGTTTTTCAGAATATTTCATATCAAAGTCATGTCAGTTAATCATACTGCAATGTATTTGTTATCTCGCTATCAAATATTAGCTTTCATCTAGCAACCTGAATATCAAATAGCAAATATAATATTAAATGTAATTAATGTGAGGTTGAGTTAATAATAGTTTTATGATATCCATACTAATATTATAAATGCGAAAGTAACTCTGTCTGGCTGTCTGTTACTCAATCACGCTATAACTACTGAACCAATTTGCATGAAATTTGGTATAGAGATATTTTGATACCCGAGAAAGGACATAGGCTACTTTTTACCCCGGGAAATAGGATAGGTTTTATCCCGGAAATCCCACGGGAACGGGAACTATGCGGGTTTTTCTTTGACTCCGCGGGCGAAGCTGCGGGTGGAAAGCTAGTAATATTATAAATGCGAAAGTTTGTGAGGATGCGTGTGTGTTTGTTACTCTTTCACGCAAATACCACTGAACCGATTACAATGTAATTTAGCACACATGTAGAGGATAACTTGGATTAACACATAGGATAGGTTTTAACCAGGAAATTCCATGGAAACGGGAACTATGCGGGTTTTTCTTTGAAAGCGCGGGCGGAAAGCTAGTATATAGGTTCTAGTGAACAAAAATAGGTACTTAAGTATCTAAAAAGGTACAGACTACAGATAGCAACACCACATTATGAAACAACCAAAAATCTCGTAAAATTAATTTATCATTTTATCACACATCATATATACATAGTGTCATCTTCATTACCCAACAATGTAAATAAGTGCACTGCCTTATCGTTGATAAGAGATGTGATAAGGAACGGAAAATTAGGTTGGTTTTACCAGGCTTCAAACTAGGTATATCAATTTGGATGCAATGAAGAAAGATTTTAAGGAATATTTAGGAGAATATACTTCATACGTGTTTATTGTAATAGTGTTTTTGTATATTTGATATGCATACAGAATATTAAAGAGATAGGTAGGTATATGTATTTGTTTAATGAAACCGTTTTCCTTTGCCGAATGGATTGGCTGGTTGGGTTCTTAGCCTCAAATTTTAGTTTTAACTTGAATGTTACTATATAATACATATTATTATAATATTATCTGTGGCATATAGTATTATCTGTGGCATGACACAGCTTGGACACAGCCAAGACACAGCATTAGATTCGTCTAAATTTCGAGTGTTTGTCATTGGAAAGAGTATAATAGCTTAACTATAACTAGTACCTATTATATTAATTAGATTTATGCGTATGTACTTTGTTTTAAAACGCTCGGTGTTGCATTTTTGTAGCAAAGGTTTCTTTAAAAACTAGGAAGACGTATAGTATTATAGTAGGTACCTATATGTAGTATATAATATTACCTGTGATTAAAATAGATGTTCCTACATTTTTAACCATCGGTTAACAATTTAAAATCATCACAATACATATTATTATATGGATTTATATATTTTTGTTGTTTTATTTGTTTAAATTCCTTTCTTATCCTTTATTTTGTCAACATTTTACAAAGTTACCTTTTAACTTTGAGACTTTGTGACGATTTTAATCATCTACATTTTTACTGAGTAACATAGCCTATATCTTTTTTTTTATTTAGTTTTATAGTATTCAAATGCTTTATAAATGAATGTCGCCTCCAGGCGAAAGACGCAGGTTCGAATCCCGCCTCGTGATTGAATTATTTCTATTCTTAAAAAAATAGCCTATTTTGTGTCCCGACTCCCGAGCTATACCGGGTTTAAAACAAGCTAAGTGGCCATTTTATAGAATAACAACGCATTTCCTTTATAAACAAAGAATAATGAATAATCACACATCGATAATCTGATAATAATTGATAACTTATCAATAGATTTAATGAAATCAGTGTCTTTTAATTATTTGCCAAAGATGGCCGCCCTGGTTTTATTTTTATGTTTTTTGTCAAGTTTTGTGGTTGTTTCTAGTGATGTGCTGTGTGAAAATGGATTTTGTAGAGTGGGTATAATATTATGATGTTTAATAAAAAAATAGATTTAAATAACACAATATATATAATACATATACACAATCTATTTATATAAAACTCAAAGGTGACTGATATTAGTGATCTATCAACGCATAGCCCAAACCACTGGACGTATCGGGCTGAAATTTGGCATGCAGGTAGATGTTATGACGTAGGCATTCGCTAAGAAAGGATTTCCCGAAATTCTTGCGGGAACAGGGAAAAAAGGGGATGCACGTACAAAGTCGTGGGCGGAAGCTAGTTAGATATATATCATATACCTAAGTAATGAATTTCTGTACATTAGTCATCTTTGAAGATGTTATGTAGATAACAATATACAAGGTTTTATTTTTAATGGTGATGAATATGAAAAAGTGACAAAACTGCTTTAGCCCGTTTGAGAAGTAGGCATTTATCATGGATAGTCTTGTAGTCCAATACAATGAACATTGGTTTGTTTCCGCAAATTATGGGTTTATCCCAAAGGATATAGATCTAATAGATACCTATTAGTATAATACCATGCTATAATTAAAACAATCTGAGATGAACCAGCAGATTTTGTATAGGAAATGTATGTAAACGAATCTTGAAAATGAATATTATGAATAATAGTTATAACTTTTTGGTCCATGTCCGTTGTATCGACGTCGTAATTTCTCTAACCTACCCCGTACCCGTTCGGACAGTAGTTTCCACAAATTAGCAACTTTGTAGTTGCTCTTCTAAAAATTTTACATTTTAAATGATAGATAATAATGCCATATATGTACTTAATTGTCCTAATTATTAACATTTAGAGAATTATCCTAGTTATTAAAATTAAAAAATTTAATCACGAGGCGGGATTCGCCCCGGCAAGGCGAAAGACACTTTCTATTCGAATAACGTCTCATGATCGGCATTTTTCTATTATGTATTTAAAGCTTCACGCGTTCTACGTACATTATTTGCTCGTAACTAAATCAGTATGTTATAGTAGGACGCGTGAGAGATTAAAATAATCTTATTTATAAAGCATTAAATGCTATAAAACTAACTATCAATTTCCAGACTCATCTACTAGACGCAAAAAACCGGTGTGCGTCCACCGCGCCCGACTGCCGGTACAATAATGCGACACATTCCGGACTCAATCTACCCTCACCTAGTTTGTGCAACTGCTGCGAATATTGTTTACCGCTTTATCGTGAGTATTCATGTAGGTTATAATTTAGCATACAAAAAATATATTGGCCAATATATTATAAGCTTTACCAATCTGCTACAAGCAAGTAATTTGCAAGTCATTCATTCAAAACGTCGACCTACCCTTTGCCACACACAAACATCTGATCTTGATACATTTTTACAATAAGGCCACGTCTTGTTATAACGATGCCATTTTCAAAATATTATATTATTTATTATTATACTAGTGGTCCGCCCCGGCTTCGCCCGTGGTACATATTTCGCAATAAAAGGTAGCCTATGTTCTTCCTCAGGGTCTAAAGATTATCTGTGCCAAATTTCATCAAAATTGGTCCAGTAGTTTATGCGTGAAAACCATACATACATACATACAAACCTTTCCTCTTTATAATATTAGTATAGATTATAATTCTACGTGAACAGGAGCTATGCTGCTTTCCTTTGAATATATGGGCGAAGCTGCGGGCGAAAAGCTAGTACTTAAATAAATACCTTTATTTTTCAGAACAGAACAAAGACTGTAGTATTGGCGGTCCTGGCGATGGTATCACCATTGGTAGATGCGGGCATGGGCTCATGTGTGATGAAGACACGAGGAAGTGTGTTAGAAGTGGGTATTTAATGCTTTATAACAATTAATTAAGGCGCCCTTACCCAAAATGTATGTTTCTAAATCATGGTTTTTGGATAGAAATCATCATATTTAAAATCCAAAAAAAATAGATAGCACAGATAAACGTTTGATCTAGTGACTTTTTTGGATAAAAACACAATATTAAACATTTAACTCGATCAAAAAAAAATCAGAAGTAACATCGATTTTGAAAGCATAATCAGTTTTATGAGAATTAGGGGAACGCTATGTTTATGAAAATTTTACATTTCATTTACTAATCAGGTTTTACAGGGAAATTTTTGGATAGATTTATAATTTAGCCCTTATTTTTTTCTATATAAAATATAATACGTAAAATGCGACTCGCGCGCACCACGTCAGTGCCGCCAGAGTCCAGCCGGACGTCATCGAGGGAGGACCTGTGCTAGTTTTGCTCCCGACCACGTTGTAGTCGCCGGTCGCGTATTAGAACCGAGCGGCAAGTAAAACGGCGAGCACGGCGACGGTATAAATAAATCAGTAGTTTGATTTTATTAGTTATCCTAGGATTATTGTTGTAAATATAAATTAACTTCTTATTCTATACTATTAAACGAGCAATATTTGCATATTAATATATTTGTTTGTAAATTTTACAGTGTGGAAATTTTCGATGGGCCCTGGGTGAAAGTACTAGAAATACTGGAGATAGCAAATTTCCTTTATTTTTAAAAAGAAATAGAACTGCATTCAAAGATTTTCAAAAATTCATTTTCTTCGACCGGGAATCGAAAGAACTAAAAATGTAAAAAAATAAAATTTTCCATTTTATTCTTCAAATCAACTGTAATGTATAAGTTTGATATTACAATTATTTGTAACTAGCGACCCGCCCCGGCTTCGCACGGGTGCAATGCTGATACTAAATACACTACAGAAAAACTGTGAACGTTGTATATAAAAACATAGCGGCCCGCTCCGACTTCGTATAGGTAGATAGCCTGGCGGCCGGCCGGTACCGCCGCAAACGCTACGTCCCGCAATTTTTAAATCTGTAATATCTTCGAAAATATTCACTTAAATCATACGGTGTAAAGGGCCATATAGATCTATATTAAACGAACAATGTATTCAAGGTATTTAATTGGTTAAGGATTAATGCTGTATTGGTTAAAATCGCATCGAAAATTAGCCATTATTTTTCGTAAAAAGTAAATGACAAAAAAATGTTATTGTGGGTTATCCATAAGAGATAGACATATACCATCACGGACTTTTCTGTAGACCTTTTCAATGTGTATAATATTTAGTACATTATTTTGATAAAACTCGTAGGGTTCAGCTTGCGTTTGCAATGTAAGCGGAAAAAATGCAATTTTTTACGACATCACATTAGAAACCTCAAAAATAACAGTACTTTTCCACTATTTAATGGATGTTATTATACATATAAACCTTCCTCTTGAATCACTCTATCTATTAAAAAAAACCGCATCAAAATCCGTTGCGTAGTTTCAAAGATTTAAGCGTACAAAGGGACATAGGGATATAGGGACATAGGGACAGGGAAAGCGACTTTGTTTTATACTATGTAGTGATAATTAATAATTCATAAAAAAGTATTTTATACATTTCTTAAAAAGCTTCGATATTGTATACAATAATACAAATTATTAATTGATTATTATTCAAATTGTTGTAAAATAGTCACACTTTTTTAAGTTGGTTGAATACACTAACATACTTATTACATACTTATATTCAATTATTATTTTGCCTTTTTATTTGTTATACTTTTAATTATTATCTATACATATAATAAAATCGTAGGAAAGTCAAAACTGTACATTGAATATTTTTTTAAAAGAATACATAATCCATGATCTATAATCGATATAGAAGCCAAAAACATAGTTTTTAGAATTTTTGTCTGTTTGTCTGTTTGTCTGTTTGTCTGTTTGTCTGTTTGTCTGTATGTTTGTCCAGGCTAATCTCGAAAAGTACTGCATAGATTGACTTCAAATTTTGCATGAATATTACTAACAGGTCGGGTGAGGCTTTTTTAAACATATTATCATGCTATCACCTCCGGGGGAGGAGCTGTGAACCTTTTTTTTTCTTACGTATTCCGTGTATTACGACAGCGTACAATCTAAAGACTCATGTTTAAATGTTGGTTTCGGGTAAGCCATGCTATTATCTAGCTTTACACAATAAAAACTATGTCATTTACGTAATTTGGGCAGAGAATCAGTTTAATGAATTTATTAGTATACAAATTTGAAACAGCGCCATCTATGAGATTTCGTAAAAATCAAATCAATTTACATGTTAACACTACTGAACACAATGTTAAAAATTAATAATTTAAATATAATTATGTTATTTATTTATTTAACTCTTTAACCCATATCTTCCCTTCCCTATAAGGTGCGCTTATAATTCGTGTGAATATACTACATTTTTAAAAGTGAGGGTAGATGTTTATTATTTTAAGTCAAACTAGACACCATTACAGTTAATCTAATATTGATTGTGTTCATTGGTTACATTTTTAAAAATCTTCGTGTTTTAAAAATTCGATAACGAGGCGGGACTCGAACCAGCATTCTTTAGTGGTCGAATTTTTTCTATTCTTTATAAATTTATTGTTTATGAATTTATATTTATAAACAATAATACAAAAAGGTTAGTTCGTTGATAATTATTATTCCTTCATCATTTACATGTTGTAAGTAAAAATATACTTTGACTGTTAATACTTTTGTTCAGTATTTACCTGTATGATTATTGCTTGGTAATTAATATATTTTCATGTCGTATACCTAATTAAAAACATAAGTTTGATGTGAAACTAGCTGGATTTATTTTTACACACTCACAGTCTTATATTTTGTGTTAATGTTAAAATAGTATCTATTTATAGTGTAAATCATAATATTTTTTCACAATTAAAAATATTTCCTTTTTTTGATGGTGTTGGCCTCGAATTAAACCGCGCTGTCGTTTCGTTCACAAAAAGTGAAGTTATGAGGACCGAATATGTAGCCGCCTCAACTTACGGAAACGAGAGTAACCTGCGTTGTCTGTTAGTTATTGTATAGTCGAATTTAACGTTACATGGAAATTGGCATCTAATTATATGAATAATACTTATATTAAATCTGTAGATGTCAATTCTGTACATGAAATATATTTCCTAAATAACTATCACGAGGTGATTAGGGATCGACACTGACGCCAAAAATTTTTGTCCGTCTGTCTGTCTGTATAACCGTTATAGAAACAAAAACTACTCGACGGATTTAAACGAAACTTGGTACAATTATTAGTATGAAAGAAATGTTCTCCATATTATATAAAAAATATCTCCCGACATCATAATTAATGTCTATCTTTTATGGTTGAGCTTAGGAGTTCAAAGCTTTCTGATTATATTTGTCTACTAGCTGTGCCCGCGACTTCGTCCGCGTGGAATAGTGACTATGGGACCTATGACCATGGGCTCAGGGTGGGGCAACAATAATTGTTTTTATTTTCATGCTTCCACTCCCACGCCCACTCCCAGGCCCACGCCAACGCCCACGCCCACTCCCCTTCACAATTGGTACCTACCAGATCAAAGCCAGGGTAAGCGCCCCACCCAGCCCCACCGTGGCTACGCCCATGCTGAATTACTACTTAACATACAATTATTGAGTAAATACGTACTACCATAAATAATTAAAAGAATTGTTATTAAAATTTCTTACTAAACTGAGCTAAAAAACTTACGTACCAACTTATTAAATGAAATGCCTAACCTATACCAAATAGTTACTACATAATATTGTAATTAAAAATTATGATTAGTATATAATATCGAAAATCAAAAAAGAAATGCCTAACTAATTCTACGTAAAATTTCTTTTAAATTATGTCATATTATTTTTTAGGAACCAGGGGGGGAGAGGAGCAAATTCTATTTCCTTCCTTTCTTAAATGGATGTTTTTAATAATGTATGGTGTAGCCACTGATCAGCTTAATCGATACTCAATTTTTATCAAATCCGGCAACAAATCCAAATTAGATGTTTCCTGTCTCACGCACGTAACTAAAGGTTGAAGAGAGAGAGAGGGAGCACGTAACTTAACCGTTTAGACGAAGAAAAGTGTATAGAAAAAGGAATAAATAATTACATAAACTTCCCAACGATCTTTAAAAATAAATTATTATATCATTTTTTTCATTCCCACTTTTACCCCTATGTAGGTATAATAAGTGGATGAACCGATTTCGATACAATTTATCTAAGAACCAGCGTCGGAAAATATGCTGCCTAACAAAAAAAAGCCGCATCTAATTCGGTTTACCTGTTAGCCAGCTACGGTGCCATAGACAGACACACACACACACACAGAAATACATAGCAGTCAAACACATAACACCCGTCTTTTTGCGTCGGGGGTTAAAAATATAATACGACATAATTTAAAGGACATTTTGTGTGGAAAATTTACCTATTAGAAGTAACCATAATGTTAATTTGACCCCGCCCCCCCTACTACCTCAGCTTACCCCCAAACCCTTGGGGAATTTTGATATGATCATCTGGACATGTAAAGGAATAACTGTAGCGTATAACAGATAAATTACGTTTTATCGTACACTGTACAGTGTACAATAGAATGCCTTAGCAAATGTTCGCCGTGATTACTTATAAATTGTCATAACTTTTTTATTTATGAACCGATTGACATGAAATAAACACTAACTGTTAAATGAAGATTACCATAATACATTAGTGAAAACCGCATCTAAATCGGATAAGCCGTTTCTGAAATTAGCGTGCACAAACATACAGACAAACAGACAAAAAAATTTTTAACTACAGTTTTGGGTTCAAGATCGATTTAATAATAACACCTGCTAATTTTTTTCTACATATTTTCATTGTACAGACATCGCTTTTCCACAATTTTATTATATGTATTGATGATGATGATGATTGATGATTATAACACTCTCAGTCCGTTTTAACTTAATTTTTATTTACTCGCATCAGTGCCACCTAAAAAATCTTTATATCGAAATTCGAGCAAAGCTAAGAAAATGAGAAATAAGAGTTCTCAAGGATCGTTAGAGGTAAGAGGCTTACTATTGACCGAAAACAACATATTGTGTTATGCCGAGAACCTGAAACCGCTTCACAACGAGAATTGCGGCTCACAGCTGACCGCGAACGGCATGTACTATCCTGTGAGACCGAAACCTTCACTGAGAGGGTATAACGTCTCACAGCTGATCGCAAATGGCATATTTTATCTCGATAATCTGAAACTTTTATTCAATATGAAGACCGATTGACAAATGATAGGGTGCACCATAATATTATTCGATCTCTTGAAGATGAACATGAGCATAAGCAATGACTAGAGTAGGGACGCGAATATTACCATTATTTGAGACAAGATTATTTGAGACAAGTACGATTAATAAGATTGTTTAATGAAAGATTAAGAATTGAAACTATTTGGTCTCTTGAAACGGACGAATAGCGAGAGGCCCGTCTTACTGTAGACAGATTTCGACAGTCTTAATGACTTAAGAGGTAAACATAGAAGATCAATCTACGAATTCGGTGGTGTGGTCCGACAAATATAAAAGTGGGTTTGCTTATAACCTCACAATTGATTACAGATCATCTTCTGTATAGGCGATATTAACGTAGTATCACAGACTAATAATAATATACTACGTATACAAGTAGTATGTTCTTTTTGTAATGCTTTAAAGAGGAGTAAGGAGTCGGCTTTCGTTTGAAGATACACCAGAACCTTTGAAATCACTACTTTTAGAGGAACATGTGCAATCTAAACAGTTCTTAGACAATATTCTCTCTTATATTAGTGCGTTTTAAATGATCCTTTGGTGCTCAACAATTATCAGAGGATCCTTTCATGCTTACTTTTAAGATACAAGGTCAAGTTTATCATTTGATAGGATCCCTTTTGCCTGAAGGCCAACCTAAGTTTCTTCAAATATATTTTGTATTCGACTACAACGAATAGTCGAATACAAGAAATCAATATTTCTCGAATTTAAAATATTACAATTTTTCCTACAGTAGGGCGACGAATGTATTTTCGCATAGTAACGGAGGGGAACTCGCGGGGGGTCAAGTGATGCGGGCCACGTACCACAAACATGCTTAGTTTGTTGTACCGAGCGCGAAAGAAAGTCATCGTGTTTTTAGTAAAATTACTATGTAAACTAACGTAATTTAATACTGAGGTACATATTATATAATGATGCGCTCAAACTGTTAATCTACATTTAATTTAGATTATTATTTGAATTACTAAGTAATGTAGAATTTAAATCAAATTCATGTTTTCCTCAGATTTTCGATGTCCTCCGATTTTAAGATTTTCTTATCAGAGTATTCAATTTTAATGTAGTTTATTTTTATAAGAGACAATTAAGAACATTCAAAAATAAAGTGTCACGTATTTTTTTTAAACGACGAATGACGAAAAACGACGTAATCGCGGACGAAGTCGCGGGCAACAGCTAGTTACCAATATTTTCAGAAGAAAATAAATCAATGTACTTATCACTTATAACTTAACCAGAAGCGTTCTTTATGTTTAGATGATGGTGATTCTACAACAAAAATGTTCGATTCCATGATATTTTTATTTCTAAGAGCAAATATTTTTACGAGAAATTAACAATAAATTATCTTTTATATTGTTTCTATCGATTTGAATAATAAAATAAAATTTGAAAAAGGAATGTTTCCTTTCAGAAAAATTTTCTATCCCTAGTATTTCAAGTACTTTCCTTTCAGGGCACATCGAAAATATCCACACTGTATATATACAAACAAATATATAAATATGCAAATATTGCTCGTTTAATGGTATAGGATAAGTAGTAAATTTATTTATCAACAACATTCCTACGATAGCAAATAAAATCGAACTACTGATTTATTTATACTGTGTCGTAATCGCCCGCCTTCATAGGTCACCGGAGTTCATGTCGCGCCGGCTCCAACGCAACGCGGGCGCGAGCCGTCTCAGTTCCTAAAATGCCTAAACTTTCTCTACAAGGGCCCCTTAAATAAAAAGAGCGTGTGTGCTGCACACGTGTCAGAAGTGAAATGTCTTTGGCAAGTTCCAAGTTCCAAGATAGCAAAATTGTCGCCTTACTCCTTGACGTGACGGCATTGCAACTATTTAGTAAACTGTGGTAAAAGTCAGTTAACTAATGTCTTTAATGAAGCTGTAAAATGATTATATTTTGAAAAATAATATGGTGGTATAAGGCAATAATCTATCTACTTACCTACTTCTGTAACTATGCCAAAACATTACACATCGATCGTGTTAAGCATACGTAAAAACTAAAAATGAATATTTAAAGTATAAAATATTGCTTTATTTTCTTTTGGTATAGTTAAGTGCCATAGACGAAAGAAATTATTTACAAAAATATACCTCAACTACCGTAAAAACTTACCTTTTTATAAATTAAAAGTGCCTACCCAAGTGCCCACCCTATTGGAATTATTACACTAAAACACCTTAACGTTTATAAAAATACAACAATTAATTTAACTTTCAGTGAAAACAAAATGCCACGACTTACAAGACAATTACGATGAAAGATTTTCCCGCGGCGAAGTGGGTGCGTTTGAAAAACGGCCATATTGCGACGAGAAAGGGAAGTTCGCGGCGTTCCACTGCGTGCCCACGCAATCGTGAGTGTTGTGCTATTGAAAAATCGGAAATCGATTATTAATCATTTATTAATATGAGAAATTAAAAATGTTTAAAGAGCCTTGGAGATGAGTTATATGTAAATAAGAAAAAATATATTAATATTCTTTATAGAATTAAACCAACACGTTTTTAAATTGGCGATGAAAGATTTTTTTAGAGTAACTAAATAGAAATTTAATCGACGTTTTGAATCGCTTTCGTTATGGTGTTACTATTGCGTTATAAATGATAATAATAGTGAATTAATTAAGAAACTGACATGATGCTAAGTTTAAGATTATTGTGCTAAAATACATATTTAAATTGATTCATTACTTTATTTACAGATGTTTTTGTCAGTCTGAAGATGGTGAACGTTTGTTTGGCGAAGTTTTGTATACAGGTCCTTTACAGAATATGCCTTGCGGTAAGTATATAAATTAAATGTATGGGAAAGCTAGGAGATGGTCATATAGTATACTAGCTTTCCGCCCACGGCTTCGCCCGCGTTTTCAAAGAAAAACCTGTTCCCGTAGGATTTCAGGGATAAAACCTGTCCTATGTCCTTTCTCGGGTATCAAAATATCTCTATACCAAATTTCATGCAAATTGGTTCAGTAGTTGAGGCTTGATTGAGTAACAGACAGACAGACAGAGTTACTTTCGCATTTATAATATTAGTATGGAATGGTATGGATCATAAAAATATTATGTAGACATTTTATCTATAATGATTTTCAGGTTGTTCCCGTTTCCACGAACAAATAAAGAAGATAATCGACAGGAAAGTACAATTTCCTGTAGCTGGACCCAAATGTACATCGGATGGGAATTTCAACCCTGTGCAATGTGTGGGTAGATCATGTTTTTGCGTGAACAGAATAACTGGAGAAAGAGTGGGAAGCAATAGTATACATTTAGATGAACAAAAGATATCAGACTTAAGCTGTTGTAAGTTTTCTATACGTCATTTAAATGATAGAAGCACATTATATTAAGCCGTATGGACTTTCATTCGACTAAATTAAACTTATCCTTTGTATTTTCTCGGGTCTCTATATATTATATTTGTATCAAATTTCATTTAAATCGGGACTGTGGTTGAAGCGTGAAGATCGACGAAGATTGAGATCGACAGAGTTACTTTCACATTTAAATTATAATATTAGTAGAGGTTAAGAGTTTCAAATTGGAAACGAAAAAAGGTGATTACTTACATACAACTAGATAGAAAAAAATAACATCTATTTACCTAATTATTGTTTCATAGATAACGAGGATCTGGATTTGTTCCCTGAAATATTTGAGGGTGAACCACCATACAATTACACGACTCCATGCTTCATGAATATTGAGAACAAGAAGAAAATTATCAAAGAAAGCGAAGAAGCTGGTTTTATTATGGATTACTTTAACACGTTTGATGACATGGAGTGTCTTCCTGATGGTACATCGAGTCGTGTTGGTCGGACGGCAAATGGCAGGTAAGGAAATAAAATATAACCAATATTTTAGGGATGTGTAGTAAAATTGAATATATTGCCTCGTTTTATTTCTTGAGCTATTTAAGCTCTGTTTATATTACTCTTTTTACGTCACCTCCTCCGTAATTTGTTGGCTTAAGCGTTAAAAACACAAAAATCAAGTATAATTGGATATTTTAAAATATATTTTGTCAGATTAACTAAATATACATTTCTTGTTTCAGTAAAATATGCATGAACGAACGATCAGTTAGAATTGGAGATTACGAAGCGCAACCCAATACTCCGGAATATAAGTCTATGGATTGCAGTGAGTAGATATTTTTTTTATTATTTGGAGGAAGAAATTTGAGATGGTAACACTATAATTTACTTTTTTACTTGGTTGGTTCGTTGTTAGCTAATTTTAAATTAATTATTTAGAAGCTACTATACAGTAAAAAATACATGACTGTTATTATACATATTTTAATCTTATTTAAGGTAATTGTGAATAAGCTTAAAAAAACTATCAATTACATTGAGAGTACATCGTAAATGTACATAATCCTTATAGTCATGCCTAGAAAAACAAAATTTCTATTCCCTTCTAAAATTAATGAAATTAATAAGTTTTTAATTTCTTTACAGAGTGTGCATTAACGTCATCATTGATGAGCTCACAAGCGTCACGGCCGGTGTGTTGCAAAAACGGCAACTTTAGACCGATTCAATGCTATCGCGGTGTGTGTCGTTGTGTGGACTCTGATGGACGACAAGTGGGGAAAGAACAACAGAATGTTCGGAGCTTGCCATGTTTCACACAAGACTGGCAACATTGTTGAATAAATTTTATAAAGTTTATTTGTTGTTTTATTATAAAAGTATATAGAAATGTTAAGCATTTGTAGCAATGGATGTATTAAGTCAAATAAAAAAATAGTCAACAGCCTTTTATAATGACATTATAATCTCTTTTTTATTTAACGCGTTCTAATGAATCTGTGTTTATCTGAAGTTAAGATAAAATAAAAATTCAATACACAAGGCGATAATCTTCTTATAATATATAAAATTCTCGTGTCACAATGTTAGTCTGCATACTCCTCCGAAACGGGTGGACCGATTCTCATGAAATTTTCTGTGCATATATCGGGTAAGTCTGAGAATCGGCCAACATCTATTTTTCATATGTACCACGAGCGAAGCCGGGGCGGACCGCTAGTATTCTTATAGAATATAATATAGATCATTATGTATAGTATGTACAAACTTAAACTCAAACATTTATTTATTCAATTAGACGTCTTATTATCTTTAATCTCTATGTGTTAACAAAATATATAAATATTTTTTTCCTATCGCTTACTTAAGTAATTTACAATAATACGTAACTTTTTAAATATTTTAGTTATAGTGAAAATACCTTATCACTGTAACACTGTTTTCATTAGTCTTCAATACCAAATTCCAGTTCTATATTTTATCTATTATAAATTATAATATATAACTTGTAAAAATGTATCTCTATTTTATAAAGACTACAAACAGTTTTCCTCTCACATTGTTTTTCATTAACTCATGATCACAAAATCGGTTCTGTAACCGATTTATTAGCACGCAGGCAGCACTAGTTTGACTGCACTGTCATACGTCAATACGTCAAAACTTTTTGACAGTTCGTGACAGAGAAGTGTCACTTTTCAATCGCGTCGTATTTGTTTCGGCTTTCGCCCTTCGTATTGTTACAATCTGAATTTTTATTATTCTTACAAGAAAAGTGTTTCCAATACAGAGCTGACTCTATCAATCGCTAATATACCTAAAATGTTATACCAGTGGTTCTTGAACAATTTTAGGTTATAACTATCGTAAAATATTTCGCGTACCCGTATGTGAAAATAAAAGTAACTTTTAAAGTTTTTTATCGTGAAAGTACAAAACAGTGTTTGTGGTTGCTTGGTTCTCTGGTCTACTCGAAGAGGAATAAAAGATGGGTCTCATAATATCGAGATTCCGAGTAAGTGTTTCAAATAACGTATTATTAACGGTATGAACTATGTATTGTAACGTAGCCAAAAACTATTTCGATATTCGAGTACATTTGGCGCGAATTCAAACTCAATGCTTGACCTATTAGATGAAATGATAATCCAAAAACAGTTATCTGGTACCAAAATAAATTTTTATTATCATATTAAGTTTTATTTATAGTTCAAAATGTCGTTAGTAACGTACACACGTATTATCAAAATATAATCTACCTACTGTACGTTTTCCTTATTGCATGTTTACTTTAGTTTAAAACAAATAAATTAAGAGCCATAGAAAATTTTAATGAATTTTGTAAAAGTATTGATAGTACTTGCTTATTCATCATGATTCATCATTGAACAATACAGGGTATTTATCAATGATAATAAGTATTATTTTTATTAGATTCAAAACAAATATATATGTTTTATCTTTCTTTTCTCTTGAATGAAAATAATAGAAGAAAAAGAAATACACAAGGTGTTTCATTATATTCCATAAATATTATTCTCCTAATTACTTTTATTTCTTGCTTAAGCAAATTAATAAAAAAATTATATTTTAATGCAATCACTGCATACAAGATTGTGCAATTATTGAATTCGTTTTTTGATTAACATTTAACATCCTGAAATAAAACAATAGTTGATAATAGTTTCCTTAATAGACTTTTCTTTAGCAATACTTTTTTATACTGTGCATATTTGCTACTAATTAACATAATTTTTGAATGAAATATCCATTTACATGAGTTATTAGTATAGAAAACGTTTTAGCAACTTACATTTGCACTGAATTTCTTTAAAACAAACTCCGCTCCTATTGGTCTTAGGTATGTTATATAGCCTATAGCCTTCCTTGATAAATGGACTATCTAACGGTGAAATAATTCTAACCTTCGACCCGTGGTTCCTGAGATAAGCGCAAGCATACAAACTCTTCAGTTGTATAATATTAGTATAGTTAGATTTAAATGTTGTATAAGTATATGTAATTATATCACACTACCTGTGCCCCGCGCTTTTACCCACAGTGCTCCGCTTCTATTGGTCTTATTGTGATGATATAAAGCCTTCCTCAATAAATGGGCTATCTAATGCCAAACTATAACAAAAACACAATAAGTCAAGTAGTAGGGGAGCCCAGGATGCTAAATGTGGATTTACTCGAGCGTCACGGGAACCTATTAGAATTGGTAGATTAGACCATAGCGAGAAAAAAAGGTCCTATAATGTTTTCACTTTTAGCGGTGGGGAAGGGTTTTTTGATTTTTTTTAATTTAAAAAAGAAAAAAATTGGCTTGGATATACTCAAGCGCGTTAGATATTGATATTTTGCATGCTCCAGGACGTCACTGAAAAAAAGTATACGTTAATCTGACGATTTAAGTGGCGATTTAATCGCTATGAAGAAAGGGTAAAAAATTAAAGTAATATTATTCGAGCGCGTCAGATTAATATATGGGGGGGTTAATTACAATATAAGAAGTCCCCATTTCGCTAATCTGACGATTCGAGCTCAACCTTAGGGAATTATGGATTATTCAAATTTTCCAGCGGGGCCCCTGAGCGCACCCACCAACCATAACTGCTCATATTGACTAGAGGTACTAATATTCATTAGTAGCTATTCAGCTAAGGGACGGTTCCCTTATAGTAATCTGACGCGCTCGAGTAAATCCCAAAATCCCCCTCTTGGCCTCCCCTACTAAAGGGTAAAAAAGATATCTAGATATCAAATAAATTATTACATGAATTACAATAAATGACTCATAATATTGTCTTTTTTGTAATCTTATCACACACTGATTTATTCAAATATGTACATATTGCAATTCTTAATGTCAATTGCATTTGCTATGATTTTAATTTATTTCTATTTTATATTTATTTTCTTAAATTCATGCCTGGTATTTTAAACTAGTTGAACAAAATTAAACTGGATGAAACTAGATACTAGATTGAGAATATGTTGTGAAATTTTATGTTTTATTTGAATACACATTATTTTTTATTATTTTTAAACTAGCTTTCCGCCCGCGGTTTCGCCCGCTTTGTCTAAAACATAATAAATTATATACTAATACCTTTCTCTTGAATCACTTTATCCATTAAATAAACCGCATCAAAATCCGTTGCGTAGTTTTAAAGATTTAACCATACATAGGGACATGGACATGGACAGAGAAAGCGACTTTGTTTTAAACTATGTAGTGATAAATAGTAATGAGTTTTATGCTTGCTATGCTTATGTGAATTT
Organism: Colias philodice; assembly: GCF_061535455.1. Classification (NCBI taxonomy): domain Eukaryota; kingdom Metazoa; phylum Arthropoda; class Insecta; order Lepidoptera; family Pieridae; genus Colias; species Colias philodice. The sequence goes on along the minus strand of NC_143113.1, from coordinate 4,195,618 downwards.
CATGATCACTACTGCCAATCACATACATATTTTTATACCAATCTTCAAAAGTGGTGTCAGCGATAAAATAAGGTCTCTAACTAAATATCGTCAAAATCTGTTTAGTAGTTAATGTGCAAACGTTTAAAAAATAGACACAATTACTATTGTATTTAAAATTGTTTCTTGACTGAATTTCAGAATTGTCTAACATTTTCTAATATACATATATTTTGTAGATTAGAGGTGGGTCGTAAACTATATAATATTAAAAGATCAAGTGATAAGGCACAACAATGTTTGTTAGGAAAGCTAGTCATTAAAAATACTTGTGTTATATTTATATACCTTTAAAATCTATTTGTTTGCTGTCGCATCCCAAATCTTATCATTATATGAGATATTTCATCTATTGAACGGTCATAATCTTATCTAAAATCAATAGTTTGGTACATATAACAATAATAATAATACTGAATGACATTATTAATTGAATGACATTATTATTTCATAATGTTGTAATATATATCTGTGTTTTTATTTACAATATTATAAGCAGATTATAAAGGAACTGTTTTTAATTTATTTGTAGCTAATACTAAAAGAATAAGTTTGGTTCCTTTGCTAAAGAATTTCATAGAATTTTATGATGACTATTAAGTACCTAATTATTAGCTAGCTACTAGAATCTATACTAATATTATAAAGCTGAAGAGTTTGTTTGTTTGTATGCGCTTATCTCAGGAACTACTGGTCCGATTTGAAAAATTATTTTGGTGTTAGATAGCCCATTTATCGAGGAAGACTATAGGCTATATATTATCGCGCTAAGAGCAACAGGAGCCGAGCACTGCGGGTAAAACCGCGAGGCACAGCTAGTTATTTATAAATAGAATATTTATCTTAAAGATAATCATACTGTTGAGTTCAAACAGTAGTCTTTGTTACCTCAACAATATATTATATTGTATGTTCAAAAGGTCATCAAGGAACCTACTGTATTTCAGAATATATTTGTATATAATTAACTAAATGTATATAGATTACTGAATACACAAGCAATATATAAACAGATTGAAGTATGTAGTTGAATCATGTATTGTTTTTTATACAATTTATGTTGTTGGAATTTTAGTAATTATTTTATTAATATGTTTAGATTGCAATGTGTGAATGTTTTTGTAATAAGATGAAAATATTTTGCTATTTTGATATTATGGTATTTAATTTTGTTTGCTACAAAGTTTATAAACAAAAAACTGAATGCATTTTTATTTATTACTAGCGGTCCGCCCCGGCTTCGCCCGTGGTACATATTTACGTTTTCTCTACATAAGAACCATCCTCGTACTTCAAGGAATATAATAAAAAAAAAGAATTATCGAAATCGGTTCAGCCGTTCTCAAGTTATGCGCTTACCAACACATTTTGGGATTCATTTTTATATTATAGATTTGTTTTGCAATAATCTATTTTATTTAAATAGCGAAAAATATTTAAAGAATTCAGGCTTTTAATGTAAAATGAAATTTTAGTTACACTGAGAACCAAAAAAATTAAATGTGACAATGTTAATATTTATTTGATAAAAATAAAAATAAGCATGTGTGCCGAGCACACGTGTCAGAAGTGAAACTTCTTTGGCAAGATTCAAAGATACTAAAATCGTCGCCTTACCCCAAGATGGTATTGCCATGACGCGATATTGAAATTTTAATCTCAAAATTAAATAAATTCAAATATAATATTTAGGTAGGCACATAGAAGATTTTTCGTATACATATCGCTCGAAGTTCGTTGTAGTAGTCACTTTTGAATCAAATGTTATGAGTTATGACTGGAGTTTATTATTTGAAAACATTTTTATTTTTAACATTGACCGCTATTTTTGAAATACATCGTATTTTTAATTTATAGTCGTTGTTGCGTCAATATACAATGCCAGCTTGACTGAAATATCTCGATAAAATTGAATTGATGAGCAATCCTACTCCTACTAATCCTATCCTACTTCCTATCCTATTTCCTATTCTTCTCCTACTAAATTACTAATATTATAAAATTATAAATTCGAAAGTTTGTGAGGATGGATGTGTATGTGTGTGTTTGTTACTCTTTCACGCAAATACAACTGAACCGAATATAATGAAATTTAGCACACATAAAGAGGGTAACTTGGATTAACACATAGGATAGGTTTCATCCCGGAAAACCCACGAGAACGGGAACTATGCGGGTTTTTCTTTGAAAACGCGGGTGAAGCCGCGCGCGGGCGGAAAGCTAGTATTACTTAGGTATTAGAAAGTAAAATCATGATTGATTGGCATAACAAAATTAAACCACATTGGTAACTGAGACTTTGAAAGTAAAAGTAACTATACGGAAATTTAAAACTTTTAAAAATGATGACATGAAGAATATTTATCTGTATGTAATTTTTTAAATGATCTATATTTTCATTGATCGAGCTAGCGTGTCAAATTTTATGTTTGACTAATTAACGATAGTTTTACCCACGTGGCTCTGCGAATTTTTCAAATCTGACCAGTATAGTTCCTGAGATTAGCGCGTTCAAACAAACAAACTCTTCAGTTTTATAATATTATGTATAGATATAGCCACGATTCTAAACTACAACTATTCTGGAAAAAAATAATTATTTATTCATTTTATTTGTATACTAGCGGTCCGCCCCGGCTTCGCCCGTGGTACATATTTACGTTTTCTCTACATAAGAACCATCCTCGTACTTCAAGGAATATAATAGAAAAGAATAATCGAAATCGGTTCAGCCATTCACACGTGATGCCGTGACAACGCGAAACGGGTGCAGACCCGCCGCCTTTTTAATTTTTATAGCTCCCGCCGCGCAGCGCGTCGAACGCGGCAACTGATACACAAAAATAATCCTTATGGCATGATTCTGTATTCACGCGCGATGACTTATAACGTATTTCATGTATAACTTTGGTGTTTCTACACCGATTTACATGATTCTTTTACTATAACCTGCCCAGGAGTATGAAGAATAATTGTGCCAAAATTAGTTAAAATCCGTCGTGTAGTTTTTGTTTCTATAACGAATATACATACAGACAGACAGACAGACAGACAGACAGACAGACAGACAAAAATTTTACTGATTGCATTTTTGGCATCAGTAGCGATCCCTTATTACCCCTTCATAGTTTTTTTTTAAATATATTTCATGTACAGAATTGGCCTCTCTACAGATTTATTATAAGTATAGATATGTATATACAGTGTGTCCGGACATGACATACCGATATTTGAAGGGGCTATTCTCCAGGTATTTTTATCGACAATTCAACCCCTCTACAGTCCCCTACCTCACCCCCCTCAAAATAGTTTTCGAATTTTTTAAAGTATGTTTCATCACTCTTATCAATTAAATTTGTTTAGTGGTCCCTAGAATAACTTGTTATTGTTCAAATAAAACCAAATTTAGTATTTTGTGACACTCACTTTCGAAGTTATTACAATTTTCATAAATTCACTATCCGAATTGATAGGTTTGCCGTTTTGAGGGGGGTGAGGTAGGGGACTGTAGAGGGGTTGAATTGTCGATAAAAATACCTGGAGAATAGCCCCTTCAAATATCGGTATGTCATGTCCGGACACACTGTATATATATATATATATATATATATGGAATAGCAGGTGATTTACTAAAACTGCTACGTAAATTATTTTTACTCGGATTCTACGAAGCAAAAATTCGTTAACAAATTACTTATTTTTATATCGATCTAAAACTTAATTAATTAATGTTCATAACAAAACATACAAATTTGTGACAAACAAACATACACATTTCTAGTTTGTACTACCTACATACTAACTACGTTGATGAATGACGTCACTATTAAGTAACATTGACTTACAATAGCAAGTAATATTTATTTCAATACTTGAAGATAACGTCTTAGCCGTTCGTTACGCTCTAGCCATTTTCGACTTTCATTTGCGAATGACCTAGATTTTTGAAGTACACTGTTTCAGTGTTTGAAATTTATAACATGTTTGAGCATTCTCCTCTCACAAATATTATAGCTAATATTAAGAGCTGAAGAGTTTGCTTGTTTGAACGATCTAATCTCGGAAATTACTGGAACGATTTAATAATACGCTTGTTGACATAATTCGACCAAATCAAGTAAGTATCACTAAATAAATAAAAAACTGTCAAAAATATTGCGATTTGCGATGATGGTTGCGAATGAGAAAGGAAATACATATAAAAAAAAGGTTTTTTGAAGTGAAACTTCTTTATCGGGGTTGGAAAAAAATTTAGTGTAACATTTTTTCGTTACGCGCCATCTTGTTTTTATCGCTTACACGCTTGATTGACGTATTTCTGAAAAGTTGCATAATGCATATACATAGTAAATGAAGCCCTAAAGAAGTTTCACTTCTTACGTGTGTACACTAGTACACGCACACATTTTTTTATTTGCTAGTTACTATTTAACTCGAAATTCTTACTGTTTTATAAATACAAAAATCTATGTCCCTTCAGAAACTACTTTATTTCATCAACCCGAAGCCGGGCCAATCAGATAGTAAACACATAAATCAATACAAAAAAAGCATTAGTTACCAAAGCAATTAGGTGTGTAACTTGTATTAAATAGAAAATAGATTCTAGATCGTGTTATATGTATTATTACGAATTGAATTACTATACGGTGCATTTACATCAAACGAGCGAATGCTCATTCTAACTTCTAACTTCTAACCCCACTATGTCAAATTCTTTTAGTGTAAAAAAGCATTCTTTCGTTGCTCTTAGTGCATTCGAAAAGATTCTATGCAATGTTCTTATACTGAACAACAGTGAATACAAGTTTTCGTTTACACTAAACATCACGAAAGAATGCTCTTGCTCTAGCTCTATGTTTGTTTGGTGTAAATGCACCGTTACATGAATCCATACTAATATTATGTATAAATGCGAAAGTAACTCTGTCTGTCTGTCTGTTACTCAATCACGCCATAACTACTGAACCAATTTGCTTGAAATTTGGTATATAGATATTTTGATACCCGGGAAAGGACATAGGCTACTTTTTACCCCGGGAAATAGGATAGGTTTTATCCCGGAAATCCCACGGGAACGGGAACTAAGCCGGGGTTTTCTTTGACCCCGCGGGCGAAGCTGCGGGTGGAAAGCTAGTAATTGTATAATTTCAAGGTTTCCAGAAAGGTGATTAATAAGGTTAATGCGATTAACAAAAATGTGCTTAAAATAGAATATCGACTTTTCCTATGTTTTCATTATGTTATTAATACTCATTAGTTACTAGTAATGTATATTTTATGGATTTGTACGTGATGTATAATTGTTTTGAATTACTCCAAAAGAATATCATCAACGAAGATCGAGATCGGAAAAATAAACATTTTTCAAATACTAAAGTGAAAGCTGGCTATAATTTCTTAAATACTGCTATGCATGCATATTACTTTACTATTGTCCAAATGAAATTGATTCTCCGTTTAATTTTTGGGCAACTTCACAACGTTTTTCTATCGAGGCAAATTTTGTCAATCGTGTTTCGGTTCCCAAACGCCACTAAACAAACTCTTCAATTAAATAAATCGATAAATAAAAAAAATCAAATTCAAAGTTTTTGAAGAAAAAAATTAATTCTCCGTGCGCTCGAAACGTCTGTTTTGGGTCTCATTTCGCCTTAAGTACTATTTACATATTTCCAACGTCATATACAGGGTGTACCAAAAAGTAGTGATGAACGGAAGCTGAGAGGTAGAGGACCTAGAGGGCTATCCGAATAACCCCCATGTATGTTATGCGATTTTTCGTATTTTCGGAGTTATGACGTTTTTTTCAATTTTTCACCTATCGCCGAGTACGATGATATTTTCACTCATGCTGACGTCAATGATTGCGGAAGATGCTTGATTTTTTTTGTCTGCTAAGCTGAAAGATAGGCCAATTCAGTATGGTAACATTTACTATCGTTAGATCTTTGAATGGAATAAAAAAAAGAATTAAATGGCAAGAAAGATAAAATTACCCAGTATGTTCACCACTTCAAGGGCCCGTAAAAAAATAAAATCACATAAAAAAAGTTTTCCTTTTGACTTTTAAAAACTTGCTCTATCTATCAGATAGCTACCCTGAAAATTTCATTTTATTATTCAGAAGGCTTCAATCGAAAAATTTAAATCTAAATGTGGTAAGTGCAAAAATTGAATTAACATGATGATCATTAAAACCAATAAATAGGTGTTTAATTACCAGAAATTTTTTAAATAACCCCGCCGTTGCTCAATGCAAGTGCGACATCACCGTAAAAAGTTGTCTTTTAAATGTCTGAATGCTCTTTTATCATTTTTAATGGTTTCGTCTGCTACTATGAATTTCCGGGTTATTTCGTCCAAATTGTGGCAGTCTCTCGTCTTTGTAGTATTCCCAAGGAAAAAAATCAATAGGGTTTATGTCCGGGGACCGTGCAGGCCAGGCTAAAGGGCAAAGATACCCTGAAAGATGGATTGGTCGTTGCAGCCTGCGCATGCGCCGGTGACGCCTGCCTTAAAGCCTGGCCTCTACTGTCCCTCGACCTAAACCCCATTGATTTGTTTCAATGGGAATACTAAAAAGACCTCGGCTACTTGAGAGAATGCCACAATTTGGACGAAATAACCCGGAAATTCATAGTAGCAGAAGAAACCATTAAAAATGATAAAAGGGCATTCAGACATTTAAAAGATAACTTTTTACGGTGATGTCGCACTTGCATTGAGCAACAGCGGGGTTATTTTAAAAATTTCTGGTAATTAAACACCTATTTATTGGTTTTAATGATCATCATGTTAATTCAATTTTTGCACTTACCACATTTAGATTTAAATTTTTCGATTGAAGCCTTCTGAATAATAAAATGAAATTTTCAGGGTAGCTATCTGATAGATAGAGCAAGTTTTTAAAAGTCAAAAGGAAAACTTTTTTTATGTGATTTTATTTTTTTACGGGCCCTTGAAGTGGTGAACATACTGGGTAATTTTATCTTTCTTGCCATTTAATTCTTTTTTTTATTCCATTCAAAGATCTAACGATAGTAAATGTTACCATACTGAATTGGCCTATCTTTCAGCTTAGCACACAAAAAAAATCAAGCATCTTCCGCAATCATTGACGTCAGCATGAGTGAAAATATCATCGTACTCGGCGATAGGTGAAAAATTGAAAAAAACGTCATAACTCCGAAAATACGAAAAATCGCATAACATACATGGGGGTTATTCGGATAGCCCTCTAGGTCCTCTACCTCTCAGCTTCCGTTCATCACTACTTTTTGGTACACCCTGTATTTCAGTTACATTCGTACACTTTTATTATATTTTGTCAATTGTTATTTTGTGATAATTCGGAACTATTATATGGCAATTTGGCAAAATAATGATCTTGGAAATTTAACGACATCTCTCGAGCTAAATTCCAAAATGTTTTCGCTACAGAACGCACCAAAGAAATATTAGCAAATAGCAACCATAGAAAACCATCACCGGAATTTCCTTTTTTCAAAATGGGTCAAGTAGTAGAGTTTAACAATATTCAGCAAAACTTAACTGTATGAATGGTCGCTGCAAAATTTTACAGCGACCATTCATACTGTAGTAAAATATGAATGGTGGTTCCCATGTGATTGGGAAATTGTACACATCAGTTAACAATTCGCCAATCACAAGTTTTACAATGAATTATATTATGCCTGAGTGTGTTTTACAAGTACCTAAATCTAATACTGTATTTGTGAATTGGTTGATTGAATGTACATAAATCTACTCTATCAGTAAATAAATTAAGCACCACATCTTTTCAGCGTAAGAAAACGACAAAGGAGATTCTCGAAGAACTGGAAACTAAAATAAAGAGCATAGAGAAAGATGGAGAGTACAAAGAGCAGACGCACAAGCGCGTGATCGGCATGATAATGGTGAACTCGGTGGGGCTGTACGTGCTGTTCGCACTGCTGTACTACTTCATGTACGTGGGCAAGAGCCAGTACTGGGTGCACTCGGTGATGTACGCGTCGCCGCTGCTGGTGTTGCCCGTGCTGTGAGTATAGCAGATATCTTAATCTTAATACTTATTATAAAGGCGAAAGTTTGTAAGTAAGTATGGATGTATGGATGTTTGTTACTCTTTCACGTAAAAACTACTGAACCGATTACAACGAAATTTAGCACACATATAGAGGGTAACTTGGATTAACACATAGGATAGGTTTTATCCCGGAAATCCCACGGGAACGGGAACTACGCGGGTTTCCCTTTGAAAACGCGGGCGAAGCCGCGGGCGGAAATCTAGTAGTATACAGGGTGTCCCACTATTGGTATACTAAGCGCGAAGAGACTTGTAGTTTTGCATACACTGATCACGTAAAAAATACTTAAACAACAAAATTACGTCAAAAATTTTTTGCTAAATTTTTCCTGAAAATTCATATTTTCTTCTCTAGCTTCGCGCAGCCGGCATATACCGCTTCTCTATTGTGAGCATTCTGTCTATGAAAACATAATCTTAAACGATAGCTCACGTGCTGGTGGCAAAGTTGGGCGGGTTGATTGTTATGGGTATACAGTATACACATAGAGTTTTAAGAATTCATCTATTTGAAAAAAAAAGCGTCTGGAATTTTATTAGTATTTTTTACGTACTCAGCGTATGCAAAACTATAACCTCCTTTGAGCTTAGTATACCAACAGTGGGACACCCTGTATATAGGAGTAGTTCTTGTACGCTATTGGTTAGAGTAGATACGCGTAGTTAGGTTTGGTTAAGTAGGTTAGGTTAGGTCACATAGACAGGTGGCTCGCTTAGCGTCTATAGACGTTGTTGGTGATGATATAAAAGTAAGGGAAAAAACAGCTACGTGCTGTGAGTATACTGGATACTGTAGTTCTTGTACGCAAAAAAATATATTATAGTAGATATAGTAGTAGGAGTAGTTCTTGTATACAAGCAGTTATGCCGCGGCCGCACAGATACCTAGCTAGTAGCTAAGTAAAACAAATTCGAATCCCGCCTCGTGATCGATTTTTTTCTATTATTACAAAAATTGATATAAAGATATAGGTACCTATTTTGCATTTATTTATAAGAATTTCCAACAATAACACTATACGTATACATCACTTTCATTAAATATATGGTTTTCTGTACCTATTACCCAATAAATTAAATAAAATATAATCTAATTTCTGGTTCAATAAGATCTTCCTAACTAAAACATATTATTCTCACAAATCAAGTGTTATTGCTAGACATCGGATTATATGCACTAACAAAATGCCAAAATATGCATGCAAATATGCACTAAAAAAGGCCGAAATATGCACTAAAAACGACTGATATGCCTAAAATATGCACAATACAAAATCAAAAAACCTTTATTATTTTTATATATTTAAATCAAAGATTGTACAAAAACAGTGAAATTTTCTTGAAATTAAGTATAGTTTTGTGCATACAATTAAGCATTTTTACCAAATTTTCGAGCGCAAATTTGTGACGTTTATCACCCGCGAGCCCAGTGTTGCCACTTTAGACTTTTCCGGGCTAAATCTAGCCCTTTTTTGGAATTCAACCCGTGTTTTAAGTTTTTAGCCCCAAAAGGGTAATCTAGCCCTATTTTGAATGGCTCATAATTTACTTAAAATGGAGCCCATTTTGTAATTTTTTGCCATTTTACCATGCCAAAATAGGGTTTTTTTACTCGCTGAGCGTTCTGATTGGCTAATAAAGGTTGGTCGACCAATCAAAACTCCCGCTACTTAACGAAATATGCACGATTGGGGAAAAAGGCTAAAATATGCACTAACGCCGTAATTGGAGAGTTTTATGCATTTGCATATGCAAATATGCAAATGCATATAATCCGATGTCTAGTTATTGCACTTCCTTTAAAACCTTGCAGTCTATTTATGGCATTCACTAGAAATTGTGATGTCGTCGATTTATCATCGCGCTCAAACAATATCATACAGTTATAGAGCACTAGCTGTGCCCCGCGGTTTAACTCGCATTGCTCCTCTCCTATTGGTTTTGGCGTGATGATATATAGGATATAGTCTTCCATGATAAATTGACTATCTAAGAGTGAAATGATTATTCAAATCAGACCCAGTACCTGAGTTTTGCGCGTTCAATCAGCTAAACAAACCAACAAACTTCAGATTTATAATATGCTTTCCGCGCGCGGCTTCGCCCACTTAACAAATAGTTATATACTAAATTTTTCCTGGACAACCACTGTATATCTATAAAAAATTGGTTGTCTGTAAAGTCGGTTTCCTGACGATAGCTGTTGAACGTGACAACGTCCGATTGTGCTTCTTTGTCACTCGTTCCGCGCTCTCGCTTGCACTTCAAACCATGGAACGCCTCAGAGCGAGGTAACGCCGCATGAGTAATGTTTTTTCGTGCGTGCAGGCGGCTCTATCGAATTATAAGAGGTTGTCACGTCAAAAACCGTTGCGTAGTTATAAAGATTTAAGCATAGATAGGGACGGATAGATAGAGACAGGGACTTTGTTTTATACTATGTATAAAACCTACTTAATATAAAAGTAATAAGTATAGATAGTATAAATTAGTTTTGCGCCATTCTTTAATACAGCCTTTTAAGTTGTAGGTGTGATAAAGGCTATATCGTATAATGTTTCTAGACTGAGCCGGGGATCCAGTTACAGATTCTATTTATAGATTTACGCACGTTGACCCAACGACTATGGGTACTGTATTTGTACTAAAGTTTCCAAATAGGTATATGCGGTAAAGCAGTACATTGTAAAATGTTTGGAGAAGCAACTAAAAACGACTTCTGACTAATCAAATATCTAATATATATTATATCTAATATCTAATATCTAATATTAAAAAGTTTGTAAGGATGTATGGATGTATAGATGTATGGATGTATGGATGTTTGTTACTCTTTCACGTAAAAACTACTGAACCGATTACAATGAAATTTAGCACACATATAGAGGGTAACTTGGATTAACATATAGGATAGGTTTTATCCCGGAAATCCCACGGGAACGGGAACTATGCGGGTTTTCCTTTGAAAACGCGGGCGAAGCCGCGGGCGGAAATCTAGTCCTATATGTATAGGTACTTGTGTACCAATTATGATCTCGATAAAAACATAGTAGGTATATCTATAGTGTATATTATATCATTGGCCATTGCATGTAACAAGCAAAGAGGTGATCGATATTTCTTCAGTGGAGTCGTAGTAGTCTTCTACAGGGTGTCCCGCTTTCGGTATACTAAGCGCGAAGGGACTTGTAGTTTTGCATACACTGATCACATAAAAAATACTTAAATAACAAAATTACGCGAAAAATTTTTTGCTAAATTTTTCCTTAAAATCCATGTATTCGTCTCTAGCTTCGCGCAGCCGGCATATACCGCTTCGCTAATGTGAGTATTTTGTCTATGAAAACATAATCTTAAACGATAGCTCACATGCGGGTGGCAAAGTTGGGCGGTTTGCTTGTTGGGGGTGTACACATGGAATTTTAAGAATTCCTCTATTTTAAAAAAAAAATGCGTCTGGAATTTTATAATTATTTTTTACGTACTCAGCGAATGCAAAACTACAAGTCCCTTTGCGCTTAGTATACCGAAAGTGGGACACCCTGTATAGTGGGAAAAATATGAGTTGATGATGTTGATTATTAGTTTTTCCCTGATATACTTACACGTTCATGATGATTGTGATACATGAATAATATTTGGGGAATAAATAGCATATTCAATTATAAAGATAATTTCATACAGAAATAAGAATAGTAAATCGTTATCAAGATGTGATGCGTTATTTCTGACTCATTACGTTGAAGATTACGTATGAAAAAGATGACGGCATACGAGACAGATTCGTTTGATTATATATACGATACATATTGATAGTAATCTTAGCATAAAGTTTAGAAAATAAAAAGAAATAGAAAATTATCTTCTTAATCTGTGAAATTATGTCCTTTGTAGGATGCTATATAAGCTTAGACTTTAGAATGACGAAATAGAAATAATCAGGACATTTTTGTCCTGAATGAATAAATGTTTATGATCGAATATATGTCTATAAACATACTAAATTAAATACTTATTGGAACGCACATAATGATAAGGGTGATAGACATTTCATTAAATGCCTATGCTCTATTAAATGGTGCCATTTAATTAACCTCCTGAATGACACGTAGTAGTTCAATTAAACGACTAGATTCTATTTCGATTAACATTTAACTACTTGCCTAGCCAAATTATTGAAGCTAAGATCCACTTGCCACATTTAGAAAATGTCACCATATATTATTTGATCCATACAATAACACATACGTTTTAATTTTCCAGGGTTATATTTCTACGGTCGGCTATATCGTCATACTACACGTGGACTTTGAACAAGAACAGAGTTAAGCTGACGAAAATGAGAGACGAGAAGAAGAAAATATTAGAGGAGGTTATGAATACGGAGACTTATAAGGTGACGTATTTAAATAATAATAATAGTTTAAAAAAACTAAAAAACACGCTTTTTATAGAAAACCGAACTAAAAAATAGAGAATTTTATCAAATTAGTGTATTGTCATCGGTCCTCAATAAATCTACAAAGTTTGAACGAAATCTGGCCGTTTAAAGTGGGTCAAAATCGCGCCCAAAGAAGTCGGTTACAAACAAACAAACATACAGGTGAAGCTAATATAAAGCGTGTAAAAAGATTAAAGCAGGTCGTATTCAAATATCTGTCTTAAAACCGCGCAATAAGGTTTAGACCCGAAATGAATTGTATACACATCCTCTCAATTTCTCATTCAATTCTCTATCTTATAACCAGGCAGTAAGATCCAAAATCCTCTGTAAGAAGATTCCTGTAAATTTTCGTCAGTTCACCGTGTCAATGTGCATTGCAGGACGCATTCAAATTTCTATCCTTTAACCACTCAATAAGGTCAAAAATCCATTGCAAGAAAAACCACATTGAATGTTATTTAACACCATTTCATTATACATTGCTGATTCTCAAATCTCTACCTTATGACGACACAATACGGTTTATAATTAACGAAAAAGATGGCATGAAAAGTCCTGTTTTATTACGTCACTGTTTAAATGTACATTACAGGTCGCAATCAAATCTCTACCTTATTACCATAAAATAAGGTCCAATATCCATTTAAATTATTATTAATAACTTAATATTCGTTTACACCTTTTCGATATACATTGCAGGTCGCAAAGGAAATACTAGACAAGTACGGCACACCGGAGGAGCAATCGAAAGCGTTGAAACCGTTCACTCCAACTGTAACTCAGAGCACACCACAGGGTAATTATTTAGTAAATTATTGTAGTGTGTAAGTATGCTATCTATCGTGATTGTTGCATCATTTATTATGTAGACGCGTCACCCCATTATAATGATATTTAAACAATAATTAATATGAATAAAGGCTCTTAATCATGATCTCGTTGTTTAAATTCGTCTCCTAATACACTCCTAGTACTAAATCCCACCGCAGGATCAGTGCGTTCATGGTTTTTTTAATGAAACCAAAATTTTCTGTATATTTATAATTAGGAGAATATATATCGACTAGGTTGCCAGTAAAAATTTGGCCGCAAGCATGTTTAATTGAAATTTTTCTAATCGATTTTTGGGAAAAAATGTGTGCCGTATTAAATCCGGCCGCAAATAAGGGTTGCCGGCTTTTAAAGACTCTTAGACTACCCGTACATTATTTTTAACAAAAATCTAAACTTCCTTCAAGTTATCAGAACTAGATTGAGTTTAAATGGAATGGATAGAGGCCCCAGGTTTCAGATAAAAAAGATATCAGATAGTGTCGTCAAGCATCCGCCATCTGCAAAAAAATGTTTACCCATCCAATTTAAGACCATGCAAACCGTTGCTTAATCTTATTATTTTATTATTTATAGCAACAGCAATACATCTGAAAATTTCAACTCTATACCTATGAAATACAGGCTGTATAGATACGGACAGACAATGAAATATTTGTAATAAGATTTCGTTTTACCCTTTCGAACCTGGACCCTAAAAAAGAATAAAACGATAATCTTTTTAAAAATATTTATTTATACATATATGCGAAATTTATTTACAGCTACCCCCATTCAGTTAAGACAGAGACAGTTCGCCTTACAGACATCTACCCCCAATAAAAATATGAATCTTGTACCCGCCACGCCAGGGGTTGTTTTTAATGGACCAAGATTGAGGGTGAGTTTTTTTTTATTAAATCATATGTTAAAATCTTTTGTGTGGTTTTTTTTATATATATTTATCCATGAAAAAAAGTAGATAAAAGCCGTCTTTGCAGCAGCATTATTTAAATTTTTGACACAAACCACTTTAATATGTTTATAGTTACAATTAAATTATTACTTGTCTGCTTTTTATAGAAATAGAAATAGAAAGTGTTTTATTTGCCACCAATTACAAAAATATAAATCTTAATAATCTAACACAGAACAGAAAAAAAATATACATATATAGCAATGGTGGCAAAAAGGACTCCCCGTCAGCAAAGCAGCAAACATTAATTAAAATGTATTGCTGCACTGATTTTCAGAGGAGACCACGTGACTGTACAGATGCAATGATTGCAATTATGATAAATTCGATTTTATTGTCTTTTGTATATCTAAAAGAATTATTTCAGAATTTCACATCATATTATATAACAGGCTAAAATCAATAAATTATAACATGTTTGATACTTATTATAGGACTAGCTTTCCGCCCGCGGCTTCGCCCGCTTTTTCAACGAAAAACCCATATAGTTCCCGTTCCCGTAGGATTTCCGGGATAAAACCTATCCACATTACATTTATTACCTTTATATGTGTGCTTAATTTCATTGTAATCGGTTCAGTAGTATTTGCGTGAAAGAGTAACAAACACACAAACATCCTCACAAACTTTCGCATTTATAATATTAGTAGGAAGGATAGGATTAGTAGGAGTAGGATATTTCAAGATATTTTAATCAGCCAAACATGTTTTATGTATATTTAACTTGATGTTTCAGTCGGATCAGTTACCGCGCCCGCTACCGGACAGCAATAGATCCGCGTTGGACAAAGTTGTGGATTATTTACTGAAGGACGGACCAAATTATCGAATGGCGCTCATATGCACTGAATGTTTTTCGCATAATGGTAAGATTTTTTATATTTACACTACGTCTTGTACTTTGTACTTGTTATCTAATATAAGAAATAATTTGTATATTTTCATGATTTTAAAAGCCGGCTGACTTATGATTAGTATCGACTGTAACATATTATAATCCTGAGTTTCTCTTTGCGATTTTGTCTATTCACGCCTTAGGTAAGGCGTGAGGGGGTCCGCGTTTAGTAAGGAATCAACGTGCTCGAAACTAAAAATCGTAATACTAAATGTTTTCATTCACATTTTTATCAAAAAGTAAATGAAAACATTTAGTATTTTCTAAATCTAAAACAGTCACGAAATCAAGAAGGTAAATACTATGTATTTGTTATTTTATACGAATTATTATCGTAAAATACGGTTGTAATGAGAATTTATATGATATTTTAGAGGTAACTTCAGGATTTTTTTTTATCGAACAAAATTTTTCCAATCGTGTTTTGGAAACAGTCATCTCATCACACATACATTCTGTAATACATATTAGAAATTTCAGTACGAAAAATCTTCAATATTTTTAATAATAGCTCATAGATAACAGTCCATTTTGCCGTTTTCACTTACTAAGGGCCCTTAAATATGATTATCACTGATTCTGACCATTACCCCGACTCTGACCACGGTCCACGACCTTCTGATTTTTACTTATGAAGTCGAACTTTATTCTGATTTTCACTGCTTCCGAATCCGACCCTAATTCGTAATCCTCTTTCTTGCCAATAAACATTATTTTATTTTATTTTCTTACAGGCATGGCGATGATAGAAGAATTCGACTATGTCTCATACAAATGTGCATACTGCGGCAAACTGAACCCGGCGCGCAAACAGCGGCCCGCTGCTCCCGCGCTCACCGCACACCGCGCACTCGCATACCACGCAGCCGGTACATACAAAAACATAGAGTACTAGCCCCATAGTTCCCGTTCCCGTGGGATTTCCGGGATAAAACCTATCCTATGTGTTAATCCAAATTACCCTCTATATGTGTTCTAAATTTCATTGTAATCGGTTCAGTAGTTTTTACGTAAAAGAGTAACAAACATCCATACATCCATACTTACAAACTTTCGCCTTTATAATAGTATAGTATAGTATTATGATAGACAAATAAATAAATAAATATTTCAGAACAATTTTCACACACGGCACGATCTGATCCCATACTAAGCTTTCGCTTGTGTTACGGAAACCAGATGGCTGATAAACATACATATTATATCATTTTAAATAAATACTTATATAGATAATTAACACCCAAACACAGAGCTATCTATGTTCATCACACAAATATTTGCCCCGGGTGGGAATCGAATCCACGACCTCTGGCTTGGAAGACAGGGCCATTACTAACCAAGCCTACCGGTCAGTCAAATATATATTCAATTAGACTTCCTTCTGAAGCACTCTTTAATCGTTTAAAAACAATTTAACATTGGTTAGCAGTTTCTACAGAGAAGAACCGACGCAAGACACTCTGTAGTGGCTAATTTATATTTATTTTAGTTTTACCCGCCGTGATTATATAATATAGCATATCCTTCCCTTCCTCGATAAAAGATTATCTAACACTGAAATAATTTTTAAATCGCACCTGTGATTACCTTTTTTTTTGTGTGGTGTCTCTCAATGTTAGCCAGAAGGGCTTCTACATTTTAACGCGGACGCGGGGGTGAACTGAAGGTTCACCCTGGTAGCGACATGCACAAGGGCGTCCCCCCGCCACGGGGACCACGAACCTCGGCTTGAGCTGTCGCTTGAGTGGAGGAGGCCAGAAGGGCCCTAATCGGACGGGACCTGTGATTGCCGATATAAGCGCGTTCAAGCAAACAAACAAAGTCTTCGCCTTATATTAATATTACTATAGATTGTATCTTACATTAATTAATTCAATCCGGCTTGAAGGACCAACCAAATGACTAATGTAATTTTTGTCTAGCTGCCAATGACGACTCGTCGCTCGCGAGTTCAGCCAGTGAAAGCGAAGAGGAAAAGGAGGTAGCGAATCTCGATGGGGACGCTGGTAAGTACTAAGTAGGGAACGGCTGTGCTGGTTTTGATGAGATTTTTGTATTAATTTGAAATTTTGACTTGAAAGAATGACTATTATAAATATGATAGGGATGAATAACAGAGTATCTATAATGGTTTATAAATTGCGGAGTTCTGTAGTAAAAAAATGAAAATTTTATGAAGACTGCAGTCCATATACTTTTTAAGTTGATTATTATAAAAAAAAAATGTGTGCGTGTACTAGTGTACACACGTAAGAAGTGAAACTTCTTTATGACCTTATTTTTCAAAAAATCATTTACTATATGTAACTTTACAGAAATACGTCAATCACGCGTGGTAGGGATAAAAGCAAGATGGCGCGTAACGGAAAAATGTCGCCCGAAACGAAAAAATGTTACACAAAATTTTGTTCCAACCCCGATAAAGAAGTTTCACTTCATAAAAATATCATTTTACTGAATAATACATATAATTTTAACAATATTATCTTTGTTATAGAATTACGAAAGCCATTTGTTGTTGTTATAATTGCTTAGTAAAATACTGCTAAGTTCCTTATTTTATGAATGGTCCACTGAACAGAATTTAAACTACATAAACAGAAATAACACAGAGCCACAAATAATTTTTTGCTAGAAATTATAGATTATACTTATTGACAAACAAAAAAAAATACAGAAATATCCTATTTTTTCTAGTACCTAAGTATAAAATTAATACTATACTTAATCTAATAATAATACAATTTTCAGGTTCAGAGGGCGAAAAAGAATCACCCCCCACTCCCATGGAGGTAGAATCGAAATCGGAAACTGACAAGAAACAAGACTGATCGATTGTAACTCACTCGATTGACGAATCGATTTTATATCGATTGCGCGAATCGATGTTCTCGAGATGCAGATAATATATGCTAAAAGTTTAATGGTGGATCCACACGATCTAATTGCTTGGCTTGAGAGATCTGTTTGATGAAAACAAATTATTGATGCTTGAAGCCTTGAAAGATGATTTTTTACCGATCATTTTTATATGTGAAAAAATTTATAGACTTCTACAAAAAAAAATAATAATTAATGCATGATGTGTTTAAAAATAACATTAATTAATTCGATTGGTAAATATTGTATTACATGTAAATCTATTATGATTAAGGAATATTGGCTGTGTGTGTTGAGAACTAAATATATATTGATAAAAAAATTAATACTTATTATTGTATTATAGTTTTAACTAACTTATACAAATCAGACATCGCAATTACTTAATAAAAAAGGAATACACATACTAATATTTCTTATACATCATAGTTTGACAATATTTTTCATTTTATTCAAACACAATTTTTACAAAAGCTGCTAAATAGTATTTTAACAATTTTTACAAGAACTAAATATTGCTCATGCAAGTTTGTCATGCAATTTGATCGTGTGTCCGCAACATTAAATGGGAATCAGTTTTAAATTCGAATAAGGAACTGCGGTGGTTATGTCGGCTGTTAACTATTTATATAAAGTGATTTGGGATAATTGACGGTAGTTTAAAAAAAGTTTGAAAATGTGGGTATTAAAAAAAGAGCGTGTTTGCCGTTCACACGTGTCAGAAGTGAAACTTCTTTGGTAAGATTCAAAGATACCAAAATCGTCGCCTTAATGACGTGACGGACTGCCAACCTGCATTTAACGAAAAGTACCCTATATGTTTATCCAGGGCATAGCTTACTAGCATTTACAATTTCACTTACATCGGTTCAGTAATTCTTGCGTGAAAGAGCAACAAACATACAAACTCGGAATATATGATTCGCTATTCGCAATTGTCCCAAATCACTATAATATTAGGAATAAAAAAATAATTACAAATTTTTATAAACTCATTTAATTTTATGGCGTAAAATTGAAATGATGTTCCCTTCCCTTAGTTTATTTATTTATATATAAAAATAACGGGTTTTAAACGTGATTTTTAACCGGACACTACAGTGTGAGCCCACACTGAGAGCTCATAGATGTCATAGTGGATTTAAAATCAGTTTAAAACCCGTTAAAATATGGTTTTATTGTATGTATAATTAATCCTGTATAAATTGACGAATATGTATATTTGGCTAAAATTTTTAATAAATACCTTCCATTTTTTTAATTTGATTCAATTTTATAACTTTTATACCGAGAATTTCCTATTATTGGGCAATTTTTAATTACAAATTATTCTTAAAATTAAACAAATTATTTGGTGAATCAAAATACAAATATAACGCCATCTCAAGTAATTCAGAACAACAGAAAGAGACGAATATATTTCTATTTATGAGTTTTTAAAATAATTTGTTTTCCTTTTACAAATGTCATGTTAAATTGAACTCACGGTCGAATGTCATAAGGTTGAAATTTCGTTTTTCTATAAGTGGGCATGGTTTTATTTATTATCTATAGTAATATTATACCGTTAAATATATGGCATAATTTTTAATTGCAACACAATATGCAGATATGGCTGGACTTATTTTGATGAAATTTTGTGTAACGATAGATAATAAGTTAGTTAAACACATAAGTTACTTTATAGCAACTCATCCTATTATTTATTAACTAGCGTTTTATTATATTACGTGTCTATCTGATCACAAAATTTCATCAAAAACTGTTCAGCCATTTCATAGCCAAGAAGTAACAAATACACACATGAAACACTTATTTCAAACAATAATAATTGTGCTCACATTTCATGTTGAAATAGTAATTTATTGGAATTTTGGAAGTAAAGGTCATTTTATTTATTAATATATTATAGGTATGTTAAAATATTGTTGTGGGGTGTGATAATTGGAATAATTGGTATATTAAGATGTTTATCGTTAATTTTTTTGTATAATTTTGAATAATTTTAGTCTTTAGTGTTAATAGTGCCTTTGTCTTTTGTTTGGGAGGTAAAGTTAGATATAAGTTTAAAGCAAAAATTGTTGACAGTTCAATACGCGACTTCAATATTTAACTTTGCGATACATTAAAAAACATCTACCAAACATACAAAATTGACTTTACCTCCCAAACATCAGATATAACACGCGAGCATTTCATATTCGCATAAATAATCACATTAGATACTAACTATTTATTTTTATTAATTATTATTTAATTTTAAGGTCTTCAGAATCTTCCTAGATGTAGTTTTAGTTATAGAAATATGGAAGGTTGAAACAATTTATAGAAACGTCTAGAAAAAATGTAAGGTTTTATAAATAGCAAATTTTAAACCATCTTGGTTACCATGATGGCGGATAAAGTGATGGCGCTAGATACACTGGAAATAATACTGCTTTAAAATGGTTGTATGGAATTTTTGCAGATGATATTTGGATATATTAAGGAGCAAAAGCTTTTTATTCTTAAAAATCAAAAGCACTGTTTTCATTATTGGTTTGTACAAATTATGCGTATGACTGTATACTGTATAGGTCTGTAATACTCTGATATTACAGACCTATACACTCCTAATTCGGAATATCAATTAATTCGATGTACAAGTGTCCAATTATTTTTGAGTAAGTATAGATAAAATATTCGAGGAGCAATAAAACAATTTTTATTATAAGGAATTTATTCTTGTTTCAGTCTTTCATACTATCCAGGCTTGCTACTTAAATTTATTTCCCTATATAGTAACCGCTACACACATCAACTAATCCATCAATTTTCATACATCCGTTTCGTACGTCACCAATATGAAACATAAAAAAACGCAATTTTTTTAAAGGTCGTTTTGCGTCATCCATGGTCATTTAAGAACGTTTAAGGTTATCCAAAGCATTTCAAGATTTTCTATATTTATTTAAACCTAAATAACCTCACCCCAATCAGATATTAATCCAAATTAACGTATAAAATAACGTTAAAGGTCACTCAAGGCCGTTTTACGTCATTCATGGTCATTTGATACAGTTTGAGGTCATCTATAGTCATTCACGGTCACTGAAGTACTTCAAGGTCACATGTAGACGTTCATGGTCAATGAAGTGATCCATGGTCATTCATAATCACTCATGGTCATGCAAATTTATACATGGTCAAACTGAACAGTTTAAGGTCGTTTAAAGTTCGATAAAAGTGTTTCACGGTTACTATAAGACTGCATGTGTGTAAAAATTGTAATTTTGTTTAAAATATGTGGAAACGTCTGCTTAAATGTTTATATGATCATAAATAAATTGGTTAGTGTTTTGCCTCTTTTGCTTTGATGTTGTTTGATGGATGGGGGAAAGAGATAGAATATTGATTGTTGGCAAAGTCATTGAGAGTTAAAAATTTTGATGTCTTCATTTTATGATGTTTTTACTAATCGATGTTATAGTAATACAGGGTGTCCCACTATTGGTATACTAAGCGCGAAGGAACTTGTAGTTTTTCATACACTGATCACGTAAAAAATACTTAAAAAAAAATTACGTCCAAAATTTTTTGCTAAATTTTTCCTGAAAATCCATATTTTCTTCTCTAGCTTCGCGTAGCCGGCATATACCGCTTCTCTAATATGAGCATTTTATCTATGAAAACATAATCTTAAACGATAGCTCACGTGCTGGTGGCAAAGTTGGGCGGCTCGCTTGTTATGGGTGTACACATAGAGTTTTAAGAATTCATCTATTTGAAAAAAAAATGCGTCTGGAATTTTTTAATTATTTTTTACGTACTCAGCGTATGCAAAACTATAACCTCCTTTGAGCTTAGTATACCAACAGTGGGACACCCTGTATAAATGAATGAGTCAATTTATTTCTATATACATATTTTAAGCAGTCGTTTTCCACACAAATCATTATTTAAAGCGGAAAATTAATAATTAGCTAAAAAAAAATAACAAAATTTATAATTAGCTTTCTATACTCAAGACATTTTCTAGTCAATTGTTAAATTGCATTTTATAAAGCTGTGTACACACTGTTGTACCAAGCAGAAATCATTATTTCAGAAGAAAAAATTGACATTGTAAATACGAGCTAGTGCATGCGGCTTTGTGTGGTATCCGGGTATATATGGCAATCTAGAGTATATTTCACAAATTTCATAATCTAAATCTCAATCTGATTGCTTTTTTGCGCGATAGAGTAACTAACATACTCACAAACTCACTATTTGTAGTAAGTATCTCGTCTTGCGGCGGTGTTCAAATTCAAATTCAAATATTGTTATTTTGTTATTATTAAATCTGTTATTATTAATTTATCTTTATTCTGTTATTATTAAAGTTAAAAGATTTTTAATATAAGAATAATAACTGACAAAGATTTGTTAAGGGGCCCTTGTAGAGAAAGTTTAGGCATTTTAGGAACTGAGACGGCTCGCGCCCGCGTTGCGTTGGAGCCGGCGCGACATGAACTCCGGTGACCTATGAAGGCGGGCGATTACGACACAGTATAAATAAATCAGTAGTTCGATTTTATTTGCTATCGTAGGAATGTTGTTGATAAATAAATTTACTACTTATCCTATACCATTAAACGAGCAATATTTGCATATTTATATATTTGTTTGTATATATACAGTGTGGATATTTTCGATGTGCCCTGAAAGGAAAGTACTTGAAATACTAGGGATAGAAAATTTTTCTGAAAGGAAACATTCCTTTTTCAAATTTTATTTTATTATTCAAATCGATAGAAACAATATAAAAGATAATTTATTGTTAATTTCTCGTAAAAATATTTGCTCTTAGAAATAAAAATATCATGGAATCGAACATTTTTGTTGTAGAATCACCATCATCTAAACATAAAGAACGCTTCTGGTTAAGTTATAAGTGATAAGTACATTGATTTATTTTCTTCTGAAAATATTGGTAACTAGCTGTTGCCCGCGACTTCGTCCGCGATTACGTCGTTTTTCGTCATTCGTCGTTTAAAAAAAATACGTGACACTTTATTTTTGAATGTTCTTAATTGTCTCTTATAAAAATAAACTACATTAAAATTGAATACTCTGATAAGAAAATCTTAAAATCGGAGGACATCGAAAATCTGAGGAAAACATGAATTTGATTTAAATTCTACATTACTTAGTAATTCAAATAATAATCTAAATTAAATGTAGATTAACAGTTTGAGCGCATCATTATATAATATGTACCTCAGTATTAAATTACGTTAGTTTACATAGTAATTTTACTAAAAACACGATGACTTTCTTTCGCGCTCGGTACAACAAACTAAGCATGTTTGTGGTACGTGGCCCGCATCACTTGACCCCCCGCGAGTTCCCCTCCGTTACTATGCGAAAATACATTCGTCGCCCTACTGTAGGAAAAATTGTAATATTTTAAATTCGAGAAATATTGATTTCTTGTATTCGACTATTCGTTGTAGTCGAATACAAAATATATTTGAAGAAACTTAGGTTGGCCTTCAGGCAAAAGGGATCCTATCAAATGATAAACTTGACCTTGTATCTTAAAAGTAAGCATGAAAGGATCCTCTGATAATTGTTGAGCACCAAAGGATCATTTAAAACGCACTAATATAAGAGAGAATATTGTCTAAGAACTGTTTAGATTGCACATGTTCCTCTAAAAGTAGTGATTTCAAAGGTTCTGGTGTATCTTCAAACGAAAGCCGACTCCTTACTCCTCTTTAAAGCATTACAAAAAGAACATACTACTTGTATACGTAGTATATTATTATTAGTCTGTGATACTACGTTAATATCGCCTATACAGAAGATGATCTGTAATCAATTGTGAGGTTATAAGCAAACCCACTTTTATATTTGTCGGACCACACCACCGAATTCGTAGATTGATCTTCTATGTTTACCTCTTAAGTCATTAAGACTGTCGAAATCTGTCTACAGTAAGACGGGCCTCTCGCTATTCGTCCGTTTCAAGAGACCAAATAGTTTCAATTCTTAATCTTTCATTAAACAATCTTATTAATCGTACTTGTCTCAAATAATCTTGTCTCAAATAATGGTAATATTCGCGTCCCTACTCTAGTCATTGCTTATGCTCATGTTCATCTTCAAGAGATCGAATAATATTATGGTGCACCCTATCATTTGTCAATCGGTCTTCATATTGAATAAAAGTTTCAGATTATCGAGATAAAATATGCCATTTGCGATCAGCTGTGAGACGTTATACCCTCTCAGTGAAGGTTTCGGTCTCACAGGATAGTACATGCCGTTCGCGGTCAGCTGTGAGCCGCAATTCTCGTTGTGAAGCGGTTTCAGGTTCTCGGCATAACACAATATGTTGTTTTCGGTCAATAGTAAGCCTCTTACCTCTAACGATCCTTGAGAACTCTTATTTCTCATTTTCTTAGCTTTGCTCGAATTTCGATATAAAGATTTTTTAGGTGGCACTGATGCGAGTAAATAAAAATTAAGTTAAAACGGACTGAGAGTGTTATAATCATCAATCATCATCATCATCAATACATATAATAAAATTGTGGAAAAGCGATGTCTGTACAATGAAAATATGTAGAAAAAAATTAGCAGGTGTTATTATTAAATCGATCTTGAACCCAAAACTGTAGTTAAAAATTTTTTTGTCTGTTTGTCTGTATGTTTGTGCACGCTAATTTCAGAAACGGCTTATCCGATTTAGATGCGGTTTTCACTAATGTATTATGGTAATCTTCATTTAACAGTTAGTGTTTATTTCATGTCAATCGGTTCATAAATAAAAAAGTTATGACAATTTATAAGTAATCACGGCGAACATTTGCTAAGGCATTCTATTGTACACTGTACAGTGTACGATAAAACGTAATTTATCTGTTATACGCTACAGTTATTCCTTTACATGTCCAGATGATCATATCAAAATTCCCCAAGGGTTTGGGGGTAAGCTGAGGTAGTAGGGGGGGCGGGGTCAAATTAACATTATGGTTACTTCTAATAGGTAAATTTTCCACACAAAATGTCCTTTAAATTATGTCGTATTATATTTTTAACCCCCGACGCAAAAAGACGGGTGTTATGTGTTTGACTGCTATGTATTTCTGTGTGTGTGTGTGTGTCTGTCTATGGCACCGTAGCTGGCTAACAGGTAAACCGAATTAGATGCGGCTTTTTTTTGTTAGGCAGCATATTTTCCGACGCTGGTTCTTAGATAAATTGTATCGAAATCGGTTCATCCACTTATTATACCTACATAGGGGTAAAAGTGGGAATGAAAAAAATGATATAATAATTTATTTTTAAAGATCGTTGGGAAGTTTATGTAATTATTTATTCCTTTTTCTATACACTTTTCTTCGTCTAAACGGTTAAGTTACGTGCTCCCTCTCTCTCTCTTCAACCTTTAGTTACGTGCGTGAGACAGGAAACATCTAATTTGGATTTGTTGCCGGATTTGATAAAAATTGAGTATCGATTAAGCTGATCAGTGGCTACACCATACATTATTAAAAACATCCATTTAAGAAAGGAAGGAAATAGAATTTGCTCCTCTCCCCCCCTGGTTCCTAAAAAATAATATGACATAATTTAAAAGAAATTTTACGTAGAATTAGTTAGGCATTTCTTTTTTGATTTTCGATATTATATACTAATCATAATTTTTAATTACAATATTATGTAGTAACTATTTGGTATAGGTTAGGCATTTCATTTAATAAGTTGGTACGTAAGTTTTTTAGCTCAGTTTAGTAAGAAATTTTAATAACAATTCTTTTAATTATTTATGGTAGTACGTATTTACTCAATAATTGTATGTTAAGTAGTAATTCAGCATGGGCGTAGCCACGGTGGGGCTGGGTGGGGCGCTTACCCTGGCTTTGATCTGGTAGGTACCAATTGTGAAGGGGAGTGGGCGTGGGCGTTGGCGTGGGCCTGGGAGTGGGCGTGGGAGTGGAAGCATGAAAATAAAAACAATTATTGTTGCCCCACCCTGAGCCCATGGTCATAGGTCCCATAGTCACTATTCCACGCGGACGAAGTCGCGGGCACAGCTAGTAGACAAATATAATCAGAAAGCTTTGAACTCCTAAGCTCAACCATAAAAGATAGACATTAATTATGATGTCGGGAGATATTTTTTATATAATATGGAGAACATTTCTTTCATACTAATAATTGTACCAAGTTTCGTTTAAATCCGTCGAGTAGTTTTTGTTTCTATAACGGTTATACAGACAGACAGACGGACAAAAATTTTTGGCGTCAGTGTCGATCCCTAATCACCTCGTGATAGTTATTTAGGAAATATATTTCATGTACAGAATTGACATCTACAGATTTAATATAAGTATTATTCATATAATTAGATGCCAATTTCCATGTAACGTTAAATTCGACTATACAATAACTAACAGACAACGCAGGTTACTCTCGTTTCCGTAAGTTGAGGCGGCTACATATTCGGTCCTCATAACTTCACTTTTTGTGAACGAAACGACAGCGCGGTTTAATTCGAGGCCAACACCATCAAAAAAAGGAAATATTTTTAATTGTGAAAAAATATTATGATTTACACTATAAATAGATACTATTTTAACATTAACACAAAATATAAGACTGTGAGTGTGTAAAAATAAATCCAGCTAGTTTCACATCAAACTTATGTTTTTAATTAGGTATACGACATGAAAATATATTAATTACCAAGCAATAATCATACAGGTAAATACTGAACAAAAGTATTAACAGTCAAAGTATATTTTTACTTACAACATGTAAATGATGAAGGAATAATAATTATCAACGAACTAACCTTTTTGTATTATTGTTTATAAATATAAATTCATAAACAATAAATTTATAAAGAATAGAAAAAATTCGACCACTAAAGAATGCTGGTTCGAGTCCCGCCTCGTTATCGAATTTTTAAAACACGAAGATTTTTAAAAATGTAACCAATGAACACAATCAATATTAGATTAACTGTAATGGTGTCTAGTTTGACTTAAAATAATAAACATCTACCCTCACTTTTAAAAATGTAGTATATTCACACGAATTATAAGCGCACCTTATAGGGAAGGGAAGATATGGGTTAAAGAGTTAAATAAATAAATAACATAATTATATTTAAATTATTAATTTTTAACATTGTGTTCAGTAGTGTTAACATGTAAATTGATTTGATTTTTACGAAATCTCATAGATGGCGCTGTTTCAAATTTGTATACTAATAAATTCATTAAACTGATTCTCTGCCCAAATTACGTAAATGACATAGTTTTTATTGTGTAAAGCTAGATAATAGCATGGCTTACCCGAAACCAACATTTAAACATGAGTCTTTAGATTGTACGCTGTCGTAATACACGGAATACGTAAGAAAAAAAAAGGTTCACAGCTCCTCCCCCGGAGGTGATAGCATGATAATATGTTTAAAAAAGCCTCACCCGACCTGTTAGTAATATTCATGCAAAATTTGAAGTCAATCTATGCAGTACTTTTCGAGATTAGCCTGGACAAACATACAGACAAACAGACAAACAGACAAACAGACAAACAGACAAACAGACAAAAATTCTAAAAACTATGTTTTTGGCTTCTATATCGATTATAGATCATGGATTATGTATTCTTTTAAAAAAATATTCAATGTACAGTTTTGACTTTCCTACGATTTTATTATATGTATAGATAATAATTAAAAGTATAACAAATAAAAAGGCAAAATAATAATTGAATATAAGTATGTAATAAGTATGTTAGTGTATTCAACCAACTTAAAAAAGTGTGACTATTTTACAACAATTTGAATAATAATCAATTAATAATTTGTATTATTGTATACAATATCGAAGCTTTTTAAGAAATGTATAAAATACTTTTTTATGAATTATTAATTATCACTACATAGTATAAAACAAAGTCGCTTTCCCTGTCCCTATGTCCCTATATCCCTATGTCCCTTTGTACGCTTAAATCTTTGAAACTACGCAACGGATTTTGATGCGGTTTTTTTTAATAGATAGAGTGATTCAAGAGGAAGGTTTATATGTATAATAACATCCATTAAATAGTGGAAAAGTACTGTTATTTTTGAGGTTTCTAATGTGATGTCGTAAAAAATTGCATTTTTTCCGCTTACATTGCAAACGCAAGCTGAACCCTACGAGTTTTATCAAAATAATGTACTAAATATTATACACATTGAAAAGGTCTACAGAAAAGTCCGTGATGGTATATGTCTATCTCTTATGGATAACCCACAATAACATTTTTTTGTCATTTACTTTTTACGAAAAATAATGGCTAATTTTCGATGCGATTTTAACCAATACAGCATTAATCCTTAACCAATTAAATACCTTGAATACATTGTTCGTTTAATATAGATCTATATGGCCCTTTACACCGTATGATTTAAGTGAATATTTTCGAAGATATTACAGATTTAAAAATTGCGGGACGTAGCGTTTGCGGCGGTACCGGCCGGCCGCCAGGCTATCTACCTATACGAAGTCGGAGCGGGCCGCTATGTTTTTATATACAACGTTCACAGTTTTTCTGTAGTGTATTTAGTATCAGCATTGCACCCGTGCGAAGCCGGGGCGGGTCGCTAGTTACAAATAATTGTAATATCAAACTTATACATTACAGTTGATTTGAAGAATAAAATGGAAAATTTTATTTTTTTACATTTTTAGTTCTTTCGATTCCCGGTCGAAGAAAATGAATTTTTGAAAATCTTTGAATGCAGTTCTATTTCTTTTTAAAAATAAAGGAAATTTGCTATCTCCAGTATTTCTAGTACTTTCACCCAGGGCCCATCGAAAATTTCCACACTGTAAAATTTACAAACAAATATATTAATATGCAAATATTGCTCGTTTAATAGTATAGAATAAGAAGTTAATTTATATTTACAACAATAATCCTAGGATAACTAATAAAATCAAACTACTGATTTATTTATACCGTCGCCGTGCTCGCCGTTTTACTTGCCGCTCGGTTCTAATACGCGACCGGCGACTACAACGTGGTCGGGAGCAAAACTAGCACAGGTCCTCCCTCGATGACGTCCGGCTGGACTCTGGCGGCACTGACGTGGTGCGCGCGAGTCGCATTTTACGTATTATATTTTATATAGAAAAAAATAAGGGCTAAATTATAAATCTATCCAAAAATTTCCCTGTAAAACCTGATTAGTAAATGAAATGTAAAATTTTCATAAACATAGCGTTCCCCTAATTCTCATAAAACTGATTATGCTTTCAAAATCGATGTTACTTCTGATTTTTTTTTGATCGAGTTAAATGTTTAATATTGTGTTTTTATCCAAAAAAGTCACTAGATCAAACGTTTATCTGTGCTATCTATTTTTTTTGGATTTTAAATATGATGATTTCTATCCAAAAACCATGATTTAGAAACATACATTTTGGGTAAGGGCGCCTTAATATTGGTGGTTTTCATTTACAGAGTTCTTTACGCGACTCGCACTTGGATTTTTCTGTTTTGGTACAGTGTGTACGCAGCATTATGCATAATCGATTCGACTAAAATCGATTGAACTAAAATCGATTAGCCTTAAATCGATTTAATCGTTACTACCCTACATTCCTCGATTTGTTATTGACAATTGTGTATGTTCCTTTGCTGTTGAAATAATGGGTTGTTTTTATGAACAGTTTCTTTGTGCCAAAAGAAAATATTTTTTATATTTGTTCAGACATTTCGGAAATAAGATTTATAAAATTATACACAGAAAATATTTTAAGCTATTGCATAGCTTCTATCGCGGGCCTTGAGCGCAGGGACACGGAGGTGTGGCTTGAAGGCATGCTATGCAAAAGCTATACCGCGGCAGTCCCCGAGTGCCACAGTCTTTTATAATAATTTTTATTTTATAATAGGTATCATAATTGTTGACTTAAGAAATATTAATATACCTACACTTTTATTTATTTTAAACATATGTAGTTGAAAAATGCAATGGTTCATAAGAAAAACGAATTGTTTTGTACAGCAAAGGTACATTAAATATATTTTGTGTTATTATGACTAATTGATATTGTGTGCAATCTATAAAACAACGAGTAATTTTATTTTAACAATAAACGAACCGCTTATGCCTGTTTTATTTATTTTTGTTCTACGCATTTTTAATTAAAGGTTTTCTTTGAAATGATTGTGTTTTATTCATATTATACTTAAATCATGTGGGATTAGAAAATGACTAATTTCGAATTCTATGTTTTAGCAAACATCTCATGACATTTATTTTTAGTGTAACTTAATTTAACATCTGAATAAATATTGTTATTTCTTTCATTTTTTGTTTTATTTAAATATCCCCACAAACCAAAAGGTACCAATAAAAAATGTACCTACCTTTATCCTACGTACAAAACAATGAAAAAGCTAGTTAACACAATAAACAACTGAATTATTACCTAAAGTTGTGTGATTGTACTTAAACTGACATTGTATGTATTAAAATCTTAGATACTTATGACGTATAAATTATGTTCAAATATTAAAATTAATTAATTCATATTCAAATTGTTATACTTACATTGAATTATTAATACTAGGTCAGTAAATGTTCGCCAGTTAACTGCCAAAAAGGCTCGAATACACGTCATATTAATTATGTAGTTACCAACTTTTATTTATTACTTCAATGACTTCAAAATAATGTATAAACAAATCAACTCATACTCAGTTTTTAAAATTTAAGTTCGTTCATCGTTGCTACGACTTCAATTTCGCAACTTTTCGCGGTAGAATAATCCGCGTTCCTAATTGGTTCGTGCTAGAATCACGTGACCGTTCAAAGTTCTTAACGTCAACGTCAATGTCATTGTCAATACAGATAAACGAAATGTATCGGTAAATGATAGATTAAAAAATATATGAAATCTTAAAAGCCAAAAAATAGTTTCAATAAAAATAAAATTGTTATCGCTAATATTTGACCTAAACCATGAAATCCTCTTCATATTTCTCATTAATAGATGCGAAAGCTTGTATTCATGTTTGTTTGTTACTCCTTCACGCAAATACTACTGAACCGATTACAATGAAATTAAGCACACATACAGAGGGTAACTTGCATTAACATATAGGATAGTTTTTATCCCACTGGGAATGGGAATTATTCGGGTTTTCCTTTGACTACGCAGCATAGAGCAAGTAATATGGTACCTAGTCTACGCAGGGGAAGCTGCGGGCGAAAAGCTAGTAGACTAAGTAAATATTATCATCACGCATAAACCAATAGGAGTGGGTAAAACCGCGGGGCTCAGGGCTCATAAATTAATAACAACATTTCAATAAAAATTAATACAGCCGTGACTTCCCAAAGTGTAAATTTTATATCTACTGACTCATCCAATATTAAAAGATAAATGCGAGGTTGCAAAATTAAACAACACTCGATTTAAATAAAAAATGTCACGTTTTGATCGGACAGCGCTTGCTTTCATATAACGTTACATTATGACTAATAATTGCATATTTCCTATATTTTACTTGATTTGACTTTCAGGCACTAGATAACATATAAATGTTCATTATCGCAAAAAAAAATCTTTTAGTTATATGAAAGAGTGATTGATTTTTTGTCTATTAGTTATTACTTAGTTTATGTTAGAGACATGTTAGAAATACATGTAGGTTATATGTTTTGTAAATTATGACGTTAATTAATTGAAATAAACAGGTATTATTCTAGCATCCTAATATTATGTATCTACATGGTGTCCCGTAAGTAGTGGACCAGCAGGTTATGGGGGGTAGAGAGACTTATTCTGTAACAAAAATACTAAAATTTATTGTCCTAGAGCATTCATTTTTTTACACCAGCTTTATTTAAACTTCAGCCCGTAAACTTTAAAACATAAAATTTTTACCTATTTTTTGGTCTAATTTTTTTGTTGCTGTTAATTATGCTTAAGTATCATTATAATTAGGAAGACTTATGTATTCTTAACTACCTTGAACAATAAAATAAAAAACATATATGGTAAAAGTTCATATTTAGCCAGATAGCTTTTATCAAATTTTGAAAATAAAGCATAAATCAAAAACTCTAAGGTCTAGGACAATAAATTGTAGTATTTTTGTTACATAATAAGTCTCTCTACTCCCCATAACCCGTTGGTCCACTACTTACGGGACATCCTATATGTAGATATACCTACCTATATAGATAGAACTAATCAACTAATGTATTGTGACTAAACCACATTGCGTTTATACATTCCACATAAGCCTTCAAATACTTTACAAAAGGTTTATTTAGGTTCATGATACATTTAAATAAAAAACAAGATATCTTAAACCTCATATTTCAATATGTTTTATCAATTGTTTATAAACGAAGTAGGTCAGTTGTACCTCACCATTCAAGTTTGAACAATGTTATCATTTTTTATATTAGTTATTGGTTTTTTACATGTAAGTACCGAAGTAGTTAAGTATTAATCAGACTTCTTCTAGAAGCACTTTTGATTGGTCATTACATATTTTAACGTTTACTACCGATTCGGAAAGCAGTATCTATGGAGAAGAACCGGCAAGAAACTCGATATATAGTTGCTCTTTTAAAATCATGCCAGTTATGAGTTATTGATGACTTTAACGGCATATTTACTGATAGGCTGAAAAATATTAGGTACCCAACTACCTTTTTAGGGGCGATTTAAATGGTAAAACGTAGTAGGTAACTTTTTGCAATCTGTGGTAAAAATTAAAAGTATTACAGAAATGAAAACATACAGTGAGCTTTTTAAACTTTTTATTCGTAAAGGTTTTATAATTTCTACATAAATGATAAATTATATGTAAATTATGGACTTTTTTAGTGTTATGTAATATTCGAGTGTGTAGATCAACTACTGCTTCACTCTCTCACTAAAATATGAACCAAGAATATGTTAAGAATTTATCGATAGTACTTTGAAATTATATTTATTACTTTTTTACTCTAGATCGACTGTAGATCTCAATGAAACAGTCTGGAATTGGCTTTTTATATATTTTTATATGGTTACGATGTTAGAAATCAGTTTTAACTATTTTTAAATAATTATTTATAGTTTACAGGAAGCAATCCCATAGAAAGCGATGAATGCGTACAAATAGTAAGTAACATAAACAAATACTCTACGTTAACTCTTTGTTGAGAAAACTGCTATAAATCTTCTGTTTTTATTATATAAATTATATTCACACACAGGTATTACCAACATTGTCAGTAGAATCTGAAGAATTTTCAAAAGAAACAGCAAGTATTGAAGATGTTGACAAAGACGTTGAAGAAGAAAAAATAATCATAGATAATGGAGAGAAAGAAGTAGAATTAAAGGATCAAAAACCGGCTGCTGAAGAAAGTATAGACAATGTAAAATGTATTTTAAAGAACGAAAATACAGATAATGAACAAACTACAGATAACATAAAATGTATTGATGAAAATGCAGATAATAATCCAAGTAAAGATAATGTAAAAGATACTTTAAATGTCGAAGAAAAAAAATGTGAAGAGGGAACCACAGATTCTTTACGTTTTAGCGGACAGGTACATGCTTCTGGGAAAATTGTTATTTGTCGAAATTTTGGACGTACGTATTAAGTATTTATACACATGTATTTTTATATATCGGGTTAGTCTTAGGGAGTGCTGATAAATAAGTTATCGAGAGATGCTAGACTAAAAATTAACTTGGTTTGGGACACAGAGCGACATGCATGTATAGAGCATCAATTTCTTCATTTTATATTATTTAGTTAGATGCCCAATTTAGTTATTTTTTGCTTCCTTATGTTACAATAATTGTAGTAAAACATCATATTTATATGAATTATAATGGAGAAGTAGATAGAACGTAGCACATGCAAAAGATGAGTACAATAAAAAAATCTTGACTAAAATTATAATTTTGGAAATGTTTTATTTGTATATTTCTTTCACATCTCCATCTTTCTTATTTTCAGATATTCCAATGCGACGATTTCCAATATTTCACCGTCGTTTAATACCAGTACCATTTTACATCACAGAAACATCAAAACTTAATAATGTTGATAATAATATGGTTATTTCATATGGCATTAACACAGAAAATATCATAAAATCTATAGTTAGCAATGAAGATGAAGATAATTCAAATAAAGATATTAAATTTAAAGGATATGTGCCTGCTTCTGGAAAAGTTACTATTTCTGCTAAGTTTTAGTTATACGATTACGATATGAGTTATAATCGTATTTTATACATACGATTTTTTATGTCAATACATAGTTCATATTAATTATTTATCTATGTTAAAAAGTCTATTATAGTATGTCTGTATGTAAAATCTGCTGTAAATGATTATGAAAAAAAACGAATAAAAATAATAAAAATTTGGAGAATAGTTTTATGTTTTGTTTAAGTTCTTTTTTACGAAATTTGATATAAGTAGGTATGTGCCTATATACACAGTAACAGTGAATGTTTGGAGATGTTTAGGTTAGGTATTACAAGCTATATAATTTATATTAAATATGCTCTATTATAGGTAACACACATTAAATAAAATTCACAAAAAATATTTAACTAAAAGACTCATTGTAGTTTATGTAAGTATTTTTTAAAGAACAACGTGATTTTGCACGCCTCATAAGCGAAGCGTTGAGGTGGGTACTACTGTCACTTCGCGCAAAACATCTGATTTTTCAAACTTAAAATGTCTTTATGTATCATACTGCATACATTGCACTTGTAAGATAATACATACACACACATATTGAGAAAAAACACTATTTTTAACGTTCATGATATTTTTGATGTCATTTTTGTTATTTAAACTAGTTAAAAAACAGTTTAAAAAAGTTCTGTCTTGGACGTCCGTGTGTCTGTATGTGCGGATCCTTTTTCTTGTTAACACGATAGCGACCGAAATACTTTACTAATCGAGTCTTTTTTTTTTCTCTTACGCTTGAGTATGCTCAGGAATAGAACCCTTTCATTTTT
The DNA here is from genome assembly GCF_061535455.1 of Colias philodice. Taxonomy (NCBI): domain Eukaryota; kingdom Metazoa; phylum Arthropoda; class Insecta; order Lepidoptera; family Pieridae; genus Colias; species Colias philodice. Next base: position 4,160,447 of record NC_143113.1, on the reverse strand, counting down.
CAGGGTCTGATTCGATGTGGTTTAATTGTTATTAAATAAACAAAAATAATAATTAATAAATATTTATTAAAAAAAAATTATGAGGCGTGCACTTTTGGATTTTCCAAATTATTTCATATTACAACGTATAGCAAAACATGTATCTTATAATAGACAATTGCATCTTTGTTTCGCAACAGTCTATTTTACAATTAACTGCACGTTTTACGAACCTATATAATCTATTTTCTATTAAAATCAGTAACTATGATTACAAAGAAGAGACTTAAGATTCACAGCAGATGTTACTTAATTTTATCATTTATCAATATATTTAATTACATAATATTATGTCACGTTCATAAACATCTCGATAAGAAATCTGATTATCTTTATACGGTATAAAAACAATATAATTTTAAGAAACTATGCATTCTCGACACATTCTTTAACATAATGATTAATTTACTATATTGTTTTGGTATCGCATTCATACAGGTGAGTTTGAATACTAAAATATATCTTGATACGTTTTATTTATATTCAAATAAACATAATGATTTTGAAAATATTTGATAAAATAATTAAATTACGTTTCATAATTACGAAATGGCTCTAAAAATTATTCAATACTGTCAAAGTAAAAGATACGCAATTTTTTTCTCTATACACATTTATGTTTCAGATATCAACAGCACAAGTAATAACATATAATCCTAGGACTGGGATACAATCAACTCCAGTCCAAGGGAATCAAATACAAAATGGTCATAACCATTTGAACCCTTTAGTAACGAATGTGAATGGACTTCATTTAACACGAACGACTGGCAATCAACCTAATAATGCCCAAGTGTCGAATATTAACGATCCTAATGCTAATTATAATCCTCTTCTCAATGCTAACATTGTGAACAAATATAATTATGCACCAATGGCAAATGCAGAAGCTAATGCAAAATATGTTACTCAAATGGCTAACACAGAAGCTAATGCTAAATATGCCACTCAAATAGCTAACGCAGATTTGACTACTGCTAAATATGTTACTCAAATGACTAACGCAGAAGCCAATGCTAAGTATGTTAATCAAATGGCTAACGCAGAAGCCAATACTAGATACGTTAACAATCAAATGGCTAATTCAGAATTAGCAAACGCCAAATTTAACAATGGACAAATAGCTAACGAATTTGCTAACAACTATGCTAATTCTCAAATAGCAAATTCAGAAATGGCCAACGCAAGACTAGTAAATACACAAAATGCAAATGCTGAATTAATGCAACAAAATTACCGTAATGCTCAATTGGAAAATGCTGAATTGCAGAAAAGGAACTACAATATAGAATTAGCCAAGCTAAATGCTCAACATGCTGAGGAATTGGCTAACGCTCGACTAAACGCTCAAAATGAGCAAACAAATGCCCGGTTAATACAATCAAATGCCAATTGGTTAAATAAGAACATAGTAACTGCAAATGACAATGCAAGAGTTGAGAATGCTGCAACAAACTTTGCTAATAACCCCATAAGTTTCTGGGCATTAAATAATTTGGCCAGTATAAACGGGAATACAGCAACATTTAACATGGGTAATGGTAATGGTGGACAGATATTTACTATAACGAGTGGGTCACCAAATAGTCCAGCTTTTGGGATACAGTTATTAGCAGAAGCGCTTGAGATTGGAGGTACAGTCGCGGTCAATGGTCAAATGCCAATTTTTGGTACAGTGGCCGTTAATGGCAATCTGCCTACAGATGGTTCGGCCTCTGTTAATTATAATTCTGGTCGATCAGTTAAAGCCTAAGTAATGTAATGTGTGATATTTATTGTAGATGTAAATAGGAATAAAGAGATAAATTATTAAAGAGATTTTTCATTGCCCCGATAATTAATACATCTATATCTCTAATAAGCGCTAATCTCAGGAACTACTGGTCCGATTTAAAAAATTCTTTCGGCGTTACATAGCCCATTTATCGAGGAAGGCTATAGGCTAAAGGCTAATATATCATCACACTAAGACGAATAAGAGCCGGGCAATGCGGGTAAAACCGCACAGCACAGGTAGTTTTAGACATGATGTTATGTTTGCATCATTTTAGATATAAATTGTTGAAACTGCGAATGCAACAAAAAAGAACAAGCACATTTAACTTGATATTTCTGAGTATGTATTATATAACAAAATATAAATACATAACCTACTGTAACTATTATGAAATGAAAAGACTGCAATAATTTCAACTAAGACGATATATTTTAGTTTTACACTCTATTAATCACATGGAAATCTGTCAAGGCACTTAGATAATATTATAGAAAGATATCTAGAGTTTGGATTCATAAAATAGCCTGCTCCAATTATTATTAAACAACATAACTCATATTAAAAGGTTAGAAAACAAGCATAGCAAAAACTCTACTTATTAAATAAATAAATAAATAAATAAATCTCTTTATTTACATAATGTGTGTACAAAGATAACAAATTTGAAATTACATTATAGGTCGAATCAACACATTAGCCATAAATGGCGTGAAAATTATTAATATAATTTGCACGCAATGATAATTCAGCTCCGCAATAATAGTTTGGAAAATCCAAAAGTGCACGCCTCATAATTTTTTTTTAATAATTATTTATTAATTATTATTTTTGTTTATTTAATAACAATTAAACCACATCGAATCAGACCCTGAAAAATGAAAGGGTTCTATTCCTGAGCATACTCAAGCGTAAGAGAAAAAAAAAGACTCGATTAGTAAAGTATTTCGGTCGCTATCGTGTTAACAAGAAAATCCTCCGCACATACAGACACACGGACGTCCAAGACAGAACTTTTTTAAACTGTTTTTTAACTAGTTTAAATAACAAAAATGACATCAAAAATATCATGAATGTTAAAAATAGTGTTTTTTCTTAATATGTGTGTGTATGTATTATCTTACAAGTGCAATGTATGATACATAAAGACATTTTAAGTTTGAAAAATCAGATGTTTTGCGCGAAGTGACAGTAGTACCCACCTCAACGCTTCGCTTATGAGGCGTGCAATATTTCTCTGTATTAGGGGTTAAAATTCTTAGAATAAAATTAAAAACAATGTTTTAAGCATAGAGATACCTATCATTAGTTATAATAATATCTATTTAAATATTGTTCTGTGACTATATAAACGACACGATACGTGATTTAAGAGATAATCCATGCGTTGTTTTGTACTTAGGTATAAGTATGTATTTTTTAATTCTATAATGTTATGCATCATGAATGAAGTTAGCAAAATTACTATCATTTCATCAATTTTATACTTTTAGTTAGCTCAGATCAACCAAATTACCTAATACCTTTATCCCCTCAAAAATTGTGACACAACCCTTTGTAAGATAGTCAATATAATATTATTTTTATATTAAGAAAAAACTCTGATTAAAAATTTTTTTCGAATTACTTTTTATTTATCATTATAGTTAATATGAGCTAGATTTATTTCTCATAAATCAGTTCAATTCGTTGCAGCGTTTCCACCTATTGTAAAGTAGATTTACTGTAAATCAGATATTAAAACGTAGGTCTTAAAAAAATCAAGCTTTAATTCATTAAACTAGACTTATTTTAGAAGCACTTTTGAATCGTCAAAGAAAATAATAATTTTTAATAGGAACATTTCATATAAATAGAAAAAAATACTTTTGTTTAATGTAGAAGGAAGAGGAATGAAGGACGAACGTATCAGTAGGTACAATAAATTGTTTTCTTTGTAAACGAAATAAAATCCATTATTTGCACCATTTTATATTTTTTTCAAATACATTTCTATACTAAGCGAACAATCATAACACCACACATAAATATCAAAAATAATTTAATATCATATAAATTAAATTTTCCGCATTAAAACAATCAATAAACAGGGTTGTTGCAATTGCTTGCCAAAGTCACCGTGCCTCCTGCCGGCACGTTGCCTTCAAACGTAACAAAGCCAATCACTGGCACATTGCCAGCAACAGCTGTAGAACCTCCTACTGGCATTTCCCCAGCCACAGCAACATCACCATAACCTATAGGTGACACTCCTGATATTGGAAGACCGGCGAAAGACAGGCTGTTCGCGTTAGCGTTTATCGCGTTGGTATTGGCAGCGATAGCGTTGCCAGTGATGCCGTTGCCAAGCGCTGCGATGCCACTGGCAGCTATGTTGTTGCCTAATGCCATGTTGTTGGCAAGTAATGCATTGTTGGATAGATTGTTTACACCTAGGTTGGTGATACTAGCGCCGATTGGTTGAGTGATGCCATTCTGAAAATATAATTGATTTATATGGATGTTTGAATAGTATTTAAAGAAATATAATTAACAAGTAATTAGAGCTAGCAATTACTAAGAGAAATGACATGTTATTTTGCAGCAAATCAGCTAAATTATCAATGTTTATGAAGCTGTGATTTATTGCAGTTGAAATTTTAAGAACAAAACCTATTGAGAGACAAATCCTTTATGTGATATTTCGTTAATAAAATAGAGCAGCATACCAAAAAACGTTTTTTTTTATAAAAGGTGTTTTCGATATTCAGATACTGAACTGGTAAATCCAACCATGAATATTGTGCTGGTGTTGCGTATTTTAAAATGGCAAACATGTTGTTATTAAATAGAGACTTTTTAAATGTAAGTATTATTTCCCTATCTCTATGTTACTTTATATTGATTTATATTTTACAACATCAGTCTATTAACTATGTATCTAAATATATTGGGATAAATTATTAAATAATATACTACCTGAATTAAACAAACGAAGATACAGACAAACAGACCTCGGTGCATCTTGTGTTATCAACTACTACAATTAAATCTAGTTTTCAAACAATTTAAATCACTTTTATCATAAAATCTCTTCTTACATAATATATGATAAGCTAATAAAAGATAATCATATTCTGTATGTTATGAAATGTATATATACGGGAATATACAGTGTGTCCGGACATGACATACCGATATTTGAAGGGGCTATTCTCCAGGTATTTTTATCGACAATTCAACCCCTCTACAGTCCCCTGCCTCACCCCCCTCAAAATGGCAAACCTATCAATTCGGATAGTGAATTTATGAAAATTGTAATAAATTCGAAAGTGAGTGTCACAAAATACTAAATTTGGTTTTATTTGAACAATAACAAGTTATTCTTGGGACCACTAAACAAATTTAATTGATAAGAGTGATGAAACATACTTTAAAAAATTCGAAAACCATTTTGAGGGGGGTGAGGTAGGGGACTGTAGAGGGGTTGAATTGTCGATAAAAATACCTGGAGAATAGCCCCTTCAAATAGCGGTATGTCATGTCCGGACACACTGTATTTTAAGAATGGATGTAGATGTTAATGGAATTAATTTATTTTTAGCCACATTTCACATTTCATTGTTTAGTTAAAGTTATTTCTTCAAATAAATCCCTACTTCCCTTGGTCCTGAAATGAAAGAAATTTAGCTCCAAAAAAATAAAAGTGTGATTTAATGTGGGTGTAATCGACGCCTAGAAGTTTTTACAACTAAATGTAGAGCCCTTGTAGAGCCATTATGATAAGTCTAAACCTACGAAATAAATAGGATGGTAGAGTAAATAAGAATTTAACGTTATATTTTAATTTAATTTGCTGAATTTTAAATGTAATGAACACACTGGTCGGTGTACGTAATTATTAATTAGTATTTATATTTAACTAGCTTTCGATCCGCGGCTTCGCCCGTGCAGTCAAAGAAAAACCCACATAGTTCCTGTTCCCGTGGGATTTCCGGGATAAAACTTATCCTATGACCCGGAGTAAAAAGTAGCCTATGACCTTTCTCGAGTATCAAAATATCTCTATACCAAATTTCATGCAAATTGGTTCCGTAGTTAAGGCGTGATTGAGTAACAGACAGACAGACAGAGTTACTTTCGCATTTATAATATTAGTATGGATAGTAGATAGCATCTCTACAAATTTAGATTTGTTTAAATAAGTGGTAACTTGATAACCATTTTTTTACATGTTTCATAAATGTATTTAGGAAAAAAATACCATTTTGTATAAACTAAGATTTATTTACATCTTATACATTGTAGAGGTACATACATAATATATGTACATCTTTTAATTTGTAATTTTATTTACTATGTATGTAGGTCTTCTTTCAAAACACATACATACCTACATTTACTTACAGTTTCGTATCGAATCTTCTCTCGTCATTACAACGTTTCCATTGCCTGCTGAGTATTGAACCTTTCCACGACCACAAGTAGGCAGCGCACCATCTACTTCTACAGTTCCTAAAAACGGCAATATACCCGCTACAGACAATCTTCCTTGTATAGTATTCTCGGAATATACAGATATCCCTGTAGGCGCAATCGGTGAATATGAAAATACTTCAAAAACTCCGCCATTAAATGGTTTAATTTCATCTAAATTGTAAATATATCTTGGTTCGGTTATAACTTCGGTAGTAATTGGAGATGACATTTCAGAAAGACATGCAGGAGTGCAACATCGGCCAGAAATCATTGGTACGGGAGCTATTAACGTTAAAAAAAAAGTCATTTTAGTATAGTTGGTTTTTTGATATACTGTTCCTCTTGCTATTTCGGTTAGAGTCCGGGCTGTCTGGCTGGTCGCAGTGGTTGCGTTTTTTAGTGCGCATCTTATCTGCACAGGATAATTTCCTTAATTTTAAGTCATTTTTTAACGCGTAATTTTTAATATTTTGCCTTTAGATAGATCCATCAGACATAATTTTTTTATTGCAAGACGTTTTTTTCGTTGTTAAATAGGTGCCAGACGCAATTTTTTATTTAGTTTTTATAAAAAATTCAAATTATTTTAGAATGTCTGTAAATTTCATATTATGTTCTTCAAACATAATATAATCTAAAATTAATTAGCCAGACGCTAATTCGATTGTTAAGTATTAAATATGTACAAATAAAAACGTAGTGAAAGTAGGTAAGTATAACAATTTGATGATTGTGTATATGGAGAGATAGTTTAAAGTGCAAGAGAGATAGAAAGGGTCGGCCGCGAAAATTAAATAACAATAAAAAATAACTTTTTTTTTCGAAAATATACGATGCATAGAAATTGAATTGTTCCTACTCTAGGATTCCCTGTGTTGTGGGAACAAGTACCTTCCATTGGTACATTTTATTCCTTAGGCTAAAAAATAAACTATTAGGGTACATAAACAATCTTCTATACAAAACAATTTTTTTTATAACTAACTAGCGACCCGCCTGGCCCTGGCTTCGCACGGGTGCAATGATGTCAATACTAAATACACTACAGAAAAACTGTGAACGTTGAATATAAAAACATAGCGGCCCGCTCCGGCTTCGCACGGGTATAAAATATATAGCCGGGCGGCCGGCCGGTACCGCCGCAAACGCTACGTCCCGCAATTTTTAAATCTGTTATATCTTCGAAAATATTCACTTAAATCATACGGTGTAAAGGGCCATATAGATCTATATTAAATGAACAATGTATTCAAGGTCTTTAATTGGTTAAGGATTAATGCTGTACCTATTGGTTAAAATCGCTTCGAAAATTAGCCATTATTATTTGTCGTAAAAAGTAAATGAAAAAAAAAAGTTATTGTGGGTTATCCATAAGAGATAGACATTAGACATATACCATCACGGACTTTTTTGTAGACCTTTTCAATGTGTACTATTATAGTTAGTACATTATTTTGATAAAACTCGTAGGGTTCAGCCTGCGTTTGCACTGTATGTGGAAAAAATGTAATTATTTACGACATCACATTAGAAACCTCAAAAATAACAGTACTTTTCCACTATTTAATGTGTGTTATTATACATATAAACCTTCCTCTTGAATCACTCTATCTATTAAAAAAACCGCATCAAAATCCGTTGCGTAGTTTCAAAGATTTAAAGGGACATAGGGACAGAGAAAGCGACTTTGTTTTATACCATGTAGTGATGATGATAACAATATTAATTCATTAATCTTAATATATATATATAAATCTCGTGTCATAATGTTTGTCCTCAATGGACTCCTAAACCACTTAACCGATTATAATAAAATTCGCACACCATGTGCAGTTCGATCCAACTTGAGAGATAGGATAGTTTAAACATGTAGGTACCACGGGCGAAGCCGGGGCGGACCGCTATACCGGTATACTAGCTATATAAATTCATGCTAACTACTTTAGTTAAATTCAATACAAACTTAAACATGCGAGTGTGTACTGTGTGTGTGTTCACGTGTGTGTGTCTTGTGTGTGTGTATGTGTGTACATCATTATTGAAACTAATTTTCTAGTTGTTTACAGATGATGGAATATTGGAAAACAATAACAATTCCTTAGACGATAACATAAATAATTCTGACAGTGTGAGGGAAGATGATGATGATTATGAAGATGGCTTTTTAAATTTAACAATGTAATTGTTTAACCTTCATTGATATAGATTTTATTCTATTTTCAATGTATGGTAACTTTAATATTTTATTTTTCACTTTTATGTTTTTTTTTTTCATTTTAGCTTTTATTTATAAGAACAAGTGTAAATAATATTGTATTCTTGCAATTATTTCCTGTCGCATAATTAAAATACACTAGCTGATGAGCTGCATGCTTCATTACTTTTTTTTATTTATACACATTATTTAATACTTAACAATCGAATTAGCGTCTGGCTAATTAATTTTAGATTATATTATGTTTGAAGAACATAATATGAAATTTACAGACATTCTAAAATAATTTGAATTTTTTATAAAAACGAAATAAAAAATTGCGTCTGGTACCTATTTAACAACAAAAAAAACGTCTTGCAATAAAAAAACTATGTCTGATGGATCTATCTAAAGGCAAAATATTAAAAATTACGCGTTAAAAAATGACTTAAAATTAAGGAAATTATCCTGTACAGATAAGATGCGCACTACTAAACGCAACCACTGCGACCAGCCAGACAGCCCGGACTCTAACCGAAATAGCAAGAGGAACAGTATATCAAAGAACCAACTATACTAAAATTCTCACTTGTCAACGTCGGTAGCTCCTATACGACATCTGAAAGAAGAATAAAATGAAATAATGAGTTAATTTGACGTATAAAGTTACTTTAACGGTGCATTAACATCAAACGAACATAGAGATAGAGTAAGAGCATTCTTTCGTGATCGTTTAGTGTAAACGAAAACTCGTATTCAGTGTTGTTCAGTATTAGAACATTGTATAGAATCTTTTCGACCGCAAAAACGAAAGAATGCTCTTCGTCCTTCGACTATTTACACTAAAATAATTTGATATAGTGGGGTTAGAATGAGCATTCACTCGTTTGATGTAAATGCACCGTTAGAAAGATACTTCTATAAATTTTGAGGACGCTTGTAAATATATTTAGGAAACTATTTGTAATTAAAAAATGTAGAAAATTGAAACATGAACGTGCAGAGTAGGTAGTTCCTATATTTCTTAAAATCTATACTAATATTATAAAGGTAAAGAGTTTGTTTGTTATTGCTTGAACGCGCTAATCTCGGAAACTACTGGTCCGATTTGAAAAATTCTTTCGGTGTTGGATAGCCCATTTATCGAGGAAGGCTATAGGCTATATATCATCACGCTAAGACTAACAGACGCGGAGCCACGCGGGTGAAACCGTCGAGCGCAGCTAGTAAACAATAAAGTATCAAAAATTAAATTAATATCAGATAATTATAAGGATTTGCATATTAGAAGGATTAAAAACTACCTGAATAGAAATCATAATAGTAAAACCAAATACGATTTTGGCAGCCATTTTGTTTATTTTTCGTGAACAAAATGATGACCTAAATTAATCATTAACAGAATTTATACAATAAAACTGAGGATAACATATTTTTGAATACTAATCAATTAGTTTATACGTGCCTTTAGGAAATTGTATGACGTCTATAGTTCTATCTGTCTGTCCTTCGATATAAAATGTTAATCTCTAAGTACTAATATTATAAAGCTGAAGAGTTTGTTTGTTTGAACGCGCTAATCTCAGGAACTACTGATGCGTTTTGAAAAATTCTCTCGGTGTTAGATCCAGCTATCCCAACCAGCAAAGATGTCCTATAACAATAACTTACATCACTAAAAAGCTTTTTAAATGACGTATAACAGTGTCGCGGTGACAAGCTTGTTGTATAATAGCGTTTAATGAGATGATTTTGCTCTATAATTATACACAGCAAATTTGTCCCATAACAAGGTGATGTAATGTATCACTATTTATATCACGCTGGTGAAACCGCAGAGCGCAGCTAGTTTTATTATAATATGTAGTGCTATATCATTAAGATACAAAATTTTATTTCATCATTATTTAAGTAATTCAATTGGTTTTGAAAATTTACTTGAAGTTTGTTAGTAGAAGAGGCCTATTTTCAGCAATGGTGATTATGATGAATGTTCGACTTAAAAAATATTAATGTTATGTTAACATCATTGATAATGTTGTATTACTACCTAAAAGAACCGATCTCGGTTTTTTAATCAGAAACATTAAATTATATTACTTACGATACTAACTCATAATAATGATGTAGAAGAAGTAACTAAAATGAAACTACAATAATGAACTTTTGGCGCCATATTCTCTAGCAGGCTGCTTTGCTTTTTTTTTAATTCTTTTGTGACAAGGCAATGACAATTTTCCAACTTTTTTTTCTTGGATTTGATAGTGAATGATTAAAATTAAGAAACAGTTTTAAGAGATATAAAACCGATTCATTATCAATATTGCAAGGAAATAAAATAATCACGTATGAAGAGAAATTTCAAAATAAGATTTTGTCATTATAAAATGTCTTCTTATATAAAATAAGATTAACTTTTAATTGATTTTATTGTAGTAAAACAACATAGTAATCATGTCTGCATTTGCTTTCTTGATATTTTGCGTTCAAGTTTGCTTGATTCAGGTAAGGAACAGATGACAGAATAAGACTTAATTTCATAACAATAAGGCACAAAGTAAATTGATATGTTTTATTTGCTGAACGTGCGTTTAGCACAATTCAGAGCAGAATTCTTTGATTATCAATTTTATGTTTAAATGTGAAATATTTGGTTGTTTTTGCCTGATTTCAAATGAAAAAGAATTTAGCAAAAAATGTCTTGTTATGCGTTATCGCAATAAATATCAAAAGCTGTTTACAATATTTTAAGAACACTAAACATAATTGATTTTAAATAAACTAAAAAAAACTCTGTTTTTCATCTCTAACTTCTTATCAAATTAGTTATATCTTGCATATATAATCTATAATGATATTATTAATCATTCCAGAATGTATACAGTCAATGCATAGGTGCTGGAACATATGGTCAAAGCTTCACTAATCCAGGCTTAAGCCTTTCCAATCCTGCTCTTAATGGCATGAATTTGGCACCTGGTGGCCAATATAATGGTCCAATAGCTGGGCCACTAGCTGGCCCAACACCTGGCCCAGTAGTTAACCAAATAGCTAGTCCTTTTGAAGGCATCGCGGGAGCGTATGGCGGTTCTGGCATCGGTGACGTCACAGTGTTGGGAGAGATGCCAGTGGCAGGTACCACGCTGGTCACTGGTCAAGTGCCAATCCTCGGTGCTGTGCGCTTCTCTGGAGACCTGCCAGCTGGTGGCATTGTGACCATATCTGGCAGCTGTGGCTGTGGATCTAATGGTCCTATTGTATATTAGATTAGAATAAGAATATTAAATTATTTACATACATTTGTTGTTTACTTTATTTCTAAGTTAGTGGGTTATGAAAACAATGACCTGCCAAGGTTGCTATAAATTTTGCATGTAGCAAATTTGCTTACCAACTCAGGCTTCATTTTTGATGATAATAAATTCTTTGTTTGAAAAAATATCAGTTTAATCGTTTTAAATTATATATAATATTAAAAAGACAAATAATTTACTTATAATTAATGAAATGATAAATTTTAATAAATGAAAAAAAGAGTGTTTACTAATTTTCTAACATTATAAAAAATCTTTTGAACGCACTAAGAACAACGAAAGAGTGCTCTACACCTGTTTACACAAAAAAATTACATAGTGGGGTTAGAATGAGCTTCGCTTATTTGATGTAAATGCACTGTAAGAGCATACACGAATCTATGAAGTCCTAATGCGACTATCTAAATTGATAAGCCGTAAATTAATAATAGCTAATCGCAATTCTTGTCAATAACAATTAGACTACAGGCCCATGTTGAAAAAATTATGGGTTATTTGAACCACGAGGTGACCTTAGTACGATATAAGAACATAAAATAATAAGATTCAGCACTATGCCGTCACTTGTAAGCTGTCCAACTGAGTGCAGATGAGAATTCGAAAGTACAGGTAGAGATTTAAAACCCGCGGGTTTAAAACCCGCACTGCTCTTTTTTAATTATAATTTCTAAAAATGAGCTAAATTTCCTATCTATAGGAACATTTTTAGAAAAGTATCTATCTAAATAGCTATTTATATAGCTTTTTCAAATTCCTTTGCTGGAATCTGGATCAGGGTTATATTATACGCCTGTAATTGTTAAGTACCTATCTGTTTAGGCAGTCGGGAAAAGTGGCCTGCTCAAAGATTGAATTTTCAACTAGTTCGATTACCGATAGCAAGTGAATTTTCTAAAATAATAGAATGCAGTTTTAACTATTTATTTTAAAAAATAAAGGAATGTTCCCTTTCAGATAAATTTGCTATCTACAGACTATAGAATTTTAAGTACTGCAGGCTTATAGAAAATTTCCACCTTGATAGTAACACATCCATTTTAGTTGCATATTTTAATGCTCGATCGGCATGTATTGCATAGGAAATTTCTTATCCTGATTTGCAATGACAACTATAAAAGTACGATTTGCGAATAAATAGATGACATTTGCCTATCCTAGCATATTTTAACGTTTTAGACTTGATAGAAATTTAGTAACTAAATTTTATTCAATAACAATATGAACATTATGGAGTTTCTTGCCGGTTCTTCTCCATAGATACTGCTTTCCGAATCGGTGGTACCTAAATGTTAAAAATATGTATTGACGTTTCAAAAGTGCTTCTAGAAGAAGTCTAATTGAATAAATAAATGTTGAGTTTGAGTTAAGAATGGTACAAAGACGGCAATTATTTTCACAATGTAATATGCAGTTAAGTAATAATAATTATTTAATATCACATTTTCTAAGAATGCATGTAACATTATGACATATATTGCATGACAATTAACACATTGTAAGCAGTGTAGGAATATAAAATAGGTCATACATTTCTAAATTACATTGTCAAGTGTATTTTAGAACCAACATGTCTTTCAAAATTGTTTTCTTGTGCGCTCAAGCGTTCTTGTTACAGGTAATGGTTTAATAATCTTCTGACTTATTCGATACATAATCATTAGTGTACCTAGTTATTAAATGTTTATTAGACTCCAAACTATATTTATTATATTATTACATCTAAGAATTAATACCAATGAGAAAGAGGGATTGGAGATAATCGTCATAAAATATAACTATAATTTGATAGTGAAGTAATGCTTTTTTCTAAAGAAAATTGCACTCTACCTAATTGCATTCATCACAAAAACAACCTAGAGTATTTATGTTTATTATTTATTTCACGATATTTACCTACAAATACGTAGGTAGCGCCATGAAACATACATACATTGGAAACGACCCCATTGTAATATTATCATATCAACGATATAATGATGCATCATCACATTACATATTCAATTCAAATAACACAGATTATAATTGATTCATCATACAAATAACACAGATTATATATTTTTCCTTATTTACAGAGCATCGCCGCTCAGTGCATGAACAACTACCCTGAGAACCTCGCATATGCGTCCTACGCACCATGCTCACAATATGGCCCTGGCCCATACGGGCAATACGCTGCCCCAGCAAGTGCATATGCCCCCAACGGTGCTTACAACCCCACCATGCTATCCGCATCAAACGGAGGCGGTCTAGCCGTCGCCAGTTCGTCTCCAATCGCTCCCGTGGGTGTATCTATGACATCTGAAAACGCATATGAAGGACCATTAGCCGTGTCTGGGCAGATTCCGTTCTTAGGGGCAGTTGGCGTCGAGGGACCTCTGCCTACAGCGGGAGCTGGTGCTATACAATACAGTTGTGGTAATGGCAATGTAGCTATGTTGGCTGAAGACCTGGGTTATGGATATGGAGCAGTTGCCCAGGGATATGCGCCTGGGTCTTATGGGCAAATGGCATATGCTCAATACAATGCGCCGTATGGTGCATGCTATAATTAGATTTAGTTCTAATTTAGAATAAATAAACGATAGAATATATTTGCTGTTGTTTTAATTCCTATGAGTGTTATACAAATTAATGATTGTGTGTTAGTTACACTTTGCACACGGCAATTTATGACGAATGACAATGAAAAAAAAAATGCACTAATTTTGGTGCGAAAATTAAATTAACTAGGGGATGAAAAGGGGTGTGGAAAGATATTAATTTCAATCAAAATAAAATAAAACATTTTAGATATCATCGAAACAAAATAATCGACGTACAGCAATAACGTTTTCAGCTCTACGTCGATTATTTGGCGAAAAGATAATTGTGTTCTACAAAAAATTTCATACATTTTTTTCATATAAAAGTTCAACATATTATGAACGACATTATATGAATGGATTCATGGTGCAAATCGAACGATATCTATCGGTGCATTTTCATCAAACGAACATAGAGCTAGAGCAAGAGGATTTTTTCATTATCTTTTAGTGTAAACGTAAACTCGTATTCAGTGTTGTTCAGTATTAGAACATTGCATAGAATCTTTTCGAACGCACTAAGAACAACAAAAGAATGCTCTACGCCTGTTTACACTAAAATAATTTGACATAGTGGGGTTAGAATGAGCATTCGCTCATTTGATGCAAATGCATCGAAATAAGAATTATTGAAACATTTTTACATATTTTGTTTTAAGTTTTATAAGCCCTATTGTTTTTAATAATTCATAAGTACAAATACAGAGAGATCTAGCTCTATATTAATTATTGCTTCTTCTACTAGACCTGCAGGCTCTATATTAATTTAATATTAATATTATGTATAAGATAAAACTAATCTTTGGAGATTCAGATTCATCATTCCCATAAAAAACATGGTAATTGCTAAAATAAATAAACAGAAAGAACAATTAGAATTTCACTGTCTCTCTATTAAAATAATAGAATTAAAGACAAGTGTTACAGATTTATTTATTAATTCTATGTATAATTTTTAAAATCACTCATTTCATTCTACTAATCCTACTAATATTATAAATGCGAAAGTTTGTGAGGATGGGTGTGTGTGTGTTTGTTACTCTTTCATCAAATACTACTGAAACGATTACAATTTAGGTTTTATCCCGGAAATACCACGGGAACGGAAGATATGCGGGTTTTTCATTGAAAACGCGGGTGAAGCCGCGGACGGAAAGCTATAGTATGTGATAATTCTTAGTTACGTCCTACTAATATCTGTCTATATGTTTATGATTCTCTTTATTTGGAACTGCTGACCTGATTATTATTTTATTTATATTCAAATGAATCTTTGTAGAGCGATCTTTGTAACAATATTTCTTACGTTTTAGATAGGTACGAGTAATAATTGTCGTCAGCAGCAACTTTCATCCAGATCCGTTAATTACGGCATATTTGAGTATCAAACATACAAAAATGTTTTTAAAATATAATATATTTGATACGATCTAGAAATTAATTGTCGTTGTTCAAAAATGCTTCAATCGTAAGCAATAATTTCTATGTGCTGTTACTAAATAAAAATATTACAATTAACTGTTGAAAATATGCACGTATCATTTATATTTTATTAAATTAAAGAAACTTTATCGAGTTGAAATTTTATTGTCGATTTCAATTTAGTATCTACATTTATTGGTACTTACAAAAAACGTCAACATGGAAAGAACTACGGTACCTTATTAATTTGCGATTCATATAAAAATTTTGAATGAATGTTTTCAAGAGAGAGAAGTATGTAGGTATTTTTTTCATTAACAACTTTTTGGTGTTCATAATAGGAAAATGTTAAATTTTTATAAGTTAATAATTCTAAGTCATGTTGATTTCTGCATTAGTGGCATAAAGATTATGCAGACAACGTTCAAATAATTATTCTATTCATTTGTTATATTCTGGAAGCATCATCACTACCTAAGTACATACATAGTATAAAACAAAGTCGCTTTCTCTGTCTCTATGTCCGCTTGTATGCTTAAATCTTTAAAACTACGCAACGGATTTTGATGCGGTGTTTTTTAATAGATAGAGTGATTCAAGAGGAAGGTTTTAGTGTATATAATTTATAAGGTTTTAGACAAAGCGAGCGAAGCCGCGGGCGGTAAACTAGTTTGATTATAATAGAGAAAAATGTAGAGCATGAACTAAGACGTGTAGTTTTTAAATGTATTTGTCTATGAAGTTAGACATTTCCACGATTTCTTCTCATAGATTGGGAAGAAATGGGACTATGAAATAAAGTCATTATGGCTGTCTGTTCAGCTCTATGTATGCTTAAATCTTTAAAACTACGTAGCTGATTTTAAAGCAGTTTTTTTTAATAGATAGAGTAATTTCAGAGGAAGGTTTTAGTATATAATTTATCAAGTTTTATACAAAGCGTATGGAATACTCTGTGAGTAATACATATAATATTGTTTAGTAGCCAAGCTTTCTGGCACAATATGATTGATTGGTTGCATGAATGTAAAAGTAGGAGGAATACATAATAGAAATATTTATGATTGTGTATTATATTAAAACTTGAAATTGAAGAATGCAAGACAGACAGAGAAGTTTTTGGGTAATGAAATTAATTTTACGTGACGTGAATTAATGTGACGTCATACTAATTGAATAAACTTTAAACTTTAGAGATTATCTTATAACTAGTTTTTAAAAACAAAATACCAAAATACGAAATACCGTTAATAAGTTTTCGTCGATAAAAATTACGCATTTTTATATAGAACACTATTTAATTACAATAAATATGGCACGTAAAATAACGCAATACTATGTACAAATATAGGTCAATAAGTATATAAGGTGAATGTAGTTTTGGATGTATTATTCTGAAACGAGCTTCAGGTCAAATCAAATATGTCTTCCTTTGCTATTTTCGTGCTCTGCTTGCAAGCTTGCTTGCTCCAGGTAAAAACATTTAATTATAAAATAGACTTTAATTTTATGAAACAACTTCTCGGATAAGATTTAAAGGATAAGCAGTTTATGTCAGTTAGGAATAAGGCTCTCTGTTTGTGAAAGAATTTTCAAAATCGGTAAAGTTAAGTTTTAGTTGATTTGGACAAACAGACAGATATCGAAAATTTAATTTCATTGCATTCGTTTGAGAAAGTTGTAATTATTAATAATAATTTTTACTTTTATTATTTAAAAAAAATGTTGTGTGGTTTTATGAAACCACGGTAAAAGTGAAACTGTTCGAACGGTTCCGAACACTGCTTTGTGTAGCGCATGTCGCGTGACGGTCGGCTGCCGAGTAGGTATACCTACTCGGCAGCCGCGATACACGCGACATGCGCTACACAGACCAAAAAGTTTGAGACGATGTAATAAAAGTTTCACTTTAAAAATATCGATGAAGATGACAACATTGCATCGAAAGTGATTCATAAAATATTGTGAGGAAAATTGTTCATTGGAATTGTGTAATTTAGATATCTTCGCAAAGACTATTTCAAGCATTGTCTTGCATTATTTTTATAGGTAATTTTAATAGGGCATGTAAGTTGATAGTGCAAACATTGCGAAACTTTGAATTAGTAACCTATTGGCATTATTATTATCAACTATTGGACCGTTTTACCTTATGTTTGTTTTGAAACATGATATTTTAAGGTAATACAGATATGAACTGCGTTCATTGATTTAAAAATACATCATATGAACAAGAACATTATTAATTTGTTGTGTTTGTGAATTGATTCACTATATGATTTTCTTAATAAACGAACACGGCATGATAAGAGATATAAGAAAACATTTCAATCTTCTTTATTAATGTATTACTGTCTTTCCAGAATGCTTTAGCAAGCTGCGGCTGCTCTGGAGCCGGTCTCGGCTACGGCATCGGCCCTGGCCCCTACCTCCCCGCCAGCCCCTGCTCCGGCGCTCTCCTGGAAGGCCCATACGGACCCTACGCCGGTCCCTATGCTGGCCCCTACGGTCCCCTAGCCGGTCCCCTCGCTGGCCCCTTCGCTGGTCCCTTCGGAGAGCTCGCGGGAGCTTACGGCGGTGAAGGCATCGGTGACGTCACCGTGTTCGGAGAGATGCCAGTAGCCGGTACCACTTTGGTCAACGGTCAAGTGCCAATCCTCGGTGCTGTGCGCTTCGCGGGAGATCTGCCAGCTGGTGGTGTCGTCACCATCGCTGGTAGCTGCGGCTGTGGATGCAGAGGACCCTACTACTAAATTGGACACGTCTATAGCATTGAGCAATGAAAAATACAAGCTTTGACTTGATTTATGTATTTTATTAGCACCTAAAATTACCAAGACTTCTTTTGATACGTAACATACTAATGTTTTTTAACTCGATTGAAAGGCTCTACATTAAATTAAAGTATGCATCAAACGCAAGAAATTTAGTACCTAGGTTTTATAAATATTTTATGAAAAATCTAAAAAAGCAACCTCTTGATGCGAGTGAGATAGTCATAGTCATAGTTAGGTATTATAATATCTTTTAGGTTGACCTGGTTTACCACATGCTTTCTTACATTTATAAATACATATCAATCAAATATTTATTTAGGGACTGCAACTGCAAAATGCATTTTTCCATAATCGTCTTTTCACTACATTTGCATTTGAATAATAAATGTGAATCTTACTTTTAACGAATATCATGATAACATTTCCTTGACAAATATTCTGTATGGTCTATTTTGCTAACATAAGCGAACAGGCGTTTTATTTTTACTTTCACTAGAAATGACTCGTAGAATTATTCGTAGAACTTGTCATGTAGGTACCTAGTTGTTATTTTTAAAGTGAAACTTTTATTACATCGTCTCAAACTTTTTGGGTTGTGTAGCGCATGTCGCGTGTATCGCGTAGTAGGTATACCTACTCGGCAGCCGACCGTCACGCGACATGCGCTACACAAAGCAGTGTTCGGAACCGTTCTAACAGTTTCACTTTTACCGTGGTTTCATAAAACCACACAACATTTTTTTTTGAAAATGAAGAGCTTTTAATACTGGTATATGGATATAGGTCAGAATATGTTTCTTAGGTATAGTTACTGTCTGTAGATTGTTTATTTTACAGAAAATTTCATTTAAATAAAACAATAGTTTAATATAAAATAATAATTTATTAAAACATACAATACAATTAATAACCTCCCAAGCCACTACCCGAATAACCTCTACCTGGCATATTCATGCCATTGAAGCCATTATTAATGCCATTATTCGGAATGCCAGCAGCGGGAATGCCATTCAAGTTTTCGCCAACCATTCCAACGTTGCCATTGCCACACGAATACGACACAGCACCTTGTCCAGTCGCAGACAGAGGTCCTTCCACAGATACAACTCCCAAAAATGGCATTTGTCCAGTCACAGCTAGTGGTCCTTCTACTAATAAATTCTCTGATAGTACAGATACACCACTTGGTGCAATGGGTGAAGAACTAGTCACCATTAAACCACCACCATTGAAACCTTCTGGACCATAAGATGCCATGTTAGCAAAAGCAGGGTTCATAGACATGCCATTGGCTAGAGTATTGCCATACGCTAGATTGTTGTATGCCGCTGCTTCTGCGTTTGCCAGTGCAAAGTTAGCGTTGCCATAGCCTGTGTTTGCGAATGCGTTGCCAGGGTAATTCGGGTTGCCAAGACCTGGGTTGTTAATGTATTGGGCCTGTATTATCTGTAAAGTTTTACATAAAAAAAACAAACGCTTAAATGATAAGAATGCAAATTTAAATTAGATGTTTGTTTGATTGATTTGATTAATGTTTTATTTAACACGTTCACTGCGGCATGTCCAGTATCGGGCCATCAGCGACTACACCACAGTGCGGCGCCCAAAATCGCAGTTTTCACCGTGGTGCGGCGAGGTTTTTTATATGTTAATCAATGACTAGAAAAGAGACAAATATATTTTTGTGATCACAGTTTGAAGTAGGACTCAATTTCGTTTAAAAATCGTATGGCAAAATATTGGACCAACGCATAGAAAAGAAACCGTTTCTTTTGTGTGCGGCATGTCAAATATTTTGCCATGGACAAGCACCTCATGCCGCACTGTACTGCGAGCGCGCCGCGTGTCAGTCTCGCATAGTGATGCACCAGGACCGAAGCACTTTTCTTTTGAGTTTTTTTAAATGACAATGATACCTTAAAGGCTTTAGTTTTTTTACTTTCTTTTATTTCGTAGCATAAATGCAAAAATGTGATGACAGTTGTGAAAATAATATAAAACATTAAAACAAAAGTTACTGAACAAATTAAAACAAAAGTTACTGAACAATTTCCTGATAGTACTCTATCAAGTACCTTGTTTTATATGTGTTTTTTTTTGTATCGACGATCTCGTTATCTGTTAACAAACAGACTGAAATATACAAAATTGCTTTATATCGATATCGATGTTTTATTTTACAGTGTTTCCCATCGCTATTACTGTAAACATGCCGTATCAACGCAGTGCGGGATGGCAAATAATTTTTCACAAAATCAGGGGTTTACATTTTCCCTCATATCTTTTAAACTATTCGGTCAAACTAAAAGCTATTCATGCGGTATATACTAGACTATATATACTATTATCTGAAAAAAATTTTTTTAAAATATCTTGAAATTTCATGAAATTATTAACCTTCAAAGTCAGAAGGTGCGATGTGATAAAAATGGCTCATGACGCACAGTGGTGAACTTGCCGATGTGAATTATGGAAGACATGCCGCAACAACGGTAAGTTTGGCATTTTAGGTGCCGCAGTGAACGTGTTAAATTAAAATAGTTTAATTAAGATTCTTCTTCAATTACATTAACGCAATTTTAAAATTATCTTTTTCATAACATTTCAATGAAAGAGTAATGCCACTAACTTTACACCAATTAAGAAATGACACATTGACATATTATAAAAATATAATTAGGTACAATTTCCTCAAATATAAAAATATACCTGAATGAGAGCGCAGCTAAGCGACAAAATAATTATTTTGGAAAACATCTTATATAAAACAAACACTACTGGTATCAATTCATCAGATTTATCATTATATACAGAAATATTACGTGTTTTGTAAGTTTAATCGAATGAAATTTCATCATTTGTTATCTTAATGTTACATGCGTATGAGATTTTGATTTCGGTTTACTATCAAGTATACGAAGAAAAATGAGAATGTATAGGAGATTGATAATCTTATTCATTGTTAAATAATTTGTCAATTTTATTATTAATTGATTTTACTTCAAGTATAGATGTTAAAAACTAACAATAAAATTTATATTAAAAACTGAATAATTTATGTTTGAAGTTGGTGTTGTATCTCGGAAAAGCATATTTTCCTTAACATTTAATGTATAATATTTATTTGTTGAGTTAACGGGAAACTATTATTTTCAAACACGTAACAATAAAAACAGCTAGCAGTCTAGCAGTAAAAAAGGATAAATAAAACAAAAAAATAACTAAAAATTATCTATATTTAAGCACACCCCTTATACACTGGTCCGTACCCGTACCCCGCACCGTACTCCGCACCGTACCCCGCACCGTAGCCCGCACCATAACCTACTCTATTCCCGTTCAAATTCTCACTAAGTATAGCTGCGTTTCCATTGCCGCAGCCGTATGAAATGCCCCCTGCACCTGCTGTAGGTAACGCGCCATCGACCTCTACAGCACCGAGGAAAGGAATTTCCCCGCCGACATTCACGGGACCTTCGTAAGCGTTGTCTGATTTCATGGTAACGCCGGTTGGAGCGATAGGTGATGAGCTAGTGATTGTGAAGCTTCCACCGTTTGACGCTGCGAGTGAAGCCGCGTTGAATGGTAGAGATCTTGTACATGGCTCTTCGTAGACTTTTGGTTCGCAGACATAAGCTGTTATACACTGTGAAGAATAGGAAGATTAATAATAGGAAAGTAGTTTTTACAGTTGAAGCCTGAAGGTAAGCATTTTTGTAAATGGAAATGTATAGAAAACTAAATGACTGATTTCAATTTGAAAGTAGAATCCCAATTTCTAGAATTAGATGCTTAAAACACGTATGTAAACTGCTTTATTTTATAGCATAGTATAGTATAGCAGGTGACAAAGGATTATTATCGACAAAAAATAATTTTTATCAGAACTGTAGCTAGTCAAGATGTTACTAATTCGTTGTTTTTAGATTTATTTGTATTATATTGCGAATATAAATAATTATAGTTGTAATGGTTGTAATTACCTGGATGAATAAGGCTTGCGCGCAGAAAATGAAAACTGTTTTGGACACCATTTTTTTTATATTTTCTTGATATTTCTTTTAAAGTATGTTGGCAAGTGGATGAGTAATACATTATATAGTATTTATATAATTAGCACGGTTAATTCGAAAGCCTTTCGTAAATATGATGTAACTATGCAACAATCGTGGTTTTTACTGTGTTAATATGTCTCTATTTTGTAATAACAATTTCTTTAAAAAACACGTGGATTTATTGCAAATATATTGTACAAAACTAGCTAGAAATCGCGGATTTTCTCGCGTGTATGTCATCATGGTAGCGCGCGAAATCCCGTTCTCGTAAAAATTTCTATCCCCTTCGTTAAATGTCTTATATTCTAGCTTGGTTCAACTCTGGAGTATTACAAGACTATTTGTTTGAAAGTGTGTATGTTTAACCTTGTATTATACAGTTTCTTTTGAACCTTAATCACTCAGGAATTCCACAAAGTATAACCTAATTACATGCGTTATCTATGACGACGCGCTACAAATATAATTTCGTAAGACGAAACCCAATGTACTATAAAAGTGAAGTATTTACAAGAATTCCATATAATTTATTTACAAACACCAAACATGTCTTCACTCGCCTTTGTGCTAGCCAGCTTCTGCCTGGTCCAGGTAAATATTTATTCTCAACATTTTAAACTTTTTTAAGAAAAAGTGTGATATAGCATAGGTGGAAAGTGTACCGTGAGAAGAAAATATAGGCTCTTATAGATATCCTTTTGATAAATTCGGCAACGTATACAAACATACTTATATCAACTTTAACGACGAAGTTTAGAAACTTAACTATCATAATATAAATGCCCTATATCTTTAGCTAATAGATAAGAAGGCTTATTTCTGTTTATCATTAAAATTAATATTAAATTAACGTTACTTGATTAATCTTCTTCTTGCAACGTTTTCTTTGTAATTATTTTCTATTTGAGATGTAGATAAATCCACGGGTCATAAACATCAGTGTTAAATATTTTGCAAGACTCAATGCAAAGTATTTGAGACTACGATCGATTTTTATTTAATTTAATTTATTTAATTACAATACATTTAATTGTAACTAATAGATATTATATTGTTTTCAGAGCGCACTCTGCCAGCCATGCGCATCTGGTTACGGCGCTGAAATCATCGTCCCATCTGGTCCCTGCAGATCACCATACGGCGGTCCCTTCGCTGGTCCCTACGGAGGTCTCTTGGAAGGTCCCCTCGGCCCCTACGGTCCTCTAGCCGGTCCCCTAGCTGGTCCCCTCGCTGGTCCCTTCGCCGGTCCCTTCGGAGAGCTCGCGGGAGCGTACGGCGGTGAAGGCATCGGTGACGTCACCGTGTTTGGAGAGATGCCAGTAGCTGGTACCACTTTGGTCAACGGTCAAGTGCCAATCCTCGGTGCTGTGCGCTTCGCGGGAGATCTGCCAGCTGGTGGTGTCGTCACCATCGCTGGTAGCTGCGGCTGTGGATGCAAAGGACCTTACTTCTGAACTGTGATCGATGTTTGACGAATATATATTTTGAATCGAGTTCTTGTCTTTTAATGCACATCACTTTATATGAGAGTAGAAGTTAAGTATTCGAGCTTCTTAAACTCAAACATTTATTTATTCAATTAGACTTCTTCTAGAAGCACTTTTGAATCGTCATTACATATTTTTAATATTTACCACCGATTCGGAAAGCAATTAAGCTTAAGCTTTGTGTTTCTTACTACCTATTCAATTACATGTAATTACTAGGTCATTTATCTTATTCTTAATTGAAAAAATGAAAAATATATTTATTTAAAAACCATATGTTTTTACACAGATACACTTGGATTGACGTTGCACGCTTTACACATATTGGCTTAATCAAGGTATATTAAAAAGGATTACCTATAGTACCCACACTAGGCAATCTTGTATCGTGGGCACTGAGACGATTTTACCAAAAAACAAAATTAGATGTCCTCGGTATGATCAACGGTATCATAATAACACGTACAAAAGCATTATATCACTTATGAGCTACAGGATAATAAATACTGAAGATACTAATATATTATGATATTTTCCGTGCTTATGTTTCTCTTTGGAGAAAATGTAGAGTTGCTTCTTGATATCAATTAAAAGTATAAATTAATAACTCAATAAAAAGATATTGTTCAAAAAAATGTATGCGTGTACTAGTGTACACACGTAAGAAGTGAAACTTCTTTATGACCTTATTTTTCAAAAAATAATTTACTATATGCAACTTTACAGAAATACGTCGAACCACGCGTGGTAGGGATAAGAAAAAGATGGCGCGTAACGGAAAAATGTCACGCGTAACGAAAAAAATGTCACACTAATTTTTTTCCTACCCCGATAAAGAAGTTTCACTTCAATAATTATGATAAAGGCTATTAACGTTGAAAATTCAACTTTTTACTAAAATAGAAACAAAACAAGTTACGTGCTTGTAATATCATCCTAACAATATAAATATTTTCTTTTCGCATACTTCCTACATAAATACAATTACAGGAATAACACCGAATAAGGAAAGTTTCGTCATATACAAGCCCATAAATAAATAGATGTATGATGTTAAGGTGTTTATACATACAAAATTCATGTAATTCGGTCATAAATTTTCTTTGGACAACTATCTCAGGTTTAGGTAAAATTACATCATGTTGTATACGTTTTATAGATACAAGAATAATATATAAAATAAAATTACCTGATAATTATAACATACTACCTATGCCCCGTGGTTTTACTCGCAGTGTTCCGCTCCTGTTGTTCTTAGCGTGATGATAATACCCTATAGCCTTCCTCGATAAATGGGATTTGTAACACTGAAAGAATTTTTCAAATCAGTCAAGTATTTCCTGAGAATAGCGCGTTCAAACAAACAAACTCTTCAGCTTTATAATAGATATTAAATAAAAATAATAAGTATAGATTTTCACGTGAAGCTGCCACATATTTTAATTTAAAGCACAACCAGCAAGTTAACATATAAATACATCTGACTTTATTATAGAAACTTTTTCTCAATTACAATTAATTTATTTTAAATACCTACAGTACTTTACAAATTTACTAGCTTACCGCCCGCGGCTTCGCCCGCTTTGTCTAAAACCTAATGAATTATATACTAAAACCTTCCTCTTGAATCACTTTATCGATTAAAAAAAACCGCATCAAAATCCGTTGCGTAGTTTTAAAGATTTAAGCATACAAAGGGACATAGGGACAGAGAAAGCGACTTTGTTTTATACTATGCAGTGATTATTAGTATAAAGAAGATTTAAGAAATGTAACACCTATAGGTGTATATTAAAGTTACCTGCCATTGTTTCTCAATCTTGACGATTTCTGTATGTCAAAGATATCTCTTAATTACGAATCTGAAAACGTACATACAGTGCATTAACATCAAACGAACATAGAGCTAGAGTTAGAGCAAGATCATTATTTCATAATCTTTTAGTGTAAACGAAAACTTGTATTCAGTGTCGTTCAGTATTAGAACATTGCATATAATCTTTTCGACCGCCTCCTTGGTACAGTGGTTGACGCGTGAGGTGAGGTTCGATTCCCGGTGGAGACGAAGAAAAAAAATGTCTCGGTCTGGCGGGGCACAGAAGGCTGTTCACCTACTTGTCCCGAAAGAAGTTCAGTGAAACAGATGTATAATGCATCTGCCCCTTACCCCACTAGGGGACATGGGACTTCACTATAGAATCTTTTCGAATACACTGAACAACGAAAGAATGCTCTACGCCTGTTCACACTAAAATAATTTGACATAGAAATTATGTTATATTGTTCTCATTCTAATGAGCATTCGCTCGTTGGATGTAAATGCACCGTGTTTTCTTGGTTTGACACTAGATGAGAAGCTACAATGGGGGACCCATGTTGCCACCACCGCGGCTGCTAAGCACAGCTCAGCTGCATATGCAGTTCGAAGAATAAGGCATCTCACCGATGAAGATACGGCTAGATTGGTTTATTTTAGCTACTTTCATAGCATTATGTCCTATGGAATTCTACTATGGGGCAGGGCTGCAGATATAGAAACTATATTTATATTACAGAAAAGAGCCATACGCTCTATATATAATTTACGTGCTCGGGACTCACTCAGAGATCTCTTTAAGAATATTGGTATCCTCACTGTACCATCACAGTATATATTTAATAATGTTTTACATGTACACAAAAACGCGGACTTACACACAAAAGTAGGAGATAGACACTGTTATGGCACAAGGAATAGAAATAAAATTGAAATGCCATTTTATAGGTTAGCTAAAGTTAAAAATTCATTTATGGGCCAAGGTATACGTTTTTACAATAGAATTCCTCATAGTATTAAAGAGTTTAGTAGTGTTAAATTTAAAACTTATTTAAAAAATGTATTAAGTAGTTCATCATTCAGGAATATATGGAAGATGAAAATCCATGGAGGGTTGTCGCGTAAGAATAAGAGCGAGCGCGCACGAGCAACTTAGTTGCCCGGCAACTATTTTGTCTCTGTCGCTGTCTCCTCGCAAAGTTTTGAACGATGCGCACACGAAAGCGACAGCAACGCAACTTTTTATTTAAAATTTTCTGCATTTATCAACATGGATTTCGAAGAGACGGTTGTGGTCTGTGCTCTTGTCCCGCATAGTTCCCATTCCCGTGGGATTTCCGGGATGAAACCTATCCTATGTGTTAATCCAAGTTACCCTCTATATGTGTGCTAAATTCAATGTAATCGGTTCAGTAGTTTATGCGTGAAAACTGAAAACCATACATACCTACAAACCTTTCCTCTTTATAATATTAGTATAGATATGTAATCGTAATTGTAAAAAGTAAAGTAGTTTTTATTTAATAGATACTTTTTAGTGTATTTTTCAACACGAATCAAACGAGCTCAACCTCGATAAAGTTGAGTCAATATATTACTAAGTTCCTATGGCCACCTTCCGATTCCATCATCAAATCAGCTCTATCTCATAATAATGTTTTATCGCTATCCAATTTACATGCGTATACAAAATTTCAGCTCAATCGGTTTCCTGGAAATGAATCAAAGTTACTTGCTACATTTCAATTAAGTCATCGAGACCAGACAAAAATGCTCATAAAATAAAAACTACTGGGCTTATCCGAATAAAATTTATGGGACCAATTCCACACCATTCCGCATCAAAAAAAAAAAGAATCACGTAAACCGGTTCAGAAACCTCGGAGTAATCGGTGTACATACATAAAAAAATATACCGGCCGAATTGATAACCTCCTCCTTTTTGCGAAGTCGGTTAAAAACTACTGTGTACGAGAATAAATACGTTGACATAAATACGTACTATCGCTACGCTGGTTACGCGGCAACTGGCCGGAGGCCGCCGACCGGCAACATTTTTGTCGCCGTGCGCGCACTTGCATTGAAACCAATAGATAGGGCGACAGTTGCGTCGCGGGCTTGTCTCCGAACCCGCGGACAAAAAAGTCTGGGCGGAGAGACAAAATAGTTGCGGAGACAAAGTTGCTCGTGCGCGCTCGCTCTAACAGGACAGTTCTTTGGCATATTATCATAATATATAATATTATGTAGTTAGATGTAAGTAACATGTAATGTAAAATTATATTGTATATGGACATGACTTTAAAAGAGCAACTATGGAGTTTCTTGCCGGTTCTTCTCCATAGATACTGCTTTCCGAATCGGTGGTAAATTTAAAAAATGTAATGACGATTCAAAAGTGCTTCTGGAAGAAGTCTAATTGAATAAATAAATGTTTGAGTGTTTGTTTGAGTGAGATTACGAATTCAGAGTGCATGTTCTTTCGCAAATTGTAATTTTTCTATAGGACATACATACATTTCTTCAAGTGAACACACACAATAAGACATAATAGGGTTAAGATTTTGATTAAGATTAAATTCAAATTCAAATTAATTATTTGTCAGAATTGTGGTAATACAAAAGCACACCCCGGACACTCCATACAAAATGATCGTTTTGACAGTCACACTGTAGAGACTGCAAATGTGTGTGTTAACGCTTTATGGTTGGCACTTGGCACATTTGTAACTAGCGTAAAAAAAAATTCGCGTTTTTTGATGAAATACATCCGTAAACAGCACAATATCTAACCATTTTCTACGAAAAACGATAATCACAAATCCAAAATAATAAAATTACTTTAAGTCAATTTGATTAATGTTGTCAATCTTCGTTGCGTATCGTCCTTGCAGAAAAATATGGCCCATTTTATGTCTGATCGCGCGGGGGTGAGGTAAGTTTAATTTTGGCGGGAGGCGGAGAGTGTCCGTTCTGTAGCGTTTAGCTACTATTATGTATTCTGTGACAAAAGGTCACATGATTTAATTAATAAAATAGTCCACACAATTCGCCAAACAATTGGCATACAAATTTTTCACGTAAACATTGCAGAATATATAACATTAAAATTAACACGTTTTTATTAATAATAAATACATTAACTGATTATCTTAAAGAATAGAAAAATTATTCCGCTAACCATATTTTAAATTTTCTATGCATTAAATTTTTTGGCATTTCATTTTGAAACTTTGTTTGCGTTTGATTCATATTACTGTATACCTAATATTTTTTAATGTATAATTATTATAAATGCTTGTAATGCTTTTCTATGTTTGTTACTCCTTCACGGAAAAACTGCAGTACTGATTTCTATGAAATTTGGCACACACATAGAGGGTAAATTGGATTAACACATAGGATAATTCTTATCTCGAAATTCTTATGTGAACGGGAACTATACGGTTTCTCTTTTGACTACGCAGGCTAAGCTGCGGGCGAAAAATAGTTTTATGATATAATTTTTAAGTTTCATATACTTTATATTGTATACGTGAATATTTCTTAAAATTATCGTTAAAATATCCACATAGAGCAAAATTAATAACATCCGTGTCTAGCGTCTCTGTATGTTTGTATGAATCTACTAAATAAAACTATATTATCATAGAAAATTAGCTAATACACAAGTATTCTATTCAAAAACAACAGACTATCATTGATTTCGTAAAATATTTAATACTATTGTTAGAATTGAAACTAATCGAAAGTTTTGAAATGCATTAGCGCCATGCTTTTTCTTTTTTTAATGTGGTTCTGTATATATTTGCTATCTATGTACCTATATATTTACCTTTTTGCAATGTGATAGCGATATAATCCAATAATTTCAATTTCCATGCAGCAAGTCAGCACCACACTTCAACTTTACAGACATTTTGAAACATTTTTCAAGTTTTGTATACTGTTCTAAAATTGAAATTCAAACTTATTGAGATCTGCTTTTTTTTAATAATTAGAAAGTTTTTTTTTTATCTGGTAATGCACATACAAGGAATTTGCGATTCTTGCTGTTTTTCGTGGTTATTCTAAGTTTATTGACTTATTGCACGCCTCATAAGCGAAGCGTTGAGGTGGGTACTACTGTCACTTCGCGCAAAACATCTGATTTTTCAAACTTAAAATGTCTTTATGTATCATACATTGCACTTGTAAGATAATACATACACACACATATTAAGAAAAAACACTATTTTTAACGTTCATGATATTTTAGATGTCATTTTTGTTATTTAAACTAGTTAAAAAACAGTTTAAAAAAGTTCTGTCTTGGACGTCCGTGTGTCTGTATGTGCGGATCCTTTTTCTTGTTAACACGATAGCGACCGAAATACTTTACTAATCGAGTCTTTTTTTTTCTCTTACGCTTGAGTATGCTCAGGAATAGAACCCTTTCATTTTTCAGGGTCTGATTCGATGTGGTTTAATTGTTATTAAATAAACAAAAATAATAATTAATAAATATTTATTAAAAAAAATTATGAGGCGTGCACTTTTGGATTTTCCAAATTATTTTATTTTTTTTTAACCTCTATAATTTAGGTTAATAAAATGAAAATAATGTCCAATTTATTTAAAAAAATAAAAGTACCGTGTCCATGTAAGTACAAATCTTATCTATTACTTAGGCCAATTTCTTTTGGCCTATTAATTTCACTACACAACCCCAATGCGTGTTTAAATGACATATAAAAGCATCATAGAACAATTAACAAACTATTATTTGCAAACATGTCTTCAAAATCGTTCATAGTTCTATGCATCCAAGCTTTCTTGGTCCAGGTAAGCTTTTAGATATCCTAGATTTGAAAAAAATACCAAAAATATGCTATTTTCGTGAATACTTTTTTAATTAACGATAGCCGCAATAATTATAAGATGGCGGTCATCGATTGACATTTACAAAAAAAAAAAATGAAGGCGCCAAATTTGAATTAAGAAAAAAAAAGTTCCCAACTTTTTTTTTATTTAGAAACAACATTGCCGGCCAGGATAGTTGTTATAAATAGTATTTATGTTATTAATAATCTCTTGTAGATGGACTTTAGACTGTTTATGAGTTTAACATTGGTACATGATACACGATCATAGTTTTAGCCAATTTTCGTTACGCATCATGTAGGAGCATGGCATAATTTATTGGTACCAACTCATTCATTTGTGTCTTGATGATGATTATTATAGATGGTCTATGAATAAATTAATCTGCTTCATTTCAAGACGTACATTGCATAATAATTTCGTGAAAAAGAAAATTTTATAATGCGGCAAATTGCAGGAAAAAAAATTGAAAAATGCAGAGGTCATTTGGCATTTTGTTCTGGCGTATTTCGACCCATAATATTTAATTTGATTTCTTAATTCAGAAGCTTCCAAATAAAGTGTAGATATATTAAATTACTGAGTATTGAGCTTATCTGAATAATTTAAAAGCAAATTTTATTAACAACACAACGATCATTTTCTAATCAAGATCTATCTGCTGGTTTCTTCAATTCACTGTTTTCATGTTCATTTTACTTACACCTAATGTATTTCCAGAATGCTTTAAGCACGATCATCGGACCAGCGGTCTATGGCAACGGTTTCGGCCTCGGAAATTGTGCAGGTGCAGGCCTTACAGCTGCAGCAGCAGAAATGGCCGGTTGGTATGGATATAACTCCCCCGCTCAATATCCTTTGGAACGTGAAATAGTTGAATACGCTTATCCATTGGATTACTACCCTAGAGCAAGAGAATTTGTTGGACCATTTGGACCTATTATCGAAGCTCCTATTGGTCTTTTCGCTGGTTTTGGACCGTGCGGTTATGGTCCGTATGAAGCGATAGGAGCGTACGGCGGTGAAGGCATCGGTGACGTCACCGTGTTCGGAGAGATGCCAGTAGCCGGTACCACCCTGGTCACCGGTCAAGTGCCAATCCTCGGTGCTGTGCGCTTCGCGGGAGACCTGCCAGCTGGTGGTGTCGTCACCATCGCTGGTAGCTGCGGATGTGGATGTGCTTATTGATTTATTAAATATATAGTTTAAATGTTTGTTTTTTGTTTCATTAACAATCCATTTTGTTGAGGAATAAACCTCCATTTTAAGGGAATCAAACATTTTATGATACAAATTCTAAAATCGATTACGCTATAGTACTTTTCTTTGTATTACTATCATTACAACTGATTAAAATTAAAATCAAGAATTTATTTGTTCTACAAGTAACAAGACGCATTTGAATCGTCAAAATACATAATTTAATATAATCACTATACTATACATAATATAATCATCACCGGTTCTGAAAATAGTTTCTAGAGAGAAGAGCCGTCAAGGAACTCTAAACTCTAACTTTTACAACATTTTTTTTTTCAATTAAATGATGTCAGATTCTTAAGCGTTCCTAAGCGACAATATTCTACTTCATTTACGTCTAACTATATCTATGGGTTACCTGAATTAAATTAAATATTATAAGTTTTGAGTCTACTACATCTTAAATGCTTTTAAGTTTATTGTAAAAGCTTATAGACTTTGAGAAATGAACTTGTTTACAAGAGCCGGAAAATAGCATACATTTAGGTAATTTTTTTTTGTTGTGACAGCAAACCTATCACATTTTCTGGCTAGTAATTCGGTGTTACTGTGTACTTAAACTGTGAATAGGTAGGAAATAAAACAAATTATTTCTCTTATAAATTATATTGCGTCAAATATTATAAATTATATTACAAAATAACATCTTTGGTATTTCTATTACCTATGTCTACTTAAATACTAAAATTCTCTTCCAGTCTTCTCAAGTGGTCAACATTAGACTCTTGTGGGGTGGTAGTCAATATACCATTTTTGTACATATCCAAACTCCTTTGTGCCAAATTGTTGTAAACATTCGGTATTGGCACGAGTCGATTTTGCACGGGAATTTTGACAGGTGACAGCCGCTCCACGTTTAAAAACCGTTCGTTCGGGGGAATTAAAAAAGAATCGGGTTTAGGCGCGTTCCTAAACAGATTCCTGTCTATTAGTTGTCCTTGATGGTTGATATTGGCATTTAACGATTTCCATTGTGGAAGACGGTTGGGATAGTTGAATATCCACAGTCTATCACCAACGAACATTGGCCTAGGTGTGACAATACCCAAGCTATTGTAATACTGTTGAGCGAATAATTCAACGTCGTTTGTGTATTTTCGTTTCCATTTCGTTCGACGGTTTTGAAACCATATTTTTATCTGCAATTTCAAAATCAGTTGTTAGTCTGTGACATTTTTGCACGAATACGCAAATATATGTAGTTGTAATAATGTTATGTATTATGTTTCAATTATTGAGCAATGGTAGATAATCGGTCATTAATTGTTTATTACAGAATATAAATTTTCGTTCGAAAACGAAACCAATGTTACTAACAAAAATAATTAGGTAGGTATAAGAAAAATGCCTATGTTGTGTTTTCGTAAATTATGTATAACTTATCATAATATTCATTTTGATGACATAGTTACAATGTACATCACATCGCAAATAATTAGACTGAAATAAGCGAGATTACGCACGTACATTTTAGAGTGAGGAGAATTTAAGACGTGAATTAAAAAAAGAGGAGATTTTATTTTTCACAACAGTTTTATTAAATTTATGTTCTACGATTTCTCCATCAAATGTAAATATTATGTTCAAAATTGTTTTCCTTTCTAATCCCAATGTTTCAAAATTACCTATACCTATATTATAAATAAATAAATAAAAATCGTTTATTGTCAACAAAAACACCAGTAGATAACATTACATAATAAAAGATATAAGGCACACATTGAAATGAACAGTGAAAAAGAAAACAAAAAAATAATTATTTCTGTAACTAACCTGTGTTTCAGTAAGTCTCAACTGCCTGGCCAACCGTCCTCTCGCAGCCACAGAGAGATATCTATTCTTTTCAAATTCAGCCTCTAAACTCTTGATCTGTTGAGCGCTGAACGCCGTTCTGGCGCGCTTGCCTCGAGAGCAGGATCCTAGGAAAGATATTAATTAATAATATTTCGTTTTATAACACTTTATTATGTGTTATGACGATTCAAAAGGGAAAGATGTGTAGGTACTTAAGGCAATTTTTAAGATCAAGAATGTATTATGACACATTTTATAATTTTATTTGGTGGTTGGTAGGTTTAATTGATTGAGTATCCTGGGTATCCTGTAAATTTTTGTTCTATAAAATCTCTTTCAACAACAATCACTTTCAAAAGTAGGAAAATACATAAATTATTTTACGAAGTTATTTTGTTCAAATAATATCTATGCAAAGTATTTGTTATGTTATCACTGAATAAATATTGAAAAGTGTTAGAGATTGCTACTATTAACGGATTGAAATCTGTAATTGCGCATCTATTCCTTTTAATTTGGTAATATAGGCACACAAAGCAATTAACAAATCATACGTTATCGATAACGTTTTTAAAACGTTTCGCGGAAATGCTCAACAATTGTAACCAAAGCGGACACAAACATCGTCACCTGACAGCCATCCTCAATAAACACGCTCATCTCTAAATAATTAGTGGCAATTTATCAACGTGTCAGTCGACGCCATCTTGAATTGTTTCCCGCGCTAATGAGCGCGGCAAAATAAACGTCAAATTGTTTTAGGCGTGCATTCTATGATAATTATTGTATTTTGACTAAGTATTTTGGTGATGGTTTTATTTTTCGTTAATTTCCTATTTATATTAATATAGTTAAACATAACTTGACCTACATACATATTTATGAATAATAATTGTTACGAACTACCTTATGCCTAACATTTATCAAACATGTGTCTGTACTTTCTGTCGCTATAAATTTTATTTTGAATTATTAGGTATGTGATCTCACAATATGTACATAAAAGATTGTAACGGCTAAATTCTAAAATATGTTCTACATTGTCACATTAATTAAAAACTCTCCATGAAGGCATCAAATTTATTTCAAATCATTGCGTGTCATTGCCTTTCTATTCAAAGTATAGTATATATGTATATATATTACAACGTAACATCAATATTTAAAGCATCAACAATGAATTAAAATTTTCACATAGGTACTTAATCAGCTACCAGCATCATTAATTAAGATGTAGTACCAAAAATAGGAACAAGCATTTAAACGAATTCCTACATGACTTACAAGATACTAGAACTGCACACAATACATCACATCTGTTCCAATATTGTAACCAGTTAATTAATTAGTGGTTTAAAATTAACCCATCCGCTTGAGAAATAAAACATGGCTGGTAGGTGCATGTTTAAGCGATACACGCGTAAAACAATTAATGTCAATACATCGTCACATGTCACCGGACTCTATTTCGCGCCAAAAAATCAACACAGATAAACAAAATTTTTAACAGTCTGTGACACAATCAACTAAGAGCGACTTTCGCCTGTGCATTTAGAAAAAAAAAATAAAGACGTCAACAATATTTTGACAGACGAGATCGCGTTCAGAAACTCCTCATCCGCTTTTTAAATATATTTACAGCTTTTTAATGAGCTCCGACCACTTACTAAATTTCGAATCCGAGACAGTTTCGTTTCATCTTTATTTTTTAACGGTGAATAATTACCGGGGAGAGAGATATAACTAACAAGAGTCGGGAGGCGAAGATATTTATCTTTTCGAAACAAATTTAGAAAATGAGACATCAGTGTGTATGTGTGTGTAATGAAACCAATTGAGTCGGCTAATTTGAAGCAAGCTTGTATCGGACATTTGACTGCTGCATAGACGATAAATAAATTAGCAAGCTGTTATTTTTCAGTAAACGTTAATTTGCAGGCCGTTACTAAAATTTATTGGTTTTATAACCGTAATGATAGTAATTTTAAATAATTTATCGGTTTGAAAATGTTCTAACGTCTTTATAATGTAGAGAATTATTATTTTATTTTTGTTTCGTCCTGGAAAAACCTATCAGGTTTTAAATAGTTTTTTCTCCATATGATATATTTAAAAACTGTAATTTTAAAAAGATATCCTAACATCCAATAACATGGACTGGATAAATAAAAAATGCATAATATGTGGATTTTATTAAACACTAGCTTTTGGCCCGCGGCTTCGCTCGCTTTGTCTAAAACCTATTAAATTATTAATTAAACCTTCCTCTTGAATCACTCTATCTATTAAAATATACCACATCAAAATCCGTTACCCAGTTTTAATTATTAAAGCATAGGTACATAGGGTCGATATAGGGACAGAAAAAGCGACTTTGCTTTATACTATGTAGTGATTCCTAAGTGACATAGGCCACATAAAATAACATCAAATTTGTAAATAATAATCAGGAATCATAAAGCGATTAAAATGTTTATAAACTTAAAAATTCTCGGAAACAATTTGTCTAATTGGCGCCAAAATCCTAAAATAATCATGGCGGAACAAAAGCATAGCGTAAACGTCAATGAGCCAGAAAGGCGCGAAGTGGTGACATTTTAACTTTTTTAGTGACAATGATATATTGGGCTTAGGATTTCAGACTCATGTTTCGAAGATTGTAAAACTCGAATAAAAAATACTGTAAGATGATTAGTAATCTCAAATGGCTTTTAAAAAGACATAGGATCTTCATTTTTTGTTAATTTTTTTCTGTAAAAGACATGGCGAATGTTTAGTGTTGTTAATATTTAATTACAATGTAAAAAATTCTGTAAAATTTGAGCTTGATCATTTTGAAACGGATATGACTTTAGGTTATGTTTTTCATCTTTTGCTATTTATCACGTACTCTTGTATATTTTTTTGTAAATACTAAACTTTATTATTTACTTCTTCAAAAGTTTGAACATCTCTATACAAAAAAGATAACAGAGATTTCTATTGAGGGAGATACCACTACAGATTCTACAATGGCACTATATATTATACTAGCTGCTCCCCGCGGTTTCACCCCCGTGGCTTCGCTCCTGTTGGTCTTAGCGTGATGATATATAGCCTATAACCTTCCTCGATAAATGAGCTTACTAACACCGAAAGAATTTTTTAAATCGGACCAGTAGTTCCCGAGATTAGCGCGTTCAAACAAACAAACAAACAAACTCTTCAGCTTTATAATATTAGTATAGATATAAATTTTTATTCCAACACAAAATAAAAATCACGTCAATCGAATATAAACACACTGAAAAATATATTTTAGAACCTACTTGGTTTTTGGGATCGTCGCGGTCGGTTAAAAAGAACAAGAATGCAATGAAACTTATGCCAAAAATAATAATTGTTAATTTTTATTTACATACAAATGCACGAAATTGACGAAACGAAACGTGCTTGATGTTTAAAACCAAGACAGAAGGCAAATGTAGAGGTGACCTATATTATAATGTACCTATTGACGTAACAGAAAGAAAAAATGCTGATCATGGAGGTTTTAACAATAACCACGCACATCGCTTTATGTACGTACGTAGTCTTTTCGGGATATAAGCAAGAAGAAAGAAGAGAATTTTCAGTGTTTTATATTATCTGCTGGGATACATTTAAAACTATATCAAACATTCTGCCTAGAATTCATATGAATTTCGCAAACGTATACTTGACGCGTCACGCGATATTTTCGAGAACAATTTTTTTATCTGAAATCCGGTAGTAGGTACAGCGCAACTCATGTTGCACTTGGAAACTGTTGGTCTTACCCAAGCTTACCACAAAACAATTTAAACACAGCCTAACTTTAAACCAGGGATCTGTCACTTCAATAGTTGTCTATGTGAAATACGACAAAACCAGATTAAAGAGAACCCGCGCTTAAAGTTAAAGTTTTTTGTGATAAGACAGTGTATTTTTTATATGGTTGCAATTTCTGTTTTGTTGTGTATTTTTTTTATTTGTACCAAATTCTAACATTTTCAATTAGTCCTCTTCTAGAAGCACTTTTGAATCGTCATAACACCATAATCATCATCATAAAAAAATAATAGTTTTAACATTTACCACCGATTCGGAAAGCAGTCTCTACGGAGAAGAACCGGGAAGTAACTCCGTAGCTTATCCGTAGTTTATCTTTAGCAGAATGGCTAAACCTAACATTTATTAGGGCCGCTTTTTCAATGCTTGGATAAAACTTATCCGTCTAATAAAGTATTACACGATAATATTAAAATGTCATGTAAACTGTCAAATTCGGGCAATTAGAATACGTTTTTAAAATGTTAGTTTTATACATTATTCGCCGAATAAGTTTTAACCAAGGATTGAAAAATCAGCCCTTATTAGAATAGCTCTGGAATAAACCTATGTACAAAGAAAGATATTACAACACAAAAGGATTAGGTAAGAAAACTTTTTGGTTCGTATGATTTGGGTTGATTAGAGCTGTTTTTCCCGCTTTATTTTGAAGATTTTTATTTTCCATTCCTAGTGGTCGAATGACGGTGATGTAATTGACAAAAGTTAACAATAGTGTTAATTTTTGTCGATTAATGGACTATCCAACATATTTTTACTGACCGGTTGGCTTGGTTGGTAGTGGCCCTGCCTTCACAGCCCGAGGTCGTGGGTTCGATTCCCACCCGGGGCAATATTTGTGTGATGAACATAGATGTTTGCTCAGTATCTGGGTGTTAATTATCTATATAAGTATTTATTTAAAATTATTTTAGTATGTTTATCCAGCCATCTGGTTTCCATAGCACAAGCGAAAGCTTAGTATGGGATCAGATCGTGCAGTGTGTGAAAATTGTCCTGAAATATTTATTTATTTTATTTTATACAATGCTTACTTGAAGCTAATACTTGTAGTTATAATAAAAATGATAGTCTAGAAAGGCCTATTCGAAACCGCTGATTATAGAATAATTGCATTTCTAAATTCACCTCTACCTAATTTGTGTTTACTTCCTAAAAATAACACAAGACTATAGCGAAAGAATAAACGAAAAACAATTCTTCTTACGGGTACTTTAAAATTATATGAAACATAATATTAGTACCTGATTGTTGATAATCTGCCTTCACATCACCAAGTTCCCTTTCATCACCGACTGACGTTTCTACGTCCAGTTGCTCTGACCCACTGCTACCTTTATCATCTTCGTCATCAGAGTCCACATTAACCTGGTTAAACGCACTAAAACAATCTAAAGATGTCGAACTTTCTGGCCTATTAAACTTATCAGCCAATAAGTTATCTATTGAAAACGGTAGTTTCGTTTCTGCGTTTTTAACTTCAATTTTATCTTCTTCCATTGATTCTATTTTATCCATTGCAATCTCTGTCACTTTAACTTATTCACAATCTTCTTTATCAACGTTCCTTTTTAATTCTTCGTCCCGATTCACTTCACAAACACAACTGATCCGAAGTCCATGAGTTACTCCTCTCTGATTTACAACAAAATCAGAAGAGGCAATAATTTTAACTAATTTGAAACCTAACGACGCGTTTTTGTCACATCGCTATACTGAAACGACTCAGTTTGAAATGTTAACTCGCTACTTTTTAATTTCATTAGCATTCAAATTGAATTCTATCATCTGTGCTATAGGGTTCAAATTGAATTGAACGCTGGCCATCTGGCAACAATTCCGTGTAAAATTAAGATGGAAAGCTTCAGCTAATGGGCGTCTTTCTGGGTGACAATATCGTATGCTACATTTAGCATACCCTCAAATCATTTTGAACGGTATACCGTTTGAGTAGAGTTGATTCTTCCTTGCGGAGATTTAAAAGATGCAAATAGCTTCTAAATCGCAGTACCAAAGATATAATTAGGTGGAAGCCAATGGGATGGGTGGGCGTGGCAATGCGCCCGAGTTGGATTTATTTAAAGATTGAGTTATGAGGTAGTTCATTAATTGCGATAATTATTTAGTTAGTTAGTTTAATTGGACGCGTCGTGGTTTAGAATCGGTTAAGTTTGATTGAGTGATGAAATAATTAAGGCGAACTAGTGTGTTCCTGTGGGTATGTTTCAGTTTGATTTTTGAAGAAATTAAGTCTAATGTATTATCAGGACCGAAAGTTTAAATTGGTTTGTCTTCATCACGCTACTTTGCTATGGGTAAGCTAAGCTTTTTAGAAAATGTTGCCATTCTACACTATTAAATGAATATTTATGACAATAGTCTGAAATAGAGCATAACGAATTTCATAGAGATATTATCGAGAACCTTATAGACGGATGGAGACGACAAATTATTACTTCTATTAAATATAAGGTTTTCAAAATGCCCTTTGACACAAAAATTACCTAAATTTTTCTTTGCTATGAAGGGAGAAAACTTTACCTATAAATAAATGTTTCTGTTCATTTTGTACTTAGTATTTAGATAAGACAGTTTCTATAATAATTTCTTGGCTAGGTATATATATTAAGTGCTCTTAAATGGGATTTGTATTCAGCCAGATGTCGCTTACAGAAGATAATAGTACTATGTGTTGACTCAAAATAATAAAATTGGCATTTAAATTGTTTTTGGATTGTAATTGTCCTCTTAATTATCCTTTAGGTACGATTATGATAAATATAAATTCCGTACTTATTTTGTGAAAACGTGTTTAAGCATAAAGTTAAAAAATAAAATGTTATGCGTGTATAAACTTAGTACCTATTAGGATGCTCCATAGTCCCTACCACATCAGCAAAACAAATACGAAATGCACGCTTCAACAAAATATGGGTGAAATCATAGAAATGTTATAAAAACATTCTAGAAAAAACGTTAGCGCCGGCGCGTTCTTAATTATGACAAAATATGTCGGTTATTTGAAAGGGCAACACCGTTTTTTTATCTGTAATTTATGACGTTGGCGGGCAACGTGATTTAGATGCATTTTAATTATGTCATCTTTGATAATATCTTTCTGTTTATGAATTTGGTATCCTATATTAAAATATAGTTTATATTTTTGTGTAATTAAATTTTAAGATATTTATTGTTCTAATTTAATTCCATAGTTTGAAGACTACATATGAGAGCAATGAATTTTGGTAAAGAAACAGACAAAATTCCCTCGCAAAAAATCTAGGGTGATCATAGAGGATAAACTTTTACGCATACTTAATTCGCACTATGTTAGTATTATATAATACTAGAGGTCCGCCCCGGCTTCGCCCGTGGTACATATTTCGCAATAAAAGGTAGCCTATGTTCTTTCTCGGGTATCAAAATATCTCCATACCAAATTTCATGCAAATTGGTTCAGTAGTTTAGGCGTGATTTGGGCGTGATTGAGTAACAGACAGACAGACAGAGTTACTTTCGCATTTATAATACAGTGAAACCTGGTTAAGTGAGACATCAAGGGACCTGCAATGTCGTTTCACTTATAGAGGTATTCCACTTACCCAGTGTCTCAGATATACAGGTATAAATAAATATCTGTCTCATTTACAGAGGGGTGATAACGATTGTAGCTTTCGTTTTGATATTTTTCAAATAAACATCTGTATGATAGTAAAGCGAAACTAAAACTGAAGGTAATTGATGCTCAAAATTTGTACTTACGTACTTGGAATTACGTGTGGAATTTGTGGGTTGAATAAGAATGAGTAAACAAACAATGTTATCTCAGTTACAGAGGTTTATGCATATAAAATTTACTTGCTGTTTCACTTATAGAGGTAACTATGATGATAAATCGAAAGAACAAATCCCAGATATAGAGGTTTACCTCGTCCCACTAACAGAGGTAATTCAGTGTCAAAGTGTTGGGACCTCAGTTTGAGTTCCAGTTATGGGGGTTTCTCACTTATCCAGGTCCCACTTAACCAAGTTTCACTGTATTAGTATGGATATAGCTGAAGAGTTTGTTTGAAGTTTGAACGCGCTAATTTCAGCAACTACTGGTCCGATTTGAAAAATTCTTTCGGTGTTGGATAGCCTATTTATCGAGGACTGCTATAGGCTATATTATGAATTATCATCATGCTAAGACCAACAGGAGCGGAGCAAAACCGCGGGGCTCAGCTAGTAAAATATACTTACAGAGAAGGTGCGCAAAATTATATCGACAGACAGAGCTAATTAAAAACATTTAACATTTTGTTTTAATATTTTATACTTAATACTTTCGCTAAGTATAATTAAATTACATCTTGAAAATAATCATTTATTTAAATTATGTATAAACCGTAATAATATAGATATTCCTTAGTTGAACAGTTATAATTTATCTCAAAGGCACGTACGCAGCATTTTGATATGAATCATAATAATCTGATAAAAAGCATCATTTAGAAAACTTAGAAATTTCTTAATCTGGTATTTTCTTGTGTTTGATTTTACGCGATATTATACACAAGCTGCGTCCCGCGGTTTTACCCGCATTGCTTCGCTCCTGATTAGTCCTAGTCTTACCGCGACCGTGATCATATATTATAGCATTACAATTATGTTCTAAGT
This sequence comes from Colias philodice, assembly GCF_061535455.1. Classification (NCBI taxonomy): domain Eukaryota; kingdom Metazoa; phylum Arthropoda; class Insecta; order Lepidoptera; family Pieridae; genus Colias; species Colias philodice. The sequence goes on along the minus strand of NC_143113.1, from coordinate 4,118,104 downwards.
TTTTTTGCCATGATGCCATTTATGCAATAAATCATAAATAAATGAATAAATATAGCATATAGCCTTCCTCGATACATGGGCTATCTAACACCGAAATAATTTTTCAAATCGGACCAATAGTTCCTGAGATTAACGCGTTGAAACAAACAAACTCCTCAGCTTTATAATGTTAGTACCTATATAGATTTCGTCGAAACGTCGGATAATAATATAATCTAATATAATGAATAAATCGCGTTTAAAATCCATTAATATCTTTAATTTCTAAATCTCTTTTATCTGTCTTATATTACAAAGAATGTTAAAATTTACAGGTTGGTAGGTTGGAATCTCTGTAACTACTGAAATTATTTTGAAAATAATCATTAATATTGTTACGGAATATTTATTTTTTCTATAACAAACAGTAAATATTTAAAGAGTATAATAAAAATATTTGACAAGTCTTGCTGTCGCTTTTCCGCATGTTTTCTAACGGCATTTAACAATTAAGGCCAAATATGCTAAAACGTTTTTGCTGACGACATTTTTGTTTTTGTTAAAGTTCAGGATTCAGTGAAGAGACTAAATAAAAGTATATTGTGGTATAATTGAGCTATTTATTGTGTAGTTATAAACAGTAAAAGTCATCGTTTGTCGTGATAGTTTTAATTTATTAAGTATATAGGCAAATAAGATCAGTTAATCAGTACTCTACAAAGATATTACTGGATAAAATATATTATTATTATACCTATATTACTGTAAAATTAAATATTATTATTTAACATAGATGTATATAAAAAAATATTTTATAGCAACAAACCATAATTTTCATAGATTTTATGTCGTAAATATCGCAACACTTCATTATATTCCAACATGACAAAATAATTTATTTTATGTACCTAAGATTTTTGTACCTATATTGGAGTGGAGTAGCCACTCCAAAATAGGTACAAAAATCTTTTATTTCACTGTAAAAGCGTCACAAACGCCTGTGTGTAATCAGCCTAAAATAGTGTCGGCATGGTATCTATAATTTACACATGTAGGGGACGAACTATTTAGTTTTTCTGTTAATTAGGGATCTCTTATGGTACGGGAGCTATTAACGTTGAAAAAGAAGTCATTTTAGTATAGCTGGTTTTTTGATATATTGTTCCTCTAGCTATTTCGGTTAGAGTCCGCGCAGTCTGGCTGGCCGGAGTGGTTGCGTTCAGTAGTGCGCATCTTATCTGCACAGGAAATTATCCTTAATTTAAAGTCATTTTTTAACGCGTAATTTTTAAACTTTTGCCTTTAGATAGATCCATCAATCATAATTTTTTTATTGCAAGACGTTTTTTTCGTTGTAAAATAGGTGCCAGACGCAATTTTTAATTTCGTTTTTATAAAAAATTCAAATTATTTTAGAATGTCTGTAAATTTCATATTATGTTCTTCAAACATAATATAATCTAAAATTAATTAGCCAGACGCTAATTCGATTGTTAAGTATTAAATATGTACAAATAAAAACGTAGTGAAAGTAGGTAAGTATAACAATTTGATGATTGTGTATATTGAGAGATAGTTTAAAGTGCAAGAGAGATAGAAAGGGTCGGCCGCGAAAATTAAATAACAATAAAAAATAACTTCTTTTTTTCGAAAATATACCTAAGATGCATAGAAATTGAATTGTTCCTACTCTAGGATTCCCTGTGTTGTGGGAACAAGTACCTTCCATTGGTACATTTACGGGCTTCGCCCGCGTTTTCAAAGAAAAACCCGCATAGTTCCCGTTCCCGTGGGATTTCCGGGATAAAACCTAGCCTATGTTACTCGTGGATAATGTAGCTTTCGAATGGTGAAAGAATTTTTAAAATCGGTCCAGTAGTTTATGAGCCTATTCATTACAATCAAACAAACAAACAAACAAAGCTTTCCTCTTTATAATATTAGTGTAGATATAGCCGGGCGGCCGGCTGGTACCGCCGCAAACGCTACGTCCCGCAATTTTTAAATCTGTAATATCTTCGAAAATATTCACTGAAATCCATGTGTAAAAGGCCATATAGATCTATATTAAATGAACAATGTATTCAAGGTCTTTAATTGGTTAAGGATTAATGCTGTATTGGTTAAAATCGCTTCGAAAATTAGCCATTATTTGTCGTAAAAAGTAAATGATAAAAAAAGTTATTGTGGGTTATCCATAAGAGATAGACATATACCATCACGGACTTTTCTGTAGACCTTTTCAATGTAGTTAGTACATTATTTTGATAAAACTCGTAGGGTGCCTCCGTTTGCACTGTAAGTGGAAAAATTGTAATTATTTACGTAATCACATTAGAAACCTCAAAAATAACAGTAGGTACTTCTCCACTATTTAATGGATGTTATTATACATATAAACCTCCCAATTGAATCACTCTATCTATTTAAAAAAACCACATCAAAATCCGTTGCGTAGTTTCAAAGATTTAAAGAGACATAGGGACAGAGAAAGCGACTTTTTTTTATACCTACTATGTAGTGATGATGATAACAATATTAATTCATTAATCTTAATTCTTAATATATATACATAAATCTCGTGTCATAATGTTTGTCCTCAATGGACTCCTAAACCACTTAACCGATTATAATAAAATTCGCACACCATGTGCAGTTCGATTCAACTTGAGAGATAGGATAGTTTATACATGTAGGTACCACGGGCGAAGCCGGGGTGGACCGCTAGTATACCTACCTATATAAATTCATGCTAACTACTTTAGTTAAATTCAATACAAACTTAAACATGCGTGTGTGTGTGTGTTCACGTGTGTGTGTCGTGTGTGGTGTGGTGTGTGTGTGTACGTGTGTACATCAATAATATTGAAACAAACTTTCTAGTTGTTTACAGATGATGGAATATTGGAAAACAATAACAATTCCTTAGACGATAACATAAATAATTCTGACAGTGTGAGGAAAGATGATGATGATGATGATTATGAAGATGGCTTTTTAAATTTAACAATGTAATTGTTTAACCTTCATTGATAAAGTTTTTATTCCATTCTTTTCAATGTATGGTAACTTTAATTTATTTTTCACTTTTATGTTTATTTTTTTTCATTTAAGCTTTTATTTATAAGAACAAGTGTAAATAATATTGTATTCTTGCAATTATTTCCTGTCGCATAGTTAAAATACACTAGCTGATGAGCTGCATGCTTCATTACTTTTTTTTATTTATACACATTATTTAATACTTAACAATCGAATTAGCGTCTGGCTAATTAATTTTAGATTCTATTATGTTTGAAGAACATAATATGAAATTTACAGACATTCTAAAATAATTTGAATTTTTTATAAAAACGAAATAAAAAATTGCGTCTGGCACCTATTTAACAACGAAAAAAACGTCTTGCAATAAAAAAATTATGTCTAATGGATCTATCTAAAGGTAAAATATTAAAAATTACGCGTTAAAAAATGACTTTAAATTAAGGAAATTATCCTGTGCAGAAGAGATGCGCACTAAAAAACGCAACCACTGCGACCAGCCAGACAGCCCGGACTCTAACCGAAATAGCAAGAGGAACAGTATATCAAAGAACCAACTATACTAAAATGCTCACTTGTCAACGTTGGTAGCTCCTATACTGGTACGGGAGCTATTAACGTTGAAAAAGAAGTCATTTTAGTATAGCTGGTTTTTTGATATATTGTTCCTCTAGCTATTTCGGTTAGAGTCCGCGCAGTCTGGCTGGCCGGAGTGGTTGCGTTCAGTAGTGCGCATCTTATCTGCACAGGAAATTATCCTTAATTTAAAGTCATTTTTTAACGCGTAATTTTTAAACTTTTGCCTTTAGATAGATCCATCAATCATAATTTTTTTATTGCAAGACGTTTTTTTCGTTGTAAAATAGGTGCCAGACGCAATTTTTAATTTCGTTTTTATAAAAAATTCAAATTATTTTAGAATGTCTGTAAATTTCATATTATGTTCTTCAAACATAATATAATCTAAAATTAATTAGCCAGACGCTAATTCGATTGTTAAGTATTAAATATGTACAAATAAAAACGTAGTGAAAGTAGGTAAGTATAACAATTTGATGATTGTGTATATTGAGAGATAGTTTAAAGTGCAAGAGAGATAGAAAGGGTCGGCCGCGAAAATTAAATAACAATAAAAAATAACTTCTTTTTTTCGAAAATATACCTAAGATGCATAGAAATTGAATTGTTCCTACTCTAGGATTCCCTGTGTTGTGGGAACAAGTACCTTCCATTGGTACATTTACGGGCTTCGCCCGCGTTTTCAAAGAAAAACCCGCATAGTTCCCGTTCCCGTGGGATTTCCGGGATAAAACCTAGCCTATGTTACTCGTGGATAATGTAGCTTTCGAATGGTGAAAGAATTTTTAAAATCGGTCCAGTAGTTTATGAGCCTATTCATTACAATCAAACAAACAAACAAACAAAGCTTTCCTCTTTATAATATTAGTGTAGATATAGCCGGGCGGCCGGCTGGTACCGCCGCAAACGCTACGTCCCGCAATTTTTAAATCTGTAATATCTTCGAAAATATTCACTGAAATCCATGTGTAAAAGGCCATATAGATCTATATTAAATGAACAATGTATTCAAGGTCTTTAATTGGTTAAGGATTAATGCTGTATTGGTTAAAATCGCTTCGAAAATTAGCCATTATTTGTCGTAAAAAGTAAATGATAAAAAAAGTTATTGTGGGTTATCCATAAGAGATAGACATATACCATCACGGACTTTTCTGTAGACCTTTTCAATGTAGTTAGTACATTATTTTGATAAAACTCGTAGGGTGCCTCCGTTTGCACTGTAAGTGGAAAAATTGTAATTATTTACGTAATCACATTAGAAACCTCAAAAATAACAGTAGGTACTTCTCCACTATTTAATGGATGTTATTATACATATAAACCTCCCAATTGAATCACTCTATCTATTTAAAAAAACCACATCAAAATCCGTTGCGTAGTTTCAAAGATTTAAAGAGACATAGGGACAGAGAAAGCGACTTTTTTTTATACCTACTATGTAGTGATGATGATAACAATATTAATTCATTAATCTTAATTCTTAATATATATACATAAATCTCGTGTCATAATGTTTGTCCTCAATGGACTCCTAAACCACTTAACCGATTATAATAAAATTCGCACACCATGTGCAGTTCGATTCAACTTGAGAGATAGGATAGTTTATACATGTAGGTACCACGGGCGAAGCCGGGGTGGACCGCTAGTATACCTACCTATATAAATTCATGCTAACTACTTTAGTTAAATTCAATACAAACTTAAACATGCGTGTGTGTGTGTGTTCACGTGTGTGTGTCGTGTGTGGTGTGGTGTGTGTGTGTACGTGTGTACATCAATAATATTGAAACAAACTTTCTAGTTGTTTACAGATGATGGAATATTGGAAAACAATAACAATTCCTTAGACGATAACATAAATAATTCTGACAGTGTGAGGAAAGATGATGATGATGATGATTATGAAGATGGCTTTTTAAATTTAACAATGTAATTGTTTAACCTTCATTGATAAAGTTTTTATTCCATTCTTTTCAATGTATGGTAACTTTAATTTATTTTTCACTTTTATGTTTATTTTTTTTCATTTAAGCTTTTATTTATAAGAACAAGTGTAAATAATATTGTATTCTTGCAATTATTTCCTGTCGCATAGTTAAAATACACTAGCTGATGAGCTGCATGCTTCATTACTTTTTTTTATTTATACACATTATTTAATACTTAACAATCGAATTAGCGTCTGGCTAATTAATTTTAGATTCTATTATGTTTGAAGAACATAATATGAAATTTACAGACATTCTAAAATAATTTGAATTTTTTATAAAAACGAAATAAAAAATTGCGTCTGGCACCTATTTAACAACGAAAAAAACGTCTTGCAATAAAAAAATTATGTCTAATGGATCTATCTAAAGGTAAAATATTAAAAATTACGCGTTAAAAAATGACTTTAAATTAAGGAAATTATCCTGTGCAGAAGAGATGCGCACTAAAAAACGCAACCACTGCGACCAGCCAGACAGCCCGGACTCTAACCGAAATAGCAAGAGGAACAGTATATCAAAGAACCAACTATACTAAAATGCTCACTTGTCAACGTTGGTAGCTCCTATACGATTAATTGTATTGACACATTCTGTTTCACATAACTTGTTATTTAAATGACATTTCTTCTGTGACTCCATCCGTGGTAATTTACGGATTTCTGTAGTTTATGAGTTTTGTAAGCATTTAGTAAAATTGTTCAAGTGCGAATTACATTTTCTGTTTACTGTAAACGAGACAGAGCAATGGATTCGTTTGGTACCAGGGTAAAAAGTAGCCGATGTGCTCATTCAGACTACAATCTATCCACATATATGTCTGTGAAATACCAAAATTGCATTCATATCCGAGCAGTTATTTTTGAATGAAAGAGTAACTAACATACATTCTGAAACTTAGAAATATTATTAGCTGTACTTTTTTGCAGTGAATACATTTTTAACACATGGTTTACTTTCGTTAATTGTCTGAGTAGTTCTTTTTTCAATTTACACGAATTAATAAATGTCTGAATGTCAGATTATAATAAAAACTAGCGGTCCGCCCCGGCTTCGCCCGTGGTACATATTTACGTTTTCTCTACATAAAAACCATCCTCGTACTTCAAGGAATATAATAAAAAAAGAATTATCGAAATCGGTTCAGCCGTTCTCGAGTTATGCGCTTACCAACACATTTTGCGATTCATTTTTATATATAAGAAGATTAGTGATCATCCATATATGTATATTATAGTCGAGTTTTCAGTTAGCTTATAGAAATCTTAAGCTCCGTAATATTGTTGAATGCATGATATGCGGAACAAGTTTTGTAAAATATAACTGTTTGTTCATAGATATAGGTTTGAAAACGAAGATTGACTTGTTCGTTTAGACTTAGTAGTAATTTTTCTGGACTTCTGTAATTGGAAGTATTTTTTACGTGATCAGTGTATGCAAAACTACAAGTCTTTTCGCGCTTACTATAGTGGGACACCCCGTATATGTAACAGTGAAAGGGGTGGATCTCAATTAAAAAAAAAACCTACAAAACAAAAAGGACGATAACCTATCGAATTCTCAGAATACAAATGCGTGCCATTACTTAAAGTATTACTAACCCAATATCATATTTATTTAATTTCGTAATTAATTAGGAAACCCTTTGTGAGCCTATCAGTGCGTTAGTATAAAAATGAATGTCGTATTTACAAAATACATTGTGGTAGAGGATTGCATTAAAATGGCAGCTAAATTTGTACTATTTGTTTGCGCCCAGGTGTTGCTTGTTCAGGTAAGATTTTTATTTTAAGAAAGGTAAAAAATAGATAGTAATTGATTATAAATCTACATCAATACAAATTTAGATTATTACAAGCGGCGCTAGTTAATGCAAAGTTCTATTTAGAATGAATATTGAAAAATAAAAACTTGAATCCATGATCTGTAGTTTCGAAAGAAATTGTTGATTTTTATTTAAAGAAGATTGATACATGATAATAGAAAATATATTATCTACTCATATAAAATGGAAATATCGACCTATTTTCTCAAAAACATCGTAAGTTTGCATTGCAATATCATATTTTTTGTAAGTCTTAAAAACTTATTTATGTTTATTCTTCCAGAGCATCGCCGCATCATGCGCTGGCCGCTACAACGGTTACGGCAATGTCCTAGCCGCGGAATACGCAGCTGACCGTCTCGCCGCTGACATTTACGCCGCCGACCGCTGCGCTGACATCTACGCCGCCGACCGCTTCGCCGACATTTACGCCGCCGAACGCTACGGCGAACGCTTGGGCGCTCCCTTCGGTTTAGGCTTCGAATACCCTGTGGGATACGGTGCCGCGTCTTACGGTGGTGGTTTGGCTGTAGCCAGCTCATCTCCCCTCCCAGCTAGCGGTGTTTCCATCCTCTCTGAGAACGCATTTGAAGGTCCTTTGGCTGTCGCTGGTCAGTTACCGTTCTTGGGTACCGCTGTTGTGGAAGGTGCTCTGCCTACTATTGGAGCTGGTGCTGTCAACTACGGTTGTGGCAACGGCAATGTTGGTATCTTGAACGAGGGTCTTTCTGGATACGGACCCGCGATCGGCGCGTACGGATCTGCGTACGGATCCGCGTACGGTCCAGGGTACGGTGCGTACGGAGCGTACGGCAGCGCGTACGGCAATGGCTTGGGTTGTGGCAGATGCCTGTAAGGTGCAACACAATTAACAACGCTGAGGCGATGGAAATAAATTATTTGAAGCATTATTTGATTGTTTTATTATCTTGTAATGTTTAATTTCGAAGATACGGATTTTGGACAGAGTTAAAAATCATTAATAATATTAATTGGTATTAAGGCCATATTCGAACATAACTCTGTATCTAATTTTGGCGATTACAGGTACATACAACATGTACATTTGCACATAATGTGGTAACACTTAAAATAAAGTTTAAGGGCAGATAAAAATACCTATAGTTAATACAATACAGAAATTGTGATAGCTTAGAATAGTATTTAATACGGAAAATACAGACAATTTAAAAATATACATCGCTGACAACTCATAAATAAAATGCAACGTTGACATTGATTTACATATTTACATCGTTGTTGAAAACTTGTAGACATTTTGTACCTAATTCAATTATTCAACAGCAATTCATTCAGTAAAGGAGTATTATTTTAATTTTAAACACTTTATTGTGCTGCCAACATTACAATACTTAGTAGGTACAATATAAACTTAAACTAAAGCACAGATGGCGGCCTTATTACTATAAAAAAATCTCTTCCAGCCATTTATCCTAAGTCTAACGAAAATTAAAAGTGTATTAACATACAACAATAGTCATGTTTTTATACCTTTAGCATAGTTAAAGTATTGGATTTATTTCCGTAATAAAATATTACCTGGTACGTTTACAAATGAATTTATAAACATTTGATTATTACAAACTTTCAGGTCTCAGCATTTAGTGAAAACAATGACTAAAGGCCAGTGCTTTCACCGCTATTTTAAGACAAAGCACAGATTATTCAATAACCAAAGGCTTTGTCAGACAGGACGCGTACTTAGCGCGCGTCAGAGCGTTAAGTTGACGCCGCGATATGACGCTAAGATGTGTGTTCTACTACCATCGTAGAATACCGTCAAACAGAGCGCCGGCGCTAGCAGTACGCAACGCTCTGTCGCGGCGTTAGGACGCTTTAACGTCGGGTGTTGTATTTTTTTACAAATTTTATTTTAGCGTCGGAGTTAATAGGCGTAAAATAATAATAAAATACTGCACAATGACCGAAAATTTGATAGAATTGGTTAGAAAATATCCATGCTTATATAATACGAAGGATAGTTCATATAAACTATAAAGATATATCAATGAAGGCAAAATTGTGGGCACAAATCGGAGAAGAAATTAATGAAACTGGTAAGTAAAAAATTTTTCCGACTCCGGAGTTAATATCGCTGTACCTTGTTTTGTTCGTAAGTAATAATTATGTAAACAACATGCAGCTTTAATAATATCAATTGCTGTGTCCTAACGCGCGCTAAAGCGTTCTGTTTGACGAAGCCTCGCGCGACGTTGAAACAGGACGCTGTAGCGCTACTACGCAGCGCTAAAATACGCGTCCTATCTGACAAAGCCTTAACTGTTGCCCGCAGCTTCACCTGCGTGTAAAAAGAGGAATTTTCATGGTACAAACTTTCATCCAAAATAATCCCCTTGGGGGTAGAATTGATCAAAATCCTTTGCAAAAGCGGATGCCTTTGTCCTAACATCTACCTGCATGCCAAATTTCAGCCTGATCCATTCAGTGGTTTGGGTTGTGTGTTGATAGATCAGTATGTCAGTCTTTCACCTTTGAGTTATATACCTATATATAGATGTATAACATTCTATTTATTATATTATCTGTGATAATATATACCTTCGCCATAGCGTGCAGTTATGTCACTAATGGCAAACGAACGGTTTATATCAGACACAATCCTAATTTTGAGTAAAAAAAATTTCAAACGATTTGAAAAAACGATTTTAAAAATATTAAGCGGGTTTATTGCTCCATCAATCGTAAATCATTATTTTGTACTTCTTATATTACCTAACTGATAAATTCTGTGTCTGATTTATAATTCGCGAGATTCTACTTTAGAAAATATTTCTTTTTGAGAGAGATTCTTTTTGTTTTAGTAATAAATAGTTTTTTATATTGACTTTGACCAAACACTTTTTCGATATTTAAACTATCTCTTAATACAGCCTTTACTTTTGTACCATACTTAGGCATTTAAAACACAAGTGTAAGACCTTGTGCCCGTCCGATTAGGGCCCTTCTGGCCTCCTCCACTCAAGCGACAGCTCAAGCCGAGGTTCGTGGTCCCCGTGGCGGGGGGACGCCCTTGTGCATGTCGCTACCAGGGTGAACCTTCAGTTCACCCCCGCGTCCGCGTTAAAATGTAGAAGCCCTTCTGGCTAACATTGAGAGACACCACACAAAAAAAAAGACCTTGTTTTGTTTAGCTTCGTTAGCTACGTTGAACTATGAGTGACAACTGACACTTAGCAAAAGGTTTTTTTTTGAAGTGAAACTTCTTTATCGGGGTTGGAAAAAAATTTAGTGTAACATTTTTTCGTTACGCGTGACATTTTTCTGTTACGCGCCATCTTTTTATCCCTACCACGCGTGATTCGACGTATTTCTGTAAAGTTGCATATTATAGTAAATTATTTTTTGAAAAATAAGGTCATAAAGAAGCTTCACTTCTTACGTGTGTACATTAGTGCACGCACACATTTTTTTTCTTTACTTTAAGGTGTATAAAAGGTTATAAAAGTAAAATAATTTTGTTTCATTATTACATATATTAAAATATTCCTTACAAAAAATTACAAATACAATAACATTTATTTTAAAATGACAATTATTTTAACACCAGAAGTGCAAAACATACTGTTTTGCAAATAGGTAAACCATGGGATGTAGTTTTGTAAAGATGATAGTAGAGATAGTAATGTTAACAATATTTCTAAATTAGCTTAACTGGTATTATTTCTTTCATTTAATTTCTTTGTTCTAAGTTTGTTTGATTTCAAACGTTGAATAATTCGTAATATATCGGCTAGAGAAAGTCCTCGATATTTGTTTTTAAAAAGGTGTTCCTTGTAACTTACACAACATAAAAACATGAGTCTTCTATCTGCTCTTATTATGTTATTAGTGAAACAATCAATTAATCATAAGGTAATAACATCAAAAACAGTACTAGAACCTCAATAAACTTTATACATTGCAGTCAGCTAATCTACAAAATACAATCATTTCTAATATAAAAACAATAAGAAACATTACCATAAATACGTTACAATCATTCACATCCACAGCCACATTTACCAGTAATAGTGATTATACCACTGGCCGGTACATTACCGCTAAATGTGGCCATACCGAGAACGGGTACATGCCCGTTGATATGCGTTGAACCTTGCACCGGTAATTCTCCAAGAATATCTACGTAACCTTCTCCATACCCACCGTACGGTACTTCATAGTCACACGGTACTGGTACATTTAGAATGTCAGATGTGACGTAAGTAGTTGGATTGTAAACTGGTCGTGAACAAAGAGGTTGATTGTAAGGGTATAGATTTGTGTTCTGCCAAGCTGGTGCAATGTTTCGTAAAGATGTTCCAATGCATTGAGATGTAGCGTGCTGTGGAGATAAATAATGTATAATATAGTATTATTTATTAATAAAGTCAAATTTGTAATATAGTTTAGTTTAAAAATTTGTAGTTAATATTGATAATGGTTTACGTGATATTGGTCACGTCAGGGTTTTGGTTAATAATAGTAATTATGCGGTCTTGCCTCTACACATCCACTTTATAAATATTCACTTAAAAATACTTAATAATAATTTGTAACATATTTTATATCAGTAAATCAAAAGCAAAATAGTCACGAATAGGTATACCATTTCTGGTTTAAAGAGAACTTTTATTCTAATATACTAGTACATGTTTAATATGGTAATGTACTATACTAATATATTTATTATAAATTTTAATGTAGAGTCGATAGTAATTCGATGCATCATCTCTCACCGCCATCCTGTTACAAATGACCCGAAATTTTGTGTCAGTGTTTCGGGTCATTGGATGGCGGTTCTACAGGGGTCTTAGTACGCAATGACAAAAAGAAAAATGATGGTCAGAACGCTGATACCGGATACCTTAAGATACTGTAATATTTTATATTAGAGAATCTTAACATAAAATATTATAGTATCTTCACCGTGTGTGATGCGCTTAAATGCTGAAGTAATGAATTGCTTGAGATGAAATTTGTAATATTAATAGACTATACACTGACACGATTTTATACCAAGACATTTACTTTAACTTACAAAGCGATATTTATTAAAACTAGAACAGTAAGAAAAATAATGCGCGTCTTTTTAGATATCAGCAAAAAATACAAATAATTATTAAATACCAACCTTCAACAAGCAAAATACAAATACGAAAACGGTAGGATAATGCATTTTGTAAATTACTTTAATAATTACTTTAGTAGAATGACAATAGTAAAATTTTATACATATTTATAATCATTTTTGCACATACACATTGCAATATTGAGTAAACTAGCAAACGTGAGTTTCTATAACTTGGCCAATTTATTACTTAAAGATTGCACTATGATTTTGTATTGATATAGAAAAATAATATTCTTAGGCTTATAATTCATGAATTTAAATTTTAGCACCTATCGCATCTCTATCTAAATGAATGAATGATGCATTATGTAGTACATATTATGTAAAATGAAGTTGTATATTGACATTATGTTATAAGAGCAAATATGGAGTTTCTTGCCGGTTCTTCTCCATAGATACTGCTTTCTGAATCGGTGGTAAATGTTAAAAATATATAATGACGATTCAAAAGTGCTTCTCGAAGAAATCTTGTTGAATAAATAAATGTTTGAGTTTTTGAATGATTTACAGATGTCTAGTTCAGCGTTATAAAATAATAGTAAATAATTTTAATGTACACAATGCGACTTCTCTCTTTGTGGCTTCGCTTGCATATTTTATTTGGTATATTCTGGTGTGATTGTTTTTCCTAATATAAATTGAAAACTCTACTTCATTGCCTTTAAATTTTATATTCGTAACAAAAAGTTACCCGTGTACTTATAACTTTATGAGTCCTAAAAAAATTTGATTATTTGCAACAATATAGTAGTAACTATCTCTACTAATATTATAAATGCGAATGTAACTCTGTCTGTCTGTCTGTTACGCTTTCCCGCAGAAACCTGTCAACCGATTTTGATGAAATTTGGCACAGACAATCTTTAGACCCTGAGAAAGAACATAGGCTACCTTTTATCAAAACATCACGCGGGCGAAGCCGCGGGCGGAAGCTAGTATGCTATAACTTAGAGTCAGATTTTTATTTAATTTCTCAAATTTATATAACTCCTAGCTGAATAAAAACATGATAAAACTTAAGTTTTGTTTCTTTTTATCTCAAGAATGCTTTAATAAGAACATAATATTAATCAAATATTGCTGTGGGTGTTACAATGCGTCATGTGACACCATTAGACGACGTTTTGGTTTGTTGCCATGTATTTATTAATTATGGTTTGACATCTTATAATAATTGGGCGGAGTTATAGTGCGTTTCACGAGAGAGTTCCCCTGCCGTTATGTTGGCATACCTGACTGTCAAAAAACGTCAAAGAGCTTAGAAGAGTTACAGAGCCATTTCTCTTTCACCACTTCTAAGCGAATGCGGCATGATGCCAATCTCTAAAACATTTATAAATTTCGGAAAACCTCGACAACTCTGTAACGCTTCTTAGCTCTTTGACGTTTTTGACAGTCAGGTAGGCCAACATAACGGCAGGGGAACTCTCTCGTGCAACGCACAATAATACAAATAATAAAGATCTTGTTATAAATTGCTGACTTATTTAGCACAACGTATTTATAACATTTTTTGCCATCTCTAAAAAGGCGAAGGTTTTGTGCCCCTGTAATTTTTTATTAGAAGTTTAATTATTATGTATTAATACTGAAACAATTTGACTTAAACCTAAATAAGGTCAAGAAAGAGATGTAACATTACAATTCTTAAAAAAATATAGTTGTGTATAAAATTAGATAAATGGATATGAGCACTGTAGAATACAGCCATACGATAAAATAGACCAAACGATAATATTTTTTCAAAATAATTATTTATTTTGGTTCGAACCTGTAACCTCTTTCGCATATAACCAAAGAACCATTCTTTATAATGATAAAACACGTACAAATTCGCATGTGCCAATTTCTTTGATAACATTATTTTTAAGTCCCTATAAATAGTGTATTTTTGCATAGTTTTGGCATAGCGAATTCATTTTGTGTATTTGAAATTAAACAAATAGCAAAATGTTCAAAGTAATCGTTTTGGTTCAAGCTGTTTTAGTACAGGTAATGTTAAGTTTTATTTTATTTTTGACTCTTAGGAAGTGTTTGCTATAACAATTCATTCTTAAAATTATAAAGAACTAGAGGTCCGCCCCGGCTTCGCCCGTGGTACATATTTCGCAATAAAAGGTAGCCTATGTCCTTTCTCGGGTATCAAAATATATCCATACCAAATTTCATGCAAATTGGTTCAGTAGTTTAGGCGTGATTGAGACAGACAGACAGAGTTACTTTCGCATTTATAATATTAGTATGGATTAAAGAAAACTTGTATTTATTTTCAAAGAATAAGAATAAATATTTTTTCTTTATGGCTTATTAAAATTTTAATTTATCCTCATATTTTTATTCCTGAAGGATTAAAAAAAACAAATGTTTGACAAATTGGCTCCTATTAGTAGAGGAAATTAAAAAAGTTTATTCCTGGAAGGTTACTGAAAGCCGGTCTATGAGCATGTACATACATTAAACTAAAACAGATTAATTATTATTAATTTAAATCAAATAACATGGGTAACTATGCATATTCAAATTTGTCTCTATCATTTATTTTTACTTACACTTCCTCAATGTATAATTCTAATCTATAACATTTCGTTTCAGGTAATAACCAGTCAATGCATTGGTTATCAAAACGTCTGCCCCCCTCGACCATGCGACTGCTACGATTTCAAACCCATCACCCTCAACTCTCTATCCGCTTCATCACCGAACTATTTCACTGTCACCAGCTCATCACCGATCGCTCCTACAACCTTGACCATCACTTCCGAGAATACCATCGAAGGGCCACTATCTATCATCGGTGAAATGCCTTTCCTTGGTGCTGTGGGCTTCGAAGCTGCGTTACCTTCGACTGGTCAAGGTGCTGTAGATTATAGTTGTGGTGGCAATGTTGGGATTATTAGTGAATACTACGGTCTGGCTCCAGGATATTCTGGATCTTACGGATCAGGATCATCTAATGGAGCATCTTCGTCACATGGCTCAGCCCACGGATCATCTTCACATGGATCGTCTAAAGGATCGTCGTCTGCTACAGCAACTGCCGCTGCTACCGCAACAGGAGCATCATCTTCAGGTGCTACATCCACAGCAGCGTCTTCTACAGCTGCGTCATCTACCACAACATCTGCTGCGGCTGCATCATCTGCAGCTGCATCTTCTAATTCTGGAGCAGCTGTAAGTACAGCAGCAGCAGCAGCTTCCGCTTCCTCTGGATCTGGCAGTTCTTCTGGACAATCGTCTGGACATTCGTCGGGACATTCCTCTGGACATTCGTCTGGACATTCGTCTGGACATTCGTCGGGACAATCCTCTGGACATTCGTCTGGACATTCGTCAGGACATTCTTCTGGACAATCTGGTCAATCTGGACAATCTCGACAATCTAGCCAATCTTCTGGACACCAATATGGAATAACTCAAATTTCAACTTCAGGTCTTCCAATTTACTCAGGTTTTACTTATCCTTACGGTTATGTTCATACTGGTTGTGGATGTAAGTAAACTACAATTGCTATTGATTTTTGTACTTTTATGAAATGGGTTTTGAACAATAAATGTATTCAGCAATAATTGATGTTTTATTGTTATGAAAATAGAATGATTTTTTCACTATCCGGATTTCATTTTCATTTTCATTTTCATTTTCATTTTCATTTTCATTTTCACTCTCACTCTCACTCTCACTCTCACTCTCACTCTCACTCTCACTTTCACTCTCACTCTCACTCTCACTCTCACTCTCACTCCCACTCCCACTCCCACTCCCACTCCCACTCCCACTCCCACTCCCACTCCCACTCCCACTCTCCCTCTCCCTCTCCCTCTCCCTCTCCTTCTCCCTCTCCCTCTCCCTCTCCCTCTCTATCTCACTCTCACTCTCACTCTCACTCTCACTCTCACTCTCACGTTCAATCTCACTCTCACTCTCACTCTCACTCGCACTCTAAATCAAATCAAATCAAATCAAATCTAATCAAATCAAATCAAATGAAAAGGTGTAAGGTAAGACGTTTGACGAATTTAGACAAGAGCTTCTACTCATGAAACTGAACAACTTTTGTTCTACAACTTTGCTGAATTCGTAGAAAAAAATTTGGACTGTGTATGGAAATCGGTCAGCTGATTAGCGAAGTTTCCTTTCATCCTGTAGAATATTATAAATAAATAAATAAATAAATATTATAGGACATTATTACACAAATCGACCTAGTCCCACAGTAAGCTCAATTAAGGCTTGTGTTGTGGGTACTAGGCGACGATAAATATAATATATAATATTTAATAAATACATATATAGATAATAACACCCAGACCCAAGAACAAAATATAATTGAGTTCATCACACAAATATTTGCCCTGACCGGGGATCGAACCCGGGACCGTCGGCTCAGTAGGCAGTTACTTTACCACTGCGCCAACCGCGTCGTCACCATATTGTCTGGAACATGTTTCTTTTTATCGTGCGAGCAAGAGATTTTAATTTATAATCAGACGATTGTCTTATAAATTAAGTTTTTTTTTGTAGTTTATGTGTGATTAAGTTAAATAAGTAAGTTAAGTAGGTATGTGTCTTGGTTCTGGAATCTTAACATATTTACTTCATAATACTAAAAGAATTGGTAATCAAAACAAATATGTGAATGTAATCAACAGTTTTTATTAAACCATCTAGTAAACGAATTGGCTACCGCATCCACAGCCGCAGCTACCAGCGATGGAGACCACACCACCAGCTGGCAGGTCTCCCGCGAAGCGCACAGCACCGAGGATTGGCACTTGACCGGTGACCAGGGTGGTACCAGCTACTGGCATCTCTCCCAACACGGTGACGTCACCGATGCCTTCACCGCCGTACGCTCCGGCGAGCTCTCCGAAGGGACCGGCGAAGGGACCAGCGAGGGGACCGGCTAGCGGACCGTAGGGGCCAGCGAAGGGACCAGCAAGGGGTCCGGCGTAAGGTCCGTATGGGCCTTCTACAAGTGGGCCGGAGCAGGGGCTGGCGGGGAGGTAGGGGCCAGGGCCAATGCCGTAGCCAAGACCGCCGCAGCTTGCCAATGCATTCTGGAAAAACCAAATTACGATTAATAAGAAGTTCAATAATCGCTATAAGTATATCTATCGTTTTAAACATATTTCTAAATATAAGACGCTAGAGAACATGGTAAAAAGATGCATTCCATAATATTGTGGGTGTTTTTAAAGTTAAAATCACAAAAAAAATACAAAATTATAAAAAATTACAATGAATTAATACCATATATAGGTTACCCATTGAACAATGACTGAGTTTCTTATCTAAGATTAAAAAATGCATGAAATACTCTATATTAATAACAATATCCAAAAAGAAGCGTATTGTCACGTTCTTACAATTAAATTGCTGAGATGACATCAATGTATCTAAATATCAATTTATATATTACATAAATCATCGTAAATATCACGGATGGTAAAAAAAGGAATTAAAATATTTTTGGAAAACCAAAATATGACTATAATATTTTTAAAATGCTTATTTACATTATACACTATAAGAATATGACAGTTAACTTTAAAACTTTTCAAACTTAAACTTATTGTTTTTTTTTTAATTACCTGGACCAAGCAAGCTTGGATGCAGAGGAAAATGAAGGAAAGAGGAGACATGTTTGAATACGATCTGTGAACTCAATGGATGTTTTAAAAACTATAACACATTATATACCTAAATGTCCTAATGAACTTTATCAATAGGTTACATAACAAGGTTAAATATTTACGTTTAAAATTAAAAACAAACTATCTAAACATTACACCATTGAATTAAGTAATTTGTGGTATAAAAGGTAATGTTTTTCATTCGAAAATCATTCACTTTTCAGTCGAATAAACAACAATATGTCTTTCAAAATTGCCTTATTCTGCGCTCAGGCGTTGCTCATCCAGGTGAGGTTTCTTTAAATTTCAATTGTCCAGTAAATATTCAAAAGTTCTTAAAAGGAAAACCATCGGAAAAGTCATCTAAAATCGAATACCAAATCCTGAACTTGGAACTTAAAACCTTGTTTAATTATGCCTATTATAACATCAATAGTTAATTTTCAAAGTAAAACTCAAATCAAACTTAAGAACGATTAAGAATGTGGTCACTATGGTAACGAGATAAGAAATTGATAATAATAAACGTACAGTGACCTACAGTCATCAATATAAAATATTTCAATTGTATATGTAGTTACATTTACAATTCTTTTTAATTACCACATTTTCTTTTCTACCTGAAACTTTCCTATTAGCAAGTATTAATAACTCAAAAGTATGCAAAAATATGAGTCTATGTCAAAATAAATAAATAAAAAAATAGTACAGAAATAGCAAAATTATTTTTCATCATGCTCAATAAACAATTGAAATAAAGAAATAATATAGGACAGGATTTGATCATGTTTGTCATCTATTAATAAATATCTTTGAATTCCAGGCTATTTCTAGCCAATGCGTTGGATCCTTCAACGCTTACCCAGAGGGCTATGGCTGGCCAGGATGCGAAGGCTGGAACTGGGCAGAGATGAGCCTGCCATGTGGTGAATGGGGAGCCGCTGGAGCCCGCATGCGCGCTGCTGAATGGGAAAACGCCGCCCTTGCTGAAGCAAGATACGGCTACGGACTTGGAGGATTCGCCCCCGCAAGCATGGCCGCGTCCAACGGTGGTGGTCTTGCCGTAACAAGCTCCTCCCCCATCGCACCAAACGGTGTCTCCCTCCTCTCTGAGAACGCGTTCGAAGGTCCTCTTGCTGTCGCCGGTGAGATCCCGTTCTTGGGTACCGTTGGCTTGGAAGGTGCTCTGCCAACCGCTGGTGCTGGTGGTGTTGCTTACAGCTGTGGAAACGGCAATGTTGGCATCTTGAGCGAGGACTTGAACGGTCCTTATGGAGCTGGTGCTTACGGTGGTGCCTATGGAGCTTACGGCGCCGGTGCTTATGGCGCTCCCTTCGCCGGTCCTCTGGCTGGTGCTGCTCTATCCTCTGCTTATGGCATCAATGGCATTAATGGCATTAATGGCATCAACCGTGGATGCGGATGCAGAATCTAAGAAGTACCACAATCACACAAAATAAATGTATTGAATGGTTATATCGTGGTTTGATTGCAATCCCTGTTGATCTATGATTTTAATCATACACATGTTTATAGTTAAAGTAGTGATGTCTTCGGATATCGAATTAAAAGGTTTAATAAAAAATTAATATAATAAATTAATAACAAATACATAATATAAAATGACAATATATTTTCGGAAAGGAACTTATAGGATAGAGATATAGAGGTTTCATCCCAAGGGGACGGGAACTATTCGGGTTTATCTTTGAAAACGGGCGGAAAGCTATAATTATATTTCATAAAAAATACGTCTCATCTGGTTATCTAGGTGAAAGTTGACCACCGAGCGGCCCGATCGGGCCACGACACAATAGATTTTCTATTGTGTCTGTGATTCCGGGGGCTGAGGGATTAATTAGGATCTCGTACTATAAATGCTCTATATTCTATTCGACTGACCGGTTGGCTTAGTTGGTAGTGACCCTGCCTTCCAACTTCCAAGCCAGAGGTCGTGGGTTCGATTCCCACCCGGGCAAATATTTGTGTGATGAACACAGACGTTTGCTCTGTGTATGGGTCTTTATTATCTACTTATATAAGTATTTATTTAAAATTATCTATGTATGTTTATCATCTCATCTGGTTTCCATAACACAAGCGAAAGCTTAGTATGGGATCAGATCGTGGCGTGTGTGAAAATTGTCCTGAAATATATTTATTTAGGTATATTTATGTCATATTTTGATTGGTCGATACGATTACATATTATTATTGTACTTATGTAGCAAATAGCTATTAACAATGAGTAAATTTTATTAAGGCATCACTTATTATTATAAATACAGGTCTTCATAATTATTTTAGAAAAAAATTGTAGAGACATAAATAAAATGTTAACTAAAATTAACATTTTAACTAACTAAATATTTGCCAAATAATTAATGATAATTTGACTGCGTAAAAACCTGACTATAATATTAAAATGATTAATTACAAAGTTATAAGTAAATAATATAAATTAATTTAACTTCTCACTTTTAACAAAATCGAAGGTCTAGAATCTAGAGTGAGAATGAGACTGAGGATGAGGAGAAAGACAATGAGTTGAGTATGAAAAGTATTCATTTTATACTTTGCCTATTGCACGCCTCATAAGCGAAGCGTTGAGGTGGGTACTACTGTCACTTCGCGCAAAACATCTGATTTTTCAAACTTAAAATGTCTTTATGTATCATACATTGCACTTGTAAGATAATACATACACACACATATTAAGAAAAAACACTATTTTTAACGTTCATGATATTTTTGATGTCATTTTTGTTATTTAAACTAGTTAAAAAACAGTTTAAAAAAGTTCTGTCTTGGACGTCCGTGTGTCTGTATGTGCGGATCCTTTTTCTTGTTATTAGTTAGTTCTTTAAAGAAACGAATCTTCAATGACGGCGCTTATCATTCCCTCTCGCTCACACACGGCCGTACGGTATGCAAAACAAAATGGAAAAATAAAATCACTAAAATGTATTTGATTTTCCCTATAATAGTTTTTATCATAAATTTACAATGACAATTATGCATTTGCGAAAGTAAATAATGTTTTATTGGAATTTGACAAAATATGTTCTTTGGGAAAAGTTGTTCAGTTTTATGAGCTTATTACAAGTATTATGGGGATTTTATTACATTCTGTATACGTAAATATGATAATTCATATAAATACACAAATACAATAACAAAAAAGTTTGTCAACAAACAATTTGAAATAATTAATAAAATAAATATCAATTTACGTTATTTTTATTTTCTTTTTTGATGATCCTACCATCTGTCAAAGTCAGCTTTGGCCGCCATTGAAGATTCGTTTCTTTATTGAACTGACTAATAACACGATAGCGACCGAAATACTTTACTAATCGAGTCTTTTTTTTCTCTTACGCTTGAGTATGCTCAGGAATAGAACCCTTTCATTTTTCAGGGTCTGATTCGATGTGGTTTAATTGTTATTAAATAAACAAAAATAATAATTAATAAATAATTATTAAAAAAAAATTATGAGGCGTGCACTTTTGGATTTTCCAAACTATATTCTATACAATACCGAATACGCAGCCGATAATTTACTTTTGTTTCATAAGTTACTGTGCGCTTCATAAATAATTTACTTAAATTTTGATATAACTTAAAAGACTTTAATTTGGATCTAATTAATTTTACAGAATTTTTTATTTTTATTAATACTTTCTCGTTTATATCTTACTAGCTTTCCGCCCGCGGCTTCGCCCGCGCAGCCAAAGAAAAACCCGCATAGTTCCCGTTCCCGTGGGATTTCCGGGATAAAACCTATCCTATGTCCCGGGGTAAAAAGTAGCCTATGTCCTTTCTCGGGTATCAAAATGTCTCTATTTATTTTTTTAACAAAATAAAACTTCATGTAAATTAATTGAGTAACAGACAGACAGACAGAGTTACTTTCGCATTTATAATGTTAGTATGGATTACATAGACCATATATTATGATTACCGGTGACAAAATTACGATACGTTATAATAGGCTATAAAGCCTGTACATTGTTCTAGTTTAACGTTATTATGTTGTGATTTACTGTAGTAACAGAAATGTACGATTCATGCGCTTTTTTTATCTATGAAAATGTTTCATAATGAATATTTTTAGGCCGAATTGTTAACATTAATAAACTTTATTCAAAGAACATGTTAATTTACTCTTTATTTTATAGGTAGGTCGGTTAACTTTGCTAAATATAGACCACTAGCTTTACGCCTGCGGCTTCGCCCGCATTTTCAAAGAAAAACCCGCATAGTTCCCGTATCCGTGGGATTTCCGGGACAAAACCTAACCTATGTGTTAATCCAAGTTACCTTCTATATGTGTGCTAAATTTCATTGTAATCGGTTCAGTAGTATTTGCGTGAAAGAGTAACAAACACACACACACACATCCTCACAAACTTTCGCATTAATTATAATATTAGTAGGACAGTCTATTTATTTTACACATTGCCTGTGAAACAACAGGTTCTCTACACGATCCCTTATCATTGTATAAAATATTACCAAGGTAAAGTATGTAATGGAAAATATTAATCATAATATTTCATGCATCGCCTGAACGCCCTCGGTATTCTATACATTGCCTAGGTTTTGTACATACAGTATCTTTACATAAGTTGAAACTTGAATGACACAACATAATTTGCCTTTCTTGCGAGATTTCATTCATTTACATCTAAAATAGAAATAGAAATTCATAGAAAAATTTAATGCATTTACACATAGGTATACATAAACACACTATGGATGCACACAGACTTTATTCATGATATAAACATCATCGTTTACGCAAAACACTCAAAAATACTTGTACACTTATACCTACTGCATACCAACAAAAAATTGTACAGATTTATTTATTTATTTATTTATGACACTTTATTGTACAAGTACCAGTAATAAAAACATAATTTAACAAGAAAACATGAATACGG
This sequence comes from Colias philodice, assembly GCF_061535455.1. Taxonomy (NCBI): domain Eukaryota; kingdom Metazoa; phylum Arthropoda; class Insecta; order Lepidoptera; family Pieridae; genus Colias; species Colias philodice. The sequence goes on along the minus strand of NC_143113.1, from coordinate 4,094,950 downwards.
TAAGTGCACAAAAGGCGGCCTTATTGCTTAAAGCAATCTCTTCCAGGCAACCATATTATTAAATTTATTGCAAAGAAGTGTTTAGTAATTTAACGAACAGTTAGAACCCTAATGTTACAAATTCAGAAATTGTACAAGATTATCTAGAATTTGTGTATTTTATATTGTAATCTATACTAATATTATAAAGCTGAAGAGTTTGTTTGTTTGTTTGAACGCGCTAATCTCAGGAACTACTGGTCCGATTTGAAAATTTTTTTCGGTGTTAGATAGTCTATTTATCGAGGAAAGCTATAGGTTACATATCATCACGCTAAGACCAACACGAGCGGAGCAATACGGGTGAAACCACGGGGAACAGCTAGTTTAATATAAGACTTTTCGTCGCTAGAGGAAACACAGATTTAAGGCTTCCCCTGGCAAGACTCGAAGCTCTGGCAACATTAAGAATCGATCTGGCACTTCCAGAATTACCTAGAACTGAACTAGAATCTGTTCCAGGACTCGATTCAGTGTTTACAGGTGCAACGTTATTTGTATCTCCAATTACTGTTGTACCGTAAATTTCCAGGGGATAGAGCATGCTAAAAAGACGGGTTGCACTGGGGGAGTGCCGGCAGAAGTGAAAACTTGATTATTAACGTTCAGCATGTTTGATATTTTGGAATGGTATCCTTACGCATGGAATATAAGGGCTAAGAAAAAAAAAGTCCGTCTTACGCTTTTTCGATCAGGCCACGTGTCCTGACGCGAGTTTAAGATTTTATACCCAACGCCGCTAAAGAAGTTTTCACTTCAAAAATAAGGACGTTGTTATCTATAACATAAGCTAAATATAAAGGTCATAGTCCATCGAATCTTACATTGACTACTAACGACTATGTGAATGTATGTGTATTATTATTTGTACTGTGGTACACTATAAAGATTTAAAAAAAAAAAAAAAAAAAAAAGATTGATTTAGATTGATTTGATTGTTTGACTATGCTTGGAATAAAGAATTAAAAATATAGGATACTAAATAGTTTTGCCGTCTGGTTTCGCAAAGACAAGGCATAATTCTGTAGCTTGTATGTTATTCTGGAACATAAGCTGCACTGCCAAGTATAATAAAAATGTGTGCATGTACTAGTGTACACACGTAAGAAGTGAAACTTCTTTATGACCTTATTTTCAAAAAATAATTTACTATATGCAACTTTACAGAAATACGTCAATCACGCATGGTAGGGATAAGAAAAAGAATGCGCGTAACGGAAAAATGTCCCGCGTAACGAAAAAATATTACACTAAATTTTTTACCAACCCCGATAAAGAAGTTTCACTTCAAAAATAATTTCAGTTGTTTTCGCACGAAAGAGTAACATATTCTACTTACATAATTCTTACAAACTTTCGAGTTTATAAAAATATAAAAAAAAGCATTTACATCAAATGAATATAGAGCTAGAGCAAGAGCATTATTTCGTGATCTTTTAGTGTAAATCAAAACTCGTATTCAGTGTTGTTTAGCATTAGAACATTGCATAAAATCTTTTCAAACTCAAACTCAAACATTTATTTATTCAATTAGACTTCTTCTAGAAGCACTTTTGAAACGTCATTACATATTTTAACATTTACCACCGATTCGGAAAGCAGTATCTACGGAGAAGAACCGGCAAGAAACTCCAGAGTTGCTCTTTTAAATCATGTCAGTTTTATAATTTAATTATACAATATATATGTATATTGTATAATTAAATTGTACTGTAACATCATATATTATAATAATAATAATATGCCAAAGAACTGAACTGTTTCGAACGCACTAAGAACAAGGAAAGAATGCTCTACGCCTGTTATAATGAACATTCGCTCGTTTGATGTTAATGCACCTAAAAGACTGAAAATAAGTTACATAACATGAAATCTTTAATTATGAAATCTCAAATACTTGCATCAAATGAAACAATAGAAAAAACGATAGACACGACATTTATATTAGGTAACATAATTTTATAATAAAATCTATTTTTAAAACTATGTGACTTAATAACAAGCGTATGTTAAACTGTGTTATGTACATAGAAGGCAAGGAAAAGTTTTAGCAGCAGTTTTAAAAATCGTAAACTAAATTCAAATACCCATAATAATAAAATACGTTCAAACAAATAATTATTTTACGAAACAGATGACGTAAAAAATATACGTAATATTAGACGATAGTCTTTTGTAAAAAATGATAACAATTATTGCAAAATTTGTTATTGGTATTTGAATTGGTAATTAAACAAAATTTGTAAACTATATATAAGGGTGAATTTGATTACAGGAGGCATTCTTCGTGAAATTTTCATTTAAAAATGTTGGTAAGGGGACTATTTGTTTTTGCTTCGGCGATGTTAATTCAGGTAAAATATCATATTTTGACAAACAATAATAATTTTATGAAAGTTTATATGCTAGGTACGCTAAAATAGACATATGGAAGTGATGTTAATATTTGCAAATTATCACAATTTTTAATGTAACGTTGTAATTAAATGAAATACGCATTTGTTTCACATCTCTTTAAACCAAAGATTATCTTATTTCATCTTATTATTTCATTTATTATTAAACCAAACTAAATTTTATATGAATGCTTCATTATTTCCAGATGATCGCCGGTCAAAGCATAGGTAGCGTATACAATATTGCCGGCCTTGGCAACCCCATTGCATGCAATAGCGCAGTTGCCAACGCCGCAGCTGCAGAAGCCGCTGCCATAAATGCCTACGGGCCATACGCTGGCTACGGATATCCAGGAATGTACCAAAATTCTTATGCAAACCCCTTGGCATATGCTCCTGCTAGTCCTTGTGAATCTGAACTGCCAATCGTCACTGGCATTCCCGGAATCACATACGGTTTGTCGCTTGCCGATTTAGCTGCATCAAGAGGCGGTGGCTTACGAGTTATGACGTCATCTCCCATCTCACCTACTGGCGTATCTGTACAGTCAGATAACATGGCAGTCGAAGGACCGTTATCTGTATCGGGACAGCTGCCATTCCTCGGTGTGGTTTCTGTAGAAGGTCCTTTAGCAGCTCTAGGAGCTGGAGCAGTTGCTTACGGTTGTGGGAATGGCAACGTTGGGATGGTAAGCGAAGGAGTAAACGAACCTTTAGTTGGCAACGCAGCGCTTGCCAACTCTGCAGCGCTTGCCAATGCTGCATATGCGAGTGGCTACGGAAATCCAGCTCTAGGATTAGCACCTAGTCTAGGCTGTAATGGATTACCCGTATATTAGGTATTATACAATTGTTGGTTGTTATGTAATAAAGTGTTTTACTATATAATATATTTTTCATTTTCTTTCTTCGTGTTAATGTTATGATTTGAAAAAATATACATATTTTATGGAGCATATTATAATAGTTAAATGCAACAAACGTACATGTAAACATAGTTGAAAAATTATCATGGATCGTTAAATAAATGTTGTTTAATCTGTGAAAATGATTATTAAAAAAGCACACATTTGGTTTGTCTTTAACTAGAGAAAATATTATTATTTATGGTGTTTACCCGTAGGTTAAGATTTTGTTGCTCTTTTAGGGCTGATTTTTCAATCCTTGGTTAAAACTTATTCGTCGAATAACGTATTAAACTACCATTTATGAAAGGTATTCTAATTGCCCGTATTTGACAGTTTACAGGTGACATTTTAATATTATCGTGTAATACTTTATCGGACGGGTAAGTTTTATCCAAGGATTGAAAAATCGGCCCTTAAAGTAATACTTTTACAAAATTCATCACGTATGCTACCGTCTTTAACTTCTAACTGATATAAGCTTTTGCCTGATGTTTATTTCGTCATCGTTTAACACCCATAAGGCATAGGACTTACTTACACTACTAGACAAAAGTTGTTACTAATTGAATGTTATCTAAATAATCATCTTTATATAAATTAAGTGTAATATGAATGCAGATACGTAACAAAATTACCCCTTTGTTTTTTGGATAGGTCAAAGTATTTATTTATTAGAAATACCAACGTTTGTTTACGTTGATTCATTAATTATTAATTACAGACTTATTATATTGTACGAAACATAAATTACACAAACTATTAATTCTATAGGTACTCTACAGCGAGAAATGAAATAGCAATAAGTATTTGAATCTAAATAGAAGAACAAAGGCAAATGTATATAGTTAAAGTATTATAAATCAATATTTTAAAATTTTATTGTTAAGTAATAAAGTGTTTTACAATATACTTTATTTTTCATTTGCTTTCTTCGTGTTAATGTTAAGGTTTGTAAAAATATACACATTTTATGGAGCATATTATAATAGTTAAAGTATAATTATTAATTAATCAATATTTTAAAATATTATTTTATGTGTGAGTTTCTTGTCCCGATTTCGCCACTGTTCTCATAAAATGTAGAGGCGACTTCTTGATAAAGTATTGAACAGTTATATTTATAATATCTATAATAATCTATTGTAATAATAATCTATCTATTATAATTATAATCTATCTATTATAATAATCTAGTAGGCTTTTTATATCATAATACGTATTTATAACTCAAGAGCCTTATTTTACTAAGAGAATTAAAATATTATTATGTATTTTAATTTTCTTAGCAAATTGGATTTATTCTTCGTATAAAGAAAAGTCATAAGTTTAAAAACTTTAAAATGAAGTTATTTTTGACGCTTGAACGAATGTATATTAATTGCGCATATAATAATAATTGAAAAGAATTGAACTACTTGACTATTTGGCCATTTTTGTTAAAATAAATTAAAAGAAGTTTCTTGTATCCATTTTTTAAATGAAGGTAAATCAATGAAAGGTAATAAAATATCCAAAGTAAGAAGTGTTTCACTTTATTTATAAATTATTATACACTTCAAGTAAATTTATTCAATATTCAACAATAAACACTTAAACTAATAAACGTTTTGGCATCCACAGCCTCCGTACATGCCATTGAGACCAATACCGATTGGTCCGATGCCAGCAGCGGGTCCCAAGCCAACAGCGGATCCCAGACCAACACCGGGTCCCATGCCATACGGTCCTGCCAGAGCATATCCGCTGCCAGGCATGGCTTCGTTAGTAATGCCAACGTTGCCGTTACCACAACCGTATGAAACGACACCCATACCAGCAGCGGGAAGCGTACCCTCAAGACCGAGAGTGCCCAGGAATGGCAATTGACCATTGACGGCTAAAGGTCCTTCAATCACCATATTCTCTGACAAGATTGACACACCGTTTGGTGCGATTGGCGAACTGCTAGTAACAGTGAAGCCACATTTGTTAGACGCTGCAAGGGTTGCCAGATTCAAACCGTATCCTGATTCGACCCAGGGATTGGCATATTCTGCACCATATGCTATGGAGTTGCCATACATAAGTGGTTCAACAGCAGCACCCATAATGCCTGCATTTACATTGCGTAAACACTGGCAACTAATGCTCTGGAAAATAAAATGAATAATTAGTTTAAAATATGTTGTTTTATTAATAGAACTATGGATATAAATAATGATAAAGAAGTAATAAATTGGTTCGTGAAAAATGTTTTGTTTTTAATAGAACTATGATTCTATTATTATTTATAGAAACGGTAAAGTGACCTAAATGTTTTAAAATATCTAATTTTGATATTGTAAATTATCTATTAAATTAGTATGTGTTTTATGTTTAAAATAATATGCTAAATGTACCTGGATTGAAATTGCAAGAACGCAAAATGTTACAATTTTGAACATTTTTATGTTTTTGTTTAGATTGAAATAAAAATATGACATTAATTAAATTTGCTGATACTTAAATACATATTGGTTGCAAAATTCATTGTTATAGCAGTGACATAATTAACAATTGTATGTTTGTAATGTTTTGTTACTGTTTGGTAATATTTATTTTATATCTTATCATTTGTCAGTAAAAACATACATTTTTGAGAATTTATACTGAAAAGTAATTTTAATTCATATCCTAGTACTCTTATAAAATGCCTCCGATGAGTCGCTAAAATAATGTGCAAATAAAAACTATTTTTATGTACGTGTGTACCTACATGATATACATATGTATAGTACCTACCAATATATCTTTGAAAAGTGTGATTGAATATCATTTTGATAGGCAAATTCAGACCAAACATAAATATGTAGATAAAAATTACAATTACTTAGGTTTAGAAGTAAATGAAATAATATAACAGACTTAAAAAATATTCACGTTAAACAAAAATTTAATGCAATCTGGAAAATATTATTCATATCTGTGACATTTCTATGTGTTTTTCTATAATCAGATCGAAATATTATCTACTATACAGGGTGTCCCACTATGGGTATACTAAGCGCGAAGGGACTTGTAGTTTTGCATACACTGATCACGTAAAAAATACTTTAACAACAAAATAACATCAAAAAATGTTTGATAAATTTTTCGTGAAAATCCATGTTTTCTTCTCTAGCTTCGCGCAGCCGGCATATATAATATACCGCTTCGCTAATGTGAGCATTTTGTCTATGAAACAATCATAAACGATAGGTCACGTGCTGGTGGCAAAGTCGGGCGGGTTGCTTGTTATGGGAATACACATAGAGTTTTAAGAATTCATCTATTTGAAAAAAAACTGCGTCTGTAATTTTATAAGTATTTTTTACGTACTCAGCGTATGCAAAACTATAACCTCATTTGTGCTTAGTATACCAACAGTGGGACACCCTGTATAGATAGTTGAAATTTTGTATTTCAGTAGAACATTAATTATTATTTTCCACCTCCTGGATTAAGGCAGATTTCAAAGAATATTTTGTAATTATTGCCATTTTTAAGTATTTTTTAAGAGAACACGTTCAACGTTACAATTCCAAGTATGTTTAAAATCAACAATACAAACGCCCGAACAATTTGTAATTTTCACTGGAATTCCTCAAATTACTACACATTTTAATATAAGTAACATACTATAGGTACCAAAGTTATGTGTCAAATTAATAATTATTTTTGAACTTGACTTCATAATATGATTTAAGCTAAATTAGTACCTAGTGTAGTATTTATTATATGTACCACAGACAATAGATCATATGTAGGTACTATGTATATTGTACTTTAAGTATAATTTAAGCATTTTATCAAAAGTAAAAGCAATAACCAATACAAAAGCACTTATTTTCGTAATCTTCAAGTTACATTTTATAAAAAAAGGTCAAAAAATCGTAGATAAGAGATTGCAGCAAAATAAATGCAATTTAAAATGACTTCATACATACGATAACTTGATTACAAAACAGTCAATATGTAGATAGTATTCACTATAATATAAAATAGCAAATATATTATCATATCACTTTTAATTAAACCGTTAAAGATGAATCGTTTTGTATTTTTGTGTATTCAGGGCTTAATGCTGAGAGTAAGTAGATTATTTTATTTGTTAAAGTAATTTTAAACAAATTTCACATCTGTAAGATATATAGGTACATATTGGGATTAAGAAAAAAATGCCCTTCAAATTTTGTTCAAGTTACGTTTTTTATAAAACAATATTAATATATAATAACATAATCTAATATAAATAATCACATAATCTATATCCATAGTATACAGGGTGTCCCACATAATCTTAAAAGAAAGCTCACGTGCGGGTGGCAAAGTTGGGCGGGTTGCTTGTTAGGGGTGTACACATAGAGTTTAAAATTTCAGACGCATTTTTTTTCAAATAGATGAAAAAGAATGCGTCTGAAATTTTATAAGTATTTTTTACGTACTCAGCGTATGCAAAACCACAACCTCCTTTGAGCCTAGTATACCAACGGTGGGAGCCTAGTATAACAACCTGTATAGTAAAATAATTATCAAAATTAGCGTCGTACAAGACGTTATGATTTTAGTTTAATAGACTATCTGATTTCTTATACTAGCATTGTTAAAATAGAATGTAACTCTAAATATCAATAGGTATACCTACATAAAACTCTACCAACAATTCACATCAAATACTTATTTTTTATTTAATTTTTCAGACTGTATTCAGCTTGCCAACACCAGGAAATGCGTACTTATCGAATCTAAACAACGCAGCATCGATCTCACAAACTCCTTTCACAAACACATTTAGTGAAACAAACATATTATCAAACAATGGCATCAATAATTCCATAATGCCAAGCGGATTAAACGCCAATGCCATAAACAACAACGTACTGGCAAGCGCTGTGTCTGGCGTGCCAAACCCTGCTATAAGCAATATCCAAGTGAGTCCTGTTATATCAGAACTCGTGCCAAGCTTACAATACGGTGATATCAACATGGTTGGTGATCTGCCAATCGGTGGCACGATCAAAGTCAGTGGCTGTTTCCCAGTATATGGCATGATATCTGTTGATGGCAACGTGCCATCCTCTGGCACCGCTGTCGTGTCTGAGTCTATTGGCAACCAGGTAATAGATGTCGTGAATAAATGCGCTAATCAGTATTTTAGTTAAAATGTACATAGTACTGGTGAATTTTGTAGATAACAATAAATTATTGAAAGTGTAAACGTGTTTTATTTTGTTAGTCTATATTTGAAGGCGTAGGTAGTTGGAGAAATTGTAATGAATATTAACCGCATTTTACCGTTCCCGTGAGATTTCCGGGATAAACCCTATTCTATGTGTTAATCCAAGTTACTCTCTATATGTGTGCTAAATTTCATTATAATCGGTTCAGTAGTATTTGCGTGAAAGAGTAACAAACACCTCACAAACTATCGCATTTATAATATTAGTAGGATAGGATAGGATATGGATGAAGGAATGTAATAAATTGTAGACCTGTCCAATTTTTGTCAGGTTCTTTGTTTTGTTAAAATCAATTCTCTATAAAAGGAAAAGGGTGACCCTTAAATGGATTTGCTTATAATGAAACGGAACATGCCCATTAAATAATTTAACTATAGGAAAAGTAAATTAAATTCCTTTACGTTCAAATACAAAGAAATGCAATTGATATGCGTTTGTAATTTACATGTGATCGACCTTGCTGAATCATCAAGACGTGGTTTATATTATATTGACAGCTGTAAAGTTTTGATGCTGCAGTTTTCAATACATATAAAATTAGTTAAGAATTAAATAAAAAGCATTTGGTTATAATTTTAATATTATAAAGTATATATACATATATACCTCCGTATTTTATATTTCTTGTGTCTATTTGTCTCTTTGTTCCATACATATCAAACAGGTAGCAGATCTGGTCATTTTAAGATGTAATAAATTAAAGAACACAAGATTTATTCATTTATTTAAAAATAAGTTAACAACAAACTATGACTAGTTAACAATATATGCCGACTGTTCGTAAAAAGGCGTCACCTTTTTTAACACTATCACTTTTCACTGAATTCACTTTCATTTTTGATTTGCGCCTGATACACACAGATAAAACCACAGGATAAAACAATATTGCCATTACATAAGTTCGTAAACAAATCTTCTGTATGATTTCGCTTGCAAAAAAAATTGATAAGACATAATCAAAGCACAAAATGGTCTTAAAAGCCTTGTATCCTGAAGCTTGCACTTTTTCTTTATTTCATTACATTTAAACACCATAGTAACACATATTATTTTCATAATGTATGGCACATCTTCAAACTTTCTTTATCTTTCAGTGTCCTTACTAGCACAGTCCAATATTTTGTCTATTAAACATGTTAAATATGCCAGGAATGCCATTGATTGGCACATTCCATGGCATGCCACACGCGTTACATTCATTCGCTGTACTTTGCAAATTCGGATTGCTTAAAACCTTCATAACTGAGGGAAAAGCAAACCCTGGTAAATTAGTACGCTCGTCTATATACCCTGTATTACTATATGGAATATTTCCTAAAAGTTTATTAAGTGTTAACATGTGAAAATGATTAAATGCGTCAGGCCCAAATGTATTGGCAACGTAGGAATCTCGTACGTGCGTATTGAAGACGTTTGGCATGCCATGAATATTTCTTCTATGTGCATATTGCATGTTAGTTAATGGCATAGGCATCACTGGTGTATTCTGTGCATTAAATATAGGATTTCTAAATTGGTATGGCATTGGTGGTGCATTTTGACAGCCCATATTGATTCCAAACGGTGTTGATTGGCAGAATATTTGCTGAAAGGAAATTTTGAAAAATTACATGAAACACGATTTGTAAAAGGTTAATAATATTAGTATATTATCTGTGATAATATGAAAATGTAAGAAAATTCGGCTAGGCCCTGAATGAAGGTAACATAGCGAGATTTGAATTATTAATTACCTAAATAAATATGTATGTGTTCTGTGAAAACAATTAATCTTAGCTACTAAGATATATATATATATTTGAGCAACATCTCACAGAAGATGCACAAATAATTTGCTTATCTTAGTATAAAACAATCGAATAACTAATCATAAACTCAGAAACAGTAACACTTAGCAATATTTTAGTTTGACACTTTCAATCTATTGTAATAATTATTACCTGTATAAATAAAATTTGCGTAATAAACAATAATTTTTGAACACACATTATTGCGTTGCGTAAAATGATAGGAAACTATTGAAAAATGATGTAAATTACATATAAATACATAATTTTTACGTAATTATTATCTATAATCGTGATCTATCTAAAGGCTGGTTAGGCCGTATCTTGGTTTTAGATAAATGAAGCATATATTCTGGTTATTTATGACTCTATTTAGAAAGCTTGTACGAATGGCGTCACAAGGTAGGGCAGCAAAAATTCTTCATTTAATTCGCAATATTGAAGAAGTATTTGGGAAGTGTCATAGATAAAAAAAGTAAGCAAATGACCGAACACTGAAAGTTCTCCAACTCTATAAAAAACTAAATTAGATCCATGGCTACATAGATGGGTGTATAATTTTTTTTCTTTAAATAACAGTTTTTTTGCCAAGACACTCCTATCGCCATCGATGACTTATTTTTTATACATCAATTGATTCTTTATTTTGTTTATCCATTAATCAGCTTTAATACTTGATTGCGTGGTACTTATTAGTAATCAAGAGATTTTATAAAAAAAAAATAAATACCTTTTCAGATATTCTATGCCAAGCACAAAAGGTTAAAACTGTCGATTCTGAAGCTTGCTTTAAAATTATGATAACTGTTTGGCTCATATGCTTTGTTTTCTGTTTTAGAAACGAAAGAGTTATAGAAATAAATCTTATGTTTGGATTTCTTCCATTGTAATGAATATTATATGTTTTAGCTGTAAAAAAGTACTAAGTATATTCTGTAATTCTTGTCTCTACATCTACGCATCAAAACAACAATTGAATATAATTTGAATTATCTGAGTACATTTATAACTTATAAACAAATCCTGTGTTATTATATTATAACCCATAAGATTAGATACCTAGTATTATCATACCTAATAATGAAAGTAACATATTTTCAAAATTACAATAAATTTGAAATTTTTCATGAATTATAGATATTGTGCATCTACCTATACTTGACGTAAATTTTAATTACACTGTGGTTTTAACCGCATTTTAATTTTAATTAAAAAAATCGACATGGGCAACGAAATGACATGAAATAAACATTTTTACAATTTTCGAATTTCATTTTTATCCGAAATTAGATTGAGTAATAACTTAATAGTAGTAACTTAACTATATTTACTTACCTATCTTATGAACTTAAGGTTCTTTAAAGTTATTGCTTGACATTTTGCCTTGGGACTAGGTAGTAGGTACAATTAAGAACTGTTTGCTTTACTGACTCTTCTATTAGCTTTTGGAAGTGAAAAAGATTACATAAAATTATTGATTCGTTCAAAAATAGGTATCATTATATTTTCACTTAGGTATCCTTTCTGGCTGTATTTTATTTACGATTTCAAGTTTTCCATAACAGGTAGGTACTGTTTATTTTTCCTTTTGTTTGGTAGTAATAAAAGTAAAATATATTCAAAATAAGTTTAATAAATTAGATTAACAATAAATAATTTAATATATAATAAGTTCTAATAGACTATAAATATTTAAAGTTTAGAACACCGTTATTCGCACTGGCACCATCGCTGAACAAATTCAAAGGAGATTTCTCAAAAAAGTTTTTAATGTTCGGCGATTTTTTTTCTCTGTTGCAAATACTGGCCGCTTCGTGTACATTTTTATATGCTGATTGTTTTAATAGTTCAGCCAAATATTGTCTTTTTGATATATTTGGAAGATTATTTTTCATTTTTGGCGCCTTTTTGATGACGTAACGATGACGTTGTGACACTAATTTCATTCTGGGAGCTGGCATGACGACTGAACGAAGTTCTCGGACATTTTGATTCTGTAGCTGTTTTATACTCTGTGGCTTTAACTCCGTTGTTCTGTATTGTGCTGTTGCGTTCTGAAATTTTAAAGGTAGTTTATAAGGAGTAACTTGGACACTCTAATATTACAAAATTAATAAGATTAATGATAAGGCCTGTTATTGTTATACAGGAAGATTTAAACAGAAATATAACTAGTTTTTTTATTCTTGGCTTAGCTTGTTATCCTACGCCAACCACGTAAAATAGTTTTTCAATAACTATTAGATTTAAGGCGACTCTACACTGATCTTTAGCTGTCAAAATCGAACACATACAAAAAAATTGTCTAAAACATCATTATACTCACATCAATTACCAAAACAAGCAGACAAACGAACAAACAGCGAACAGACATGCTGATATTGTAATGATAAACGAAATATTAATTGCAAAGCACCCACCGTAGTGCTTAAGTATGAACATTTTTAGATAAAACATTCTTTATCAACATACAATCGTTACATTATGTAATTGTTTGAGATAAATAACGATTGTTAGAGAATTATTATGTAACAACTAACTTGCCGACCTGGCTTTGCTTGCTTGACGATGGCTGCTGTAATCCATACTAATATTATAAATTCGAAAGTAACTCTGTCTGTCTGTCTGTTACTCAATCACGCTTGAACTACTGAACCAATTTGCATGAAATTTGGTATAGATATATTAATTGATACCCGAGAAAGGACATACGATTGGTTTTATCCCGGAAATCCTACGGGAACGGGTTTTTCTCTGAAAACGCGGGCGAAGCCGCGGGCGGAAAGCTAGTAAAATATATCATCTATAGAGAAGTTTGGTTACTACATAGTATAAAGAGAATTCTTCTTATTCTTCTTATACTATGGTCATATAACTTCTCTTTATACATACTATGGTTACTACGAGATATTAAAATTAAATAATTGAAATACGTAATCTTAATCACAATAAACTTTAATTCTTGCCTCTTCTATTCTATTTCTAAAATATTTATAAACTAGCTTTCCGCCCTCGGCTTCGCCCGCTTCAGATAAAACCTAATAAATTATATATAGACCGGGAGATACTGACACAAAATTTCGAGTCATTTGTAACAAGGATGGCGGTTCTACAGGGGTCTTAGTACGCAATGACAAAAAGAAAAACGATGGTGTGAACGCTGGTACCGGTGGCTTAGTCGCGTGGGCGTTTGTCGAACTCGTCGGAAAAATAGCGAAAGTCAAACGATTTGTAACACAAAAATTTTAGAATTTACCGATAGCCCATAAAAAAGAAGTAGGCGGTAGTGTCATGCCATACGTTTCCGGTGTGACTTACAGCCCGCCATACCGACGCGAATGTGTTGATTTAAATAAAACAATTATTCAACCATTTGTACCAGGCTAACTTTTGCATAGGTAACTATCGTCGTGCAGCCATTTACGAAAATCGCCATGCCATACTTTTCGGACGATTCCAAATGGTCGCCATACCGCCGAAAATCTGCAAAAAATTTTTATTTCGCCAAACTTTTTGTACCAGTATTGCATTTGGATTTTTGGAGAGTATTTGATAAAATGTGACCATTATTATATTTGCCATACTTCTAGTAGGGGGAAAAAGTGCTGTCATTATTGTTAAAACTTAATTTATTATTAATTTATATAAGTGAAGATTTCCAACACATAGATCTTTGAAATTTTGTATTTATATTTGTTGATCCTCAAACTTACAGGAAATATAAGTGCCATACTGTTACAAATCGTTTGACTTTCGCTATTTTCCGACGAGTTCGACTAACGCCCACGCGTCTAAGCCGCCGGTACCAGCGTTCACACCATCGTTTTTCTTTTTGTCATTGCGTACTACGACCCCTGTAGAACCGCCATCCTGTTACAAATGACTCGAAATTTTGTGTCAGTATCTCCCGGTCTAATACTAAAACCTTCCTCCTGAATCACTCTATGTATTAAAAAAAACCGTATCAAAGTCCGTTGCGTAGTTTGAAATGTTAAAGCATACAAAGGGATATAGGGACAGAGAAAGCGACTTTGTTTTATACTATGTAGTGATTATAAGGGATAGGTATTTTAATAAAAACACAGAATATTTTTCAATTGTTTATTACATTTATTTTATATCATATAAACGGCGGTGGTAGAGCCATTTTCTTTAAGTATTTGACTCCATTCCAACATCTCCCTTCTGGGTATGGTGACATACTATATGTATAAACTATAGCGATATACTGAAATAAATTAAAATCAATTAAAAAGTTGGATTAAGATGAAGACGCATTTTAGTCCGTATAATATTGTGTTTTATTCTCATTACTCGAAAAAATGAGTGGTATTATTATATTTTTCCAGAATTTAGCAGCTATAATTAGGTATAGTAAATTTTATTATTAGTATTGTACGAAATATTTATCTACAAATTAAATAGTAAGTACAATACAAACAATATAATACCAAATTGTTTGTGTTTCCAAAGTAGATACTTACTATGAATCTATGAGATCCAAATGAGATTCACATTTTTGACGATTGATGATGAGGATTGACTTAGCGTCAAATGGTTTTCTAAGTTAATAATTTAATAATTAATAACATTTAACATACCTGTCGTTCCTATTCTTATTTGAATCGCAATATGAATTATCCAAGTTTTTTAGTTTACAAGATAATGTAAGTAATGTAAAATGTTTATTTTTACAGTACTACATACTCACTACAATTAGGTTAACTACATAGTACCTACTTACCACAATAATAAAAATGCAAACCATACAACATGTTGTTAATGACATGACAAATATATATGTACACAATTTCCAAATGCTTATCTGTTATTAAAAATACTTCGTTTGTTCTATTTAAATACTTCCAGTTTTCACAATTTGTGTCACTGTGTCTATGAAATTATGATAAATTTGAACAAGTCACAAATATTTACAAAATACGTGCTTAAATAATTTTTCTGTGGTATTTTTGAGAGCGTATAATTTTCGTGTTTAGTAATCGTATTTTTCCTCTGTTTTATGTATAGTTTCTAGACTGTGACAATTTCTCTATTTATAACACCATTAGTTACTAAAGAGCGTGTATGCCGAGTGTCAGAAGTGAAACTTCTTTGGCAAGATTCAAAGATACCAAAAACGTCACCTGATTATGGACATTTTCTGTCAAAATATTGATACTAGATAATATTTCTATCACTAGGTATACAAATAACTTTCGAATTTGTATAGGTACCTATTAAACCATTTCAATATAATAGATCGTTGAAATATAATATGAATTGTAGATATATATTATTGTTGTTGTAATTATTATATTATAACAGACAGGTTACTTTGTAAAAAAAAAGAAGTTATTTGGTTAAAAATATAGGAACACGTAAATGTAGTTAAATAATAAACAATGTAAGTAAAAATATGTTTATTTCATATCTCAAACTTAACATTTGACTCGTAGCTTATAGTTTCAACAAATTTCAAAGCAAATGATTAACTTATTCATCTATAGATATATTTTAGATAAAAGGAGGTGGTATAGGCATTTTCTTTAGATACTGGCAAGCGCAATAGCAATGAGACGCGGGTGGCAACGATTCTAGAAACGGCGGTGCCAGAGCGGACACGGGTGATGCGGCTGGCAACATTGGACTTATAATCCTTGGCAATTCCGTCACTGGCACTTCGGTAATTGTGCCATACGGGGTGATGGTTGGCTGTAGGCAGCTGACTGATGAGTCGAAGTATTCTAGTACTGATTGGAAGGGATTTATGTCAGCGCTAAGGCACTGGCAAGGTACACATTGCGTGTACACCTGGAAATAAATGTTTTCAAATATTGATTAAAACATATAGGTCTTCATTTTTATTGGTCTCATGTGTTGGACTGCTTAATAAACTGTTCGTATTTTTCTTTTGTAGTCAATTAAAATTCTTATTTCTCTTCCAATTTAAGTAAAACATGACACACAAATAAAAAATACTATGTATTTTGATTTCATTGAATATGCAATGCATGCGCAAATTTAATTGGTAAAACTATTGGATGTAGGTATTCATCTGTAAATCTTTAACAAACATAAAATGTTTGTTATTAGAGATTGTACACTTGGGAATTGATAGTACGTGCATGTACCTACGTGATATCTATGAGTACAAATCAATATCGTTGTCCAAGTACTATCAACCTTTATTGTTTTTTTGCGGAATATAGTGCCTACAGGATATTTCGAACTTCGAAGTGATGAAATGAGATTTTTTTTTAATTGGTAATAGGGAAGCGCTTGACCACAATCTCGCCTGATGTTAAGCTGAGATGTGGTCTAACATCTTAGACTACATCTCAGCGGGAAGCGCGTTCCATCGAACGCGCTTCCCTAGAAGGTACCTGTTCACTCTACGCTTGAAGACCCCCATTTTTATAAAAAAAATGTTAGTAAAAATTTAATAGTTTATTAACTAAGTTTACCTTACTTAAAACAAGTAGGTATGATTTCTCCAGTTTTGAACGGAATGTATTAATTGGATAGATAACACTGATTGATGAAGACTTCTCTCTCTTTTTGATCTTAAAAAAAATAAAAAATACCTAATTGCGTTAATTTTTGATTATGTTAAAATATTTAGGAAACAGTATATAATACTTACACCGGACAAAAGTGACACTACAAAAAACAAGACGAACATTGTGTATAAACTATTGACATAATTAAAATACATTTACCTATTTGTATAGTTTTCTTATCTACGAAGCTTGTTGTATGACATAATTGTTATATTGCATAGTTTTGCAACTTGTCTAGTCTATGTGCTACGTATTCTGTAGTATAGTATATTCACATAGAGACATAGAGTTGAGTTTGTTTATTTAAATTAAAAAGGAAAACTAGGTCTCATACCAACAATAATTAACCTTAACAATAGGAATATTTTGAAACATAATTTGATTAACTAAGAAAAGAGTTTTGGAAATTCGCCCCAGAAAAGATGGTTAGGTTTACACACATAAAAATAGGCTCGATGCTGCTAGTGTTTAGTGGCAACAAGTTTTGTCGTATGTGCTTCTTTCGAAATCGTGCCATATGATTTTGTTAATTACTTTTTAATTCCATAATATTTAAGTATTTTGCTATGACTTATGGCACAATATACAGATACAACCAGTAGGGAAACTTCATACAACACGTTCGAAATGGCTCACGCACACATGCAAGCGTGTTTACGGGAATCGTAACGGCACAGACTAATAATAGTAATATATGTACTACGTATACAAGTAAGGATATTCGTATCTGTCAAATTGTGATATGAATTTCAATGGTAAAGTCTGCTATTATGATGCTATGTTAGTACCTTATTGTTTTTAATTAGTTTTGAATGAGAAATACACGCATTGCTTCTTTTATTATTGACTTTTAAAATAATTAAATAGGTGCTTAAAAAAAAGGCAGGAACCTACTTTCGTAGTGAGATTACATGGACAATATATGGTTCAACAACTAAAACAATTTCCTATAACTCATATATTATCAAACAATATCAATCCATGAAGTAACAGTGTCCTAATAATTATCGATATATCTATTGTTTCACTATTTTGCGATAATGTATGTGTTACGTTAGAACAATTAATAAAATGCTCTAGTTTGTTTGGAAAAAGTGCTAATGTTGATTATCATTCATAAAGGTAAGCGTTTTTGCGTTATTTAGTACGTTATATTTACCTACTTTTTATACAAACGTTTTATAATGCTGTTTGTATGTTGAACTTGATCTTATTTATAGGTAGGTATACAATTTATAAGCAGCTCTAACTTTTATCGCCTTTCGGTGAATTTTATATCTGTTTAAAATCTTATCAGATTTATACGATTGATATTATCAATGGTTTAATAAGAATTCAGAGGAATCATAAAACTATGAGAGAAATATCAATATGTAATAATCAATAATGCAATCATTTGCATCAGTTGAAATTTAAATCTCTACCAAATCATATAACATAAAAATAAAATTTAATATATTATAACAGAAACATTAAATTTTTGAACAATAAGACACGTACTAAAAACAAATTCTTACACGACTGGTTGAAAAGAAAAACATATACGAGCTCATTATTTTCAACTTATTCATAGCCGTATTTATTGAAGTAATTTAAAATCTCACAAAACCAGATCAAAACATTAAATTATGTAACATCATATTCTTTTTCAGACAAAAATGAAAACCCTCTTCATCACAGTAGTAATAATGGCAATTTTATTACAAAACTCGAACGCTAGAGGACCAAAACGACCACAAAACCAAAAAGCCGTGATGTCAGCACTCCAAAATGTTTTCTCACAAGGCAACACTGAAAGGGCCATGCAAATAATGCAAATGGCCAAAAGGCGGACGGTAATGGAAGAAACACCTTGTATGCAAAAATGTCCCGGACCACATGGCAATCCACAGTTACCACCCTGCCAGTGTCAGAAGCTAGAATCACCCCCAAATGTATGCATGTGTGGCAACCCACCTAATCCTCCAGTTAATTTAAACAGAGCGGAATGTATGTCAGCAAATTTACCTGTCAGAGCTGAGGTTATAACTTCAAATTTACCGGTAAACGTTCAGGAAGTCGTAAACATACCGTGTAACAGACCTGAAGTTATAACCAACATTCCTTGTAATAGACCTGAAATTCTTACCAATAGACCGTGTAATAGACCCGAAATCCTTACCAATGTACCTATGAGAAGGCCTGAAGTTGTGCACGTTCCTGTTCCTTACCCAGTTCCTGTTAGAGAACCTTGTCCTGTAAAGGAAACCTGTCTTCCACCTTCATTACCCTCAATCAGTCCATTCCTACCAGCTGCCTCGCCTGTATCTGCATGGTCTCCACCAACTAGCAATTTACTACCACCAGTAATCCCAAGTCAAACAAGAAACCATTTCTTACGAAAAATACCCATACCACCACCGTGTATTTGAAACTGTATCATAAGTAGTAGTGTATATAAGACTAATAGTGATGTGAGTGTGATTTTATGAACGCAATATAATTTATTAAATAAGAAAATGAAATATTGAATCTTGTTTTATTTATTTACTATCACAACAAGGGTTTTTATAAGTTGGGTTTAGAATAAGATAAAACTAATTTGTAAGTGTATTGTCTCATCAATTAAATGAGAATAATTATTTATTTGCCATGAAAAAACAGTTACATCGATGCATTAAAAAAAAACAACAACAAGCAAACAGTTTATCATACAAAAGACTCTCAACTAAGCATTGTTAACATGCGGCTGTACTCTGGCAAATTTTCATTTCAATTACAAAAATGGCGGCTGCAGTGTGCACTGTCGTAAATATTTCCCGCAACCAAGCGCGGGCGGTAATGGCGGCATGCATTCATATCCTAGCACTGCCGGAAACTCATCAATAAACGGATATTTGCAGGCACAACTAGTAGATCCTACGTACGAGCCAGCGCAAGTGTTGCAACAATCACATATTCCATTAACTGGCTTGGTTATAACTTTTTGACAACCACAGTTATTTATTAAAGGAATTTCTTGCTGATAATAGTCACATTGACATAAAGAAGGTCTGGCAACCTCACAACATGGACTGCTAGGTATTAGATATTCTTCATATACTGCATAATTTGGTCTGGCATATTCGTAACAAGCACTGGCAGTTGGAATAACATATTCTTCATATACTGGTATGTTGCATATTTCTCTCTGGCAAGCTATTTGCGTTTGGCATTGTGGTATCTGGCAACCACAGGCGGTTTTTTCAATAAAGAGTGGATCACAAATATATGCATTTCCCTGTAAAGAATAATATTAATAAAACTTCAGTAAACTATAAAAATATATAGTTAATTATATATGTAAAAACTAATCTACCTAACTACAATATATACGTATCTATTTTAGGCCAAAATAAACAATCAATTTTTTTCGCCAGGTTCGTTCGAATAATATAAACTTGACAAATAAATACGGATTTTCATATTTTTGTTTATTGATTACTTAGATATAATAATAATTATAAAATGTATTAATATAAATTAGACAATAATTTCCTCATTTACCTAAGCATCGTCTACAATAGGTACACGGTTATATACGCATATTACGATTATTTTTTTAAATCTTCATAGGTACGTTTTATCTAGTGTTTGATTTTACGCGAGTATTATACATTTAGAAATTAAAGACTTTTTAACAGATTTTTAAATAACAATATAATGAATAAATCGCGTTTAAAATCCGTTAAAAAGTCTTTAATTTCTAAAGGTACGTATTATTTAAATTAAAGAAACCTACGTATTTATTTTTATTGGTTATAGAAGAAATAAATCTTTCATTTTTCAATACCACTAAACAGCATGGTAGTTACAAAAAATACTCACATATCCACAAAGTAGAAATAAAATTGTTACAAAATACATCATGCGACAATTGACACAGTAACACAATATTAATTTTGAAACTTAATTACAAAATATTTGCCTTTTATATGGTTACTTACGATGAATTAGGCAATAAAATTTTAAAGAAAATTATAATAATATTACCTATGCCTATAATTCTATTATCTGTGCCTATTGTTACTTTTTTAAATTTTATTGAACCTATTGGCGCGCATTCATAATTTAGAACGTAACTAGAACATTAAAATACTGGCAGCTAATATCCTTATAATTTCTACTTAAAGTTTGTAGTTAAATGTATGAATGTAAATTAAGATTTAAATTGGCAGTGATATGTAGCTTATGTACCAGAATAATACACATGGTATAGAAATATGTACATATTCGCTTTTACAAGAGGATTCGTCCGCTGGTGACTTCATATCGTTCATTATAAAAAGTAAAAACAAAAATAAATAAATAAAATGGAATCTATGAAAAGCGCGGTAAGTTTTGAAGTTATATTGATTATTCTAACTAGAAACATTTCATTTCACTGTTATTTATTACGTAGCTGGTAATGTAAACTAATAAATTGGCCAAGCGATAGATTTGTTTTTCAATTACAATTTTACTCTAACTGTTGTTGTTTTAACTTTACCTCGACGAAGCCAGGACAAGCGGCTAGAAATAATAAAAAAATGTGTAGGTAATATGAAAAAAGGATTTTAAATCAAACTGCAGTGTATTTGATCAATTAGTATATTTTAATCTCTAAACTAAAAACACTTAACAAATATGTTAAACAAGATACAATGAAGTAAATTACAATATAGTAGGTAAGTAATCATATATTGTGCAATTTTAAGATTTCAGTTACTCTCTTTACTTCTAGATACCTATTATAAAATGCGTAAGTTTTTGAAAAATAATAATTATTGTAATAAACAACAATTTGTTCTTATAATAGTTTAGGTAGGTATTTCTCCTCAGACTATGTATAATAAACATTTTTTTAAGTCTTAGCAAATAATATTTACTGTATTTTAGTACTAATCATTTAATGTGATAATGTATTTTAAATTTTTATTTACAAAAAGTATTGTACAATAAATGCATATGTATAAAAATTACAGGAATATATATTGGCTGTAAATACATGCAGTCTTATTACAAAAATACTATTTTGAAGCATTTTTTTATTATTTCCAAAAGTTGATAAATATTTATTGATTCTATTTCTTTTAATTTAAAGAAAGACTGTAAACAGGCAGTATATTTATGTGATAGTGAACTTTATTAAATAAAGTTTATTTTTCGAGACCATAGAGAAACTAGACATGAGTGTACAACTGTCAAATTTTATGACAAAATTAGGTG
Source organism: Colias philodice (assembly GCF_061535455.1). Lineage (NCBI taxonomy): Eukaryota > Metazoa > Arthropoda > Insecta > Lepidoptera > Pieridae > Colias > Colias philodice. The sequence goes on along the minus strand of NC_143113.1, from coordinate 4,072,797 downwards.
AATGCTCTCATTAATTCAAAAACAATCCAAATTTAATCAAGCATTTAAATGTGTTGAAAATATTCGCCTATAGTTTATTTTAATGAATTTAGTAAAACATAGTAGAACAACATTGTTCCTAAAAACATATTTCTCCATATTCCATACATAGTACTTCTTCTTTTTTCAAGTGGCAACTCCCGATCCCAGTGAGGACGGATTTTGCCCATGTCAAGTTTTGAACAGATGATCAGTTTAAGTTAATGGTCATGTTAAGCGTACTCTGTACTGAGGAAAAATCGCAATTATGCATTCGTAGTACATCTTAATATATATAAATCTCGTGTCACAATGTTTGTCCTCAATGGACTCCTAAACCACTTAACCGATTATAATAAAATTCGCACACCATGTGCAGTTCGATCCAACTTGAGAGATAGGATAGTTTAAACATGTAGGTACCACGGGCGAAGCCGGGGCGGACCGCTAGTACATTAATAGTTTTCAAATGACACTTGTCACATCTAGTTTCTCTATGGTTGACATATATAATCTGTATCTGTATATAATCTACATATATAATCTGTTTCATTCGTTCCTCACTGGCGGCGGTTTCCCGCTCGCGAGAACCGATTTCATCGTCTTCATTAGACTGGGAATCAAACCTATGTGCTTGTCGACACATTTCACTGCGCACTTCTCAAATTCTATTGTACATTTGTCGATCTGTGGAAAAACAAAAAAAAAATATTTTAGTATATGTATTTAAATTTCTGCTCAATTGGCTATTTAGGTTTAGCGGAAAAAAACACACTGGATACATTGAACACAATAATGGATATTATATATAAAAATAAAAACATTCTAATCCGATAAAACCATGACATTTCTGTATTGTTTCTGATCCTAGATAAGTGTACAAAATTAAAATTGTTTTTTTATGGGACATAATCCAGTCTAAAGGACTCGGTAATATACAAACATAATACATAACATATTTTCCCTAAATATTAGTTTAGATTTAGAAATAAAATCTTACAGTTTCTTGACTAGGGTCAGGGCCGAGTCTGTCCCTGGCTGAATCATTGCAGTCCATGACACATCGCTGCAGTCTGTTCTGCAGGAGGTTTATTTCATGCTGAAAATAATACATATAATATGTAAGGGTTTTGAAAAATACAGTGAAACAAAATATGTTACTTTCTAACAAAAAAGCAGTAATCCAGTAAATTTCGTAATAGCAAGTAAATAAAAATATTTAACTCATGCTGAAATCGTGAAGGTTTTCAAATGAAATTTAGCCAAACCCTTCAAACTTTAATATACCAGACAATTGGGCTGTCCAACACCAATCAAATTTTTCAAATCAGACCAGTAGTTCCTGAGATTAGCGCGTTCAAACAAACAAACAAACTCTTCAGCTTTATAATATTAGTATAGATATAAGCTTTATAATATTTCTTTTCTAGTAAATACCATTAAACATTTCAATATTCACCACAAAATCTTTTTCAGAAGGATAATCCTACCTGAACATAATTATTGGCCTGGTTTAGAGATGACGTGCAGTTCTCTATACACCCATGCACTCTCTCCAGTGATGATTGCTGATCATCGCAGCATTTGGCCGCACATCTATGCATATCACCCTGGAAATTTATATTGAGTTTTAACAGTAAATATGTATCTCTACAATTGTTAAAATGTTATGTAAAGTCGGGAGAGAGAGATGTTTTAACACAAGCATTTAAATGCTTAAAAGGATGCCTCAATGACTGGTAAAATTGTAAACATATTTTTTACGGAATAAATATTTTTTATTTATAACGAATGGGCTATAATGTAAGCAAAGTAAATATGTAATTAAATAATATATATAAAAATGAAACCCATTTCGCGTTGTCATGGCATCACGTGTGAACGGGTGAACCGATTTTGAAAATACTTTTTTTATTATATTCCTTGAAGTACAAGGATGGTTGGTTCTTATCGAGAGAAAACGTAACTATGTACTACGAGCAAAGCCGGGGCGGACCGCTAGTTAAATATAAAATAGGTTTGATTGACCACTTTGAAGTTATGACGTATAAACTACACAAAATGTTAATATTAATTATGAAAACTCTAGTGAATAGTTAATATCATTTAAATTTAGTGCTAAGTTTGTATTTCATGAAAATTTAGATTGTTTATAACCATGATTTAATTGTGATGCAACATCAAGTATTTTTATTAATTTCATATTTATTACCTTATAAAGGACATCATACTCAATTAATATGCAGAAGCTTTAAGCTACGGAACTTCTTTTATATAAGGATAATAATAAATAAGGATTATTACATAAGATGTTGATAAGGATATAACCTAAAACCCCACCTGCATTTTTCGTAAATAACTCCTGTCGAGTTCATTGACCAAATTGGTCATTTCTTGCTCAATTCTATACTTCTGTGCCTCAACCATCTTGAGGTCAAAACCTTAAATGCACTTTTATTTTATTACAAAATAATAACGATAATTCCGCTAACTCACAATTCCAATTCGAATTTGAGCCGACTGTCATTTGTCAAACGCTGTCAAAATGACAGATCACAGATATGACGTCTTAGTTTTTTTTACCCATACGCAAAGGAAATTTTGCAAACAGACGCACGGTTAATTATCATTAACATTTATTTAAAATATTTACTCGTAATATTCACAATATATTTGGATGGTTAAATTATAATACCAAAAAAAACATAGTATTCGGAAATGTAGCTTAGCTTTCTTAGCTTTCCATAGTGGTCCAGCACTTCCCTATCTCCAGTTAAAAAAAATACATTTGTACCAAATCCATAATCATAATACAATGATTGTATAAATCAGACTTCGTTCTAAATAAAAATAGTATTACAGTACAGTTCTGGAATTAAGGATTTTCTGTGCATGAAACGAAAAAAATTTCAAGCTGCTATAATTTATTAATGTCAATAAACTTAAAGTACCTACATAATATTATTTTTTTTAAGCTATTGCATAGCTTTTATCTCAAACTTTTAGCGCGGCGACCGAATGTAACAATTCCGTAACGAAAAAACCTAACACCCCCCACTCCAATAGGCACAGCGATGCGATGCTATGCAATAGCTTTACCGCGGTAGTCCTCGACTCCTCGATTGCCACATGTATTTTTTTTTATTTTTACATTAATAATTATTCTACTACATACTAGGTACAGCTAATTCGATATTGATTATTGATCGATATGATCAATTATTTTATACTAAAGCTTAGATGAGTTCACAGAGTGATTTGTATAAAAAGGATGGGTTTGGTACTGTCTACGTTATTACATTGAAAATGTTATGTACTTAATCGAATGAAAAGGTGAAAACAACATTAGGAGGAGTACCTAAATCTTAAACTATGAAATAAAATTAAAACATCAATTTTATTTTCAACGTATTCTATTAGGTATTCAGTATATCGAGGTGTTTGTTTAAAAAATATCGATTGTTTTCTTATTATTGACCATCTGTATATTTTTGACGATAATAATATTATCTTTTAAAGTGAAACTTTTATTACATCGTCTCAAACTTTTTGGTCTGTGTAGCGCATGTCGCATGTATCGCGGCTGCCGAGTAGGTATACCTACTCGGCAGCCGCGATACACGCGACATGCGCTACACAAAGCAGTGTTCGGAACCGTTCGAACAGTTTCACTTTTACCGTGGTTTCACAAAACCACACAACATTTTTTTCATTTGTCTTTTATCCTATACACTTTGAGTTACATGCTTTAATCTAAATTATAAAATATCTACTGAATGTTGAAGTTGATGTATTTTTGTAACAATGATTATTTTACGTTTTTCTTATAGATTGAAACAATATTATAGGCTGTAATAATGGTGACCATTCTTGACACACTGGTGTTGCCAGTTTTATACAAGAGCATGGAGGTGACACGGGAATTAACGCTTCAGAAACGTACACTAATTCATCAACACCATTTGTGAAAAATCTTTCGCTATATGCTTCAGCCACTACAGGCACTGCGACTGAACTGTATCCTAAACCGCAAGGAACTTCAACTGCTTTCGGCGGCAAAATCAGTTGTTCGCAACATTTGACTGGCAAAATTGGCGCGCAAGTTTCTTTGACAGCAATGACAGATTCGCATGGTATTGCCATATGAGTGATTTTAGGACATGGATTGCAATTTGGGTATGGCAATGTAAGAACAACCTGAAAAATACAAATTATGTAATGAATGCATTGTAATATATAATTTTTTAATTTGTTATTTGATATACAGATAAAATTATCTTACATCAGTAAACGTGACTAAAACTACAAAGATTAATAACTTAACAGGAAACATTTTGGCAATTTACTTTAAAATGACTGTTTATAACTGAACAAAACAATTAGTCATATAATAAATACGCGGCTTATCGCAACAAAATCATACATTTAGCAATTTAAAATTATGAAATTGTCCATGGAAGCATTGGTAAATATAATAAAAAACATAAATGTAGTGTGTTAATAATATTGTGTTTGAATACTGCAACAGAAAATAACTGACGCAAATTTAAAAAGCTTTTTGAATAAATCTATGTAATACAATATGTGAAATATAATATAGAGATTACCTGAATGAAAAATAATTAGAGCAAGAGTCATGTCTAATACAAAAGGTCCTATTTCCTCTACATTATAATTGTGCGATTAAAATATAATTTGGTTCTAGTAAGTAAAAATATCCATACAACACAACACATTATACAAATATGTAGTTACTTACATCATACATGATAATTATTATGATGATAATCAATATTCCTTTTACATTAAAAACTAAATTCGCTAAATTGAGATTCAGAGCTATCTGTAGCTAATATAACCGTCGCTTTTAAATACTAGGTACCAACTACAGTATTAAATTAATTACCTATGCACAGCACACTCTTTCTTAATTCAATAACCATCCAATGCACAGATGTTATTGTTTCACACATTTATTTGTTGAAGATCACAATACTGTATAAAACATTATTAACGGGATACCTGTTACTCGTGGTGGTATGAGGTATCATTATTTCAAGTTTCATAACGAAAATTCGACAAAATCTTTGCTTTTCAAAATGATCTCTTTACTATTATAGTACATTGCAAATACTCAATGTCTAAAAAAAGGCAAAACAACTCACAACATAATTGATTACAAAACATAGCTAAAATCTCATTTCATCGAAGTTACTAAATAGATTACAGATAAAATATATTCTTACAATTCCTTCAGTTTAAGATAAATCACGCGTCACAGATTATACATCAATAAATACAATGTTTCTTTTTATTTTTTATCAAACAGGTGAACAATATCTTAAAGTTAATTAAAAATGAAGAGGATTTTAATTGCATTGTGTTTGGTGGCTGTTAAATTGGAGGTAATTATTTTTATCTATATTACCTACGTAAAAATTGCATAATAATAACTATGTACGTAGTTATTGATATCTAAGCGTCTTTAAAAAAGTACCTACCTACGGATTAAAACCATTAAAACTTCCGTCATTTTTTTGCAGTTGCGGTACGAATGCTTTCTCAAACTTGATAATAATATTTATATAGTTGATCAAACATTACACAATTACAAAAAAAAATGTTCGCTTCTATAAGACATTGTAAAAAAAGAGAATTATCTGCCAATACCAGATAACATAATTCAGTCAAAAATTGATGAAAATTTCTTTAGCACAAATAAAGTACCAACATGGTACCAACATTATTTCCTTTGTCGAATATTTCCACAATCTTCTAGCAATATCCGGCAAAGTATAATGTAGATATAAATCTTTTTATCTCACAAAAGTAATTTTCTGTGGATTACCTATAAATTTCACTAAGGATTTATTCAGAGGTTATGAATATTTAATGTTGCAAGATAGTTGCTTCCCGCGGCATTATTTTAGCAATATGTTTAAAATATTTAGGGTTACGATAGGAAAATTCTTATCTATAGGTAGTATAATATTACAAAGCTGAAGGTGGCTGAAGAGTTTGTTTGTTTATTTGAACGCTCTAATCTCAGTAACTACTGGTCTGATTTGAAAAATTCTTTCGATGTTAGATAGCCCATTCATGGAGGAAGGCTATAGGCTATTAAAAAGATCACGCTAAGAACAACAGGAGCGGAGCCACGCGGGTGAAACCGCGGGGCGCAGCTAGTACCTAATAAACGACTAATGTCCGTTTTGCATACTATTCTATACACGTGTTTTTTTGTTAGTAAGACTGTAATTATGTATTCTATGTAATCGCAATTTTCTGTGTTGAATCCGTATTCCATTAATTCATTCCATCCAAGATTCCATCCATAATCCCGAGATAATACAAGGATACTGTTCCAATTGTGTCACAAATGAATTGTTTCGGGTGTATATCACAGGTATAAGACGTACCAATATATGTATAAACTCTACTTCACCATTGTACCAAGAAGGCTGTCTGCATCTCCTCCATAGTTATCGTTATAGTAAGTTTTTAACACTTTACAGATAAAAAAACCTATAATCTTTTCTGTTACAGCTAGCCAAATCCCAGAACATGAATCGAATCCAGCCCAACATGTTATTCAACCGGCACATACCAGAGAAGATATTAGAAGCGCCTAGAAACTTCATATCTCAACCCTTAAACATTCCCTACACAATAGACTATAATCCTATTGCCCCTGTACCACCAAAGATAATACCAACCCCAAGTACAACTATAGTGACAGATTGTACACCATCTGTATGCAAAAACCTAGCTAATACATTACAATTGATGATCGTATGTAATTTGCTACAGAACCACAAAGGTGGTCCTGATCTAGCGTTGCAATTAGCTTCACCGTTCTTAAATGAAGCTATTTCATCACCCACGTTCTCTTGTGGATGTTCTAATCCATTATTTTCTAATTCTATGCCATCTATATCACCAGTTATTACATCTACGTCATATCCTAATGTGATTGGTCAACAGAGTGTAGTAACTGGCTATAGTAATACATTATCGCCTAATTCATGTCCTAATTCAGGATTGCTTAATTTATTAAGTATGTTCAGTAATTAATTTATGTCATTGTTATTAAGTATTTATTTGTAGCAATAAATTGTTTTACCTGATGCGATTTTGTTTTCATATTCCTTATTTATTTATGAATGTATGTGTAACTTTGCTAAGGTTCCGTCGATAAAAATAAATACCTAATGAATCAATATGGTAAAACAAAATTATAAAAATGGTTCAATTTCTGAAGTATAATATCCTATTTGTCTAGAACTGGAAGTGCTGTCGCTGAGACTGGCCCGAAAAAAGACATTTTACACATAATATAAATAGAAGTCTACTGAAACCATCTAGACGTTGATCTTAACAATGCCATAACTTACATATTATAAAATGGCGGATGGGAAATCTTATTAAATAAAAAAAGAGTTATACTTAAAATCACATTATAATTTATTATGTCTTACTCAAAACTTAAAATAATCAGTAGTAAAACGATTTGCCAAAATTATTGCAAGAGTCAAATGGCAATGGCTCAACATTAAAATTGACGCAAGGCGTGTTAGCGGGTACATTGTACCCAAAGTTACAAGTTAGTTGCGCAGGGATCGATGAAGGGAAACATACTTCAGCTGCCATTGGAGGTCCGGAAACAATTTCAGTTACACCACCATAGTAATTGGGTATAAACTGAGCAGTTGGTCCAACTACTTCAGTTATTCCACCACAATAATTTGGTGTGATTACTTCAGTAACACCTCCACAATAGTTTGGTGAAATCGTCTCAGTGAATCCACAACCATTTGGGAAGATTTGCTCAACAATCTGAGGTCCGTATAAAGATGAAATCGTCTCAGTTATACCTCCGAAGATGTTAGGTTGAATCGTTTCAATGATCGGTCCAGGGCCGTAAGCTGGTGAGAAAGTTTCAGTGTATCCTCCGCAAATGTTAGGTTGAATTTTTTCTATGAGTGGTCCAGATCGACAAAGAGGCAATCTTGGTGATAATCTTTCTAGAATAGGACCGCCGTAGAGAGGTGAAAAGGATTCGGTATAACCTCCGAATATGTTAGGAGTTAATGTTTCAACCATTGGTGTGCCACAAGGCTGTAATAATTCAACAGTTGGTCCACACGGCGTAATGTATTCCTGCTGGATGAATTCGACTTGTCCACAATATGGTGATTCTATGATAGGTGCGTTTAGATTAGAACATAATGCAGGGCCTAATGTTGATTCAATCAAATCACTAACAATGAGGAGTTGTAAAGCATTCGCTAAGGCGTTTGATACAGAATTATCGATTATTGTAGTAGCTACTACTGGTGGTGATATCACTTGTGGTGCAGAAATAACTGTTGGTGCTGGTCCTGGGCAGCCACATCTTTGAGATTTGACCTGTAATATAAAAAAAGTTTATTGATTACAAAAATTAATTAAAATATGTGAATATTGTATTATAATTGGAATGTTCCTATGAAATATGACTTACGTAATGAGATCTAGATAATAAATCGAAATAACATGAAAGGATGGCGTAATATTTGATATATTTCTGAGTAATTGATAAAGCTCTCCCTCCTGACTATTTACTTACGTTTTAATTACATTAAAGGATAGAATATTATATTCAAATTTCAACATGAATTAATTGAAAAGAAAGGATCAAAGAAGAAGCATATTTCACTAAACTGAATGAATAATAAGATAATTTTTGCGTAGAAAGGCTATAATTATCAAAGAAAAATCTTAGTGAACTATTTTTAGGAATGTATTTCACATACCTGATAAATAAGCACGGACAGTGCAAATAAAATAAATTTAAAACCCATTGCAGGTGAAAGTAATAATAAGTGATATACTGACATATAAACATTTAATTTATATAGGTTATTAGCTAATATTAGATACTGATTTCAAAAGTGTTACATGCACTTGAGTATTGGTACTGAGAATCATAAAGAAATATAGGAATTCCTTAATATTTCCGGTAATGACAAGGCTTATGATAAACTTAATCAAAACTAATAAATAAAAGCCTATTGCAATTATCGATATACATAATAATATATACAGGGTGTCCCACTATTGGTATACTAAGCGCGAAGGGACTTGTAGTTTTGCATACACTGATCACGTAAAAAATACTTAAACAACAAAATTACGCCAAAAAATTTTTGCTTCCTTAAAATCCATGTTTTCGTCTATAGCAGCCGGCGTATATACCGCTTCGCTAATGTGAGCATTTTGACTATGAAAACATAATCTTAAACCATAGCTCACGTGCGGGTAGCAAAGTTGAGCGGGTTGCTTGTTAGGGGTGTACACATAGAGTTTTAAGAATTCATCTTTTTGTCAAAGAAATTCGTCTGGAATTTTATAAGTATTTCTTTACGTACTCAGCGTATGCAAAACTATAACCTCCTTGGGGCTTAGTATACCGTTGCGTCCCAGCAACCTGTAGATATAGGTACTATTTTAATACTTACAAAAATAATTCATCACTATTTTACGAGTAGATGGATGAAATAAACCAATACTATCAAAATTATATACAATTATTTGAAACTGATAAATTTTTAGAGAATATAATAAATATTTTGTTGTAACTGTACTAATTATTCGTCCATAATTAATAATTAGATGAAGATGAGCTATGTTTTGTTTTATGTAGGTAAAAGACTAAAATGCTTCTACATTTTTAATTATAAATTAATGACCATAAAGAAACTTATTCATAATATTATAACAATATATAACAAACACATAACACACTTTCGTTGTTTGATATAGTATCTAAAAATGGTATTTATCAAATAAAACATAATGAACATTGCTTATTTAATCTTTATTAATACAAAATAAATAGTGCACTATTACATAATAGAATTAATTTCACACATCCATTTCAATTTTGAAACAGATCAGACATAGAGAACAAATCTTTATTATTGTCAAACGCTAACATAGCGGAGTAGGGACTTTGGAAATCTTTCATAGAATTATATTTAGGTCTATCAGAGAAAGAATTGGAGGTAATAGCTTCATACGGAGACATTAGACCATTAGGCCTCGGTTTAGGAAAAGAGCCAAAACTACCAAAAGACGACATGACATCTGTTTCGCCTAGAAATTTCGAATTTGGAGGTGTCATGCGTTGGAAATCTGGCATAGCATCAATTATTGATTTAAACGGTGTATTCTCAAATTCTTTACAAGGCATTACAGGGAAATTGTCCAAGAGAGATCCAGAGTTTGTTTCAGATGGTGGATTGTTTATAATATTACTGACTATTAGCAATTGTAATGCTATAGCTAGATTGTTTAGGACGTTGCTATCGAATCCTGGGGTCTTTGGCTTTTCTTTTAGCGATGGTGTAGGTACTATAGGTAAAATTGGTTCTGGAACCAATGGTTTTGGTGTAGAACATGGTGGTGTGGTCTCTGGTTTTGGATACACGAAGTTTGCTTGCGCTTGGTATGGTTGGTAATTTGGATATGTTTTGTAGTCTGGGAATGTTTGTTTGGGGTACGTTTGTGGTGTAGGGTACGTTTGTGGTGTGGGGTACGGCGTATATGATTGTTGTGGGTATTGGCTCGTTGGATACTGGTACACGTAGTTGCAGGTGATCTGTAAAAGAAATGAATTTTATTATTGGTGATTTAAACTGATAGTGATGTCATGTATAATACAATAGTAAGAATCAAGGTAAGAATAAAGACAATTATTTTTCTGTTATTAGCTATGATGTAACCTTGGATGTAACACATAAGAAGTTATTTGACGTCATACAATAACAAATGCTTATGAGTAAAATTTGTGCTTCGCTCGTAATTATTAAAGAGTTTTAGGTTAAATGAGACACGTCAGATATTTTCGCTAGTTTATCTTCTTTGTAGAAAACAACATTATTAAATATAATTTAAAATGACGACTTTAAAAAAAGCTCTTACAAAAAGGAATTTTCTAGTCTGTCCTGTTATCATAAAATATTTTGCAAATCACTCACCGCATTCAAAAGTATTTTGAATATAAGTATTTGTAGTAAATTGGGAGCCATTCTGCTCTTCTTGTATGTCGATTAATGAATATAAAACTTTATTATTCTTGTTTTATCTATAATCTCGTTGTGTGTTATCTGTGCTGTAACAGTTGCATAATATGCAACGTTAAGATAAATCACATGTCGTTGGTCTAATGTCATTCAATAGTTTTGCTATACATAATAATTATTATAAATAACAAATTAAATTCTCTAAAAGGGCCTCTGAGTGTTGAATAGAATAGAATAGAATAGAATTCATTTACTCGTCGTAAAACAAGAAATACATACAAGACAAAAAAATAAAAATACAGATGTTGGACCTGTGTCCCCACAAAAGCCTTCCAAAGGACCGGGTATCTTCCTTCTGGTGGTAACCGTGTATTATGGAGAGAGTTATAAATAAAAATACGACTGCTGTATATAAGAATGATATGATTTTAATATCCCATTGTAATTTACTTTATTTTGATACCGTACTTTTTTGTAACCTGTAAAAATTTCGCGCCAAAAATTTAGCCATTTTTACAAACACTTAAAAAGGACAACTAAACGGATTTTTAAGACGAGTATATTGATGAACTATTGTTATTAATTTGGAACATTTTTGAAATAAAGAAAATAATTCCATAATTAATTTCGAAAATATAAAATTAAGACGGAAAATAAGCAGTCAATAGCGCGAAAAACATTTTTTGGTAAAAATTCCTTGGTCAGGTAATAAGTACATTCCTTTGACGCTTCCATTTGAGATTATATAACTTTAAGGATTATAATTGTGTAGGAAAATAATACAATATAAATTAAGTCACGCACACAATATGGTAGGTGAGGCTGTTTAAGCCTACCAAATTATTTATTGTAGTTTGCGACAGATTATTAAAATTAATGTTGTATTGCAGATATTAAAAAAGCAAATAAGGCTGTAATTTTAAATTTCGATTTTACTTAAATATAATTTTTATTTTATTCTCCATAATAATTTTATTCTTTAAATTATAAGCCAAGGTCTATTATTTATTTGATTAATGGTTCCATCCATTAATATTTAATTCCAATTTATTGAAATTTGCACTAAGGCATTTTATTTGGTTATTTATTAAAAAAATAATCAAAACGAATACCATCTACGTACTATGTTATTTAATAATATCGTGTATATCAACAAGCCTACATAATGTTATTTTAATGTAAAACCCCAATAAGTAAATAATTTCATTTTTACGTATGACTCATTATTATTAGAACATAAAAGACCTTGATTTGTCTGTGAAAACGCACGTACAAACAATAATGTTATTTTGTTTTATAAATATAAAAACAATTAACAGCTGACGCGCAAATTCCGACGCATAGATACTGGAAATAAAACTGATTTATCATATGATTAGCTTTCTGTCTGCGGCTTCGCCCGCTTCGTCTAAAACCTAATCTATACTATACTAATACATAATATTATAAAGCTGAAGAGTTTGTTTGTTTGTTTGAACGCGCTAATCTCAGGAACTGGTTCTATTTGAGAAATTATTTCGGTATTTATATATGTAATATCATCACGCTAAAACCAACAGGGGCGGAGCAATGCGGGTAAAACCGCGGGGCTCAACTAGTGTTGAAATAATGTAGCTTTATGATGATGAAATTTCGAAATCCACTTTGAAGACATAGACGATATTTTCCCCGTTTTATCCCGGTTCTTCCGGGATGAACCCGGAAGACGGGTAGTAAATTATAGAGAATGTGCGTGATTTATTTCCATTTTTACAAACGATGAAACCAAAGAAGCATTTAGTCTATAAAAATGGGCTTATCGGACAAAATGCGACACATATTCATTCATTCATGCGGGTAAAACCGCAATGCTCAGCTTGTCAAGTTTAATATTGTGTATGTAGATATTAACATTTCTACGAAAGCATCAATTTTCAGTTGAAATAAGGGGGCTTATTTCTCAACAAACTGAAAATTTGTGCTTGAGACTCCAACTTTTACGAAGGAATTGTAACTTTCTTGAAATTCTTTGAAGACTGTTCAACAGTTCTGCTTTAAAATTTATTTCATAACACAATTTAAACTATAAGTCCGTTCCAGTGGAATTTTATTTAAAGGAATTTCTTTTAAAAACTAGACTACTAATGACTACCTATAGTTCAATTTGTTTTATGCTTGATAAAATATGTAGTCAGCCGTTTTCGAGCTATGCGCTTACCAACACATTTTGCGATTCTTTTTATAATTATTATGGACTAGCGGTCCGCCCCGGCTTCGCCCGTGGTGCCTACATGTTTACGTTTTTTTTCATAAGAACCATCCTCGTACTTCAAGGAATAGATTCCGCAGCGCACGCGACGACAGAATTTTTATTATGGAATTTTTTACACCTTGGGTTACATTATTGCATTTTTGGTAAGGATCTTTATTTTTTTTGAAAATGCAATATAGCCTATGTTGCTCAGTGAAGATGCAGCTTTCTAATGGTGAAAGAATTTTTGAAATCGGTCCAGTAGTTTATGCGTGAAAACCATACAATATACATACATACATAATTACAAACTTTTCTCTTTATAATATTAAGTACCTATAAGTATAGATAAGATTTACTAAATAATCTGCATACGAAGAAAAGGCTCTTGTATAAAATAAGACTTTATTTTTACCTGCATATGTAATATTCTAAACAAAACAGGGGCCATAAAGCAAAATCACAATTTTGTACCCACTTTGGACGAAACATTAAAATGGACCAATACAAATAAAGCCTGGATTACGCGAAAGGCAATTTCGTTGGAACCATTCGATGCGTGCTTGGAATTTCATTATTATTGACCATACATGTTCGTTATTTTCTGCTTTAAATCAAAATGTTTTTATAGTCAAATTACATTTTCTTTTCAGTTTATTATCAGCCTATATTTGCCTACCATCATTCAATATTTTACAGCCTATGTTTTTTTCTTCGTGGTATTACCACGAAACAATTTAAACACAGTCTAACTTTAAACCAGGGATCTGTCACTGTGAAATACATACTACAAAACCAGATTAAAGAGAACCCGCGCTTAATAAAGATACACCCTTTCTAAAGTTTTTTGTGATAGGACAGTCATAGTTTAATAATTTATAGCTATAAGTCGACATATTTACTTTATTTGTATTATATTACTAGCGGTCCACCCCGGCTTCACCCGTGGTGTTTACGTTTTCTCTCCATAAGAACCATCCTCGTACTTCAAGAAATATTATAAAAAAAGAAATCTGTTCGATCCATTGAGATAATATGTACTACGGTTCGATCTCGAAATTTGCGCTTAGCAATAAAATGTAGCGTTTTATATTATAGATGTTGTTGTGATATTCATATGGAACTAATCAAACGAATTAGAAATTGTTTATTAATTTCCTTCTGCCTTAAATAGCTAATTGTATGTGATAGCCATACCTATCATTTTATGTTCAACTAGCGGTCCGCCCCGGCTTCGCCCGTGGTACCTACATGTTTACGTTTTTTTTCATAAGAACCATCCTCGTACTTCAAGGAATAGATTCCGCAGCGCATGCGATGACAGAATTTTTATTAAGGAATTTTTTACACCTTGGGTTACATTATTGCATTTTTGGTAAGGATCTCTATTTTTTTTGAAAAGGCAATATAGCCTATATTGCTCAGTGAAGATGTAGCTTTCTAATGGTGAAATAATTTTTGAAATCGGTCCAGTAGTTTATGCGTGAAAACTATACATACATACATAATTTCAAACCTTTCCTCTTTATAATATCTATTAGTATAGATATCAGCTTTTGTCTACTTAATTCTCGAAAATCTTCAATTCACGTAATTACACACATTTAAGATAAACTTCAATAAAACCATTATATCCTTACAACAATTTATTAACAACAACACACAACTAGTATACATAATTATACGCTGGCAATGGCATCAAGCTCTCAACCGGGTAGCCTGGCAGATCGCAAGGTCCTGGCAACGTGCTGCTCAATAAGTTGCTCACGACAAGCAACTGCAAGGCATTAGCAAGGCTATTGGCAACGCTGCTGTCTTGGATAACTGTGGGGTAGCCGATTTCGGGGATAAGGCCAGGCATGAGTGGAGCAGCGGCTGCCAGAGGGGCGCAGGCTGGCAGGATTGGAGCAGGGGGTGCCAGTAAGGGTAATTGAGGATTGAAGTATTGGTTTGGAACAATAGTTTCAACCACATTAGGCGCGCAACTGTTGACAACACGGTTTACGCATTGTGAGTAGGCGGTCTGTAAAAAAAAATATGAGAATGATTTAATAAGAGTTGATGGTTGTTAATTTAGATTTTTATGAAGGAAACTTTTTTTTTAATTGACAATTGTTTATGATAAGTATTTGTTAATAAGAAGCAAGAAGAAATCGTATGATATATGATCGACTAGCTGTGCCCCGCGGTTTTACCCGCGTTACTGTACTTCTATTGTTCTAAGCGTGATGATATATGCCTAATTGCCTATAGCCTTACTCGATAAATGAGCTATCTAACACTGAAATAATTTTTCAAATCGGACCAATAGTTCATGAGATTAGCGCGTTCAAACAAATAAACTCTTCAGCTTTACAATATTAGTGTCTAGGTATAGATTTTGTTATAACTTTGACAAAACCATGGAAATAATTGTAAACATTTAGAAATAATAACAGATTTAATAAACTAGCTAGGCAGGTCATCAAATTTTTATACAATATAGTTTATAACACTTTCAAATTACCTGAATTACAATTGCTTGTAAAGCAACAAATAAAATTCTGGACACCATTTTGATTTAGAAGTTTAAAAAACTTTTCGTATGCGTAATAGTTTCATAAATATGCGTAGACTGAATTGAAGTGTGTTATTTTTTAGTTTTATATAACTATTTTGCATAATGTATCAATAAGATTGTTTGATAAAAAATTATATAGAAATTGTGAAATTATTATCATTTTGACATAATACAATGTAACAAAGGCCTGTAATATTGAATATTATCAAAACAAAGCATAATTTTGATAACGAATTTCCTGGTTATTTCGTAATTAATTTACAAGAAAACAATACTAATGGGGTAAAAGAAAATGAAAGAATGATATGAGTATTTTTTTGGTATTTGGTTTTGAAACTGGGTAGAGTTATATTATTAGACAGTTAAGGGGCAGATGCATGTCTTTTTTTATTGAAGTAAAACTTCTTTAGGCGCCTGAGAGTCAAATTTCAAGGTCGTGTCATGGCAATGCTGTCACGTCATGTAGCAAGGCGACAAAGAAGTTTCACTTCTGACACGTGTGCTCGGCACATTTTTATTTTAATTTGAAAATAAAATGAAGCTGTAAATGCTTACAAAATATAACATGGGTACCATAACATGTATAATTTTAAAGGAATTTTTAAGTATTGGTTACGTATGAAAATGGAAAAACATACAAATGAATTATTTAGTTATTTTTTGGCGTATATTTGTTTTAGTGCTCGGTTTCGCATTAAAAATATATTACGAAAAAATTTCAACAGAAAAGCAATCGTAAGTAATCGATTACCCACTGACTTCATTCTGATTTCAAAAAACTCGATAAAATAAATAAATGTTTTAATTTATATCATTTAGTCGCGAAATACAGTGAAGATGGGGGTGTTATTTGTATTATTTTTATTTATTTGTGTTAGAGAAGTGAGTATTTTATGTTCCTATCTATTTTATTTAAATTCTGAATGAAATTCTGAAAATAGTTATCACGTCGAAACAGCTGAACTGATTTTGATGAGTTTTAGAAAAGTGATAGATTTAATTCTGAAAGACATAAGATAAGAAAAAGCATTTAATATGTTCGATTATATCAATAGTTCCTAAAATTTAAGTAGAGACATGTCTGTTATAATATTGCCTCTATCCAAAATTACAACAATCTGTTCTTCGTTGCAAAGTGAATAAAATAATGCGATATGCAAAGTTTTCGCATTTATAATATCAGCACAAATGATGCAATGATAATATTGCAATGTTATAATATGTGAAATTATTAGAAACTAGCGGTCCGCCCCGGCTTCGCCCGTGGTACATATTTCGCAATAAAAGGTAGCCTATGTTCTTTCTCAGGGTCTAAAGATTATCTGTGCCAAATTTCATCAAAATCGGTCCAGCAGTTTATGCGTGAAAACCATGCATGTCATAATTACAAACCTTTCCTCTTTATAATATTAGTATAGATTACAGAAAATTTTGTTCTTCATATAGGTATTGTTTTTTAATGCGTTTGCATACTTACTTATGAAATCATTTTTGTAAATAATATTTTCTCAAATCTAGAGAAAAATTTAGGTCTGAATATGAATCAATTTTATTGTGCTATGTACGATGTAATCAATTTAAGTTCTTTGTATAAGTAAAAATAACGGACCATTAGGTAGATACCTACTCTTTCTCATAATAAAATATTTGAGTAAAAATAAACGCCGTTTTTTTTCTTATTTTAATTAACATCAAACAATAAAATTAACGAATAATACAAAAGTATCCTTGTCAGGTTCATACTAAAAAGTATGACGGTGACAACTGACAAGGATGCCATAAATATTTATTTTAATAATTAAATCAATACCTGTGACTTTGCTGTTCGTATTCCTCATATAGAGTTCAAAATTAAATATATAAGTCACTCTGTATTATGCAGAGAAACATCTAGAATAATATAAATGTCTTTTGTTTCAGCACATAGCAATAAACACCAATGAAAACGCATCACAATTACCAGTTCTAAATCAACAAATACAAGATGCTTCTGCTTTATCTCTTCGATATTCAGCCACAGAATATATTATTCCTTCTCATCAAAATGTATTATATACAATAACTCCTAAAGCAGCTACAAATAATGTACCTGTACAACCAAGCTATAATACAAATCCAACCTTATCAAAAACAATTGACGATCAAAGAAATTCTGTACCTATTGCATGCCAAAATTGCTTAGCAGCTTCTTCAATGCGGGGACCAGTAGAACAATCAGTAAGTTTTCAAAGCTCCCCTGAAGTTTGTAAAGAAATACACGCAGTGAATAATTACGCTCCAACGGGATGTTTTTCTATCGACAATGCAATATATCCTATTTATATGAAGGATGATTTAAATAACATAAGAGATGGTCCTTATTCTAAGTATTTACCCCGTCCATCTTTACATATTTGTAATTCACCAAATGCTGGATTATCATATTCATCTATAGATATTAATCAAATAAACAAAGATATTAATCAAAGCATGAACGCATTTTACAAAGAGACAATGTATAATGATATGAGAGATGGTCTACAAAATCTTCAAAATGAAAAATGTAGTGTAAATCAGTTAATACAACAATCAGCACAGAATACTGAATCAGAGCGTAAACCTACAACAAACTCAAATATTTCACCTGAAAATGTACATTCATTGAACAGAAATAATAAAGATGAAACATTCTTAACAAATTCGCATGCAAAAGAATGTGATACTTTAAAATCAACATCCAAAACACCTATTACAAATAATTATAATGGTCAGTTTATATCTAAGGCTTCCTGTCCCTCTAATCCATTTATAATTACAGAGAACAATAGAAATAAAGATACTGTAAGATCTGAAAATATAAAAGAAGTAAATAATAATTATCAAGCCCTGCAAAGAAATGCATACAATTCAGCATATAGTATGTCTAGCTCAAATATACTTACGAATAATCGGGATCTGCTTAATTTACTCATTAATCAAGTACCGGAAACATGTCATCTATTTAATACAGTCAAAGAATCGATTACCGAATCTGACTGCAAAAGAAATCTTGAACCAACCCTCACTATGCAATCAAGTAATCTACAAGGTCCAAATAAAGTGCAATGCAATGTAAATAATAATAGTGGTCAAGAAACTACTCCTAAATTTAATACAGAATCTAATTCACAAAAATATAAAACAATTAATAATATTGAGAAGCATGTTATCGACAAAAAGCCTTGTTATAGTGAACCTCGGCTCTCAGAACAACAATTTCAAGATCCTTTTAAAGGCGTAGTATCTAATCGTTATAATATACTAAACAACGAACATTGTAACCTGATGGCAAATGAAAATAAATTAAATAACGAAAACAATAGCATATACGATGCACCAAAACTATCCACAGGTAAAAAAGATTCAGAACATCTAAATATTTCAAGGAACAACCAACAACCAAATATGGAATTAAGTATGAGCAATGAAGACTTACAAAAACAAATTGAGAAAATAAAACAACGTTATATTTTAGCGCAATCACCAATTCAATCATGCACGGAAAGTAAACAAAAATACGAAACAATAAACAATGAAAATAAATTACCAGAATTAAATAAATTCAACGACATAACAAGTACAAATTCTGCGCCACATAATCAATGTTATACCAAAGATAACAGAAATCTAACTTCATCTATACGCCGTTCTTCTAATTATCTTCCAACACTGAATAATAAAACAAATTACACGCTCACTACTAATTCCGCATTGAATGAATTAAAAAACAGTTTGGATTGGTTGCCAAATTATATGAAGCTAATGAATTATAATAATGTTCCTCTTTCTTTACAAGAATATACAGAAAGAGGTAACAAACAATTTTCATTTCAAGATATGAAAGCAATTAACAATGAAGATAATAATGCAAATCCGAATCAATACTTTAAAAGAATTGAAAAGGAACCTTCGGTTATTAATCCTTTAAACAAATTACAAAATTATGATAATTATATACCAAATTACTATAAGAAGAAGGAGCCATTAAACGGTATTCAAGAATCAAGTCAGAAAAACTATATATTACCTACATCTACAAGAACAATCAACGAAGATATACAAAGTTATAATTTGAATCAAAATATCTGTGAAATCAAAACAAACCCTGAACAAGAAGCAAGAGGTATTTTCACCAATTTACCAAAAGAGTTCAATTTAAATAACAACTATACAAGACGAGACGTGCCGTTAGTGCCTGCTTTAACATCGGAACCAATAAATAATTACGCTAATTATCTTATATCTAACAAAATCGCTGAACGACTTCAGACTAATAATCCAAGTAAAGCTGTAAACACACAAGGAAGTACTACACAAAATGCTCCACGCAATTTAAACCCTACCTACAATGCAAACATTGTTAACTCTATTCAAAACAATGATGACCATTATCCAGTTTTAAGTGTACCACAATATCAAATAATCGAGCAACAACCTAATGTTTCTCCAATAACTATACATCCAAGACCTATACAACCGACAGTTATTCAAAAGCCTGGAATATGTACAGATTCAGCTAAGCCAATAATACCTGAACAACCTCAAGTATATACCAGAGTGACGAGTAGTGTTTATGATTCACAATTCCACAATCCAGAACGGAATTTATTATGTCAAGGGGTAAAAACTATGAAAGGTCATCCATGTTCTTCAATAAATTCACATAATACTGAAGAACTGAAGTATCCGAAGCCTTCAAATTTAATTGAATCTATTTTATCTAACACTCCAATAAGTAATGATGCTATAACGCCAAATTTATCTCCAAAATCATTTACAAACAATCCAGTAATGTGCAATGAATCACCTAATGAGAGATATTCATCTTTAATCAGTACTTCATTGAATAACATCGCATCTGTTTTATTTACGAATATGCTAACCTCATTAAAGAAGAATGTATTTGATGACAGACATTCAATAGGAACATCCGAAAATTCTTCAACATCACCGCAAATATCTAATACGAACCTACCTTTATTACCAGAATTGTCTAAAGCTTCTTTAGATGTGCCTGTATTTTCAGTAATTCCACCATGTGTAGAGTCACCACGATTATTACCAGATCCTTTTATTTTAGAAAACAATACTTCATCAATACCGACGTCTGTATCAAAAACGAATAAAAGGAGTAAATCTAAGAATAAGTCAGTAGATAATAAATATATTTCAACTATAACAATTAATGTTTTACCATCAGTGCAGCAAACTTCTCATGAGATTGTTATACTTATATAGATGAGAATATTATGTATTTAATTTAATAATTTAAAACTTAAGTATAAGTTTGAAAGAAGTTGTAAATAAATAATTATTATTTTTATTAACATTGTATTATTTTGAACCAAGGCCATTGAACATTACTAAAATAAAATTGTTTAAATCTTTTATAATATAAAGAAAAGTATTTTCGTTAAACTAATTGATATCTAACAATGCCTATGAACACAAATGGTCTAACCAAAAAACAATTTAAACCAGGGATTCTATGTGATATACTACAAAACCAGATTAAAGAGAACCCGCGCTTAAAGTTATTCTCTGTGTAAAGTTTTTTGTGGTAAAAATATAGTTTTACATAATATTATGATTACATAAGGACCAAAAGAAAGTTTAAGTATGAGTTCCTGAGATTTTTAAACGTGTTTTTATCAAGGTAAACTCCAATACATTTTAAATATAAAATAAACATTGTTTGCTTATAATTCACTGCGTAGCAAAATACATTGTACTCCTGAGTAAAGTAACTGAAGATGGGGTAAAATTCAATTTACTTCTATTTACAAGACCCGAATTGAATCGTGAAGACAGTAAACAACATTTCAGTCAAATGTAATTTACATCTATAATGGCTTGAATATAAGAATGTATTTTTATATGACGTAGAAAATATTCCACTTCGTTGATTTTCTTGTAAAGTTAGAATACGATGAGTTATGTATTATGTTAAAATATATAATATGGCCGCCGCGGCCGCCCAAGGCTTCGCCTGCGTAGTAAAGGAAAACCTGCATAACGCCTATCTTTCTACTAAATTTCATCCAAATCTGAACCGTCAGTTGTGAAGACGTGAAGAAAAGACAAACAGACAGTTACTTTCGCATTATTATATTAGTCAGGATAAATAAAAACGACGCATTTTTCATAAATTATATTTAATAATTAACACAGTAAAAATAAAATACTATTAAAATATCTAATAACTCTTTGTAAGCAGTATTAAGTCCACGATCGTGCAAAAACAACTGTAGCATCACTGTCTCTTGCAAGTTGTCTATGGCCTCCATCATGTTTGAAGTCATTTTCTGAAACAACTTTAACTTTTGCCTCTACTTCTCCCTGCTGACCATATTTAACCACTTTCGAACGAGCATATACTGTTTCTACGTCTTTTCTTTGATTTTCAATAGGTTTTTGTGTAGGTTTATTATTTTCATGATTGTAATATGTGTGAATGTTATTATTATCTTCACGTATATTTACTCTTTTTGTTTCAAAACCAGGTTCAAGCAAAGCAGGTGGAGTTTGGAATTTTATATCTTCAAATACTGGTTTTATATGAGCTTTTTTGTTGTCTTTATCTGATGAATGAATATCGTTGACTCTTACTCTATTGTCTGGATGTTTTATGGTATTATCATCGTGTGTTTTTTCGTACCTTCTTCTTTCTCTATTAAGTTCTTTCTCATCGTCCATGTTATAGAAATGCCTGTTGTGGAATAAATATAAGTCTTCTTCGTCGCTTGCGTAGATTTTGTCTTTAGTGAAGTCGGGATAGTAGTCTATAATGTCATACATTATTGGTAACGTTTCTTCTGTACTTACATCAGGTAAATAATGTGTAGCTTCTAGAGAATGTGTAAATGTTTCTATGTTAGGTATTGCTTTTAATTCACCTCTAATATGTTCTATTGCAGGGCCATCTGATTCAAATTGAATAAATTTCGGAACTAATTCAACAGTGGTTATCTTAGTTTTGTCGTTGCAATTTTTGGTGTCTTCGGTTTTCTTATTCTTTCTTTTTGGCTTTTTCTTACGCTTCTTGGTAGTGTGCGTTTGACTATTAGTATCAACACTAGATTGTGAAAACTGTGGCATTTGGAACATTTGCTCAAAATTGTATGGTAAATTTGCAGTTGAAAAATCGAAGGAGTCAAAATGTTGATTTGGTGCAAATGAGTTTATGTAAGACATCCATTGTTTCATGAAATTATCTTGTGTTTTTGAAGACTTTTTCTTTGGCTGACTATTATGAACGTTTTGGGTGGATTTGCGAATATTTCTGTTATCTAATTCAACGCCATCTTTGCTAATATCAAATGCATTTTGAGGAAAATTATTGTTACGTTTTATGTCTTCTACTTTATCCTTCTTTAAAGGTGATCTTTGCAACTGAACCTCAGCATTGACTTGTCTTTCTTGTTTTACGTTTTGTTCATTTTTATTTACTTTACAAACGCTTTCTTCTCTACCTTGGTTTCTAATTTCATTCTCTTTTTTAGATACATTTTCATTGCCTTCAACTTGTGTTCTTATGGGATCATCTTGTCTTTTAATATTATTTCTTTGTAAATGTCCAACATCATCATCATTAAGAATCATATCTTTATCATTCCAATTATTTCGTGTTTTCTCGGATTTTTGTGGTGTTGATTCCTTGTATTCTAGATTTTCAGTTCCCTTTTTATTTTTATTACTTCTGATATTACTTACGCGTACTTTGACTTCTTTAGGCTTTGTGCTTTTTTGTTTAGTATTCGGTGAACTTGTATCTTTGTTTTTATTATTTGGATTTCTCTGTATAGGTTCATAAATATTTGCTGGCACTTTGGTAACACTACCGACACTTGAAATTTTATTTTTATTGCGTCGCACATCTTTTTGAAATGATTCATTATTTTTAACATAATCAGTAGGTACGATGAAGTAATTGTTAACTACGTTTGGTGTTCCTTTTGGACGAATTTGGTCGGATATTTCTATACCATTTTGATTGTAAATCTTAGTACTGGGATCTATAAATGCTTGTATGGCAGGATTTGAGAGCAATCTATTGAAATAAATTTCTTGCAATTGATTTGCGATGGGTGTAGGTTGATAGTTTGCTACAGGATTTTGAACTGTATACTGTTGGGTGTAGGGTGAAGGTTGCGTGACGTATGGCTGGCTTCCATAAATGTTTCCATAACTTTGAGCACTGTACGGACAAGTTGAAACTAGTTGATATTGATTTTGTGATTTTACCTGAAAAAAGCAATAGTTAATATTAAAAGATGAAATTTTAACAATTTTATTTCCTCGATGTAATATAATTATCAAATAAATGTAACTTTGTATCCCAATCGATCAAAATATTTGCTTTAATTGTAAATTGTTGCCAAACTCCAACGGATACTACGGATCCGATTTGAAAATTTTTTTCACTGTTAGATAGTCCATTTATCCAGGAAGGCTATAGGCTATTATATCACGCTGACACCAATAGAAGCGGATCGATGCGGGCAAAACCGCGGGACGCCGCTAGTTACTTATACATGACATAACTAGTATATAAATAAAACTTACCAATGCTGCACAAGTACATAAACAGTACCACAATATTTTATACATAATTCTACATTGTCTATAACGTTTTTATTTTAAAAACATTTACATACAAAATCGCTATTAAAAGTACGTGGTGTATGTTATATTGGTTCTATATAACAAGATATATTTTAGATAAATCTTATGTGGTGGTGATAAGCCACGAATTAATATTATTGTATTGTTACATAATGAGGAAGATGTGTTATGTAATCCATACTAATATTATAAATGCGAAAGTAACTCTGTCTGTCTGTTACTCAATCACGCCTTAACTACTGAAGCAATTTGCATGAAATTTGGTATAGAGATATTTTGATACCCGAGAAAGGACATAGGATAGGTTTTATCCCGGAAATCCTACGGGAACAGGTTTTTCTTTGAAAACGCGGGTGAAGCCGCGGGCGGAAAGCTAGTCAGTTATAATATTGTTATTTAAATCTAGACTCTTAGCTAATGTACGTTCGAAATGCGTAGAAACAGATTAATTATTTAGCTGTTTTTTTCTATTATTAAAAGGCGAGATATTATACCGTTTATAAATATATCTATTTACTGTTCATTTAATGGACTGCAATTGTTTAATCAGTACCACTACCTATACCTAGACGAAAAACAACAGGTAATATTATCAATACTTGGCATATACCTTATAAAGTTCTGTTTGGACTTAGGAATCGTGTCCCTTCAGTGGGATCTAAAAATGGCTGAAAAAAAATAACATGAAAAGGTAATACATTACCTATTAACGTTTTCATATTTTACAAAACACATCAAGTTTTGATTACGAGTAAATATACAAGTTAGCAAAATCCAAATTGGTCACTGGGTTAAGGTTAAACGAAATTATTCAGCATAATAATTACTTATTCGTATTTCAATTTCGTTAATCTATACTTATATAATATATTAATATTATAAAGCTGGAGAGTTTGTTTGTTTGTTTGAACGCGCTAATCTCGGGAACTACTGGTCCGATTTGAAAAATTATTTTGGTGTTATCGACCATTTATCGAGGGAGGCTATAGGCTATATTATATTATCATATCGCTAAGACCAACAGGAGTGGAGCACTGCGGGTAAAACCGCGGAGCACAGCTAGTACATAGATATTCATTTATTTTAAATATTTCATTCCTAAATTACTAATTTTCAATCCTTTGACTACGCGAGCGAAGCTGCGGGCTTGTACTATTTGATTAAAACATATACGTGATTATAGAAATTTATGTTTATTTTTATTTCGTATATAAACTAGCTTTCTGGCCGCAGCTTCGCCCGCTTTATCTATAACTGAATAACTTAAAAACTAAAACCAATCTCGAGAATGACTCTATTAAAAACACTGTAAAATCCGTTGTGTAGTTTTAAAGATCTGAACATACATACATACAGACGCGGGAAGCTACTTTGCTTTATACTATGTAGTGATCATACAGATTTTAATCTTATTTCGTGAGACAGATTCGATATATTAATCTAGTGAAAAGTACCTATCTATGTTCATTTTCAGATTGATTTTCAGTTCAGTGATTTGATTAAACTCAACTCTACAAATAGAATACTATTTATTTTCTACTAGTGGTCCGCCCCGGCTTTGCCCGTGGTATATATTTAGTCCTATGTCCTTCTCCTGGCTCTAAACTACCTCCCTGCCAATTTTCAGCTAAATCGGTTCAGCCGTTCTTGAGTTATAAGTGGAGTAACTAACACGACTTTCTTTTATATATATAGACTAGTGGTCCGCCCCGGCTTCGCCCGTGGTACAGATTTAATATCCTATGTCCTTCTCCTGGCTCTAAACTACCTCCCTGCCAATTTTCAGCTAAATCGGTTCAGCCGTTCTTGAGTTATAAGAGGACTTACTTTTATATAGGTATATAGATTATTTATGACTGTATAATTGTGCAATTCTGAATAGGCTGTTAGATACTGTAGGCTCGAACTGAAATATGTTTTTGCTGTATACATTCAACGAACATATTATCATTTAAGCTTTAAAATTTTGATTCAATGAACAGGAGCGCAACTTCATTGGAAAATGAAAATAAATGGGAGATATTTCTGATAATATGTATGTTTAGTGTTTCTTTTTTTATTATGGCAGTTCTATACACAACCTTATAAATAAAAACTGAAACTAGTATTATTATCTAGTAGTACTAGTTGTTGATTTAATAATGAAAAATATCTTATTTTTTATTATTTCATAACCTATCTACGCATGAAAATCAATCAATGATAAAATAATATACTCTGTATTAAGTTCGTCGGAGATCTTTGTTCCTTTTAAAGTGTACTCCATTCTTATTAGGATAGAGTATATTATTATTATATAAAAAAATAATTTTACTGAATAACTATAAAATTGATTTTAATAATTAATAAAAAACGACGTTTTTAAGGCTCTATTTTGTAATAATTTAGATATTTGGTTTGTTTCAAGTTGCTTAATGCTTTGTTGTTTCAAAAAAGATAAATAACTTTCTATGAGGCGGGTATGAACTATATCCCTACTTCCCTACTAATATTATAAATGCGAAAGTAATTACTCTGTCTGTCTGTCTGTTACGCTTTCCCGCTTTTAAACCTCTCAACCGATTTTGAAGAAATTTGGCACAGACAATCTTTAGACCCTGAGAAATAACATAGGCACAACACCACGCGGGCGAAGCCGCAGGCGGAAGCTATAGTAATACATAAAAAAACATACAGGTAAAAAAAATGTTGTGTGGTTTTATGAAACCACGGTAAAAGTGAAACTGTTCGAACGGTTCCGAACACTGTTTTGTGTAGCGCATGTCGCGTGACGGTCGGCTGCCGAGTAGGTATACCTACTCGGCAGCCGCCATACACGCGACATGCGCTACACAGACCAAAAAGTTTGAGACGATGTAATAAAAGTTTCATTTTAAAACACTTTCAGAAACACAATATTTTTTCATTACAGACGAGAATGTCTCAAATCACAAATGCAATAGATAGGGTTATTAAACCTTGCATAAACCAACACAATAAGTAATAGTAAAATATTATGTATGGTCTATACAATAAAATACTACAGCACAAATACAATAAAACAAACAGATAACAAACGAAACACTTTAATAACCACTTAAATTAACAACTTCTCCAATTCAACGAGAACATTTGTGATCAATTTCAACAACCCGGAAAGTAAGCCGCTACCATCAGACAAGCCAGTTAACAAACTAAGTACCAAATTTAGTACTTGAGATACTAAACCTAACAATAATCCTGGAGCAGCCAAAACATTAGATCTGAACAACGATATCAATACACTTATATACAGAAAAAGAACGGACGTCAAATCTGTTAAAGTCGCGTACAAAAGAGGCAATGTACATCCAAAATACGGTAGTAACGCAGGAGTAAGATTCTGTACAATATTTGAAAGGTTATTAAGGTTATTAATAAGGTTAATTAGGAATGGAATTAACAGGCAAGCTAGTTGATTTGCTATTGGTAGTACAGTTGATATTTCGTCGAAGGCAAGGCGTAAAGCCGAGACTGAGTAGGCTGGTATCATCGCACTTGCGTTCTTAATCTGAAAGAAATAAAGAATATTTTAGCTTAAATTATTATCTACACGGTAAAATGGTTCTTACAAATAGATTATCTAGTATTAAACAGTATGAAATAGTTTCTGTTAAATATAGTTTGTAAATAGGATGGACTATTAACGAAATTGGTTTCATAATTTTAATTCTGCTTTTGTAAATAAAATACGTAAATAAAAAGATAATGATTTGATTACGTAAGGCTAGATATAAGTTCCCTGACTTGGCCAATTTTAAAAAGGAATTTTTAGTCTTTTATACTTTAGAAATGTCAAATACTATCAAATATTTATGTATCGAACTAAAAGAGAATTGGTAAATTTCTCTCGTATAGAGACAACGATCTATTTCTTATCTTCAATGATTAAAGTTATCTATAACTATTGTATACTAGAATTACTGACTTAATAACACACTGCCGTTACTTTAGATAAATATTTTAAATTAAAAGAAATCAAATGTACTGGACAATGCTCGAACCATTTTGTTGTTTAAACAAAATATATAGAGTCGCAGTTTTTTAAAGATTACTAGCATCCTAATGTAAACAGTGGACAATCAAATAGATAACAACAAAATTGCTTTAAAGAATTCGTGTTTCGGCTAGCGGTCGCAAATGTCGCTACGATAAAGCCGAAAAACTTAAGATTTTCTCTCCGGAGTAACCAAATTTTGCACAAAGAGAAAAAATGAAGAGAATTTAAAATCACATAGATTATAATAAATGCAGTGTTAATCTTCGACTATGATAATTATTATGATTATTTTAAACAATTAGGTATATTGAATTATCTTGCTCTATTTAACCACGATAAAAATAAAATTATGGCTTAAAATATTAATGTAATCTCACTTCGTTTTAAAACAACTAAAAATAAAAATACTAACCAAAAATCAAAACCACGAAACTTAAAACATTCAAACGTAATACAGACTATACTTATCTAAATAATATATCAACTTGTCTATAAAAATAGTGTTACTATTATATAAATGAATGTTATCGTTGTTTTAAAATTATTATTGCATAAATATGTGCAATAGATTAGTTTTTTTATGTTATTATTACTTCCGATTTGGCAATAATTGCGAAGAATAGATGTAGAAAGCAGTTTAATCAAAGTTTTTTTTTATTAAACAATAGTTATTGTTACGGATTTCCGAAAATATTTGTAGGAATATATTGACAGTGGTTTTGGCCTTGACAGTATCGAAGATGTGATATGATAATAAGCGTGACCAATATAAAAAGACCTCGTAATGTATTGTTCTTTGTGATAAAAAGAGACCATAGAGTTTGGTCTGTAAATTTCAAATAATTTTTCAAGTTAAAATTTATACGTATGAATAATTTTGCTTACTATTTTATTGTAAACTTAATAACATATTAGAAGGTTGTATGTTTTTAATTAATTATCTACTTATACCAAAATGGCTGAATATATTTGGATATTCGATCAGAGATAGATTATATTTTTCAATAGCTCATTAGCTTACTTCGTAAAAAATGTATAAGTTAAAGATGTGAAATTTAAATATTTTAGTATCTGCCTATTAGTCCATTGAATGAGTCCCTCCAAGGGGGGTCTAGAGTGCGTGAGTTAGTAACGTAAGATGTTTCTTCGGAAACATGTCAAGAGTCCCTAGGTAATAAACATACTAAAACCCCGGGCCACTAGGAGGAGCCCCGGAGTGGGGGGAGGGGGGAAATGGGTCCATTTTTTCATTATTCGCTTAAATCTCAAAAACGGTACATGTTAGAGAAAAACTTTCAAGGAAAAATTGAAAGGCCATAAAATGATCTACAAGTTGTACCTGAATCATTTTTTCCTATATCCTACCGTTTCTGAGTTATACGCAGTAAAACATGATTTTGGCTCAAAACAATTTCCACATCAATCCATCAAAAAATATTTCTTTCTTCCAAAAAACTCAAATGTGCAACTTGTGACCAGTACTAATAGATTGATCTTAATTAGGTCTATAATTGGTAAAATAAACACATTCCTCCATGGAAGCCTTTAGGAGGAATCGATTGTCAAAATATTATATTAGGGCAGTTTGAGTTACTGAACTTGATCTTTTTATTTTTTTTCTTCCAAAAAACTCAAAAGTGCAACTTGTGACCGGTACAGATAGATTGCTCATAATTAGGTCTATCATTGCTAAAAATACCAGATTCCACCACGGAGGCGTTTACGGGGAATTGAATTTTATCAGGGTAGTTACGATACATGAACTTTTTATTTTTTTTCTTCCAAAAAACTCAAAAGTGCAACTTGTGATCGGTACAGATAGATTGCTCATAATAAGGTCTATCATTGATAAAAATACCAGATTCCACCATGGAGGCGTATATGGGGAATTGAATTTTATTAGGGTAGTTAGTTAAAAAGTTCATGTATCGTAACTACCCTAATAAAATTCAATACCTCCTAAACGCCTCCATGGTGGAATCTGGTTTTATTATCAATGATAGACCTAATTATGAGCAATCTATCGGTACTAGTCACAAGTTGCACTTTTGAGTTTTTTTGGAAGAAAAAAAATAAAAAGTTCAAGTATCGTATCTACCCTAATAAAATTCAATTCCCCGTAAACGCCTCCGTGGTGGAATCTAGTATTTTTATCAATGATAGACCTTATTATGAGCAAACTATCTGTACCGGTCACAAGTTGCACTTTTGAGTTTTTTGGAAGAAAAAAATAAAAAGATCAAGTTCAGTAACTCAAACTACCCTAATATAGTATTTTGACAATCGATTCCTCCTAAAGGCTTCCATGGAGGAATGTGTTTATTTTACCAATTATAGACCTAATTAAGAGCAATCTAACAGTACCGGTCACAAGTTGCACTTTTGAGTTTTTTGGAAGAAAAAAATAAAAAGATCCAGTTCAGTAACTCAAACTGCCCTAATATAATATTTTGACAATCGATTCCTCCTAAAGGCTTCCATGGAGGAATGTGTTTATTTTACCAATTATAGACCTAATTAAGAGCAATCTATCAGTATCGGTCACAAGTTGCACTTTTGAGTTTTTTTGGAGAAAAAAAATAAAAGGTTCAAGTATCGTATCTACCCTAATAAAATTCAATTCCCCGTAAACGCCTCCGTGGTGGAATCTGGTATTTTTATCAATGATAGACCCAATTATGAGCAATCTATCTGTACCGGTCACAAGTTGCACTTTTGAGTTTTTTGGAAGAAAAAAATAAAAAGATCAAGTTCAGTAACTCAAACTACCATAATATAATATTTTGACAATGGATTCCTCCTAAAGGCTTCCATGGAGGAATGTGTTTATTTTACCAATTATAGACCTAATTAAGAGTAATCTGTCAGTACCGGTCACAAGTTGCACATTTGAGTTTTTTGGAAGAAAGAAATATTTTTTGATCGATTGATGTGGAAATTGTTTGAGCCAAAATCATGTTTTACTGCGTATAACTCAGAAACGGTAGGATATAGGAAAAAATGATTCAGGTACAACTTGTAGATAATTTTATGGCCTTTCAACTTTTCCTTAAAAGTTTTTCTCTAACATGTACCGTTTTTGAGATTTAAGCGAAAAATGAAAAAATGGACCCATTTCCCCCCTCCCCCCACTCCGGGGCTCCTCCTAGTGGCCCGGGGTTTTAGTATGTTTATTACCTAGGGACTCTTGACATGTTTCCGAAGAAACATCTTACGTTACTAACTCACGCACTCTAGAACTTTTTATTCAATGGACTATATTATAAATTGCAAATTCCATGAATGAAACAAGATTTCTTAGAATAAAAAACTTCATTAGATGACAATTAGGTATAATTTGATTACTTCTAAATACTTTGTATCTTATTTACTTTATAAAATGTAAATGAAAATGGAAACTCCATTCTATTTATTTCAACATGTTTTAATCAAAAAATCTAACTACTTAATCAGAAAATCAATGTGATAAAAGATTTAATTTAAAATAGGAAAAAATACAATTCGTGACTCTACAATTTGCAGATATATGAGCAATAATATGGTTCTTCTTACATACGATGTATAGAACTTTCAAATGTGTAATTTAAATCAGCATATTATATAATACTAGCGGTCCGGCCCGGCTTCGCCCGTGGTACCTACATGTTTAAACTATCCTATCTCTCAAGTTGGATCGAACTGCACATGGTGTGCGAATTTTATTATAATCGGTTAAGTGGTTTAGGAGTCCATTGAGGACAAACATTGTGACACGAGATTTATATATATATATATTAAGATTATGTAAGATAGCAATATTACTTGGATGTCCAAAAAGTCAATATTTTATTAATTATATATGTATATTATGAATTGTTTTCATTTATAAGCACGATCCCTGTTTCTTATCTAATTATCAAGTTTTTCTTTCAGGGAAGACTTCGTTGTCAATTGAATTACTTTTTAAATAAAGGTAAATTTATTCATAGAGATCACAAATACAGCACGAAAGGTAATATTTAGATGAAGTTTGAATGTTTGTATGTAATTTGCATTGAGAACAACTGTCGTATTATAAAGTGAATTATATATAATTGAAGTGAGCATATTTTATATAATTAATATAGACTACTATTTTCATATAATTATATTTTTTCCTGTCTTTAGAACAGTAAAGTTTAGAATGGTTAGATAAAGAATGTTGCAAAGAAGAAATATAACATTTAAAACCACCTAGAAAGTTCTAACCTTATTGTGTAAGTTTTCAAATAAGAATCTTATTTGGCATTTAATTCTGTGCCTCCAGTGAATAAGGGAGTAAGACGAGTTATTCCCTTTGGTTTTTATTGCACCATTGGATTCAGCTCGTCAAAATACACAACATATCAAAAGGTCATATCTCTAGCTGCGTCCTAACCCATTTTTTCGAATGACCCAAACGGTATAAGTAGGGTGTGATTAACGGTATAAGTTACCTTATCCATCATTTTAGGCAATCGCAAAGGAACTATTCGTCTCGAGTCAAAAGTACCCACGAACACAAAGACGTATGTGTAGTTATACTTTTTGAATAAAGACTTAATTCATTTTGTTCCATCAGTCCTAACACTATTTTAGTATAAACGCATTTGTGTCATTTTTCTAACATGAGCATAAAGGAACAACTCTTTTAGTGTCTTGGTTCAAGTGACGACATGAGACAGTTTGGCATTAATGCCGTGTTGCTATTGGTCTATTAATTGAATACTGCACGGAAACAACACACCATACCTATTCCTTATTATTTTTAAATCGTTTTTTTCAATAAATCTCCAACAACAAATCTTTATATTTTTTAAAAAAGGTATTTATCAGTTAACTTGGGATACTAATATATTTCTATGGAAATTAACTATTTTTTGCAATAGATATTAAAAATACAGTTAAAACACATCAAGTGCATTTAATGATATTATACTCTTTGTTTATATAAATACAGAACGATAATTGAATCATCTAAAAAAAGCCAACAAAAATGTTAAACTTATATTTTCTTCTTAAATAACTGGGTAAGTTTTTTAAAAAAAAAAACTCGTTTTTAATTTTTTTTTTTTTAATTATCTAACTACAATAATCAAGACAATAATATTATAGTCTATAATAGTCGCATAAAAAAAAGTATTTACTATTTATAACCAGGCTTGACAATAATTATGAATATTGTTTTCTCCGCATATAGCGTTTTAGCCACTGTGCTTTGGTAATTTGCCTTTTTTATAGGAAAAAAATCCGCAATATCGATACTTCTTTGGTCCTGCATTTTCGTAAACATTTTATGGATACTCTGGTACCACATATTTTGAAAAAATTGGGCTATTGTCACGTAGAGTCTCTTCAAAGTGCGTGCCACAACTCACAAGTCGTATTTGCATCCAAGGCACCTTCAAATCTGTGCTTAATTTTGCATAAAATCTTTGCGGCCATTACATTATATTGATATTATATGATATAGACATTGTTAAAATTCTATATCATGCCGTAAAAAATCGCCACTGACCACCTATAACTTTTCCTGTATTAACTGAACATACAGGAATATGGTTTTCGCTCTTCTCTTATCTCTTTATAGTGCTTGTATCCTCAATGTATACCACCATGACATTTGTGGCGTTGCCACTTTTATTATCTATATTTTACGAAACGGAACGCACTTGATCGAATTTTAAATTGATTCGACGATTAATTTTCACTAGGACAATAGTTAATACGCAAAACGCAATACGCAGTTGATACGTATTTAATACCAATACTCAATGATTGTCTCCTGCTAACCTGTACAGACTAGGCTCATTGTGGTGACTGGTGAAACATTGTATAGCATTAACAACATAGTACTGTATTATTGAAAGATCGATTAAACGTTTATTTTACAATCTAAGACTTTCATTATACATGGGTAACAAAACCCCATAACATATTCGGTTTTACTCCGGACAACATCTTCAGCCACCCAATCCCCTTGCTTGAAGTCCAAATCCAGCGGAGGACAATAATCGTCATTTACTAAAATTGAAGGTTTTTCGTCCTAGTATAAAAGTTGTCTGGATCCCATTTTATACACAATCTATAGTATAATACTATAGATATCATGTGAAACGTGACTTGGAAAAAAATTATTCAAATAAATCACAAAATAAAAATTTGAAACAATCTTAAAAGTTACGAAAAGCCCAATTATACGTCAAAATGACGCACAACATCCTCTTTACAACCAAATGGCGGAATTTACCTGGATGAGCCAACTATGTACTGCTAGGTCTCGACGGCTAATAAGTTGGTTCTGGATTTTGCAGCGATTCGATGGTAAATATAGAAGAGTTCATACGTCAAATTTACGTAGATTGGACTTCTAGGGTTAAATGCATAAATACCTAAATGTTGCTTTGTTTTTATTATCTAATAACGAAAAAAAACCCGTTGATTTCATTCGTTTTTCAAGCTACGTGCATAGTTTTTCCACTAAAATGCCTCAATTGAGTCATAAAGTACACAAATTTCAAGCATAATAAGTCACATCATTTCTATAAAACCAAAACTGGCAATAATATAAGTCGTGTTGTGCGATTATGAACATAGTGCATAAGGGCATAAGTCGTTATATTGCAAAGAGTAAAAAAAAATTATGTGAATACATTGAGTTATTCCATGAAGTACTCGTTCATAAGGCCACAACTACAAAAAAACACGAAAAAAGTATATTTATGGGGTTGTTACAATATGTGTTCCTATGTAAAAATATAGTCTAACATCATATCTTACACATACAAGCTTAAAATTTTGAATTACTAAAGATTTAGTATTGATATACAGTTTTTTGTCTCTCCTGAAAAGTGCTGTTTTTGAGTTATTCCCTTATTCACTGGAGGCACAGAATTTAGTGGCATGCGAATAGAAATAACTCAGGCCCCGGAATCACAGACACAATAGAAAATCTATTGTGTCGTGGCCCGATCGGGCCGTTCGGGGCTCAATTGGTTAACGTACTTATCTAATAAATAATATATCAGTTATATTTCGATCAATATTTTGCATGATTACATAAAAATAAACTATGTTTTGATAGAATGCGATAGTTAGATATGCGCAATAAAGAATCGCTTAAGAAATATTTGAATTACAATCTTATCAATACCTATTGACACAAAATATTGAAATAAATGATTATATAAAATATGTGTTTATTACAAAAGCGCCACAAAAAACGGTCTGGTAGTCGGGAATAGGTCATTTCGGTAAATATTTTTTTTTATTTACAAAAATGGGTCGAAAAATCGGTGCTGCGTTTTTGTTTGTAGCCGTCTGTTTGCTTATGGTGAGTTTGGTAGTCACCATTTTTATTTCTAAATTAGAAAGATGTTCTATCACATCTTTGTTTAATAGAAAATCCAGAAAGAGTAGAGCTCTTGTTGTATGACGGTACATTGGGATCAGAGATCAAGGTACGCTGGTTCTTCCAGATAATACATTAAATTTGATAAAAATAAGTACCTTTCTGGAACATTCTGTGACTTTACAAAGGAAAACATATATGTACTTAAACAAATCTGCAAGATTCCAATAATATTAAATTACTAAAAAATGAAAATAGATTTCATGGACTTGTGTATAGATAATATGTATAATATTTTAAGAATTAGTAATATTGTAAGGGCTTTAATAAACTTAAGTATTGCAGAAAAGAAATAGTATAAAAAAATTCAGAATAGTTCATTATCTATTTGCCTGGAAAATTATTTCGATCAGCAAAAGTTATAACTTGACCCGATATCACAAGGGAATTAGATACCTACACTTACAAAAATTACTCTCAATAAATACAGAAATAAGACTGTCTTTTTTCCTCCAATTTACATCCCTCTAAAGAAAGAGACAGCAGCTGTCACCCTGATCCATCTTTAACATTCTATTGTATTTTTTTTTCAGCGACCAGTCACCGCGACATCCGTCCAACTGCCAGCAGTATATCCCCTAGTAAACATCCTACTACCATTACTGAACAACGTCTACAACCTCCTTCTATCTCTACTGTCAATTTTCGACACCC
This sequence comes from Colias philodice, assembly GCF_061535455.1. Classification (NCBI taxonomy): domain Eukaryota; kingdom Metazoa; phylum Arthropoda; class Insecta; order Lepidoptera; family Pieridae; genus Colias; species Colias philodice. Next base: position 4,036,200 of record NC_143113.1, on the reverse strand, counting down.
TCCCGCCATCCATCAGCTGTTTGATTCCTGTAGATCTGAGCGCTCTAGAAACTTCTTTATTGAAGTTATATTCCCAAGCGTTGGCCATTGTGAACTTCTTGAGATCATTGCCAGAATATGCAGTGGGCGCGAACCCTTCAACTCCTAGTTCAGGGGTTGCCAACATGCAAAACCTACTCTCGACTTTGGTATCAGCGATCACAGACTTGGCAGACGACGTTCTGGTTGGCATTGGCGGCAGTCTGTTACCAGGGTTACTCCAATTGGTTGTTATGGTCGTTCAAGCCGTGCTTAACCTGTTACTTTAAAGATTTAGACGCTAATCTTACCTGTTATCTAGAGTAAGCTGTTATATATTTAATAAATTGTTGAATCATTTAATTGAATGTTTTATTTAAACCTTGCTGTTATTTAATCGTAATAATTAATAGTAATATCTTTTTCGTTTTCTAAATAATAAGGTCGTGATATTCCTTTATCGGTGCATTAACAGGAAGCAAACATAGAGCTAGAGCAAGAGCAATAGCATTCTTTCGTGATCTTTTAGTGTAAACGAAAACTTGTATTCAGTGTTGTTCAGTATTAGAACATTGCATAGAATCTTTTCGAACGCACTAAGAACAACGAAAGAATGCTCTACGCCTGTTTACACTAAAATAATTTTATATACTGGAGTTAGAATGAGCATTTGCTGGTTTGATATAAATTTAACGTCATAGGAATAAGAATCTTATTGTTAATAGTTGAAATGAAAATTAACAAATTTTAAGTATAAACTTAAAGAGGATTATATTATAAGAAGACAATGTAATTTTTTTTAGGTCGCAGGCTAAGAGCTAGCTAGAATATTATAAAAAAAAAACATCTGACACCTACATATAATTCCTAGGTGGATAGCATAGTACATGTCGACAACTTTCGATTCGAAACATTTGCTTGTAATTTTACGCAATATTTCTCAATAGACTTAAGAATACATCGCAATTTTGTATTATTCTGATAATATACTTCCCAAACGAAGATCAGGTGCAGAGTCGACGATTATATTCTAACGGAATTTACAATTTTACGGTAACATAAACGTAATTTCACCCAAATAATATGATAATTCGGCACAATGTCCCCTAAAATATAGGTAGTTGATGAACGTCGCAGCCGTGGGCGGAGGGTGGGAGTCATTCAATTTTGTCACTGCGTCCATGCTTTGTGTTATTGATTTTTAAATGTGGCAAATATGCAATATATAACATATGCTAGCGTTTTTTGTAATATACGCATGGTGACATTTAAATAAATGTATGTATTGGTTTATCAAAAGTAGTTTATTATAATCAATTTATTATAATTAAAGATGGAGTTGGAAAATGCTGACCGCTTCATACTGCTTAAAACGCAATAGAACACACACACACATACAGTCCTTCCAAACTAATAAGAAACAAAATAAATTACAAAGTATACATGAACAAAATAATAAGTGCTCTACACTAAAACAATACAGTATTTAAAAACAAAATAGCTGTTTTTTAGCTGATTAGTTAATATTATGCATTCCACATTTTCCAAACGTATGGTCACCAAGACCTTTCTGATTCACTCACGCAAAATGTGACCATATATCCATGTCACTATAATAATAGGTAATTTGGGTATTCAATGTCATATGACACAAAACTGATATACAGTGGATATAGCTTTATACATCATAACGTCTTAAGTTTATCTTCTTCTTATATATAAAATTCTCGTGTCACAATGTTAGTCTGCATACTCCTCCGAAACGGGTGGACCGTTTCTCATGAAATTTTCTGTGCATATCGGGTAAGTCTGAGAATCGGCCAGTATTTTATAAGATTACTAGCGGTCTGCCCCGGCTTCGCCCGTGGTACATATTTACGTTTTCTCTACATAAAAACCATCCTCGTACTTCAAGGAATATAATAAAACAAGAATTATCGAAATCGGTCCACCCGTTCACACGTGATGCCGTGACAACGCGAAACGGGTTTCGTTTTTGTATATATACCTAGATTTTACTCGTGGATCTTTTGCTATTCGTTGTATAAATCTAAACTAATATGACTACTCTATCTCTCTGTCTCTACTCGACCGATTAAAAAAAATTGAAAAACTCTATCATGTATCTCTACTATTACATAATATTTGTATCTCTATATAGGTACTAGCGGTCCGCCCCGGCTTCGCCCGTGGTACCTACATGTTTAAACTATCCTATCTCTCAAGTTGGATCGAACTGCACATGGTGTGCGAATTTTATTATAATCGGTTAAGTGGTTTAGGAGTCCATTGAGGACAAACATTGTGACACGAGATTTATATATATTAAGATTATTCTATATTTAATTTGCTTTAATTACCATCTAGACCAGGGCCGATAAAGCCTATAAAATATAAAGAGCCTTAAAAGCTCCCCCCCTCCCACTTCCCGAACTCAGTTGGCTGTAATTATTTTTCCTTTAATTTTTATCATATTCCCCTCCTTTTCTAACGGGTTTCATCCTACTGTGATTTTTTTTAGGTTTTTATCATATTGGAAGGGATTGGCCCTGGTGTAATCGGCATAAGTGGCTAGTTTTATTTAATAAAAGAAATTGTGTTCAGAATACCCAGAAACTAATGCACTAATTTCCTTAAAAAAATTACATAGACATAAATTACACCATTATTATTTTCTTACTAGCTGCTCCCCGCGGTTTCACCCCCGTGGCTCCGCTCCTGTTGGTCGTAGCGTGATGATATATAGCCTATAACCTTCCTCGATAAATGAGCTTTCTAACACCGAAAGAATTTTTTAAATCGGACCAGTAGTTCCCGAGATTAGCGCGTTCAAACAAACAAACAAACAAACAAACTCTTCAGCTTTATAATATTAGTATAGATATTATTCCTTCGACAAAAACGCTCATATTATTTTAACTACACAACATCTCGATAGTAAGTATTAATTTAACTAAAAAAACAAATAAAGAAAATATTCAATCAAAAGCGAATCAAGTTAAAGGTCAAAACTCAAAAGTGTTCAATACAGTTTGTACAGTAGAGCGTGTGTGCCGAGCACACGTGTCAGAAGTGAAACTTTTTCTATACTAAATTCTGTTTCATGATTTTACAAAAGAATGAAAATAGGTATAAAAATAGCGTGTGTGGCGAGCACACGTGTCAGAAGTGAAACTTTTTCTATACTAAATTCTGTTTCATGATTTTACCAATGAATAAAAATAGGTATAAAAAAGAGCGTGTGTTCAAGCACACGTGTCAGAAGTGAAACTTTTTCTATAATAAATTCTGTTTCATGATTTTAGAAAAGAATGAAAATAGGTATAAAAAAGAGCGTGTGTGCCGAGCACACGTGTCAGAAGTGAAACTTCTTTGGCAAGATTCAAAGATACCAAAATCGTCGCCTAATCCATGACGTTACGGTATTGCCATGACGTGACCTTGAAATTTTACTCTCGAAGCCTAAAGAAGTTTAACTCCGAAACGTATAAAAGACGAATATTTACACATAGAATTTCACTTTATTAATCTTTACTTTAATAAATTATGAGGGGAATAAAAATAGGATTGCTTCCGCGAAAATGTTTTAATGTACCGGATATCAGCTGTGTAGAGCGGGGTTTATATTGAAGCGTCAAGGCTGCGACTAAAAGTCGCAAATTTTTGCAACATTTTCAAGGTTATGTTTGGTTATGACGTTTGTATAGTACTTTGAAGCTAAAGCTTAAGAGACAACAGAATATTATGTATGTTATAAACATTTGAGCTAGTCATTTTAACTGAGGTTTACTACTCTGATATATATTGCATAGCTTCTATCGCGGGCCTTGAGCGCGGGGACCGAATCGAGAAATTCCGTAACGAAAAAACCTCACGTCACTCCAACGGGCTCGGAGGTGTGGCTTGAAGGCATGCTTTGCAATAGCTTTACCGCGGCAGTCCCCGAGTGCCACACGTCTTTTTTATTGATTTAGAGAGTTATAAATAGAGCAGATCAATAGATTTCATTTTTCAAGTTTGTAGGTACATTGGAAAAGCTTAATTGAAACAATTTAATCCTGGTATTAATTAAATGACTGTTATCTGGACGGTAAGAATGGGCTTCGAATCAAAAAATTCAGTGATTGACTAAGTACTTACATCAATAGTAATGAAAAATATAAACATCTATGGGAGATAATAATATTAGTTAATTTGCATGCCTTCATTATTGCTAGAATAAAATATATTAAGGGAAAAACAAATATTATGTAAACCACTAAAACAAATAACGAGTGTGATAATATGTGTATTTATAAATATTTTTATAAGGGATTTTGCATAGGTTTTGTTAAAATCAATAGGGCAAACCCAATAAATACCTACATCAGACTGCAAGTAATGTAAAGCTCTCAAAATATAATAATTAACATTATTGTACTAAATCTTTTCATCATCTACCGGTGGTAAATATAATAAACAAACAATGAACGATATTATCAATAATGTGTTTAACTCATGTGCGCCTGAAAGAGAAATATATGACTACTTATTTTACTTCCAGACACTATGAAACATAACACTGTAAATAAAAAAAAGACGGGTTGCACTCCGGGAGTGCCGGCAGAAGTGAAAACTTGATTATTAACGTTGAGCATGTTTGATATTGTGGAATGGTATCCGTCTTACGCTTTTTCGATCAGGTCACGTGTCCTGACGCGAGTTTAAGATTTTATACCCATTACATAAAAAGTGCTCAACGCCGCTAAAGAAGTTTTCACTTCAAAAAAATGTTAATCAAATTATCCCTTACTGAATTGAAATCGATTCAGTAGCTCTTGATATTAGCATGTTCAATTAAACACACAAACTCTTCAGTCTTCAGCTTTATATTACGCGAAGAAGTATAGTCTATACTGTATATAACTGTATAGATAAAACATTGCGACAAACCATTGACGTCACGCGACGAAAAATCGCTTTCCCATCCCTACATGATGTTCCCGCCCTAACTATTCCTACCATGCGCAGTTAACACCCTTGTATAGATCCACAGTCGTAGCCAGGACGTCGGACAGGACAGACCATGTACCGGTAAGTACATACTGTATAGGTAAGTATACATAAAAAAAACGATTCCAAGGACAGGCTGAATAAAAAAGAATTCGCGCGCCAATTGAAATACAGATAATGAATGAGCGCGTAAAAAATGTTCTTTTTTTTTCGTGAAATGCTTTTTAATCTGTGCGCTGTGCTTAAAAGCACCTGTGGCGTTCAATTGTTAAAAAAGTTGCCGTTTTTAAATTAAAAGCTTTTTGGTAAATTAATTTAACTTTTCTACGAGTTGTTTATTGTACTTAACCTTTGTGAGCAGTTTTAAAGACATACTGCAAGTAATTTTATTGCATAAGAAATGTTTTAAATGCTTTCTGTTTGGAAAATTACTTTAATGAATGAGAAGAAAATCTTGGAAAATCGATTAAATATTGTGCAATAGTATTTTTCTCTATAAATCAATATAAAATAAAACAATGTACTTACATAGTATTTAAATATACTTGCTCTTTTAATATTCAGACGGCCATTGATAAAAAATCTATATACGTTTTTATGTACTAAGTACGCTAAAATAAAACTTTAATATGTTAAGTAGGTATCAGAGAAATCGGTTTATTTGATGAATGTGCCACAGTAAAATTATTGTAAACATTGTTAGGTTCGAATGCACAATTTTCCTACAGTTTTTACAATCTTACGGTGGCAAATATAACTTGTCCTTTGAGATAAACAACAAATAAATAAAGTATAAAAACGCAAACATAAATTAATTTTATTTTTTTATGTAAGTTAAAAATCCAATTTCTGTTAAACCTATGGGGATGTAGGATAATTGCATAAAGTTAAAAAACAAGTCGTAAAACAGAGAACTGCAAATTTTCTGAATCTATCGGCCTTGTAAAGTAGCTAATGTTGTAAAAACAAAATGTCGTCGTCATATAATTACCAATCCAAATGTACTTAATATAATTAATCAATTCAAATTTTTACACCTTCGACGAAGTTAAAATAAATATACAACAGCAGCTTTTACCATTACTTACGATAAAGCTTCCTCAATTCTAAGAAAATATGTATTGCAATGAAAATGACTGACTCTGATACCCGAAATATTGGTTTATAATTTTAATTGAATAATAAAAAACGTAAAATTCTTATGTAAGTTTGTGAATTATTTGTTAAGGGTTTTTGTTACTCATTTATGTGCGGTTTATAGCGTTCTTTTCTCTTTTCTCTGCCCTCTTTTTTCTTTCCTCATTCCTCATTCTTCTTTCTTCTTTCTGATTTCCTTTTTCCTTTGAAACTAGTAGACTCATCCAGTAGACTAACAAGACAATCTCTTGCAGTATCAACATGGGGATCACAGCATTACTGGTGCTGACCTGCCTCGGCTCAGGCTACGCTTGGGGGGGTCTGTTCAACCGCTTCAGCTCTGACATGCTGGCCAATTTGGGGTACGCGAGGTCCCCGTACCGTCACTACCCATATGGACAGGTATGTGGATTGTTATTTCTTATTTTATAACTAGCCCCGCATCCCGCGGTTGGACCCGAATTTTTCCTTTTAATAATAATGTTCCTGTGGGAAGATCCTATGCATCCTCTTCTAAGTTTCTCCTTAAAACGACAGCCATATAGCAATGGCAGTGAACGTCACGACAAAATCGGTCCAGCCGTTCCTGATATTAGCTAATAAACAGACAGAAATTGTAAAAAATACTATTTTGGTTTATGTACAGTGTATACATTTATATGCATATAGTAAAAATCAATTATTTCAATATTTAAAACAGACACTCCAATTTTATTATTGACTAGCGGTCCGCCCTGGCTTCGCCCGTGGTACATATTTCGCAATAAAAGGTAGCCTATGTTCTTTCTCAGGGTCTAAAGATTATCTGTGCCAAATTTCATCAAAATCGGTCCAGTAGTTTATGCGTGAAAACCATACATACATACATACAAACCTTTATAATATTATTAGTAATTAGTAATTAGTATAGATATAGATTTCTAGCAATTCGTTTTAGGAGAATAGGTACGCACTACGCAGTAGGTACTGATTGAAGGGAAAAATGGTTATAATGGTTAGGGAGCCAGGTGCAAATTTGGTTAACTATTTCCTCTCAAGAGATAATTCGTCAGACGCATGAGAGTATAGTATTATAAAGCCTCGTGAACGTCAGCTGGCGCTCGGTTGGGGGGGTGAGCGGTTGTAGCCTCCCACGCACATAGGAAAAAAAATACATTCATTCATTCATTTCCTCTCAGCTAAAAATTTGTCAAATTGTAGCTAACCCAATATCTCAACGAAAAAAAATAGTCAGCTGGTTACAACATGGTGTATTATACGTCAGCTGGTGTCTCGAACATGAAAGTTAAATTTAAAGAAAAATTTATTTTCCGTTATTTCCTCTCAAACAAAAATTTACCTGATGATAGCTTATATGTAACTGTGGATAAATATATATGTCAGCTGGCTGTATCTTGGTGGAAAAACCGTCAGCTGATACGGGAGGCTACAACCGCTCTTCCCCCCAACCGAGCTCCAGCTGACGTTCACGAGGCTTCATAATACTATACTTTGATGCATTTTACTAATTACCGCTTGAGAGGAACTTGGTCATAAAATCTGCTGCTGGCTCCCGGACCATAACACTATAGGTAATAATATGATTGTAATTTCCTTATGAGAGAAATGAGTTGTTTTACAGCGGTAAAAAGTAGCTATAGAAACGAAGGTCCAAAAAACTATGAGTACCTAGTAAATAAATATCTTTATTATTTTAAAATACACACAGGCTAGCTAATTAAAGATTTTTTTTACAACAAAAAATATTATGGCTTTTAATTTTGTTTTGCATGTGATTAGTTTTCTAGAAAAAAAATTATCGATCTAAAGAAAGCCGATCACACTAATCCACATAAAAATTACAAATCGTTACGAAAGCCTTTATTGTAACTATCGACTTCTACGAATAATGAAAATGAATTTATCGATCCAATTCCATGAAATGACGTCACTGTAAAGGTTGAAGTTACCTGATTGATTCAGTAAAGTTATGGAAATACGCAATAGTAGGTAACCGTTTAATCAGAATTAGGTACCACAAAAACCATGTCCATTTATTTTTACGAAATAATTTTGGAATGAAGTTCCTTATCATCATGACATGACATTTGCGAATGGGGGCTGGACGGACGGAAAAAAGGAGACGAAAAGTTGTAACGACACTTTTTCCTATAGTTGTAAGCCGCACGACATACGCGTGTTTTTCTGTCTTTCTCTCTCTCATAGAAAGCAAGCCCGTTATATTAGGAACTTCGTTGAATCGGGGTTTCCCTTGACACCTCTCAACTTTTTTTTTTGTTATGGCTTCAATCGTATTTAAAAAGCATAATGTATAAAGATAGAATTTCAATTCATATTCCAATTGCATTTGCTATTTTACACATCCCTTCAGAATATTTTCCTCATTACCGTAGTCACTGTCAGTGCTTCTAACACCAAAATGACCATCATCATCATCTACACCAACATTCAACAAGAACATCATCATGACTATGAATTTCATTTACCCTAACCATTTTATATTCCCACGAATTTTATTTACCCTAACGGCCTAACTAATTAAAATTCCCCCTATACATTTTTCTGGCAAATTAATATGTCATACAAACACATAAATCTGCACACATTCTAGCTTTACATAAACCCCCTGAATCAATAATAATTACTCTATCAACTTTAAAATTATTCAACGAAATACGTCATGAACACGCCATAAACCTATTTAGTAAAGGTCACGTGTATGGATCACGAAACAAGGATTTTAGCCATGCATGAGCGGGCATTGAGTGAACACGATTGAATGAAGTTTATTTTTAAACAGTTGAACTAGACCTCTTTGATGTAGACCTTTAAAGCTCCTATATGTCACAGATCAAACAGCTTATGATGTCTATGGGCAGTCATTCTATAACCGAATACCCCTAACCCAACCCTAACCTAACCAGTAAACTAAACATTGTTAGTTTACTGTCTATGAATAGATTATTACCAATAAGGTCAAAAGCTAACCATTTCTTACTACAATATTTTAAAAGATTTTTTTAAAGAATAGAAAAAAAGCACGAGGTTAGATTCCCGCGTCTTTACATCCATTCCGAGGCGAAGCAAAGCATCTTTATATTCTTTAAAAACATGATTTAAATGTGCTGTTTTTAGAGATCGTGGTAGTAACCTATCTGCACTTTTTACTAATTATATCATTGATTGAAGCTACAAAAATTTACCAGGCTTAGTCAAGAATACAATTTTGATTAATTACTGTGGATTTTACTAAAGACAACTCCTTCCTAGGTGGAACCCGAAGAGATCTACGCGGAGGCCCTCGAAGGCAACCGCATAGAGGACGCTGACGAGACCCACTGCTATAGCTCCCCCTGCATCACCAACGGGGACTGCTGCCGTGGTCTCATGTGCTTGGAGACAGGTAGGATTTAGGTTATAATCTAATTTAAGTGTTCTTTATGAATAAAGGCTATTTTCTCATAGAAACTGCTGCTGTGGGCTGTAATTAGACACAGGTAGGATTCGTTTCATAATTAGTAAGCATTTCTTTATGAAAATAGACTATAAGCTATTGTGCATCGTCATCATTACACCAGGGTTGCAGATGCTTCTGCAACACATGGTGAATGTTTTGTCCTTATAAAAATATTATATTTATTTTAAGTACAATAAAATGTGTAGTAAAGTATGATTATGATTCTATTGAAAATTCATGATCAATTAAATGATCGATCATTTCATGAAGTGAGCAAATCTACGATATGGCCACGACATGTACATAACACAATATACCTACAAATATTTTTGAATTTAATCTATATTGGTCCCTTTCGTTTTCTTAAAGTAATTGAACATTTAGCGCACAAATTTTACTAAAATAATAAAGTAACCCCTGCTAACTCTACTCACTAAATTACTAAATATTTTCGGGATACCATTAAAACTTTTACAGTTGACTAACTTCTAAAATGAATTTGCTTTGTTCTAAACTACAGGCTTGATAAAGTGTTTAGGTAATAATTTATTTGATCAAAGATAAGTAAAGTAATAAATTGGTTTTATCTCAATTTACAACAAGACAATATTTTGTACTTATTTGGCAAATTCAAACATAAATACAAAGTATGATAAATAATATCACTATTCACTACAGAGTATAAAACAAAGTCGTTTTACCTGTCCATGTATGCATGTGTGTCCTATGTAAACATGTATGTCCTATGTAAATCTTTAAAACTACGTAACGGATTTTGATGTGTTTTTTTAATAGATAGAATGATTAAAGAGGAAGGTTTTGGTATATAATTTATTAGGTTTTAGATAAAGCAGGCGAAGCCGCGGGCGGATAGCTTAGCTAGATATATAGATAGTTTAGCAATAAAAGTTATCTTGACGGATTTAAAACATGAATTAAAAAAGCGCGTTTAATTAACAATTTTACAATATCTTAATTTACAACGAGAAAATCTTTAGAAAAAAAAGAAATACTAGGCTAAATATTTTATTTGTTTCATAATACACTGCAATGTTCGAAAATCTAAAATAAACATCTAACCATTTCAGAACTGCATAGTTATCGAACGAATTTGAACAACTAAGCAGTTGTATTTTACGTCAGCAATATTTTCTTTGTCAGCAGTTTTGTTAAGGTTTCTAGTTCTTATTTTTATAATAAACACGTATATAATATCATTAAATTATAGTAGACTAGCATTCTACCCGCGGCTTCGCCCGCGTAGTCAAACGAAAACCCGCATAGTTTTTGGAATTACCATTATAAAACCTTTGTCCTTTCTTAAGTTTCAAACTATATTTTTTTCCAAATTGCAATGAAATCGGTTCATGAAAAAGAGACATACAGAGTTACTTTAGAATTAATAATGTTCGTAGAGATAGTACATGTTCGTAGAGTAGTGTATAACCGTATTCCTTTATGCGGTAGAATAATACCTATCACTTAAGTTTCACTGATCGATTTTCTTTTACAGTAAAGGTGAAAACCTACATTGTTTTCATTGTCATCATACAAATCGACCATGATCTAAGTAAATACTTTTTGTTTATAATCATATATTATCTAATCTATTGTACATATTTTACAAAGTATGCATGCCATTAGTGAAGTAGTTACGTACATAGTACATGTATACCTACCAAACAGTTACCTTTAATAAAAGAAAATTTTCAAACTTGCGGTCAATTTGAGACAGATAATGTACTATTAAACCAGTTATAAATTTAATATGAAATTAATCCATACTAATATTATAAATGCGAAAGTAACTCTGTCTGTCTGTCTGTTACTCAATCACGCCTTAACTACTGAACCAATTTGCATGAAATTTGCTATAGATATATTTTGATACCCCAGAAAGGACATAGGCTACTTTTTACCCCGGGAAATAGAATTGGTTTTATCCCGGAAATCCCACGGGGACGGGAACTATGCGGGTTTTTTTTTGACCGCACGGGCGAAGCTGCGGGTGGAAAGCTAGTTTAATATAAAACACATTATTAAATCTATACTAATATTATAAAGCTGAAGAGTTTGTTTGTTTGAACGCGCTAATTTCAGTAACTACTGGTCCGAATTGAAAAATTCTTTCGGTGTTAGATAGCCCATTTATCTAGGCAGGATATAGGCTATATATCATCACGCTAAAAACAACAGGAGCGGAGAAACGCGGGTAAAACCGCGGGGCACAGCTAGTATTAGGTATATAAGCTGAAACGTTAAAACTGTAAAAGATAGTTATTTTTGACGTAACCTATGCATGCCATTTTCTAATATAATAATCAATAAACCATGCGTTGGTTTTCAGTAAACATGAGCTTGTTAAAAATATATGTATTATATTGGAAAAATCGTTCATTCCGGAACGAAAATTCATTGCAAAAGTTCAAGCATAATATTTTTCAGTAAAGTTATATTTTGATCGGATATGTTAACCGATTTCCATGAATTATGGCATCAATTTATATTCAAACTCAAGCTCATTACTTTTATTGGACGCGATAAATTGAAGCATCTATAGGCTATTTTGTATAATTTTGTATCATCTATATTAATAATATGTGCTAATATTATAAAGCTGAAGATTTTTTTTGTTTGTTTGAACGCACTTATCTCAGGAACTACTGGTCCGATTTAAAAAATATTTCTGTGTTAGATAGCCCATTTATCGAGGTAGACTATATTTTATATATCATCACGCTAAGACCAACAGGAGCGGAGCAACGCGGGTAAAACCGTGGGGCACAGCTAGTTTGTAATATAAAGGATGTTCGTAACTTCTTTTCGTTGAAAACAACAGTACTTGCAGAGATTGAAAGAGTGAATGGAAAATCTATGAAGAACGGTTGGGTTTCAATTACAAGCATATTTCAGGAGCTTTTTTTATCTTTATATATAAAAATGAATCGCAAAAATTGTTGGTAAGCGCATAACTCGAGAACGGCTGAACCGATTTCGATAATTATTTTTTTATTATATTCCTTGAAGTACGAGGATGGTTCTTATGTAGAGAAAACGTAAATATTATGTACCTACCACGGGCGAAGCCGGGGTGGACCGCTAGTATAATATAATATTATAAATGCGAAAGTAACTCTGTCTGTCTGTTACTCAATCACGCCTAAACTACTGAACCAATTTGCATGAAATTTGGTATGGATATATTTTGATACCCGAGAAAGGACATAAGCTACCTTTTATTGTGAAATATGTACCACGGGCATAAATTACACAGAAGTATCTAAATTGTATAACTTTTATGACAGAAGCTTACTACCCGCGGCTTTGCCCGCTTTATCCAAAACCTTTAAAATATATTCTTAAACCTTCCTCGAGAATAACTCTCTTAAAAAACCCGCATAAAAATCCGTTACGTAGTTTTAACTTTACTATTTAGTGATTCACGCGAAGTCACGTGCACAGCTAGTTAAGCAGAAAAAGCTAAAGAAAAACGCTTTCCACTCAACACAAGTTGAAAAGCTCTTGGGAGGTGTGAATTAGAGAGAGCTTTTAACATAAAAGGGAATTTCACTAAATGGCGTTTACAATTTTTATTTTTTTAAGTGTATTTGATATTTCAATTTTAAAGCATTCAAATGCTTTTTAGATATACATATATATATTTTAAAAAATAGAAAAAATCGAGATTTTAACTGAAAATCTGAATTAATGAAGTTAATATTTAAAATATATCACAGAATTTTTGTTTCTTTTTTGCTATTAAGTGTATTTTAATTTTTTAACAGAATATTCGAATATTTATGAAATTGAAACTGAAAATATCGTTGCATTTTTATTATAATAATATAAGAAACACTTTTATATCTAACACGAGCACACGAGTCAGAAGTAATACTTCTTTGGCAAGATTCAAAGATACCAAAATCGTCCATGACGTGACGGTATTGCCATGGCGCGAACTTGAAATTTTACTCTCAACGCGCCTAAAGAAGTTTCATTGCAAAAGTTTTGCAGAAAAAGAATTGTGCCTTTGCAAAAAAATGTTGTCAAAGTGACCTTCTAACTTGTATTAAGTTCAGCTTCTTAATCCAAAGTCTATTTATTAAAAAAACATCTTATTTCTACTTCAAACATTTCGAATATGAAAATCGTCACCTTTCAAATATAACTTGTAATAGAAAAAGTTTATTTGCAGATCCATTACAAATTTTGTAATTAAAAGTTTTCTTGTTTTAATAATAATTTTGTTCTTGTTAATAATATACAGCTGTAAGATTTTGCACTGATTGTTTATACACCATGAACATATATTTTATAACCTAACCGTCTTCAAATTAAAAAAAAAGACGGGTTGCACTCCGGGAGTGCCGGCAGAAGTGAAAACTTGATTATTAAGGTGATGAATTAATTTTTCTAACATTTACGGCCCTTTTCAAACCTTCGTAATTTTTATATTATTAAAGTTGTCGTGATGAAAATTCTTGACAAGAAAGTTCAATAGTAACACAATACGTCTACCGTTTTAGAAACATGATTCCATGATATTTTCTCGATAGAAAAAAAATACAAAGTTATCATTGTTATTTTTTTTTAATCTCTGGCATCTTCAAAATAACAAACGTAAAGTTACGACTTTTTGGATATTAACTATAAAATATACAACCTATACGTCTACCGTGTTAGAATTTTGAAATATGCGATGGTTTTGAAATAAACAAGAAATACTTGAAATTAGCGCGCGACCAGCCAATATATCGAGAGCCGCCCTGCACCTTCCTACCCCGATCGCTGCACGAGTCATTCCCGCTACGGCCGTCACACGGGGAACTTGTGTCGCTCGCGCAATCGTAAAAAAGGGTGACAACACGATAAGACAAAATGAGACAAATGGGGACAATAAAGAAAATAAGAAGAAGAAACATAAAGGTTGGAGGAAAAAGAATGCTTACAATTGGAACAAATTAATGAAGTAAGTTGGTTTTATTTTAAATTTGATGATAATTGTATTATAGACGATGTTTGATATGTACCCCTGTTTTAAGTACATAACGAATGTGTTAGATTTTTTCATTTATAGCATAAATAATCTGTTCAGAAATCCGGAATCCAGAAGGAAAATAAACCCACAGATTGTTCACAATGTGAATCCACTCCTTCGTAAGTACCTTTATTCAGTCAAAAATGTATGTTATCAAAGCTCTACTGGTTTTATCGCATGATTCCATTTTTAGCAAAAAGCAACAAAGTGCAAAGAAATAAAAAATCATGGTGAACTTAGTGGAAGTATGGCGGACATAATATAGAACAGGAGTTCATTGGAGTAGTATTATATTTAAAAAAAATACGAAATAATTTCAAGAATTACATTTCTTAGAAGGTGGTAGATAAGTATGTTGTATAAAGAATTTGATGTTGATATTTATTTCATTTATACTTACTACACCTGTGCGGGAAATTGCTTAGTAATAAAACAGGTTTATATTCATATTTACATAGTAATGTGAGTTTTCATTTCGAAAAATTTTGTGTAAGTATATTAAATTGAGTTCCTGGGTGATCTGGAAACACAATTGGGCCCGGAAGATGGCGCTGCAGTCACTCCTCCTAATGACATGAACCGATTTGGATGAATATTTGTGTGCACATTTCATTTTTGTGGGATGATTGGTTGATTCGCTTTCACATTAGCTAATATTATGTATTTTTGTTGTTAGAAAGTAAACTTAATTTAATGTTTATAATACATTATTATTGGTATAAATAAGCCAGTGTTCGTCTCACATTGCTGTACCTGCCTACCTACCCTACCAGGGCCTAACTTTGTTCTGGCTATTTTATTTTGATTATTTGTAATGAATAAATACAATTATAATAGAGTGCAAAAAATAAATACATGCGTCAATATATTTTGTGTTTTTTTTAAACAATTTTTTTATTTAAAAAAATATCATTCCGACCGCGGCTTTGCCCGCGTGGAATTAGATTATATCGTGAATTCTGTCTTATCCCACAGAAGTGTTCAGTTCGGATAAAAAGTATCCTATGTGTAAACCCAGGCAATTAGCTATATTTTATCAAAATTGGTAATGTAGTCTTGACGTGATTAAGTAACAACTAACAAAAAAATATACAAATTAACATCCAAAGTTTCGCATCAGTTTAACTGTATTAGCGATATCTTCCACTCTTGACTTTGACTGAGAAGAATTAGGGTTTATAACTTCTTTCAGAAATATTACCTTTCATTTCTGGGCATGATGTAATATCTACGTCAGCATCAAATTCTATCTAAATCCATTCAGTAGTCCGCGTTATTGAGTACCATTTCATTTTTTCAGAGTAACAATATTTTTTGTTATTTTAAAGATTAAGTATTTATAACCTGTATTATTTTGTAATAAAGTAAACATTACGAAATAATAATAATTATTAATAATGTCTAAGTAGTTGTTAAAAAGAAGATTATTTGTTTATAAGCAAGAAAATAAAACCAATAAATCAACAATTAAATATATGTATAAGAATATTATAACTGTATGATGACTCCATTTATGTTTGTCCCGAGTCGGCCAGCGGCAGCGCGGCGAGTTTGCAAGAATGACTTCGCGCACACCCGCGTTCGCGATAGCGAGCTATTAGACTCCGCCCGCCAAGCAGTAGATTTTTTTTTGTGTATCGTCTTAACGTTGAGCATGTTTGATATCCATCGTTCAGGCCACGTGTCCTGACGCGAGTTTAAGATTTTATACCCAACGCCGCTAAAGAAGTTTTCACTTCAATAATTTGAGATGGTTTCGAGTCGATGTCAGTGGTCTATAAAGTTATATCGAATACAAAAAACACATAAATATAATATACATATTTTCGATACAAATCTGAAATACATTGCAGAATTTAATACTGTTTACAAGTTACAATAAGGAAAAAGTAAATGGTATGTTACCATGGCAACCATAATCAACAACAAAATGGACGTCATAATTTAATTGAAACAAATGTAATATATCTCTGCCATATAACAATTATATACTTGAGACTTCATAATATAGCCACTATTACAGGTAAACTGTTGCCTGGTAGAAATCCCTCATAACGATAAGGTCTCCCATTTCTTTGTTCACTTAAAAAAGACATTTTATTTTGATGTGAAATCTTTTGTAGAGATGTTACGTCATATAATTGAGCAAAGGTCAAACGGTCGAAGCCTAGGGCGTCTGATAGAGGAAACTGAACCTTTTAATAATATTATTTTTGCCTACATACAAAATGGTTTTATTGTTATTACCTTATTACAATGGCAAAGATTGCCCTTGGGTGAATGTTGTTATATATATACTAGCCACTTGTCCCGGCTCCGCCTGGATTCACTCATGATAAAAAAAAATAGCTTATATCACTCAGGAATGTTTCTAATCGGTCCAGTATTTTTGGAGCGTTCTTTCCAAACAAACATACACACACAATCTTTCTACATCATTACATGAATGTATATACTACTCAAACTCAGTATGGACAAGAGAATCGCGTATTAGCAAACTCTTGCATAAAATTTGATGCGATTTTCATTCTATTTAATTACTAGCTGCTCCGCGCGGTTTTACCCCCGTGGCTCCACCCCTGTTGGTCGTAGCGTGATGATAGATAAGCCTATAACCTTCCTCGATAAATGGGCTATCTAACACCGAAAGAATTTTTCAAATCGGACCAGTAGTTCCCGAGATTAGCGCGTTCAAACAAACAAACAAACAAACAAACTCTTCAGCTTTATAATATTATTATAGACTAGCGGTCCGCCCCGGCTTCGCCCGTGGTACATGTTTACGTTTTCTCTACATAAGAACCATCCTCGTACTTCAAGGAATATAATAAAAAAAGAATTATCGAAATCGGTTCAGCCGTTCTCGAGTTATGCGCTTACCAACACATTTTGCGATTCATTTTTATATATAAAGATTATAGATTTATTAGCTAAATAGCGTTCTACATAATATTTACATAGCTAGGCTAACTATAGGTAATGTTATGATAAAACATCACATATTATTACGCAGAAACTGTTGAAAATTAATCCAATTTCCATATTTGTACAAATTAATAGTATAATTAAAACCTAGTTCATTCAATTAAATCTAATAATTAGCAAGTAATATAACATGAAAATCTTACATAATATTATCAAATGTGAAATTCAAGGATAAATTTATTATTTCATTCTACTTAAAATTATTCACGAGGGATTTATCAAAACCCTCGTCTGAAATACAAATTATTTTGTACATTTACAAATGTATAGGGTTGGCACCTTTGTGTTTATAAATCTTCTTTATATATAAAAATGAATCGCAAAATGTGTTGGTAAGCGCATAACTCGAGAACGGCTGAACCGATTTCGATAATTCTTTTTTTATTATATTCCTTGAAGTACGAGGATGGTTCTTATGTAGAGAAAACGTAAATATTATGTACCACGGGCGAAGCCGGGGCGGACCGCTAGTCCTTGATAATAATATATTATTAAATGTTTCACTTTGTTATATTGTGTATTAGTTTTCCGCTAAATATTTTTTCCGTAAAGGGCAATAATTAACTTTGCTGTTTACTTACCTACTACATAATAATATGTTAGGTAAATCGTTAATCTCTAACGTTGGCAGCCCTATGCCTTCAAACATTTTCATATTTCAGCTTAAATCACGTAACTTATGAAATCCAGAATTATTTTAATTCAACAAAATTAATCTTCTATTTCAAAACCCTATACTTGATTAAACCCATTACAGTTGTAATTAAAATAAAAAATATGTGAATATCATTTTTTTAAGTGAAACTTCTTTAGGTGCGTTGAGAGTAAAATTTCAAGGTCGCGTCATGGCAATTCTGTCACGTCATGGAATAAGGCGACGATTTTGGTATCATTGAATCTTGTCAAAGAAGTTTCACTTATGTCACATGTGCTCGGCGCACACGCTCTTTTTTTATTGAATTAATCTCGTGTGTAGAAACACAACTAAGAACATTAAAAAAACGTACATAACTTATACTTCTTGTAATTTCGTGAATACAGGATTAAAGTGTTCCGCCAAATAAAAATTTAATATTTTCCCTTGTAATAAATAATAATATTACGTGCTTCTAATAAATATATGATCAAAGAAATTAATTAACGTTCAAATAAATTTTAAGCCAGCGAATTGCTTTCGCAAAATAATTCTCCGAGGAAATCAGGAAAATTGTTTATTATAATTAATTTACCTACTCATGAATAACAGGAATATTTAACGATTTTTATAAATTAGTTAATAGACAGTTTCTTCTTTATTCTTTCAGTTTGATTTGAAATATAAAAATACTAGATTTTCGCCCGCGTTTTCAAAGAAAGAGCCGCATAGTTTCCGTTCTCGTGGGATTTCCGGGATAAATAGTAGCTTATGTCTTATTCTGGGTCTTCAGCTACCTACATAGTACATACCTACCAAATTTCATTGTGATCGTTTCAGTAGTATTTGCGTGAAAGTCGAAACACTAACAAACATCCATATACGTATACATACTCACAAACTTTTGCATTTATAATATTATTACATAGTAGGATTTGATTAAAAATATCAATAAAAAAATATTACGTACCTACGTACGTACATAATAATTGAAAATAAAATATTTTAATGTTTTCATCGTCATTCTTTTAGAGGCTGGCAATTAAAAAAAATGCAACATTAATTTAAAATTAAGACATTCTCAGTACTAAAAATAAATTACATCGCATTCTCTTTGCTGACGCTACATTTTTTAACAAAATAACAGAATTTTTCGCACTTCTAGCAATTGGAATGAGAAGGCATGAAATAAGTTATCTTGTTAATGGACACAAATATTAGTCTGTATAAAGGTTGGGCTTGAGTTAATTAATGTTTCATACTAATATTAAAGGTGATATTTTTTTCATGTAAAAGTCAACGAATTACAGTTCCTGAATGGTATAAATTGTAATAGAATATCACTTTCAATGTATGAAATTTATACATGCTTAAAACTATATTCTACTAGCTTTCCACCCACGATTCACCCGCGTTTTATAAAGAAGAACTCGAATCGTTCCAGTTTCCGTGGGATTTCCGGGATGAAACCTACCTATGTGTTAATCCAAGTAACCCTCTATATGTGTGCTAAATATCACTGTAATCGGTTTAGTAGTATTTGCGTGAAAGAGCAACAAACATACACACATACATCCGTCCTCACAAATTTTCGCATTTATAATATTATTAGTAAGATTTTTTATGTATAGTATTATTACAGATAATAATATAATACCTACTATAGGTAGTATAAAATTTAATAAATTTGCTACGTTTTCTGTTGCGTAAAAATTCATCTACATATTATACAAAATTGCTCTACCGTTTTATTGTCGCCAAAATGTTTCGAATAACAAAAAAGAAAAGCCTCGAACAGAACCTTGTTATAAATTTGAGGGAAAATTTCACGGAAAATTCGTAAAAACGAATCGTAATTTCATTAACGCAAATAACCTTACCTGCGTATTTGCTCAGCTTTTAGTGGAAGGAATTACTTTTTTGTGAACGTGTCTTTAAATCTAAATAACAAGATGATAAATATATTAAGACGATCGATTTTTTCAGCTAAACTTATATTTTGAATTCGAAAACTACTCTTTGTTTTTTTTTTACGATTCCACATAAACAATTGTACGATTTTCCGTTTAGGATGATATTATGTCGATAAATATATGGAATACTGTAGACTGTAGAGGATACTATATTTTTATTTTGGAAAATACTTTACAATAATTGGAAGAGCACAATTTCATATAAATTCAGTAAAGTAATAACTTTACTGAAATTGCGTTTTACGAATGACTAGTTAAGGCATGCAGTTTCAATCAGATAAAAGTTGCCTATTCGGTTAAATAGAAAGTGGTCAAAGTTAGTTTGCTATTGCTACTAATATATTATTATAACTAGCTGTTCCCCGCAGTTCCACTCCTGTTGGTCTTAGCGTGATGATGTATAGCCTATGGCCTTCCTCGATAAATGGGCTATCCAATACCGAAAGAATTTTTCAAATCGGACCAGTAGTTCCTGAGATTAGCGCGTTCAAACAAACAAACTCTTCAGCTTTATGATATTAGTACATAAAGATTATTATAAAAGTACCTACAGGATAGGAAAGGACATAATATTCTTTTGAGGCTTTATTGCTCTGAATATTAGAGCAAATTCTCTTATTATATTCTCTATTCATTTTCTAGTATTATCATGGACGAATATAATTTAAATATATTTGTCTATGGTATTATCAAGTATTATATCAATTGTTTTGTTCATAGATGAAGGCGGGAGATGCCTGCCGGCGTTTGCTGGTCGAAAACTTGGTGAGATATGCAACCGTGAAAACCAATGTGACGCCGGGCTTGTATGTGAGGAGGTTCTGCCAGGTAATTGTACTTAGTTAATCATATACATAATGTTTATATAGTTTAGATTTTATTAGAATGTTTTAAAGAAATTATTTTTTTGTTTATTAATGGCAATGTAAATCACTTTGAAATATTATTGTAAAAAGAATTCCGATTTAGATTCGGTTCTTAGATTTTATACCTATTGACTGTGTAATAATATGTTATTTTTAGTTTGTACACTATGAGTCACAGTAGGGTTTCAAAATCATGTTCTTTTATAAAGTCACAGAATAATAATTAAAAAAAAATGTTTTAAAGTAAGTTTACCGACCTATATTATATTTTATTACTTATCTAAGTGTTTTGCCGATACATTTGTGTTATATTAGCACTATTTGCCTCAACAATAGGTACCTATAACAGCTTGAGTTCATTGCTTATTGACATGTCTGGTTTGTGTAAATATTTCACAAATGTGTGTAACATAATGTTTGTTCATGATGGAAAAATATAATTTCGGACACCTACCTACTTAAATTAATTAAAGGATGCGTAGGTACATAACAATTGATTTAATTACCTAATTGAAGATTACAATTGAATATAAATAACACATCGTTTATTAAAACTTCCTGGTTATGTCCCCGACTGTTCAAAAAATTACTTATTCAAATGTATGTGAATGCAGTTTTTATGAATGACATCGATGGTGTAGTTCCTAAAAAAATATAGTTCCGAAAAGATTATTTACCTACTAGGCTACTACAGGTCACTTTACCTAATTTCGCCACAAACGGCGTCGGATATTTAAGGAAAATACCGTTTGATTTTAAACAGCAAAATTTTACAATTTATCTACTTACTACTACATACCTATACACACAAATAAAAATCAACCTACACAACCTACAAATAAGGTTCAAAATCCAGGTGAGATGCACGTCTGCCGCCCGCCCACCGCCGGCCACAAGCAGTATAACGACGATTGTACCACGTCCAGTGAGTGTGACGTCACACGGGGCCTCTGCTGCATCATGCAACGCCGTCACCGACAGAAGCCGAGGAAGGTAGGTTAATGTAACCGGCCAAGTGCGAGTCGTACTCGCGCACGAAGTGTTCCGTACTATGGGTTTTAATTTTTAGTATTTGTTGCTGAAATACATCAATTGTAAAAATTTCAGCTATCTAGCTATCACGGTTTATGAGATACAACCTGGAGACAGACAGACCGTTTACCGTTACTGTACGGAACCCTAATAAAAGAGGTGTTATGTTTTCAGTGTGACCCAGGACATTTAAGTGAAAAAAAATAAACACAGAAAACTAGAGGGTTAGGAATTAGAATTTTCGTTTTCATTAGGTATATCTATGTTTTTAATATATAGTTTTAGGTATATATTTAGTAATTCATTGTAAAACATCAATATAGTCTTAGGTATATATAAAATTCTCGTGTCACAATGTTAGTCTGCATACTCCTCCGAAACGGGTGGACCGATTCTCATGAAATTTTCTGTGCATATCGGGTAAGTCTGAGAATCGGCCAACATCTATTTTTCATATGTACCACGGGCGAAGCCGGGGCGGACCGCTAGTAGTATATAATATATTATTGGTAGATACGTACGATGTAATGTTTGATTTTTTAAAAGTTTCCAATGTAAATTTATAACCTACTAGCGGTCCGCCCCGGCTTCGCCCGTGGTACATATTTCGCAATAAAAGGTAGCATATGTTCTTTCTCAGGGTCTAAAGATTGTCTGTGCCAAATTTCATCAAAATCGGTTGAGAGGTTTAAGCGGGAAAGCCTAACAGACAGACAGACAGTTACTTTCGCATTTATAATATTAGTACCTAGAGATGGAATGTAAAATGTCTATCTTTTAAAATTTAAATCGAAATACCTAATTTAGTCGAATCTATTACTAAAACTGACTACGTGACCAAAATGTCTTAGTAGGCAGCTGTAGGCAGTATAATATTACCTATGTCAATAATATAAAATACGTAGTCGTGTTTTCTTCATATAATTAGAGTTTCTTTGTTGAATACAAATATTTACTAAAACGCTTTATTTTGACTCAAAAGAAATATTCAGATTCATCGACCAATAAAAAAAAATTCTTGTTCCGTGAAATTTTGTCGAAATTATACAATGAAAATAATTGAACACATAAACATAAGCTAGGTACTTCTTTTAAGAAAATAAATGAATATGAAAGTTTTTGGCCCGTTATTTTGTACACGAATGAAACCGCGGGGCATAGCTAGTTCATTATATTCTAAATTAATGTACCATGTTTTCCTTTAATAGTATTATTTCGAGAAAACATCACTGTAATTTCCAAACGAATGGTTATTCATTACGTGGGTATTTTACTGGAAAAACAGAATATAAAAATTACATTATAACAACTGCGGGTTATAATTTCGACGAAAAAGTCCCTTGTTTTCTCTTTACTTGAATATTTTCTTTAGCATTTGTTTTTCTAATGTTATATTTATTCTGATTGTTTAGAAGCTCGCTTATGCCTACATAATTTGATTGTTTTTTCAGTTGTATTAGGGCATACATTTCTCGGTACGATTTTTTAAATATATCTTATTTTCTTCTTTTCAAATAATACTTCGCTCCGTGCGTCCGTCCCAAGCTATAAATATTAGCTAATAGCAAGTATAGCTTATTCCCGAACAGAGTGAAAAAAATTTGATTTAATTTTCATATTCACGTTTTTCTCTCCATTAAAACTCTGCCATAATAAAAACGTTAAAAATGCAGAATTGGTCCAGTCGTTCTTGAGTTTTACGCTCATCCACACATTTGGCAATAATTCATTTTTACATACCATCCATCCTCACAAACTTCGATTTTCTGTCCCTCTTAACGCACGGACTGACTCTGGTCAGCAACGATTCATCATACATACTTAATACAACATTATTTACAGAGCTGCGGCTACTTCAAAGAGGCCCTTGTATGCATAGGCCCTGTAGCCACCGACCAGATCCGCGAAGCTGTCCAGCACACGGCTGGTGAAAAGAACATCGGCGTCTTCAGAATGCACTAATTTCTCTTTCAGAGTAAAATGAACAACCCATCCTTGAAATTACTCCAATTGTTCATTCTACTCTTACCGATTGTTCATTTATGAATCGAAATGTTCGTTCACTTTGTTCCTTTCTCTCATGAATCACGATGAACATTTTTATTCATAAATTTTACATTACCAAAAAATGGTAGAGTTATTGCAGATTTTGAGATTTGAATATAACTGTATCATTTTCTTGGCCACTCGTTGATATATTATTCATTAATTAACATTACAGATGGAATATTTTTGACTATATTTCGTAGCAGATGAATAATTTGGTATTTTTTTCACAGTACGGCAAACGATTAATGAATAATATGTCAAATTAAGGTCTACTAAATGAATCATCGCTTTGAAAAACGGTCAACTGAAAGTCCTTTTATTTATTTAAAATTACAAATATTTAGTAGAAAAAAAAGAGGTTTTATTTTCAATTATTGTCAAATTGCTGTAGACATAGTCATATTTAGATGTAACATTTTAATTATTCTATATCTTATGAATGTTGTTAAATAATATACTATATGTGTTTAAACTTTAATAAATTTAATAATAGAACGTGATAAGTCTTCAAATTTAATATATCCTGGCTGAGGCATTTATTAGATTTAAATAATATCGATGTTGATTCAAATAAAATAACATATCATATAGATTTATCGATTTGTAGAATAAGTTGGTGTAAAGATTATCTTTGCTTCTTTTATTAATAATTATAAGTACATAAATAGGTTACGAATTTCACAATGACGTTTTGACTATGTGTGCAATGTTGTAAATGTGTGGGTTATGGATACAATTCGCTTACGCATAGTCAGACGTCAAATGTGAAAAAAATAAATATACTGTCTGCTAGGTGCTTAGGTAAACGATACATATCATTGTATTATTAATACGTAGAAATAACATTTAAATACATATCAGAGACTATCAGAAACCTATGTTCGCGATCTCGAAAAAGCGCGGGAATACTTGATGGAATTTTCTTCTAAAAAAAACATAATGGATATTTCCCGCGTATTTTCTAAAGATCGGGACGGCTTCCTTTCTTACCGTAAAATGTTTGCCTAATAACTGTGATGGTGTATTTTTCTGACATTGAAATAATCTATTTTTCTGCCAAAATTTAACTGTTAAAGGTATGAAATATCTTCTGAATGTTAATTCAAGGTTGGGCCTAAGCTTCGGACATAGAAATATGGTCGCCGTTAATCTTGTCATAGTTTTAAGTCCTCATATTACTTGTATTGAATAATATGTGTTATATTAAATGAATTATGTCAGCAATCGTGTTTTATTTTTGTTTACTTAACATACCTTCTACCAAAGACATGCAGTCTTTATATTACGTATTGAGTTGAAAAAAATTACACATTTCTTGAACATATTATATGTATTATTTACATAATAGTATCTCATTTGTTTCCCAGTAAAAATATAATTGAAACATTCCCAAACACAATAAATAAAACATATCAATGCATTCGAATATTTATTAACTCTTGTAAATATCGACATCAAGAATCAAAATAATATAAATGACAAAAATACACATCTTTTTAACATTAGAATATATGTACATATTTTATGAAATTCAGATTATATTAAGTATCAGTTACAAGACCTATAATGCATACAAAGTTAATATGGAATTGAACAAATATTGTACTCTTTCATTTTATACTATACTAATAATAATATTTTGAAGACAATCATATTGTAAAACTTCATACGATCCATACTTATTAGGTAGATACTATCTTTTTTAACCACATTAAAATCATTTTTGTTGTACATGTTCATAAATAGTTTAAAAATCCAGTCAAAGACAGCTTCAGTCGTTTCAAAAGATCTTCAATTTATCCGATCAAAAAGGGTGGTGGTGGGGGGTAGAAATAGGGTAGTGGAGGGGGAAAGGGGCGGTAGAAACCCCCGTAACCCAAACCAAAACCGAAACCGCGGGGGCGTCCATAGCCGTAGCCGCCATACCAGTGTCCTGTTGTTGTCTGGAAGAGAAATTATGTGTTAATAAGCTTGACTATTTTAACGTGTGGAAAAATTGACCGAATTTGAAAAATAGTTTTTATTTATATATTGATCAGTACAATTTTGAAGCTCTATTTCTTAGGACTTTTAAAATTAAAGAAAAATCGCAAAGCGTTGCGTAGCGTTTTTATTAGATCACAATATGGATTTAATATTACTATAAAACAATTACCATAATATGTAAGTCTTGTTTTGGCAATTTTAAAATAATTACGAAAAATGAAGAGTATTTTAATCTTAGAGCATTAAACCAAATTTAATATTCATGTTTTGTTAGTTCTCGACTATTTTTATTTATTTTTTATTTTATATACACTAACACTATAACTGTATTATCTGTTGTATTATCTGGTTCACCATTTTTAATTAAATTAAATACGAGAAACCATTTCAATAACAATCAATGAATTGTAAAAAATACACGTATATTTTGCAAATACATATTTCAGAAACTATTTTACTATTGTCTAATATAATAGATAAATAAAGAACCTATATTACATACATCACAATAACACACACACAAGAGAAACCATGGTCGTAAACTAGTTTATTCACAACTCAAGTCTTACTTCAATTACGAAGGGCTCAAAGTGGTGAGTTTTGGCCCAAATTAGTTTATTAATTGCTTCAGTTATGTTTATAATCTTGTTAAATATTGTATCCTATTAAAATATAGTTATTAATTGATAAACTGGGTGGGTAATGGGTTACATACTAATATTATAAATGCAAAAGTTTGTGAGGATGTGTATGTGTGTGTTTGTTACTCTTTCACGCGAATTATATACTACTGAACGGTTACGGTTACAATGAAATTAAGCACACATATAGAGGGTAACTTGGATTAACACATAGGATAGGTTTTATCCCGGAAATCCCACGGGAACGGGAACTATGCGAGTTTTTCTTTGAAAACGCTTGCGAAGCCGCGGGCGGAAAGCTAGTATATTATTATACATGCTCTAGCTACCCATTTTGGATTTAATTTATCATTTGGCATCCTTTGATACATACTTTCATAACATTTATATGTATAGAAATGAAAAATGTGTACAAATTCAATTTTAACGAATTGCTTTTATATTTATTTTTAACTAGCTTTCCGACGCGGCTTCGCCCGCTTTGTCTAAAACCTAATAAATTAATAATATACTACAACCTGCCTCTTGAACCGCTCTATCTAGTAAACAAAACTGTACCAAAATTCGTTGTGTAGTTTTAAAGATTTAAGCATACATAGGGACATTGGCATAGGTATAGGGACAGGGAAAGCGACTTTGTTTTATACTATGTAGTGAAGCCGGTCCTGCCCCCCTAGTCAAGTGGCTTTCTGTTAGCGTAGCGTTCAATAGAATAGACTACGAATGTATGAGATTGACGTAACCTGTAGATACGTTTATCTACAGCCTACGTCAATCTCATACATTCGTAGTCTATTCTATTGAACGCTACGCTAACAGAAAGCCACTTGACTAGGGGGGCTGTATACACCCGGGGCTATTATAAATGGCCTTTGAATCGAAATTGTTATTGAATTTACCAATTTTGAAACTTTAATTAAACTACATAGTTAAAATCTCTCGATTGAGGTATTTTGACTATGAACATTATCTGCTATACAATATTTTTATTAAGTTACCTAGAAAATAGTAATATTATTATTGATGTTGCCCCCTTGTCGCACTATTGCAGCGACTTATTTCGGGGGCCCATACAGTGAGAGGGCGAGTCACCATCTGCCAACAAATTTTTACTTCCCTTAAGTAGAAAGGCAGGTGCCATAGTTTCCATAGTCCCCAATGCCAGTCCATGTAGCATCCCATTCCATAGCCCGGTTTATTTTGCTTCCATTTCTCACAATAGTCCTACATCGGCCGCGGACTGCCTAGGACTGTATCTCTATAGTGCAGTCATGGGCAGGCTGCGGCTGGTGTCCCACAACACAGTAAAATTCTCGAAAGGGCCCTCTGCGTGTTGGATCCGTGTCTTCACGCAAGCCTTCCAAAGGTCCGGGTACCGTCCTTCTGGTGGTACCCGAGTATTATGGAACCGATTTTTTTTTATTATTGAATTTCAGGATGTTGAAATACTAGATAATGAAACTACGTTATTTATTTGGCATGAATTTAACATGGATTTTGTAAACGCATACTTTACTAGTAAAACTGCGTGTTAATAAAGTAATAAGATTTTAATGATTATCCAATTTTATTAATAATCCTACTGATATTATATAAATGGTTTGTATGATTGCTTATTTGTTTGTTTGTTACGCAAAAAATGTTTAATCGATTTTCATGAAATTTAGCACACACATAGAGGGTAACTTGGATCAACACTTATGATTTTTAACACGAAAGTCTCACGGGGACGGGGACTATGCGGGCTTTTCTTTGAAACGCGATCGAAGCCGCGGGCGGAAAGCTAGTATCATATAAATCGAGACTTACACGAAAAATAGTTTACACAAATAATATTCAAATTCATCGTTTACATTTCTATAAATTATTTGTAGAAGAAAAGCTTTCTATATCTAGAAATATCTTGAATAAATTTCACAGCCCATTTAACTTTACGAGCTAACTTCAAATAGGACACCTACGCAAAACCTTTTGCAAGAAATAATAAAAGAAATAAAATACACACTATTGTATCAATAGACCTAACGAAAAAAAATTAAATAACTATGGCACAAATCAGGTTTATTGCGTATAGGAATTTCTTCCAACCAATGTTATAATGAAAAAATAAAAAGCATTATTGTGACTCTACATAATTTGAGTTTCAGTTTGAATGCGCAATATTTATTGTGCATTTTTTTGACTTATTGAGAAATTTGTCTTTATGTTAAAGAAGTTGTGTTACGCTCAAAACCGAAAATACTCATTGAACAAATAAATAGTCTATATGTAGTTTAAAAAACTGAAAAACTGAAATTATTATATTGTCACCAGTCTTTGATGAGTGTACAAACATACAGGTGAAGCTAATATTATAAGCGTGTTAAAAATAGTTCACAACGCGTTATGATTACAAATTTCGCATTGTGGATTCAAAAATTGACACAGCGTTAGTTCATTATAAAATTTAATAAAAAAAATGTTACTTACTTGAATAAGAGCAATTAAAACTAGTAATAAAACACACACACTAATCCCTTTCATTTTTACTTCTTATATTTAAAAAAAGCTTAAAAACTGAATGAAACAAAGACTCTTGGTGTAATTATGACTGAAAAAGTCGATGTTACATTTATATACAAACTTCTAAATTTATCGTTCAAACAATTACATAAAACTTTATTATTTCTATGAAATAGAGTTCAAAATAGATCAAAAATTGAAATGAGCACTTAGTACCTTTTGAATCCAATATAGTTTTTAGCATTAGAGTGATAATAAAAGGACATAGAACCAGAAAATGATTTGCGTTTTAATGTTGATTGTTTTTTGTTTCCTATGAAATATCATGCAAACAAATTTTAATGAGTAATCATTAGAATTTTTTGTGTTCAAGGTGTAAGATTTGCCTAAGGTGCCTATTTATCAAGGAAGGCTATGTGCCTATGTATTATCACGCTAAGACCAACAGGAGCCGAGCCACGCGGGAAAAACCGCGGGGCGCAGCTTGTTTTAAATAAACTTGCCAACATTATACTTTAGCCACAGAATACTTAATAGTAACTAACGTTACTTTAGCGTCCACTCCAACACTATTTGTAACTACTGAACTAAAATTATTTCACTTAGGGCCGATTTTTTAATGCTTGGATAAAACTTATTCGTCGAATAATATATAAAACTACCATTTTAAAAACGTAATCTAATTGCCCGTATTTGACAGTTTACGTGACATTTTAATATTATCGTGTAATACTTTATTGGACGGATAACTTTTATCCAAGCATTGAAAAATCGGCCCTTAAAGAAAACTTCGTTATTTGCTGATCAACGATAGTATATTTTAAATTTAATTTTTATTGATATAATATCGCACGCTGAGAACGAAAGTGACCTAACTCAAAATTTTGCAAAAATGAGTTATACTCATAAAATGACTCAGAATAAGGTATTCTATCATCTAATAAATCAAAAACTATCCTATGTCACCTAGAAACCGAAAAACACGTATGTTGCGTCTCTTTATAATTTGCGTATTTTAAACGTCCCTCCGCTAAAATAGTGACCGTTTTAGTATTATGTCGGCACGGTGATTACATTTCTTAGTTTTAAAGTGATTTAATCCTGATTGCGGCGTTTATTTACCGAAAGGTAAGTAAATATTTTGTCAATGTTCTAATCCTAACAAGACCGTTATTCGTATTAGGTCACTTTTGTACTAAAATGCAGTTTTTGAATTGTGACTTAAATCATATTAAGTCATTTTTGTATTATCAACTATTCTAAAGGTAACGACATATTTCTCGTTATGCCTGTACTTTATTAAATGCTTTCTTTGTTTAAGTGTATTATGTATAAATAGGCCGTTTTAATAATATTTTGATAAGTTAATTTTATGGCGTATTAAAGTTTATGTCGTTGTTTCAATAATAATTTGTTTAAATATTTAAGTTTAGGTCATTATATGAAGAGATTAAAGATGATTTTATATTACAAATGGTTCAAGAAAATGAAAAAGAAAACGAAAAATTCATACCCAAAAAGTTATCATGAAATACAAGAGTTTCCTCGCTGAGTGATCATCATCATCTGAGGCTCTACAGCTGCTAGTGGGCCTTGGTCTGGTCCAGTATTTTCTTCCAGATCTCTCGGTCCTTTGTCTGAGTTCTCCAGATTTTCACAGCAATCATTAGATGCCATCCAACCATCGGAGCTTCGGCCCATCTGGTTTTCCATAGAGAAGACGCAGAGGTGCCTTCTTGTCGTCCATACGTGCCTCGTATCCGGCCCAGCGTAAACGGCCTAGTTTTATGGTCTATAAGACATTCGGCTCCTCGTACATATTTTCATAAAGTTCATGGTTATACCGCGTTCTCCAATGTCTATTTTCCAGCACAGCACCGAAAATCCGTCTAAGGATTTTTCGCTCGAACACCGCAGGCAATCCTCATTTTTTTGCTCAGGACCCAACTTTCGGACCCGTATGTTAGTACTGGTCTTAGTAGGGTCTTTTATAGCAGTACCTTTATGTTTCGGGATAGCAGTTTCGATCAAAAATATCTTAGAAGGCCGAATCAGCCATAATTCGTTTACATATTTCTGCAGATATTTCGTTCTGGTTTGTTATTAATTATGCCAGGTACACAAAGTCACGTACAGCCACGAACTTGACTTGTAGACCGAGCTTTTGGGCAGTTTTGTCTATAGCAAGATATGCGTTAACAGCAGTAGAGGATCACTGCTGGTAGCGTCCTCCCGATCCAGGTCTATATCATCCGCGTATCTCAGTATTTGTATCTATTCGAAAAATAAAGTGCCCGATGTCTCAATTTCTGGAATCTCGGATGCATTTTTCTAAGGCTATGTTAATCAGAAGGCTGAAGAGCGCATCACCCTGCCTAAGGCCTTCCATTGCCCTAAAAGGTTGCAAGATACTGAATGGATCCGAACGACGCTTTTTTATTTTTTTAACGTCATTGCTGTAAGTGACACCAATTGTGGTGGAATGCCGATCTCAGTCAACGCTTGGACAACAGGAAATTTCGGTGAACATTGTCGTATGCAGCCTTAAAATTCACGAAAATAATATGGTGTGTTATGACATTGAACTCAAGTGTTTCAAAATCTGATCAGTAGTCGAACGGTTAGGGCCCCAAGCGTACTGGTAGTCGCCTAGTTTGTCTTCTGTGTATGGAGATATTCTATTGAAAAGGACATAGGCGAAGATTTTATATGCCGTGCTTAAAAGAGATATACCGTGATAATTCTGGCAATCAAATATGTCACCTTTCTTGTGCTGTACA
Source organism: Colias philodice (assembly GCF_061535455.1). Taxonomy (NCBI): domain Eukaryota; kingdom Metazoa; phylum Arthropoda; class Insecta; order Lepidoptera; family Pieridae; genus Colias; species Colias philodice. The sequence continues at coordinate 4,004,110 of NC_143113.1, read as the reverse complement.
CACCGCTGTAATATATACCCTATGTTACTGCGATGTTCCACTCATCGGGCGTATTAGATTATATTAGAAAAACTTAACTATAATTTTTCTTATGTCATTGTTGTGGCAACCCTGTACTTAGTCTGTGGTTCATGTACCTATGCAATGTGTAAGGCAATGTGCTTTTAGAAAGAATAAAGAAAAGTTAACAGGGCGTCGTTTCAGACTTCCACACCTGGACTATCAGCTTATAAAATTTCTCCTTAAAGCTAGTTTCAGCATATTTAAGCAATTCCACAGAGATGTAATCAGTTCCTGGTGGCTTATGATTTTTGAGTTTCCTAATGGCCAATCTAACTTCGTCTATTTGTAGGCAGCGAGATATCTGGGATGTTAGTATAATTTTGTATGGCAGAAGGTGTTTCAGCAGTTTCTGTGCTATTTAGCAGTTCTTGGAAGTACTAATTCCATCTTTTAATAATATCGTTCTTACTATTTAGTAGCTCACCACCTTACTTTTACAAGCTGAGGTTCTAGGTTTGAAATCTTTCCTACCTCTATTAGTTTGGCTGTAAAAGTTTCTCGAGTCCTTCGTTGAGAAACTTTTAGCAATCTCTCCAAGTTAGTTGACATCAACACATTTCTTCTTCTTTCTCTTGTGTAGTTATTTTTTTTCCTTCGTCGCGCTTTATGCTCTCTCTCGTCTGCAAGTGTAGGTCTGCTGTAACGATAGGTATGCTTCATTCTTTTCGTTAGTAACCTTTTGGCATTCGGCCACTTGTTTCTGCATCGTATCTCATTACCTAGATTTTCACTCGCAGCTGTTAGTAGAATTTTACTTAGTACTTTCCAGGATCTTACTTGCGTTTTGTTCGCTATTTATCTATCTGCTCTGAGCCAAAATTTTTAATAAACTTTCACTTTAAGAGGTGCGAAATAAATCTTTAAAACTACGGAACGGATTTTGATGCGGTTTTTTTTAATTCATAGAGTGATTAAATAGGAAGGTTTAAGTGTATAATTTATTAGGTTTGAAAAAAAGTAGGCGAAGCCGCGGGCGGTAAGCTAGTAATATTATAAAGAGGAAAGGTTTGTATGTATGTATGGTTTTCACGCATAAACTACTGAACCGATTTTGATGAAATTTGGCACAGATAATCTTTATACATTGAAAAAGAACATAGACTACCTTTTATTGCGAAATATGTACCACGGGCGGAGCCGGGGCGGACCGCTAGTTCCTAACTAAAACTGCACTTTTTTATTACTTTTTTTAATTAATTATACTGAAGTATAATTTTTTGTTGATTAATAATACCAATATTAGAGTTGATTGCCCATAGGTATTAAGTAAATAGTAAAAATGAGTCTGGAAACAAACAATAAATATAAATTCTTAGTTAACATTTGGTTTCATTAGACTACTTCCCATTAATATTTTAATACTAAGTTGACATAATTCAGGTTACGTCCAAATGCATGCATAGAACAAAAATACTAAAGTGACTCATTCCCAAACTAGTCAAAGATGATTTACAAGCTTTCAGTACTAAAGTGACGCAATATCTAATGGTAATTTTTAAAAAAAGATAAAAAATATTTAAATTTAATTTAATTTATTTTTTATGGATTGTATGGGTGGACAATATCCTCTAAAATGATATCAGACTTTAATATCTTATATAACTTTGCATGCGAACAAATTATGACATGATTTGTAAATAGTTCTGTAAATTACGAACACTTTTTTGATGATTCCCAAAAACACGAATTTCGTATTAGGTCACTTTCGTTCTCAGCGTGCGATATTATGTATGAATGTATGTGAGAATTTCAATATTATATGACGTGGTTAGTAGAAAAATAAGCTGAAGAGTTTGTTTGTTTGAACGCGCTAATCTCAGGAACTACTGGTCCGAATTGAAAAATTCTTTCGGTGTTAGATATTATCATCACGCTAAGACCAACAGAAGCGGATCCACGCGGGTGAAACCGCGGGGCTCAGCTAGTACATAGATATTACTTATGTATATTATGAATCGATATACTGCAAAATGGGGAATACCCTACTTAAATATAACTTAGAACAAAAGTCACCTTGTAGATGACAGAGTCAAGGCAGATCGTGGGGATTTCCTTTGTTAAATAAAATTAGATACTTCGTAATAATTGAATAAGAAATCAGAGTATACAGTGATTCACAATCTATACTGATATATAAATAAAAGTCTGTCTGTCTATTACGTTTTCAGCACCTACCTATACTTATATTATAAAGCTGAAGAGTTTGTTTGTTTGAACGCGCTAATCTCAGGAACTACTGGTCCGATTTGAAAAATTCTTTCGGTGTTAGATAGCCCATTTATCGAGGAAGGCTATAGTCTATAATATATTATCATCATGCTAAGACCAACAGGAGCGGAGCAATGCGGGTGAAACCGCGGAGCACAGCTACTAGCTAGTTTCAAATAAAGTTTTACATTTAAATAATTATGTACTTAAACCTTCCTTGTCATCACTCTATCTACTAAAACATTACAATCTGTTGCGCAGTATTAAAGTTTTAACTTTTAAGCATACATAGGGATTAGGGATATAGGGACAGAGAAAGCGACTTTGTTTTATGCTAGGTACAATATTTGACTCATATTAAAATTATTCTAACAAGATTCTAACTAATCATTCTACGTTCATTTTGTGAATTAATAATAATTATTGTATGCTATGTACATGTAGTTATAGTAAAAGCATGAATGTTCTATAATTTTGATCTTAATATCTTTGTATGTATCTACCATGTTTTTATGCAATAAATGATTTATTTATTTATTTAAGTATTTAATATTTTATTCGTGTTGCAGAAAAGCTTTACATTTCAATAAAAACATTATAATAATAGAACGATTGTATGAAGTACTGAAGTATATTGAGAATATTACATTTTCCCGAAACTATACAAAGAAATCTAGAAATTTCCAGATCTAGTTTGACCTGTAACCTATATGAAGGTAGCCGGGCGAGCTGAATCGACCCATTGCAACATTGCAGATGCGCTCTTGATACTATAGTGATGTGTTTTATCGATAAAATAAACTATCGACAATTCTTTATTTTAAATTCTGTGATTGTATTATGTGAGCAGTGGTGGTATGAATAATCCTCGCTTCTACGCTCACGCGACATTCACTTTATAAAGAAAGGAATCAAAAGTGATGGAGCTTAACATGTTTTCTCTCTTACACATTATGTCTATACTCGCTCTCTCTATATTATATTATCTGTCAACGTAATTTCAAGGATTTAACATTCCCTTAAATAATGGATGGAGTGAGCGTGAAAAGAGAGCGAAATAATTTCAACTAAGAGCCTATGTTCAAACTTGAAGTACTTAAAAGTTAGAAAATGTCGTGTATGCTACAATTGACCTTGATCTAGATTCTAGAAGTAAAAAAATTCAAGTTTCAAGTTCAGTTTATTACTGTTTTCATGGCAATCCTGAATAAAATATTCGTGACATACTTTTAAATTATTGTATAAGTAATAAAATATAACAAGGCATTAGGCAAATACTTACCTAGATTGTAGTTAAAACGAAAACTATTTTGTATTTAGTGCCGATCGTGTTTCGTATGACATTTTCTTGAATCTTTTCTTTAAATTATATACCGTAAATACATACAAATGTTATAATATTGACATATTTATTTCACCATGTTTACCAATTTACAGAATGTTTGACATTGGTTTAAATTAAAGAGATAGATAATTGCCGAATTTTAAAATAAGATTAATTTTGATACTTAGTCTTAATTAATAGTTCTTTATTAGTTATGTATTTGGGTGTAGTGGTATATTATAAGTATTTATTTATCGACAATCGATAAACGAATTTCGCCATCACTAGACATCCTGTTTCCCGTTTACGTCACTATCGTACTTGACCTATGATATCTAAACCAAGCTAATCAGGACACTGCATTCGAAACACGACCGTGTTGCCTTCAAAATAGAGTCTGATTTACGTAAAACAATATTAGATCTAAAATAAACGGGAGACACGCTTTTATCAAGTTGGAAATGTCTTTCCCAACATAAGAACTATTTAAATACGTATAGTTTCATCTTTATTACGCCTTAAAGACTAGCGCAAAGTGGAAGATATTAGAAGAGCGTCTAGAAAACTCATTTGAAGAAATTTGAAACGCCTGACAAAATGTGTTAGCAAAGTTTGTGAAACGGATATCATATTTTATTTGTGGTAGGAGATATAAATGTTGAAGACGTTTCATTGAAGCCTCAAGGAAGGATATATTACATTTCCTTCAAATCATAACCGATATTTTATCTCCGAATACAATATTGGAACTAGATATTTTGTTAAAGCGTACACTTTCAATCGTGGAATAGTATTGCTTTTATTTATTTTATTATAGACTAGCTGTGCCCGCGACTTCGTCCGCGTGGAATAGTGACTGCATAGTAGTTACTACTTAACACACAATTATTGAGTAAACACGTCTTGAAACACGTACTATCATATACAACTAAATTATAAGTACTTACACATTATTATAAAGTTAAGAAATAAAATAAATAATAACACAAAAGAACTGTTAGTAAAATTTATTACTAAACTGAGCTAGGTATAAAACTTAGGTACAGAAGAGTTCAAAATTTCCAGGATGTGGTTATTCTCCCGCTCCCATATTCCTTCTACTTTCACAGACGTTCAACTTTTCCCTTTCACCCCTAGTAAATGGCAGAACCGATTTTGATCTAAACCATGTCTATTGTCTAATGGCACTCTAATCATACCTATATATTATGTACATGTCCTTTCGTTTGGTACTCCATTTGGATTATTTATCCCCACTATCACCCCTAAGGTGCCCTATATGTAATGAACAGATTAACAATTTTGATAAAACATGACTAATTGTAATTCACACGTCATTTGATATGCCGCTTGATTATATTATTTGACCACATTCGATAATTCATTCCCACTTTTACCGCTATAAATCAATAAATGGATGAACCGATTTTGATTAAATATGCCTCATCATACTTCTCACGTCAGGTCTAGCCCTTTCATTTGATATGCCACTTGGGTATATTATTTGACAACTTTTATTCCCACTTTTATACCTATATCCAATAAATGGATGAACCAATTTTGATAAAATATGTCTTATTGTACTTTACACGTCATGTCTTTCATTAGATAAGTCACTTGAGTATATTTGATAAAATTTATTTATTCCCACTTTTACCCCTATATCAAATAAATGGATGAACCGATTTTGATAACATTGGACTACTTAATTGTTTCTGACAGGTCATCTTTTTTCATTTGATATATCACTTGTGTATAACAGACAACATTCGTTTTTTTCATTCCCACTTTTACCCCTCTATATGTATAATAAATGGATGAACCGATTTTGATTAAATACCTATGCCTCATTATACTTCTCACGTCAGGTCTTGCCCTTTCATTTGATATGCCACTTAGGTATATTTGACAACTTTTATTGCCACTTTTATCCAATAAATGGATGAACCAATTTTGATAAAATATGTCTTATTGTACTTTACACGTCATGTCTTTCATTAGATACGTCACTTGAGTATATTTGATAAAATTCATTTATTTATTCCCACTTTTACCCCTATATCAAATAAATGGATGAACCGATTTTGATAAAATTTGACTAATTGTTTCTGACATGTCGTCTATTTTCATTTGATATATCACTTGGGTATAACCTCATAACCTACATTAACAACCTACATTAACAACTAACATTCGTTTTTTTCATTCCCACTTACCCCTATATAATATAATAAACAACTAATGTAACAAAAAAACTCATCTAATTGGTATTACCCGTTAGCGAGCTACGGTGGCACAGACAGACACGCAATACACACATAGCGGACATAACACCCCTCTTTTTGCGTCGGGGGTTAAAAATAATACCTACGACATAATTTCAAAGACCTTTTATATAGAAAATTTACCTAGAAGTAACCATAATGCTACATATTTGTGCAGGTTTTAGACTTATGAGCAAAAATCTAAATAAAGGTCCTTTGACCTCCCCTACTACCCCCTCAGCATAACCACCTCCCCCCCCCACGCTTGGGGACTTTCGATATGATCATCTGGACATGTCAAGGAATAACTTTAGCGTATAATTTACGTAATAAAGTAATTCATGTATTAGTCCAGGAGGAATCGGCGCATGAGTACCGAAAACTATTCCACCTCAATTTTTTTACGTGATCCTCTTCAAATTGCCCTACTGATGATATAAATGCATGTTGCCATGGGGCAACCCGGTGCCATATTGTTTAAACCGAAATTGTTTAAACAATTGCAAGGAATTGTTATTTTTCAACCGGACAAATTTTTTTTATATTTTTTATCGAAATACCAATAAAAAAGGTCCAATTACTTTTCACGATAAAGTTAATATTTTCAAAGATATGAATTTTTTAAGGTTTGAAAAATCTCAAATTTGGGTACTTTCGACCCATGAAAAATATATTTAAAAAAAAAATAATATATAAGTAATATTTTTTTTTCAATTCTCTATACAATAGTTAATAATATTGTTAATAGAGATTTAAGAAAATTTCATTGTTTATATCTGTTTTTTAATTGTTAACTTCGCGCGCTCACAAGTACGCGCCGCTTACCTTTAAGTATCGCCGTCTCTCTCTTACTCATGCGCTGCATCGGCCTCTCTGTGTCTTGAATCATTATTTATCATTTATCTTAAAAACTATCAACTTTATCAAGATTTCTAAAGAGAGCAATCTTATTAATAATTAAATTGTCTACAATTTGTTTCTTATATATTTTTTTCTGAAATCAATTTTTTTAAAGTTATTTAAGCATAAATTGAAACATGTAATTAAAATTACTTTTTTGTCAGTTTATATTACTTTTTTGTTATTGAAACAGCAAGTAAGGTAAAAGACCCAGTTATTGACACTGGCCTAGTTGTTTGACACTCGCAATTTGATTTTAATTAAAAGAATGAAATGTTCTCAAAAAACCAAAGATCTTAAAATTTTTAATTCAAAAATTATATTTATTAATTTATTAGAATTGATTTGTTTTTTTTTTAACTAAAATAAAATTTAAAGTGTCAATAACTAGGTCTTTTACCTTATTAATTACATTGAATAACTTCTTCAAACGAAAGTTATAGATGGAGAAGTATGAAATAATAAAACAAGATTTAAAAATAAGTATTTATTTATTATCAATATTATTTTTATATATTATATTCTTACAGTCTTCTGAATCACAACCACATAGAAGTATGCAACTTATATTATTTGTGAGCGCGCGAAGTTAACAATTAAAAAACAGATATAAACAATGAAATTTTCTTAAATCTCTATTAACAATATTATTAACTATTGTATAGAGAATTGAAAAAAAAATATTACTTATATATTATTTTTTTTTTAAATATATTTTTCATGGGTCGAAAGTACCCAAATTTGAGATTTTTCAAACCTTAAAAAATTCATATCTTTGAAAATATTAACTTTATCGTGAAAAGTAATTGGACCTTTTTTATTGGTATTTCGATAAAAAATATAAAAAAAATTTGTCCGGTTGAAAAATAACAATTCCTTGCAATTGTTTAAACAATTTCGGTTTAAACAATATGGCACCGGGTTGCCCCATGGCAACATGCATTTATATCATCAGTAGGGCAATTTGAAGAGGATCACGTAAAAAAATTGAGGTGGAATAGTTTTCGGTACTCATGCGCCGATTCCTCCTGGACTATATAGAATGCCTTAGCAAATGTTCGCTGTGATTACTTAAATGGTCATAACTTTTTTATTTATGAACCGATTGACATGAAATAATCACTAAATGTTAAATGAAGCTTACCACAATATATTAGTGAAAACCGCATCTAAATCGGATAAGCCGTTTCTGAGATTAGCGTGTTCAAACATACAGACAAACAGACAAAAATTTTTTTAACAACAGTTTTGGGTTTGGGATCGATTTAGTAATAACCCCTGCTAATTTTTTTTTACATATTTTCATTGTACAGACACCACTTTTCTAGAATTTTATTATATGTATTGATGATGATGATGATGATAAATTTAGATTTTATTTACTTGCAGATATAATGTGTATCAGTATCTATAGTATTAAAATTAAATATACGTACTCTTTCACGTAAATACTACTGAACCGATTACAATGAAATTTGGTATGTAGATAGCTGAAGACCCAGAATAATCCCACAGGAATGGGAACTATGTTGGTTGAGTTTTGAACACACGGGCGAAATAATTTTGAAAAATAGTGCCATATGGTTTCGGCACTTCTTTCTATAAAAGAGATATAAACTCATAAATATATTCGCACTTTTTAATATAGATTTAGATAATTTAATTCTACTTTTGCCTTCAAAATCAAAGCGACCGCCAAACAATGATAAATAACCTATGATTATTTTAAACTAAACGTCCAAAAAGCCGAATTGAGTTATGGGTCTGCATTTTGGCAAGGTTCAATGACCGAAACAGGTTGTAGGACGAAAATTAAAAAGATTTATACTAAGAAATGATGCGCGGATGTCATTTGAGTTTCTTTATTATTTAACGAGAGTATAAAAGCACTGAAAATGATATTATGATATTGATTAAAATTATAATACAAAGAACCAATATTACGGAGTGCCAAATGCCAATACCTACTACATATTTATTTTACACGCGACCGCGACGGACACCTATATTACATTTAACATTCAAAAGATTTTTAATAAATTAATATGCCATCATCGAGATATTATGCCATTTGCAAAGCCTTCTGGAAAATTATATCAACGGAAAATATCAAAGGTACAAACAACACGTAGTACTTATATCTAAGTATACTTAATATTATAAAGCTGAAGAGTTTGTTTGTTTGTTTGTTTGAACGCGCTAATCTCGGGAACTATTGATCCGATTTGGAAAATTATTTCGATGTTAGATAGCCCATTTATCGAGGAAGGTTATATATCATCACGACCAACAGGAGTGGAGCCACGCGGGTGAAACCGCGAAGCGCAGCTAGTAAATTATAATCCTTAACCCAATACGCCAAATTCCACGCTCCTTATTCCAGAACCTTCTATAAAATTCGATTAAGGGAAAAATACCAAAGGAGCAAACAATACGTAGTATGTAATATAAAATTGAAAACAAAGCTCAACAAATTTCCCGTTGTTACCGTATCGGAAAGCGTCGTTTGGAGCTCAAAAATAAATAAATCCTTCTATCTATTTCTGATAGATGTGTATAGGGCTGTTACTAGCTAGTTTTTGAAATAAATCTTGTTTTACTTTGACTGCACGAGGCAAACGTAAAAGCTGTAGGAGTGAAACAAATACTGATATAATATAAGTAATTACTATCGATAACTAGAAAAAAATCTTTACCAAATTACCAAAAACGAAATTTTTTAATATTTTTTAATAAAAAAAAAAATATATATTAAAAAAACAACTTTCGTTAACATTAGAAAGTACACACAAAACACTATTTTTTTTAAATTTTCATTCTTTATAATAAGGATAATCTATATAAAAACTAGATGTATCCTTATTAATTAACAATAACTGAATAATTTGAATGCAAGGACTTAAAAATAAAATAAAATAAGTTCTTATCAATATAAACGAATCAACCGTTTATTTTTATTAACTACTACCATTTTAACAAGGTACATTTATCGTAAGTGTCTCAATTAGAAATTTATTGAAATAGGAAATTATTACTAAAATAAAAAAAAATGATTAAACTTGAAATAGACAACCCTATTTACTTTCACGGCGCTATCAAAGTGATAACTCAAGAATAGAATATCGAATACATTGTGTGGACTTGTTATTGTTAATATTGTTCCGACATGCTAGGGTTGCCAACTTGTATTTTCAAAATATTAATATTGTATGATTTATAATAAATTACTTAGAATGAATAATATTTTTATATTCAGTAGACAACTAAGACTGTACCTTTAAAGTTTAAACCCCATACCTATGGTGAATATGCGTGAATCTTCAATCTTTTTGTGTTTCTTTTTTTATCTGGATGTATTTGTAGGTATAAGTGAAAATATTCATTTAATTATATAGGTACATGATGCATGTTAATTTAATCGTGTGTGCTAGTTTTCTCTTTTCGTTTTTAAACAATTAATATTGTTTTAAAAATATTGAATTATAACGTATGCCGTTATATTATTATATATTCATATTATTCAAATATGATTTCTATCTCTATGTACAATGAGTCTTCATGTACTGTAAATTAATAAAAATAAAGTAATACCACAAAATACTTAATAATAGCGGTACGCTTTTTACCTATTTAGAAATGCTATTATTATCATAGATTTTTGCTTCACCACTTTATCTAGATACTAATATTATAAAGAGGAAAGGTTTGTATGTATGTATGTATGGTTTTCACGCATAAACTACTGGACCGATTTTGATGAAATTTGTCACAGATAATCTTTAGACCCTGAGAAATAGGCTACCTTTTATTGCGAAATATGTACCACGGGCGAAGCCGGGGCGGACCGCTAGTTTTATGATATTGTAGAGAAATGGACAAGTAACGAAAAATCTCATAGAATGATTTGTATAATATATGCAGTCATCTGGTTGAATTCGCTATTTTATTGAATAGCTAGCGCTTACACGATGAAATGTAGGACCTACCTTATTCGTTAAAAATTAAAATGTTTTTATAATATACTAGCTGCGTTTCGCGGTTTTACCCGCGTACTCCGCTCCTGTTGGTCCTAGCGTGATGATATAAAGCCTATAGCCTTCCTGGATAAATTGGCTATCTAACACCGAAATAATTTTTCAAATCGGACCAGTAGTTGCCGAGATTAGCGCGTTCAAACAAACAAACAAACACTTCAGCTTTATAATATTAGTATAGAAAAGTATAGATATATACAGAATAATAATTATTTCTTAACACTTTTACTACGTGGTACGTAGGTTTCTGTGTGCGTGGGCCGACACGCACTTGACCGATTTTTTGTTCGACAGCATGTTGCGCGGCTATCCCCATACTTGGGCTATGACGTCACGACACAGTAACGAAACAATTGTCCACGGGAATCGAACCTGCGACCTCTGCGCTATCGACGAATCGGCTAAAAATAGACAGATTTGGTTGAAAAGTTAAAATTTGTCTTTACTTACTTTGAGGATAAGGTAATGTTATTTGTGTTAAACAAAAATATACCTTAATTCTTATCAAATATAGTTGAATTTTCCATGAATAAATATGGTAGTTACGACGTTTTAATTTGTAGAAAAACCAATACAGCCTTCACAGGTTCTCTTGCAATGAGCTTCTGATGAATAAAGCGTTGTTCACAATGATACATTTTTAATTTTTTATTGTTTTATATTTCTCTTTTTTCGCAATGTTGTTTATTGTATATTGAAATTTTTATATTTGTGGGTATTTTGACAATCACTAAATAAATCACATTATTAATTATTAACTTTTACAATATCATTTCTTACAAACTTAATAAAGGGTTATGACTTATACCGATCTCTGCTAGACCACAGAAAATAAATAAGTTAAAATAGTACTGAAGGATGTGATAAAAATATATAAGAACTACCTACCTTTCTTTACTATTCTTCTTCTAATACAATACAATTTGGTCATCGTGAACCACTTTCGCACATTCGTCTGACCTTTGACTACGTCCGAACTCAGAAAAATAATCGAACTTCATACGAATACGCGAATGTCAAGGCAAATAGTGGCATTGTTCATACGCGTGTTCGTTATTCACCTCGCTATTCGCATGAATGTGTAAATGCACCATTAAAATAGATCTTCTGTCGTACACAGTTTTCATTTTGTATGTAGTTTGATGCAATTTAAATAAATAATTCACACTAACTCCACTTATTTAACTAGGTATGTGTAATGTGTGTTAATATAAAGTATAAACATTCGATTAATTAAATAATGACCGGTTTGTGCATTGTCTTAAAAAAGTACAAAACATGCTTATATGACAACTCGTAAATTAAACATTTTTATTTTTATTCCAATTACGCATGGAAATAAGAAAATAACTGGAGTTAGTATTATATTGTTAAACTCGCTTTCCGCCCACGGCTTCGACCGCTATATCTAATAATTTATATAATAAAACCTTCCTCCAGAATCACTCTACTATTAAAAAAGCATCAAAATCCGTTGCTTAGTCCTACTATACATTATATGTATACATTATAAATGCGAAAGTTTGTGAGGATGTGTGTGTGCGTGTGTTACTCTTTCACGCAAATGCTACTGAACCGATTACAATGAAATTTAGCACACATATAGAGGGTAACTTGGATTAACACATAGGATAGGTTTTATCCCGGAAATCCCACGGGAACGAGTTTTTCATTGAAAACGCGGGCGAAGCCGCGGGCGGAAATTTAGTTTTTAATATTTAAGCAAGCAGTGACGGACAGACAGACTTTGTTTTATACTATATAGAAATTTATTTTACACTAGCAGCTCGTCCCGGCTCCACTCCCGCTTACCCGGGATAAAAACGAAATAACATGCCTATGTAACTTAAGAAAAATGTAGCTTTCCGCTAGCGAAATAAATTTCAAAATCGGTACAGTAGTTTTGTATGAAAACATTACAAACATACATACAAATATATCCTTACAATATTAATTTAGTGACCAGTCTAACCGCTGCTTTACGATTTCGACTCGACCACTCAGTCGAGTCGTGACTCGTGGAGTGCGCGCGCGGCGACTGTCTGCCGCTCGATAGTGCCATATTTAGTCAGCTGTCAACAATAATTATTGTGTTTTGTGAGTATTCTTTTACTATCTGTGCACTTTTGAATAACCTTGAGTTTGGTAAATAGTGTTAATTCGAATATATGTCAATGTTATTTTGACATTTGTGTTTTTTGTTGCACGCATTTGAGAGGATACGTTCATGTTTTAGTTTTAAATAGTTTGTATGTGTATTTAAATGTTATTTAAAATAATATAACTTTATTAAAAGTTAACTCAATATTGTAGACTATTTTATAGTATGTTAATTGTTGTTGTTGTTGTTGTTATGGGATAATCATACACCTATTTAATAATTCATGAATTCACAATATACCTACATACCTATTCCGAATTAAGCGAAAAACCCACTTTTTGCAATATCAATTTGAAATGTTTTAAAAGTCTTAATTTATTTAAGAACGTTTAAAAGTTGAATTGAGACTAAAATCCTAGTAAAACAAACCAAATAATAAGATAAGTTTTAAAAGAGCTTTTGTCAAAGAGCAAACAAGGACACCAAGTTTATTGAATTATAAATAAACTTATTTATCACTAGCGGTCCGCCCCGGCTTCGCCCGTGGTACATAATATTTACGTTTTCTCTACATAAGAACCATCCTCGTACTTCAAGGAATATAATAAAAAAAGAATTATCGAAATCGGTTCAGCCGTTCTCGAGTTATGCGCTTACCAACACATTTTGCGATTCATTTTTATATATAAGAAGATTACAAGTTTTTAAAATATTATTGCTTGTTGTAAAAGTTAAGATACATAGTTACCTACTAGTACACTGATAAGTATACACCATCATAGAGCCTGAATAGCAGCTGATAAACAGCGCTGTCCACTACAGTTCAGCAAAAGCTGAGACGCTGACTTTTGTTATTTCCCACTTATTTACTATGTTCGTTATTTAGAAGGAGATTTAATGGGAAATGCAAGATAAATGTTATGGATTATTTAATAAAAGTGAAAAACATACCTCAATTATGATGTACTAGCTGCGCTTCGCGGTTTCACCCGCGTAGCTTCGCTCTTATTGGTCTTAGCGTAATGATATCCTATAGCCTTCTTCGATAAACGGGCTATCTAACACCGAAAGAATTTTTCAAATCGGACCAGGTTCCTGAGATTAGCGCGTTCAAACAAACAAACTCTTCACTGCGTTTACTTATATTACGAAAACGTAAACATCTAGACGTAAAAATTAATGCTTATTTTACATCCAAACTAATTTATCAGTTAAATTATAATATAAAAGGCCAATAAAATCAGGTCATAATAACAATTTAGTATTCCCTAAAATAACATATAACTATATGTATCCCTTTCATTTCAAAGTTGTTTTATAAGGGCCGACTTTTCAATGCTTGGATAAAACTTATCCGTCCAATAAAGTATTACACGATAGTATTAAAATGTCATGTAAATTGTCAAATACGGGCAATTAGAATACGTTTTTAAAATGGTAGTTTTATACATTATTCGACGAATAAGTTTTATCCAAGCATTGAAAAATCAGCCCTAATTGTAATAAATGGCTTGGATAGAGTTAGACAGTAGACTTGTTGTTTCTGTGATATATAAATCCTACTTAGAATCTGGAATTTCTAATTTAATATGTTATTAAGGGAATAGAATGTAGTTTATAAAATGACTAGATTTCCGCGCGCGGCTTCGCCCGCGTTTTCCAAGGAAAACCCGCATAGTTCCCGTTCCCGTGGGACGGTGGGACAGAGATGACAGGGACAGAGACCTATATCAATTCGTGGCTAGTTCGTCCGTATAGATTTAGCTACCTTCTTATGAAATTCTTAAAAGTTGGTTTATTTGAAAGAAACATAACTACAGACCTACCTAAGTTTAATTGTGGTTTAATTGACCATTTACCATTGTAAATGTACTTTGAAACTAATTAAAAAAAATATACGTCTAGAAGAAAAACGTGGTATTGTTTTTGTGCGCTTGGTCGGCAAAAACTTCGTAATTTTTAAAGTCATTGCTTGATGTATAGTTTTGGTATAAAAAGGTAAATAAATAGCTTAGCTTGTAAATCTAGATTTTGAAATTTAGATATTTACTTTGAGTTCTAGTAGTAGACAGTACACAGAAAATAATTAGGTAATAAGTTATGGTGTAAAAAAACACGTAGAAAACAAAAGCAAGTCAAGAAAACACAATAAATTTATTAAGCTATCTTATGCTAGCTTGCTATTATTAAGTAGGTACCTATTCTGTGGTAGAATTTAAAGGCTTTGTCAGACAGGACGCGTACTTAGCGCGCGTCAGAGCGTTAAGTTGACGCCGCGATATGACGCTAAGATGTGTTCTACTTCCATCGTAGAATACCGTCAAACAGAGCGCCGGCGCTAGCAGTACGCAACGCTCTGTCGCGGCGTTAGGACGCTTTAACGTCGGGTGTTGTATTTTTTTACAAATTTTATTTTAGCGTCGGCGTTAATAGGCGTAAAATAATAATAAAATACTGCATAATGACCGAAAATTTGATAGAATTGGTTAGAAAATATCCATGCTTATATAATACGAAGGATAGTTCATATAAACTATAAAGATATATCAATGAAGGCAAAATTGTGGGCACAAATCGGAGAAGA
The DNA here is from genome assembly GCF_061535455.1 of Colias philodice. Taxonomy (NCBI): domain Eukaryota; kingdom Metazoa; phylum Arthropoda; class Insecta; order Lepidoptera; family Pieridae; genus Colias; species Colias philodice. Next base: position 3,988,632 of record NC_143113.1, on the reverse strand, counting down.
AATTAATGAAACTGGTAAGTAAAAAATTCTTCCGACTCCGGAGTTAATATCGCTGTACCTTGTTTTGTTCGTAAGTAATAATTATGTAAACAACATGCATCTTTAATAATATCAATTACTGTGTCCTAACGCGCGCTAAAGCGTTCTGTTTGACGAAGCCTAGCGCGACGTTAAAACAGGACGCTGCAGCGCTACTACGCAGCGCTAAAATACGCGTCCTATCTGACAAAGCCTTAAGATTGAAGTTTATACTATAATAAACCTGAATTTATCAACTATTTTATTATAACCTACAACATGCCAACGTACATAATTATAGGTACATACCTTTAAAACAATCACTTCTTTTTTGTTTCTTTTCTTTCCTGCATACAATACCTACTCACAGTAAAAAATATTATAATATCTAATTTATTTTAAGGCAAAATAATACTTCTTAAATTTACCGTATTAATTGCCATAAATAAATGAATCGAATAATTTATGGTCACGAATAATATACAGATAATAAAATTTTATGGCACTTTAATAATATCATACGGTATATTATAATTTACTAGGCTCATATCAGTTATTAAAAGAAATAATATTTTATGTAAAACTAAAAGTTTATTTTTATAAGTTTATAATTTGTGGATAATTTTTTTATCGTCATAATTAATATCTCTCTTAATTATTTTTAAAATTATTAGATATTACTTACTTATGTATTGATTTTTTTTGTAAACGTTAATAGTTTTAGGACGCAGCGCGGCGCCATAAAAAATTAACTTTTTAATTCTTAGACTGCCAATAAAAAGTGTTCTAATTTCAAATATGCCGCCATAATTCTATAACATTTTTAGTTACGACGAATTGTTGTTATTTAAGCACTATGCAGTGTTAATAAAATAGAGTAAATTGTTATTAATTAAAAAGAGTGAAAAATGTGTAAAATGACGTCATAATAATCAGAAAACGCGGTGTGATACTTCCAAAAAGAAAGGTCATCGACACATGTGCATGTCATGTCATCGATATAGGTAATTTATAAATTATTATTACTTTTACTTTAAAAGTAAACATCATGAATATCTCCGTAATTATTCACTGATAGGTAAGTATGTGTTTTGTCTGTTTACTTTTACTAATTAAATTTATCTTAGAGATTAGTCAAACTTATATGGAAATCGGTGAAGCATTTTAAAATCTACAAGTACGATATTATTATTAATTTTTATGTCAGAACATTTTTATTTCTTTCAAAGATATGGCTTTATTAATTCAGTTTTTAGCTTAATACTTAAACTTGTGAAAAAAATACTGTAACTACTTATTTAAAGTTCCACACACACACACATTTCCACATTTAAATGGAAAATTAAATGGTAATATTGACATAATTTAAAAGAACAAATAGGTATGGAGTTTCTTGTCGGTTCCTTTCCATAGATACTGCTTTCCGAATCGATGATAAATGTTAAAAGCATGACGTTATGACCATTCAAAAGTGCTTCTAGAAAAAGTCTAATTGAATAAATAAATGTTTTGAGTTTGAGTTTGAAATAGAATAATAAACACCGTTATAATTAATTTTTAATTTCCGCCATAACTGTATTCCCATTATTATTGAAATACATATATAAAAAACGAATGTTTGTTTGTATGCTTGAGTTGTGGCTACGGACCGGATCGATTCCCGGTTGAAGCATTCATCAAATTAATTACCCGTTAATACTAGATTATGGACAATATTAATAAAATAACTGTAAACATGTAAATAATAAGAAGCATACAAATAAATTGTGAGGATGAATGTATATTATTTTGTCTTGTGTTTGATTTTACGCGAGTAGGTAATTAGATATTATATTAATTTATTTCCCGTGTTTTCCCGTGACCACGCTCGCTACTAAATGTGCGAAACGTCGCGTCCGGGTAATAATATATTATATAATGAACTAGCTTTCCGCCCGCGGCTTCGTCCGCTTTGTCTAAAACCTAATTAATTATACACTAAAGTCTAAAACCTTCCGCTTGAATCACTCTATCTATTTAAAAAACCGCATCAAAATCCGTTGCGGATTTTTAAAGATTTAAGCATTACATACTACATAGGGACAGAGAAAGCGTCTTTGTTTTATAAGTACTATGTAGTGATTTAGTGAAGTAATTAAATGAGAGGGGGGAGGAATAAATAAATGAGACATGCCTTTACCTAAGTATATGAGTTACTCCACTATGGTTTAGTTTTAAGTTATTTTCTACTAGATTTCCGCCCGCGGCTTCGCCCGCGTTTGCAAAGGAAAACCCGCAAAGTTCCCGTTCCCGTGGGATTTCCGGGATAAAAACTATCCTATGTGTTAATCCAAGTTACCCTCTATATGTGTGCTAAATTTCATTGTAATCGGTTCAGTAGTTTTTACGTGAAAGAGTAACAAACATCCATACATCCATACATCCTTACAAACTTTCGCCTTTATAATATATATTAGATATTAGATTTATTTTTGTACAAAACTGATAAATAAATAAAGATAAATAGTAAATTAAGTGCTGAATCCTCATTTTTGTTGCAGGTGAAGTGACAGTTGTTTCAAAATGGCGCTCTATAAACTAGTGTTATGTTTGAGTTTCCTGCACATGGCAGCGGCTAAAGGTTTGTTTTTTAATATTTAGAAATTATACAATTTATGGGATTAGGTACTAGTAAAGCAGAATAAAACGGAGCACAACGATGCACAAGAAAGAAAGTAATAATCAACATAAACTTCAGCATAAAATGCATAAAAACTGACAACTAATAGATATGAAAAATACGAATTTTTGCTACAGGATTTTCTCCAAAAATTGTACAGTGTTTTATATTAGTAGGTCAATTTTTGGAGAAAATTGTACAGCACATATTAATTGTCCGTTTCTACTGTCTTTCTTACAAGAGGTACTACTTATAAGACAGAATTCGATCCGCTGCATTTTTCTATAATTAAATAAAATAGCTACAGCTGGAAGAGATCGCTACCTAGCGATAAGGCCACCGTTTGTACACTTTGTTTTCCTCTTATCTGTACTTTATGTGTCTCTATTTCCTTTGTGTGTGCAATAAATAATTAAATAAATAAATAAATAAATAATTAAATAAAATAGATTTAATTAAAAGTAATTTGAATAGTAGATCAATTATTAATATTATAATTTAAACAAATGACGCGTGCTAAAAGAAAGCTCCAGAACATTTATTAACGTAAATTAGAGCATGACATGACGCTATAAAGAATAATACGACCATATAAAAATAACAACCTACTAACATAGTATAATAATTGTTAGAATGTCAGTATGTTAGTCCCATGTGCCAAATTGCTGTGACGAAATTGATTCAATTTAGGAATTATTTTTTATTATATTTTAATTCGGGCAGTTTCTTCGTCGATATTAAGTTTTATAAATTAATAAATGGAAATCGGATGGAAGTAGATATCTAAAACTAGCTGTCCTGCAGTTTTACCCGCAGAGTTCCGCTCCTGTTGGTCTTAGCATGATGATATAATATAGCCTTCCTCGATAAATGGGCTATCTAACACCGAAAGAATTTTTCAAATCGGACCAGTAGTTCCCGAGATTAGCGCGTTCTAACAAACAAACTCTTCAGCTCTATAATATTAGTATAGATTAATTATAACAAGAAACGGAGCCTGAAATTAAAGTAATTTAAATTATTTATTTCATAATGTAAATGTAAAAGAACATCTCATTATAAACAGAATCTTTAATCTATGTTTTTCCAAGAAAAACGGTAGATAATGAAAATTTTTAAAAGAAAAATAAAGAAAAAAATAGAACGATGTCTTGAAAACAACGCAATTACTCATAGCAATAAGATTTATATATGAACTAGCTTTCCGCCCGCGGCTTTGCCCGCTGTTTCTAAAACCTAATAGATATCTATCTGTCTTCTCTGTGTCTGGGTGTTAATTATCTATATAAGTATGTATTTAAAATATATATATGTATGTTTATCAGCTGGTTTCCATAACACAAGCGAAAGCTTAGTATGGGATCAGATAGTGCCGTGTGTGATAAATTGTCCTGGAATATTTATATTTATACAGTTCCATAGAGCTCAATGAAATAAGTCAGTGACCTTTACCGAAAAATCGATTACACAGTTGTCACTCATACATCTTTAAGGATATCACAATACGCAATAGGTACACTGAACAGTCATAAAAACATACGCCAATGACCTGCTAAAATCCGTTATGTATCAATGGGCAAAAACATTTAATTGTTTGATACAGATATTGGTGTCTATTTCGAATGATTTTGTAGCAATTTGGGAGAAATATTTCGTTAGATGATGTTGGTATGTTTATAAATATGCAAAAGTTAAAAAGGTAATCAAATTTAGACGCTTTCCAAATTCCCTATATTCAATTAACAGTTGCGATATTGTCATCTTTTTATATTAGTCTGTTTGAACTTTGACTCTCTAGCATACCTACCTATGTACCTATAGACATTCTTCGCCTCGCGGTTTTACCCGCATTGCTCCGCTCCTGTTGGTCTTAGCGTGATGATATATTATAGTATAGCCTATAGCCCTCCTCGATAATTGGACTGTCTAACAGTGAAATAATTTTTCAAATCCGACCCGCGGTTTCTGATATTGAACGCGCTAATCTCAGGAACTACTGGTCCGATTTTAAAATTATTTCGGTGTTTGATAGCCCATTTATCGAGGAAGGCTATTATAGGCTGTATATCATCACGCTAAGACCAACGGGAGCGGAGCAATGCGGGTAAAACCGCGGAACACAGCTAATTAGTGATACAAGCGATACCATGCTGCTAGAACTATGACTATCCATACTAATATTATAAATGTGAAAGTAACTCTGTCTGTCTGTCTGTTACTCAATCACGCCTTAACTACTGAACCAATTTGCATGAAATTTGGTATAGATATATTTTGATACCCAGGAAAGGACATAGGCTACTTTATACCCCGGGACATAGGATAGGTTTTATCCCGGAAATACCACGGGAACGGGAACTATGCGGGTTTTTCTTTGACTGCGCGGGTGAAGCCGCGGGCGGAAAGCTAGTTTACTATAGAAAACACAAGTCTATTATATGATACGTCAGTCAAACGTCCGCTATTACAAATGATGTATCTATCGCATATTCGATTGCCATCAACACTATAATGAACCTTTTTAACGCTTTTGTAAGCTTCGTCTGTTTAAATTTATATGTGTACATTATATATGTATATGTATTTATCTACATCTAGATATATTAAACCGATTTCGAGATAATAAATTTTTGGTCTTAGATAAATAATTTTAGAAGGTAAAAAAACGTAATAAAAATTTTATTTAATGCAAATAATTTTCAGACGGTTTAAAATGTTCTAAATTTACTCTAGCAAAAGGAAAAATAATTAAATAACAAATCTTACGCCATTAAAATATTCTTACTTTTTAATTCATCCAAATAGTTAATTTACTTACGAACATACGATTTTTAATTTATTCATGTTCACTTATGGATATGAATTAATAATATTTGTGTAGGTATAATGAAGCATGATGTCATCTACCTATGTATTTTTATTACACGCTTTATATTAGCTTCACCTGTGACCTGTATGTTTGTTTGTTTGTAACCGACTTCTTTGGGCGCGATTTTGACCCACTTTAAACGGCCAGATTTCGTTCAAACTTTGTAGATTTATTGAGGACCGATGACAATACACAATTTTCTATTTTTTAGTTCGGTTTTCTATAAAAAGCGTGTTTTTTAGTTTTTTTTAACTATTATTATTCTAACCATATTATTATTTGCAAAACGAAACTAAGACATCGAATAAACATTATTTCATAGAAATATAATACCGGATGTCTGCGAGAAATCGCTAATTTGTAAATTATCTAGAGTAATAAAAATAAATAAATAGTACCTAGTGATTACAAGTGATTAAGACAGATTTGAAAACGAAATATAAAAAAAATATCAGCCAGCTATTGATTGATTCCTCGTTTGCTTTTACACGAACATCGAGAAACAAAAACATCACCAAAGTTGTCACACACACATGCATGCAGAAGTTAGCCCAATTTTAACGCTGTCATTAAAGAGACTCTATCGTATTTAAGATTATAATATAAGGTACGATTATTAATTACTAGAAAATAAATAAATACTATTCATAAATCATAAATAATTTGGAAAATCCAAAAGTGCACGCCTCATAATTTTTTTTAATAATTATTTAATTATTATTTTTGTTTATTTAATAACAATTAAACCACATCGAATCAGACCCTGAAAAATGAAAGGGTTCTATTCCTGAGCATACTCAAGCGTAAGAGAAAAAAAAAGACTCGATTAGTAAAGTATTTCGGTCGCTATCGTGTTAACAAGAAAAAGGATCCGCACATACAGACACACGGACGTCCAAGACAGAACTTTTTTAAACTGTTTTTTAACTAGTTTAAATAACAAAAATGACATCAAAAATATCATGAATGTTAAAAATAGTGTTTTTTCTTAATATGTGTGTGTATGTATTATCTTACAAGTGCAATGTATGATACATAAAGACATTTTAAGTTTGAAAAATCAGATGTTTTGCGCGAAGTGACAGTAGTACCCACCTCAACGCTTCGCTTATGAGGCGTGCAATATCGTTTTACAATTGGTTATACGACCTTTTTGTATGCAATGACGGTATCTTGTTTCACCACAATGAACTTAATTCATTTTGATACTATGTGGTGTTATTAATATTATTTTTTTTTTCGCGGGTAGATGTGTACACGTCAACACGTAAAAATTACGCTCATCAAGTTTTTAAATCATTTTAATTAATATATTACAAATAAAGTTGAAATTAAATGGCTAATTAGTGCCCAGTACATACCAGCAATATAACTCCTAAGTTCACTCCTATCAATAACAGCATTTTCAATAATTATTATATATCACCATAATGGACTCACTTCAACAGTCAATAGAGAGCATGACTAATATGTTCACTACACGGATGGCAGAATTTGAGAACACCTTGAAACGCACTAATGCTGAACCGGCTTCCAATGCAAACTCCAGCTTGGAAGCGGAATTTACAGAATTTCGGAATTTTGTTCTCTCCTCTTTAAAACACCTTCATACACAAGTCAACCTCCTCTTTAAATTGTGTGATCATCAAGAAATGAGGAGTAGAAAGAAAATTCTTTTGATGCACGGGCTGCCTGAAGGCGATCAAGAAAATACATCTGATGTAGTGGTGCAGTGTGTTCGCTCACATCTCAAAATCTCTGAATTCAGTTCAGTGAATATCACCAGATGCCATCGAATTGGGCGCACTGGTTTGGACAAACCACGGCCGATACTTGTCAAGTTAAGTGATTTATCCATTAGAAATAAGCTTTGGTTCGGCAAAACTTCTTTAAAATCAACTGGAATTACTATTTCGGAATTCCTCACTAAGGGGCGGCATGAAGTATTTCTTGCTGCTCGCAAGCATTTTGGAATTAATAAATGCTGGACCAGAGATGGTTGTGTGATTGTGTTGGACCCCAAAGGTGTTAAGCGGCAAGTAACTTGTATGGCTGATCTGCACAGTATTACCAAAAGTGCCTCGGAGCCTGGGCTGACACAGGCCAGTGATGTGGCTAAGGAATCCCATGCAGCGTTGAATAATATTAGACCCAAACGAAACCTCAAGAAGCAATAGACGGTAAATTACTATATGTATATTAACTTTCCTTTTCTGTGTGTTATTAACTATCGCTTTCTGCTGTCTCTTGTGACTCTGTGTTGTTTGTCTTATCCACTGGTTTTTAAATGAGTATAAACTTTTCTAAATTTCGTTGCTTCTTGTCTGCTACATATATATGGTTATATTTGTATCAACCTGTAGTTTTTAGCTTACTAAATTTACTAGTTACCCACACTCAATGCAATAAAATGTCAATATCAAAACTGCATACCTTCATTCTTGTAATAATTGTGTACTTAATGTAAAGATGCCAAAATAGTTATTGTCAAAGTTCAAACTTCAAACTAACTAATGTAAACATTGAAGATTTGTTATGACAGTTTTCGACAGCTGTCATATTTGTCAATTTTGACATTTGACGTTTACTGAAGCTTTCCTTGTAAAAATCTTTTTACAATTTCTACATTGAGCGTAGGGCAATTGGGCAAACAAATTTTTATTTTTGAATTTTTATTTTGGTATTTTCTTTTGGTTTTTGGTTTCTCTGTGTTTTTAATTGTTATTTTTTTTTTCTGTATCTTTGGTGTTTTCTTTTGCTTAACTTGCTGTACTTTGATTATGTTTATGGCTGGTATCATTTGAATAATTAGTTTATATTTGCAAAAATTGTAAATTATTATAATATTTTGGTAGTATTTCTATTATTATTATAATATATATTTTCTTTTATGTCTAACAGCAGTGCAAACAGTGACGTTTTTTTTTCGGCATCCTCAGATAGTGGTAGCAATGACAACAGTTTTAGTAGCACTTCCTTTCCCTCCCTTGATAAAACCCTTCTTTCTCATTTTTCGAACTGTGTTAAAAATTTTAATGTTGTGCATATAAATGCGCAAAGTGTCCCAGCACATTTTCCCGACTTACTTACATCCTTTGACCCAAAAGTTATTAGTGCAATCCTGATATCGGAATCATGGCTTAAACCTTGCCTCTCCTCATCCTCATACTCCCTACCTGGGTATAATTTAATCCGCAACGATCGGGTAGGCCGTGGCGGGGGAGGTGTCGCGATATATCTATCAAATTGCATTCCTTTCTCTATAGTTAGCGTTTCGGCTCAACCCCCGCCTGCCGATGCTGCTGAGCACCTCATTGTAGAAATTACCATTAATTCGACTAAATTATTACTCGGAGTTTTTTATAGTCCCTCACTTAATGTTAATTACTTCTCGTCATTAGAAACTTTACTTGAAAATTTATCTTCCATCTACGACCACATAATTTGTATGGGCGATTTAAACACTTGTATGCTTAAAAACGATTCTCGGTCCAAAAAACTACAAAATTTGGTAGATGCTTGCAATCTCAACCTACTGCCTCTCAATGCTACACATACCGTACCAAATTGCAGACCTTCCCTACTCGACCTTATCCTTATTTCCTCCCCGACTTATGTTGTTAAGCATGGTCAGTGCGCTGCGGATGCCTTCTCTAATCACGATCTCCTTTACTTATCATATCGGCTGCGCCTTCCTAAATTAAAGCATAGGATTCTGATGCAGCGTAGTTTTGGTGGAATGGATCTTGACCGTCTCCGCAACGATGCTGCAAATATTGACTGGAATGCTATATTGAAAGCTCATACGGTTGAGGAAAAAGTGTCAGTATTTAGTAATTTTATAATAAATCTATATGATGTACATGCACCCATAAAGCCTGTCAAAATCAAACACCTTCCTGCTCCATGGCTTACGGACGAATTAAGAGTCCTTTTACATAAAAAGAATAAGTCTAAAACGCAATATAAGATGAAGCCGTCAGATATCAACCGAGAGAAATATAAAATCATCCGGAATAAATGCAACACAGCTTGCAGAGATGCACAGAGGCGTCATATACATACTTCTATTGAAAACGGCGATCCAGCCAAGGTATGGAAGTTTCTGAAAACATTGGGAGTTGGGAGTAAGGATAGTAGCTGTCTCTCAAAGGACATAAACCTCGAATCATTGAATCAGCACTTTACTTCAGCCTCTTTCTCCCTTAATAATAACATCAAAACTAAAACTTTAAGCTACTTATCTTCTTTGCCCCCTTCTAACTTTCCATCATTTCATTTTAAATCCTTCTCTGTTAGTGAAGTTGAGAAAATCATCTTGTCTATTACCTCAAATTCTGTTGGTGTGGATGGCATTAGTCGTAATATGATCGTTCCTATCCTTGACATTGTCACTCCTATCATTACCCACATCCTGAATGCCTCTATCACATCCAGTGTTTTTCCTAAAATGTGGAAGAAGGCTAATGTTATTCCGATCCCTAAAACTAATTCTCCTAAATCATCATCTGACTATAGGCCTATTTCCATCTTACCCTTCCTGTCCAAAATCCTAGAGCGTCTTATACAACAACAACTCAGTTCCTTCCTTAATAAAAATTCCCTTCTTAATCCTTTCCAATCTGGTTTCCGCCCCGGTCATAGTACGACTACTGCCCTCCTTAAAATCACGGATGACATACGTTGGGGTATGGACAATAAGATGCTCACAGTTCTTGTACTCTTAGACTTTAGCAACGCTTTTAATACCGTGGACTTTGATTTATTGTTGGCCATGCTTCAATCAATCAACCTATCTCCCAATGTCCTAGAATGGTTCCAGAGCTACTTGGCTGGTCGTCAGCAACGCGTTCTTGTTGACAATTCCTTCTCAACGTGGCGCAATGTGACTGCTGGCGTGCCGCAGGGAGGTGTGCTTTCTCCTTTACTGTTCGCTATGTTTATCAACTTTTTAACTCCCCATCTGACTTCCTTATATCATCTTTATGCAGATGACCTCCAAATATACGCGCAGTCGTCTTTAGATGAACTTAATTCTGCAATTAATAGCATTAACGATAACTTAAACAAGGTGTTCGACTGGACTGTGTGCTACGGCCTCAAGCTTAACCCTCTAAAATCACAAGCTATTATCATTGGAAGCCAGAGTCTTGTGGCTAGAATAAACTGGACTACTTTACCACCTATAATTATTAATAACGTAATCGTGCCTTATAGTAGATCTGTTAAGAACTTGGGTTTATATATGGATGAAACACTGTCTTGGTCTGTACACCTTAAAAATATCAGCAGAAAAATATTTTATACAGCGTCTAGTTTAAGAAGGTTGGGCAATTTCTTACCTATTCCCACCAAAATTATGCTTGCTCAGACCCTGATGCTACCAACACTAGATTATGCTGACGTTTGCTTCTCAAACCTTACTCAGGAGCAACTTAATAAACTCGAACGCTTACAGAACCTTGCGGTGCGCTTCGTTTTTGGGTTAAGGAAATTTGATCATGTCACAGCCTTCCGGAAGCAGCTTCAGTGGTTACCCATACGACTTCGTCGTAACGCTCATGTCCTCTCTCTCCTTTACTCCATCCTATTTGATCCCCGTATCCCATGCTACTTAAAAGATAATTTTGAATTTTTATCTGCCAGGAGTTTGAACCTACGATCTAATGATAACCTAATGCTACGTGTTCCAGTGCACCATACTAATTTCTACAACGCCTCTTTCACCGTAAAAGCCGTTCAACTCTGGAATGACTTACCTACTAGCATAAGGAAAGCACAAACGCTCCACTCTTTTAAAAATATGGTTAAGTGTCACTATTTGCAAACCTGTTAATTATTTTTATTATTAATTATTGTCATTTTTTTTTTCTTGCTTGTTTTTTTTACTGTTTTTTTCATGTGTTTTTATTTGTCATAATTTTGTTGTTGTCTTTTATTTTATTATGTGATGTCCTTTTTTTATTTCTATTGTGTACATAATCTACCTTAATTTTCTTTTTTTTCCAATACATTGGCTGCTCGGGTTGCTTGGAAGAAATTGCTTGAAGCAATAAAGCCGCCCTTTGCATCTAATGTCCTGTCTGTGTGTGTGAAATTTGTATTTGTGTTGTATGCAATAAAGATTATAAATAAAATAAATAAATAAATAAATATTTATTAAAGTTTCAGTAAGTAATTGATGTACATTATTACATCCTGTATTTCATAAAATAAAACAATATGCTATAATAAAACACTCTGAATGCTTAGATCTTTCAAAGTACCTACGCAACGGATTTTGATGCAGTTTTTTTTAGATAGAGAACAAATAAGTAGCATGTATTTAATATAAATAATTTATTTAAATAGAACGGAATGTATTAAACAACATAATAATATATTATAATGACCGAATGGCGAATTCTTTAGCACAGGCAAATCTCTACGGAGGCTATCCAACGGTATAGCAAGAACACTTTCATTCATTTTTACAGTCCTATGGGACAGATTACAATTAATAATAATTGCCATGGGCCCGCTGCACAATCGAGAGCATTGGCCCAACAATTGATCGTCGATGTTGGCCGCCATTACGGCTTTTATGAATAAACATCTACAATGATGGCCGATGATGGACGTTTAGGCCCTCTACACTATTGTGATTGCCTATACTCGCCAAACGTTGCTCATTGTGAAGAGAACGCATCAGTCATAATAAATTGTACTGGCTGTAACTATAAACTAATAATTTTATTTTTTACTAGCTTATTGCCCGGAGCTTCCGCTGTGTCCACAGATTACAGAAACTAAAGGGAGATATGGTTAGGGGGCGGGGCCGGTGTCGCAGCAATATGCCCAAAAAAAGAACAAGCTGTAGCGGTGCTGTATACGTACGTCACTTACAATCTAGTGTGCGAACGAATAGTCGCTCTCATATTTTTGTGTGATGACACGCACACAACGCGAAGTATTGTTTTGATTTTGTTTACTGCAGTTGTGTGCGTAAATTTTTTATGAGACACGGTTTCGTACTCAGCGCAAGCGATTGGCATCTCTCTAGATCTCTATGGCTGTGTCTAAAACTTAACAAATAATATCCTAAAACCTTTGTTACAGTATGTACCAAAGAATATACTACTCTCTAACGAGAGGTATGTACCTATCGATTGTCATTATTAATAGCTTTTTGAAATGTGCCGGTTTCGTGACTGTATTATAAAATTATATATCCAATATCCGTTCATACATATACTATTTTCATTTCTATACACATAGAAAATTGTGTTTTACTTGCCTTCTTAACTTCTATAACAGCCTTGCTTTGTAAACTAAGTAGCAGACAGCAGTGTGTGAAAAAATTCAGAATTATTATTCATTGTTTATAAAACAAACGTATACAAAGTAACAATATACCTACTTAATTAGTTATTAAATATTATTATAGTGAACATTAATTAATACACATCTATTCTAATACATATTATAAAGCTGAAGAGTTTGTTTGTTTGAACGCGCTAATCTCAGGAACTACTGGTTCTATTTGAAAAATTCTTTCGGTGTTAGATATCCCATTTATCGAGGCAGGCTATAGGCTATATATCATCACGCTAAGACCAACAGGAGCGGAACAATGCGGGTGAAACCGCGGGGCACTGCTAGTTGAACATATTAGGTACCTTATTATTTCATAGTATTCCACAGTATGTGAATTATTGTTTTAAAAGTATGTACCTACTTATGCAAAATATAAAAGAGCCATTGTATTTTTTAGCTATCCTGCGACATTAAATACCTAGAAATAGTGAAACCACAAGTGAAACTATTCGTTCTTCAACGTAGGTACTTAAAATAATACCTAACAATTTTCCTTCAATGAAACATACCAGAACATTTTTCCTTTTGCTAACAAAGATTAACATGTCATTACATCTTCGTAACATTAAAGAAATCTTTATTAAGAGCCTTTGCCTCATCATACGTAGGCGTAATGTGGGTAGAATTTTGTTAATTTCTCACTCATTCAAAAATCAACCTTACCCCAATTAAAATAGAGTTCAAATCATCTATTCATATCTGACAATAAGACCAAGATACCCTTATAATATTTTTTCAAAAGTAAGCTTTAATACTAGAGTCTTAAGGTGGATTTTTCATTGTGTTTTGTAATCAAAACCATTTTTGGTAGCCTTAATGCGCTGATTACACCTAACGAGTACAGTGGCGAGTCAGTAAATACGCTCTCGGCCGAGACAGTTGCCGAACCGAGTGGGTGTTTATACGTATTTCACTAGTGGCGAGTCAGTTCAGTTTTGATCACGACGCGGACGTCTACAATGGATCGTAAAAAAAAAGAATTTTAACGGGTTTTAAATCGGCTGTTACCAGATATAATTAATGAATTGTGGGATTTATTAGAAATAATAAATAAAAATAATAATTCTTTGAAAAAATACAATGACGAAACGAACGAGTGGCGAGTGGCCGAGTGACGCGACGAGTGCGTGTTTATACCTGCCGAGCGGGATAGCGAGTGGGTACTCGGCCGAGTAAACAAATTGGGATTCTAGTGACTGTCTCGCCGCTCTTCTCGGCCGAGTACTCGGCCGAGCACTCGTTGAAGTGTTTATACCAACCGAGCACTCGGCCGAGGACACTGACTCGCCACTGTACTCGTTAGGTGTAATCGCCGCATAAGGATTTGTGTGGGTTGTAATGAATCACATTTTACTGTTATACAGGTTTGTACTGACGTTTTTATAAAGGTTATGTTGGTTTAATGTAATCAATATTATAAAAAATTGGTAGTTGACACCCTAAAACAACTTTAAATGAATTTTAGGAACCCTCCCTAATTGTTTTATTAATATTAAATTAGATTAAATTGTCTACCTTAGAATATCAACTGCTAAGGAAATTATTTTCTAGAAATAGTCTAGATTTTTTCGCATTAAAGCCTACACAAACCAAGTCGATATAATAAAACGAATTCATTAAACATTTTGGTATCTATTTGTCAACATCTATCAACAAAAGTGTTGAAACTATTTTGATGAAACCTACACCATTACAAAGTTACTTACGCCCATGCATATTTAAACGTACTTACAGCAAATCATTTTTTTAAAGTAAAAAGGCATAGCTATCTACCTTTAATAATAACACGTATACATAATAATATGTTTCATTCCCGCATAATATTACATTTAATCTTATTGAATCTATATTCATTTGAATTTATTAAAAAAGCTCATAAAACCGAATTAGAATAACTAATTTTCCAATAACTCAAACGTAAAAAAGAGATAAAACATATCTCCATCTTTCTCTCACGTAAAATCTTCACATCAAACCACAGATTAGAAAGCAAAACATAATATTCTAAAAAAATTACATCTCAAGAACAGATAATAACCATACTCTCAAGGTTCTTTATCAAGGCATATTTTCCATTATCTATGCTCCCATAATTAAAAACAATGTGATTACACGTTACACGGTAAGCGCGGGAAAAGATGTTTGTCTATTGACAGCTATATGTCAGATGTCAAGAATAAAGTTGTACGTAATTGGTTGAAGTGAATTGTGCTTTTTATTTTAATAATCTAAGACTAATTGGATAAAGATGGGATAGAGGAATTGTATAGGTACTTACGGTGACTTATATTGAAAGAAATTTTGTAATTTTTGCAATATTGTAAAAGAAACTAAATACTAATGCTAATTGAATACAATAAAATTAAGTTATTTAAATAGTATTCTAACTTGCTAAAAGCCATCGAAATATAAATACACAACAAAGTCTAGGGATATTTTGCTTGTACGAATATCTAAAGTATATTCGTACAATACATATTATCCCTAGACTTTGTTGATGTGTGTATTCTTGTTTAATAATCTTAATCATAGCATTAAAAAACAAACATATTGTGTAATTATAATGCACACAGCGTGATGTTATAGAGCCTTCATCACCAGTAGGTAGTTGCTGAGATTTAGTAAAATTATTATCTTTATAAAATTATAGCTAAATAGGTAACATACAATAAACTAAACGCAAAAACACTATGTTATGCTTCATTTGTTTATAAAATAAGAGCACCTATCAAAAACTATTTTAATATCCAACCCACCTAACATACAACCCTTATTAAGTTATAATGTCCTTAAAATTTACCCCAATTAGGCAGTTTTTAAGAATCACAGTAGGTACATACCTACACCTACATTAATTATATTATTAGCTTCAGTCTTATCTTTTATGAAACGCTGTTATAATTTTGTGTTTGTTGAATTAATTTATTGTTATGAACTTACAGGACATTGTCGTAAAATAAAACTTAGTACCCATATCAATTAAATTTACAATACTTAGATATAAATCTAAAATTGCACGTTCGCTGCAAAATGTGCGAAACGTCGCGTCAGTATAATAGAATCCATACTAATATGTATTATAAATGCGAAAGTAACTCTGTCTGTCTGTCTGTTACTCAATCACGCCTAAACTACTGAACCAATTTGCATGAAATTTGGTATAGATATATTTTGATACCCGAGAAAGGACATAGGCTACCTTTTATTGAGAAATATGTACCACGGGCGAAGCCAGGGCGGACCGCTAGTAATGAATAAATCTCGTTTAAAATCCGTATAGTATTTGTATGTACACATTTATTTGCTATATAATATTGTATAGTTCCATATTTTACAATGGTCAAACAAAATATGCTGCTGTACAAGAAGTCGGTCTTATTGCTTATAGCAATCTCTTTCAGACAATCTATGTAATATTATGCGTACACGCTGTACGCATTGTGACGAGTTGTGACATAATCCATAACAAAATAACCAATTTTAATTCCATAAACATAATAATTACTAATTAGTATATTTAAATTATCATCAAATCGCAGAAAATTTAATATCTAGGAAAACCAAACAAGCCTATGACGTCATAATGTCGGGAATACCAACTTAGCGCAACTTATGTAATTTAAGTTAAAGAATTATTCGCAGAATGGGACGTGGTGGGTTCGAGTCGTGATATGCAAACAGATAGACATACACGTTTTGAATATAAATACTAGTATAATTAAATGTGTGCGTGACTTCTGATCTTAATAGTAAATTCACTATCTGGATACATATTCATAATTATAAAGAAAGAAAGAAAATACTTTATAAATTTATAAAGAATAGAAAAAATTCGATAACGAGGCGGGATCGAATTTTTTCTATTCTTTATAAATTTATATTAATAAAGCATTTGAATGCCTTAACCAAAAATATCAATTTCAACAGAAAATACTTTATCGTAAAACAAACACCAATGTAAACAAAAATTGTGTCAGAAGTGAAACTTCTTTGGCAAGATTAAAAAATACCAAAATCGTCGCCTTACTCCAAGACGTGACGGTATTGCCATGACGCGACCTAGAATTTTTACTCTACACGCGCCTAAAGAAGTTTCACTTCAAAAATATATCAAGAAAAAAAATATATTGAGTTATTTTTGGTACCTATCAATTGAACTGAAAAGTTATTTTATTTCATCCTGTCTTATGTTATAGATATTTTAAGCGGGATATAAAATTGATTGTGATACTAGAAAAATACTGCGTAGGCTGCGTGGTACCTACAGCCTACTTGAATAAAAATCAGGCTTATAATATGTATATTTTTCTTATTAAAACTAACTTAAACTTAATAATCATTCAAAGTAGGTTTGATTACAAAAAAATGTACTCTTTAATTAAAAAAGGGCTTCCTTCAAATTCCACAAGATATTAAAGCGCAACTTTTTATCAGCACACTACACAAACCACGTGCTAAACACAGTCTCAAACTACGTGACCAAAACTAAAGTAAGTCGGCAAAGTACAATAGTCATGGGACCGTATCTAATTATGATATTAACTTCAATAACATGTACAGTTCGTTGCACTGTAGGGTCTTAAAATCCCTTATACTAATCAATATTAATATGGAGATATTTGTTACAAGTTTCTGGATTAACTAGGATTACTTTTACGATGTATGTCTGTCACTCTATTACTTTCTCTTCTAATAACAGCATCGATTTAGATGAGATTTTGAAATACATACCTGTTTTAAATATATGCCACTTTATTTACAAAAGTCAAAACTTAGGTACAGCTAATTAACTGGGTGTATATGTCGTGGCCATATCGTCGATATGCTCATTTCCGACCAGATCGTTAAATCCAATAACACCAATCAAATCATTTATTTCTAGATACAGGAAACAATAATTTGATAAAATATTTAAAGAACGGCTTATTATAATTTTAACTAGCTAGTCCGACAGACGTTATTCTGTCTTCGTGTAAATAATCCAACCCGTGAAGTTTACATGGCCGTTATATTTTCACATTTGCTTAATTTTCTGACGCAATTGTTGAGTAATCGTTCTCCTGACGATAACGAACCCATCAAATTAAGAATTATTGAAATCGCTCCAACCGTTCACGCGTGATACCATGACCAAGGGAAATAGGGATTCATTTTTAAATATAGAGAAGATTTCGGATATTGTTGAAATTTCTTGATTTACAATTAAACAATTGACCTTATATCATAATATCAGAAAACGTATCTTCTTCCACTATCCTACCTAACAATAATCTGCCTTATCTATACTAATATTATAAAGCTGAAGAGTTTGTTTGTTTGAAAGCACTAATCTCGGGAACTACTGGTCCGATTTGAAAAATTCTTTCGGTGTTAGATAGCCCATTTATCGAGGAAGGTTATAGGCTATATTTCATCACGCTACGGGCAACAGGAGTGGAGCCACGGGGGTGAAACCGCGCGGAGCAGCTAGTATATTGATATATGTTAAGAGGCCACGATTATTCCGACGTCGTCGCGCCAGGCTCAAATAACGAGTGTATAAATAAAACATTGAGTTTTGTTAAGAAAATTCAGCATCAATCCATCTATAGTGACTTCTTCATTATACTGGGAAAGTGATTTATATATTTAGTTGATGACCTGACGAACTTTTGCAAGGCATTTGGTGCAAGAATGTATTGGCAGAGTGGTTAGGGTCTTGGACTTCAGTTAAAATGGGGGGTATTTATACTAGTAGCAAAATTAGGAAGATGTTCAGTTAATGTGTACATTGTCTACTGTGGGAAGTGAAGAATATCGTTGGGAAACTGGCAATCGGCATGAGTTCGACGACAAGTGACATCTACCAACTCGCGCTTGGACTACAGGACAATGCCAATGTCCTGTACTGTAGCGAACCCATTCACTACAGGACATTGGCAAAATTATGGCAACGCAGTACTGACATAAATTAAAATATTGAATTATGTACATACTAGATTTCCGCCCGCGGCTTCGCCCGCGTTTGCAAAGGAAAACCCGCATAGTTCCCGTTCCCGTGGGATTTCCGGGATAAAAACTATCCTATGTGTTAATCCAAGTTACCCTCTATATGTGTGCTAAATTTCATTGTAATCGGTTCAGTAGTTTTTACGTGAAAGAGTAACAAACATCCATACATCCATACATCCATACAAACTTTCGCCTTTATAATAGTATTAAGATTAGATTATGGCCTGACGCCTCATAAAAGACCTCGGGAACAATTATTATGGATGATGATTCATAAAGATTACTAGCATAGTCTCCTGCATTGAAGGTCGCTTAGTAGTTTAGACGACAAACATCGTGACTCTACATTGTTATGTATCCAAAAAGATAACAAAACCCTCCTAATTAAGTGATTCAGGAATTTTCATTTTTCAATATCAAAGGTGTCTACAATCATTATAGTCTATCAAGTACAAACGTCACTTAATGGTAGGCGACGCGCGTCACCAATAAACAACCGCAACGAGACATTGATGAGCGAAGGAAGCGAGGAAATTGTGGGTAGGGTTTCAGTGTACCTTGAGTTCATTTATAAAAATAACGTTAAAAATTCCAAAGCAAAGTACTTATAGTCATGTGACAAAATTAAATATTGGGATTTGGGACGAATATAGCTATGTATAATATTGTGGCTTTCATTTCATTGCTTTTTCGTAATTTTCTTACCGTTCGCCCGGTATACCCATTATGAATTGTATCCTGATTCGTCATTCATTCAAAAGAAACAATATTGTAGCTTTTTGCTGGTAAAGAAATTTTCAAAAAGAATGTATCTATTACCTACAATCTTCCTACAAACAAATTTGAGTTTCGTATAGTACGTACATATAATAAGTTCTCGTGAACAAAATCGGGAGCAGAAAGCTAGTGTAGCAACTATTTACTATTTAGTAATCTGTGTAATACAGATAATATAAGTAAAGTGAAGTCCCATGTCCCCTAGTGGGGTAAGGGGCAGATGCATTATACATCTGTTTCACTGATCGATTTTCTTTAGGGACAAGTAGGTGATCAGCCTTCTGTATCCTGCCAGACCAAGACATTTTTTTTTATTCGTCTCCACCGGGAATCGAACCCAGGACCCCTCGGTGCTACGCTCACGCGTCAACCACTGTACCAAGGAGGCGGTCACAGATAATATAATACTATGAAATATTTAGAATACAGGTACGACGTATATGAAACATGTCCAAAACACATCACAATACCTTACTTTCCTTTTTACACAGTAATTTACCGAACAAAGCTCCTGCCTACGGCTTTCTCTAACCTGTTTTTAGTATTAACCTGCTATACTAACTACACCCTGTAGCCTGTACTACAAACGCCTGAAGGCTGAGAAAATTTAGGACCAATTCTAGGGTTGCTAGTACTTAAAATTGTTATTTATTGACAGGCATTATAAATACATAGATGATAACATTTTAAAGTAATATGGGAATAATAAATTATCTTGTAATAAAGTATGTAATAAACTAATAACTAATAATCAATAGGTTTATGAATATGTAAATAAAACAGATACTATATAAATATGTCTGAAAACGGCCAATAGCCCAATTATTTTTCTCTCAATAGTTCAAATTATATTGAACTGTGAATGAAATGGCATAATATAAAATATTTATAAATAAAATATTATCGTTCTTATTTCCATTCATAATGTAAGTATGTCTTTACGCATGATATTAAGCTCGGTAATTCACAACTATGTTGACTGAAATAATAGATACATAGATAAATAATACAAAAAGAAACACGTAGCAACCCTAGGCTTTTACATATCTGCGGACGTGATAGTTATTTTGCGATTAGATAATCTCAAACAACAAACGTTTTTAAGAATACAAATTGCATTCCATGACGTACAGATTGAGTGTTGCCATAACAATCACTACATAGTATAAAACAAAGTCGCTTTCCCTGTCCCTATGTCCCTATGTCCCTTTGTACGCTTAAATCTTTGAAACTACGCAACGGATTTTGATGCGGTTTTTTTTAATAGATAGAGTGATTCAAGAGGAAGGTTTATATGTATAATAACATCCATTAAATAGTGGAAAAGTACTGTTATTTTTGAGGTTTCTAATGTGATGTCGTAAAAAATTACATTGTTTCCGCTTATATTGCAAACGCAGGCTGAACCCTACGAGTTTTATCAAAATAATGTACTAAGTATTATACACATTGAAAAGGTCTACAGAAAAGTCCGCGATGGTATATGTCTATCTCTTATGGATAACCCACAATAACATTTTTTTGTCATTTACTTTTTACGACAAATAATAGCTAATTTTCGAAGCGATTTTCACCAATACAGCATTAATCCTTAACCAATTAAATACCTTGAATACATTGTTCATTTAATATAGATCTATATGGCACTTTACACCGGTGAATATTTTCGAAGATATTACAGATTTAAAAATTGCGGGACGTAGCGTTTGCGGCGGTACCGGCCGGCCGGGCCGCTATGTTTTTACACGCTTTATATTAGCTTCACCTGTATGTTTGTATGTTTGTAACCGACTTCTTTGGGCGCGATTTTGACCCACTTTAAACGGCCAGATTTCGTTCAAACTTTGTAGATTTATTGAGGACCGATGACAATACACTAATTTGATAAAATTTTCTATTTTTTAGTTCGGTTTTCTATAAAAAGCGTGTTTTTTAGTTTTTTTAAACTATTATTATTTTATACAACGTTCACAGTTTTTCTGTAGTGTATTTAGTATAAGCATTGCACCCGTGCGAAGCCGGGGCGGGTCGCTAGTCTTCTTATATATAAAAATGAATCGCAAAATGTGTTGGTAAGCGCATAACTCGAGAACGGCTGAACCGATTTCGATAATTCTTTTTTTATTATATTCCTTGAAGTACGAGGATGGTTCTTATGTAGAGAAAACGTAAACATGTACCACGGGCGAAGCCGGGGCGGACCGCTAGTCTTATCTTATATATATAAAATTCTCGTGTCACAATGTTAGTCTGCATACTCCTCCGAAACGGGTGGACCGATTCTCATGAAATTTTCTGTGCATATCGGGTAAGTCTGAGAATCGGCCAACATCTATTTTTCATATGTACCACGGGCGAAGCCGGGGCGGACTGCTAGTATTATTATAATTAGTTCTTCTTAAAGTCTTCAACATGTCTTTTAGTCCTGACGCGATAATTATTATGGCCTATGATTAAATAATGAAAGAAAAAGGCTATAAAAATTCTGTAATTAACACACTCCGATACAAATATAAATAACGTAATAAATTATTACACCCGTATAGTAGGATTTTATGTTCTTTTAAAAAGAAGACTATTAACAATCGTATAGCATTTTCAATTAAAACTATATTTAACGCTTAAAACTGGTTACTCGATCTATAAAATCTACAGGCACACAGTAAAATATCACCATAAACAACGTGAATAAATTAAAAACGATTGTTTCTTGAGGGCCGATATAAATCTATGGTTTGAACAGTATGCTAAACGGGCTGTCATCGGTGAACGCGTCGATATAATCTGTATTATGTTCTATGCTGACCACACCGAACGGATGCAGGTTGGCGGGAAAAAAGCAAAATTGACACTGCTTTAAAAATAGAACACGTTCCCGCTGCGGCGTTTTTTCTTTTTTTATAACGACATTAATATTTCTCAGGCAAACCAGCCTCGCCTTTTTGCATTGTTTTTAAAATGCCTTTTACAAACTGCTACTAAATAAATAGCTGATTATAAAGATAATTAAGGTTTTTATATGGTGTTCAGTTAGCAATCGTAAAAGGTAACTAATTACATTTCGTATTGTATCATTAAGTTTTGATATGTTTTTTTTTAAGTATTGATTAATGGAAAGAGCGAGGTTGATTGTTATTCTAGTAGCTTGTTATTTCTTTCTGTATATCGTACAACAGTTATATATTTTTTTAATTTAATATCTTCATACATTATGTTCTTATAAGTATTTACGTTCAATATCAGAGAGCCAAGTAAATACGACTTCATATAAAGACACAGACAGTATGTATAATCTTATTTATTTAATTTCAAAATAATCAGTACAAGGTTTCGGGTGTTTCATATTTTATACTCTCGTAACATTTAGAAGCTGTAACTGATTTATATAATATACGTATAGAGCATCACATGACCTGTCTGAGTTGTAAAGTGCTGCCTGGATAAAAGTCGTGCTCATTTTTTAATATCTAGCTTTATGTTGCATACATTACATTTTTTAAACTATGGCTATCATGGCGACACTGTAAATACACAGGAAAAGCTCTTGCAATATCTTCCATTGCTCAACGATAACAAAAAAGAAAAAAAAGGTTATTAAAAATAGAAACACAGACAAGCTAAGTTTTTCTTTACATTCTAAAGAGACCGTCTCACCATACATATTATATCGACACCCATAATAAAAAAAATTCTCACGTAATTATTTCAAGACAAAAAGCCTGATCCATATCACAGAATTACATTTCAAGAATAATTCGTTCGCACGATCGTTTGATATATTTTATGTCTTGTGAATTGTCACTGTACATAATTTATAATGGCCGCCTTCATTCTACGGTAAGTTTATTCTTAATTTTTTTCAAGATGGCGCCCGCCTATTTTGTAGTTATCTGTCATCAGTGTCGTAAACACTATTTTAAATTAACGACTCCAAAAGTAGTAAATTAGATATATGAAGTTTGAAATTCAAAATGTATTTGTCTGTTCCTTTGTTTTTTATGTACATGTATGTATAAAGTACAAAAAAATAACCTAATAGCTGGTTGGGAGAAAATATTAAAAAAAAAATTGCTTTAGATGATGACGGTTAGCTTTGAACTCTAAAAATAATGTGATAGAGTATAACATCTATCAAAACGTCGAAAATTTCACAAAAAAGCATAAAAATTAGCAGGTGCATACAATATTCGAATTTTTTTATTTAAATTTATCAATACAAATTACAGTAATTTATTAAACACGCGTGTAATAAAACTTATCGCACTGTTTCTCTATTTTTGCATTTACATTTTACAAGCGTACCGTATTTGCCCTTTCCGAGTAAATCGATGAAGAAACTATGTTAATCACCCAGGTTTCCTTACAAGAGGAACTACGGTACGCTAAGTTAGTTATTACTTCAGTCTAGACTAGAATTTATGGTACAAACGCACACATGTTAATGTTTTAATTCTACTCGTTAAGGTTTTTTCTACTGACTAATAAAGGGGCTATAAATTTTATAAGTTACTTAGGTGTAAATATAATGTCCTAATTATAAATGTAATGTATGTGTTGTTGTTTATTCACATAGGAAAATCTAAAGAAATTGTAAACAAGCTTTTCTTTGAAATTATTCGCAAAATTGTGAACATTCATAGTTTAATACTGTTAACTTCAACTGAAAATTTCACCTTCCTCAAAAAAGAGTTCCTAAAAATATCTAAATAAAATGTAATATCTCAGAATGAAGTTTTTTAATTGTAAAGCTTCAGTTTTTAATTTTTAATTACTTATAGCAATAGTTTACAACACCAATAATTAAATATACTAATAATTTCTACATATTTTGCCTCACAAACGTCAAAGTGACATATTAACTTTTTAAATCACACCAGGCCGGACACAAGCCGGACTCACATGTTGCCATCAATAAAAAATATACGTCCTAGTGTGAATATAGGTAATCGGGGCTAGCATACTTTACTTTCCATCGTTAGAACTCAATCATGGAAACCTGTCCTGTAGTTTTTATATCCGCATGCCCTTCTTGTGGGATTGGATAGGGTTGCCATAGATAAAAAATGTATTATTGAACTATTTATCTAGTTCTTTAGTTAATAAATTCTACAATTACATGTTATATATGTTAATGTTAACTGTTTCCATTGATAGAGAATGTTTTTTGAATCTAATTAGTAATTACTATACTTACAGTTTGCTCATTATACTATACTAGCGGTCCGCCCCGGCTTCGCCCGTGGTACATATTTCGCAATAAAAGGTAGCCTATGTTCTTTCTCAGGGTCTAAAGATTATCTGTGCCAAATTTCATCAAAATCGGTTCAGTAGTTTATGCGTGAAAACCATAACCGTGAAAACCATACATACATACAAACCTTTCCTCTTTATAATATTAGTATAGATTACTAGTATCTATTATCCTAAATGATTTTTTGTCTGTGCCAAATTTCATCAAAATCGGTTGAAAGGTTTAAGCGGGAAAGTGTAACAGACAGACAAACAGACAGAGTTACTTTCGCATTTATAATTTTAGTAGGTAGGGATTATTACAAAATGGTCTCAATCGACAATATTTTTTTCACTAGAAAGCTTCATTTATACATACTACATTTTTTATTTCGTTTCAACTGAAATCAGGATATATACACAACTAGCTTTCCGCCCGCGGCTTCGCCCGCGTTTTCAAAGAAAAACCCGTTCCCGTAGGATTTCCGAGATAAAACCTATCCTATTTCCTTTCTCGGGTATCAAAATATCTCTATACCAAATTTCATGCAAATTGGTTCAGTAGTTAAGGCGTGATTGAGTAACAGACAAACAGACAGAGTTACTTTCGCATTTATAATATTAGTATGGATTAAGCTTTATTCTATAACCTATACCTATATCTTCAGTAATAATTGTACGTCGTAATACAATGTCGAAAGCTTCAGTGAAATACTTTCTCTTTAGAAAATGAGTCTATTGTTTTAAAAGGAAATTAAGTGAAGTGGCATGCATAACTTACGTTTTAATACAAAACTTTATAAAGAACTAAAACTGTAATTTAAGAAACTTAATAAATAATCTTTATCACTAGCTGTGGCTGTGTTTCTCTCGCGTATACAAACATAGACAAAAAATGCTGTGTGGTTTTATGAAACCACGGTAAAAGTGAAACTGTTCGAACGGTTCCGAACACTGCTTTGTGTAGCGCATGTCGCGTGACGGTCGGCTGCCGAGTAGGTATACCTACTTGGCAGCCGCGATACACGACATGCGCTACACAGACCAAAAAGTTTGAGACGATGTAATAAAAGTTTCACTTTAAAATTTGATTTCCTATATCAATCTTTTGGTGGTAAATTTTCGGAAAAATGAGTAGGTATAAAAATAAGTTTGACCCTGTATCTTTACCTATTTTCATTCCAAATTTCATTCAAATCGGTACTGTCGTTTAGCCTTGAAAGAGTAACCAGCAGACAGACCTGTCCTGTAAAATGCCCGTCATCATATTCGATTAAGCCACTATTTATTGAAAAAAGGCATTAAAAATATTAGTGTACAGTTAGCATACAGTTGCATACAGTAGTATACAGTTAGTATACACTATACATATTTAATTTGTCCGTCATGTTTTTCAATTAAGCTGTTAACGTATTGAAAAAATATTTTCTCACTTCCTACAGGTCATTGCTTTATAACAAAGGTTCGATACAAATAAAATAAACTGGAATTGCTTCGTCACGATTTACATATCATTGCTATTGACTGCCTTGTTATTGCCTGAAGCTACAGGGTGTTATTTTTTTAAGTAAAACTTCTTTAGCTCAACAGGCGTTGAGAGTTAAATTTCAAGGTCGCGTCATGGCAATACCGTCACGTCGTGAAGTAAGGCGACGATTTTGGTGTCTTTAAATTGCCTATGAAGTTTCACTTCTGACACGTGTGCTCGGCACACTCGCTCTTTTTTATTTTTGAATATTTTTAGGGGAGTAATCTTTTGTTTTTTATTGGCTGGATGAACGAAGTGACAATACAAGCTAAGAATTGAAACCTCTGTCGTATTTGGAATAATGCAGCAATAAGACATTTAGTTTAAACATTTTCCATGTCGAAAATAATTAACCAACATACCTAAACCAAAATTTCCAAATTGGTCAATTACCATCAAGAGTAAAGATCAATGTTTGCCGGGACAGCTAGATTTATTAGAGTACTAGCGGTCCGCCCCAGCTTCGCCCGTGGTACATATTTACGTTTTCTCTACATAAAAACCATCCTCGTACTTCAAGGAATATAATAAAAAAAGAATTATCGAAATCGGTTCAGCCGTTCTCGAGTTATGCGCTTACCAACACATTTTGCGATTCATTTTATATATAAGAAGAAGATATACCTATTACCTATATATATTGTATACCTAATGCGTAATAAGTAACTGATTATAAGAATTATACATATTTTACTTACGGAATTAAGTTCATATCTATCAGAATAATAAATGAAACCTTATAGTCGCGTAAGTATACAATTACAACTTGTAAAGTTATTGTAATATTATGGCACAACTTAATGACAACTTGTTAGCATCATGTAAACAATTTATTTAATATCAGTTAGAATAAAACCGTGTGGACCAGCCCCCCTAGACAAGTGGCTTTCTATTAGCGTAAAGTTCAATAGAATAGATTATGAATGTATGAGATTGACGTTTGATTACGACGATGACGACGATTGATTAGGGGGGCAGGTTACAACTTACAACACAATAATTGTGATCAGGGCCCGTAGACAAAGTAAGAATTAAAAAACGATAACGAAGTTAGAAAAGGAAAAATGTATGGGATTGACATTAGATAGACCACGTGATCTAACGCGGCGTATGTCAATCCCATACATTTTTGCCTTTTCTAACTTCGTTATCGTTTTTTAATTGTTACTTTGTCTAAGGCCCCAGTTCTTTCTTTAACTGTCGATGTTTGTAATCGATATTAGATTGTGCTCTTTTTCCAATGTTTCTACAATATTCATTAAAGAAAATATACAACTTAACAATAATAAAAACCACATCGTAGGTGCTACACTTATTTTCAAAACAAAGCCAGCAATACTTTCCCTGAATCTATTTAAACCACACGATATTATATCGTAACGATGTCTCGGTCGTGTCGCGTAATAAAAGTCCTCACATTTCATTTTGAAATTCCTCAACATTAAGAATCGTAAAAACCTTAACCGGTTGTTTTAAGTTATCGGTTTAAAAATAGATTACAAGCGCCGTCCATTACATCGAGCGTATTGGTAGGATTAATAGGGTTGTACCGATTATCGATACTTTTTTTGTTATTTAGTGGGTAAGGCTGTCGATGAATGCGCGGTTGTACATTCAGATATTGATATTATATAGCATTGTAAAATGCAATACTATACTAAGTTTCGTATAAATAATATAAAATATTCCGTTTGAATATATACTTACGAATACTCTATGATTTACAGTTTACACAAAATATAAGATAATTATTTGTATTTTGATGTTGCGTTTGTTGAACTCCTTTTATTCATGTAGTTTTATATTGTACGCAAATTCATTCATACATTCCCAATCTTGCACAGTAGGGATGTATATATAAATATCGATTACAATTAATTACAAACTATGTTATAAAACGTAGTAAATAATGTATTTAAATTGGTCACAAAGTAATAAGATAACATGCCAGCATAAGAATTTGATTCAGTTGGAATCCGCACCGAGCCAACAATTAAATTCATTTTAAATTTCTAATTATTTCCATTAAAATTCCTCAGACATACTTCAAGGGCTCAAACATTCGCTTTATACTTAAACAATAATTACTCACATCATTGCACAAATCTATGAGGAATTACCTTTTTTCTAAACATAGAACTACAATAGTACGCCTTCCCTTTCCCAGGCAATATAATCAAAGGGAATGCTATAAAAATGACATAAAACAACGAAAAACTATAAACATTAACAATCCTTTTAAACGGTATTATACATATTATTATCAATTAGGTACGTAACTATTTAGAATTCTTAAACACACACGATTCAAATAAAAAACAGAAAAAGCATTAATTATTATCTATGTGTAAGACCGGTAAATTACCGATATTATCGATGTAATAAAGTTGTGCATCATTAGTTTTATTTTAACCCTTTAAAAATAAGATACGGCAGGTAATTAAACTGATTACATACCCTGAGATGGTATTTATATGGAAGCGCAATAAAGGCAATTAATCGTAAATAATCGATAACTACATCACTATCAATTAATTATCGAGTATATAGTGCTGACAGATCAGTGACTACTAGTTGAAATATCATTCTTATTGCTCTATTAAAAATTAAAGACAAGTAAGTGATATGAAAGCTTGCGTACTTGATACTTCCGAAAATCTGTAGAAATAGACAATGAATTACCACGGTTTCGCTCGTGTTATACTCATGAAAAAGCTATCCTATATGCAAATCCAGTAAATTGTAATAATACAGGTATTAGGATATTAAAATAAATAGCAAATCAAATGATGCATGACAATATGCACTACCCGGATATGAGTATTATTACATATTACATTTTAATTATCTTAATAATAGCTTAATAAATTTTAAG
This sequence comes from Colias philodice, assembly GCF_061535455.1. NCBI lineage: Eukaryota > Metazoa > Arthropoda > Insecta > Lepidoptera > Pieridae > Colias > Colias philodice. Next base: position 3,959,330 of record NC_143113.1, on the reverse strand, counting down.
TTTTTATAGAGGAAACGACTGAGAACCAATGACGTGTGTAATAACATCATATTTTGCCAGCATAACTGATTGTTTTTGTTTGTTTTTATATTTATCTTATATATAAAATTCTCGTGTCACAATGTTAGTCTGCATACTCCTCCGAAACGGGTGGACCGATTCTCATGAAATTTTCTGTGCATATCGGGTAAGTCTGAGAATCGGCCAACATCTATTTTTCATATGTACCACGGGCGAAGCCGGGGCGGACCGCTAGTTTATATTATAAGCCTTAGTAGTTACAAATAACAACGAAAAACAAAAATCATTTTTCTTTCCTACAAATGTTATTACTATGTAGCTAGCATACATTTGTCCTGAATTCTTCCATCTTATGTACCTACATATACTAGGCACGTATCTCCCAACCGATACAAAAACATCGATATTCAGGCACATCACTACGTCACAGTTACCTCCTGAGCCACTTTTTCAACTCGTAAAACGTACGAACTGGTTAGTTTTCACTGTTACGCCTGTGTTTTTATACGAGGACTCTGTCGTTAGGCTGTTTAGATACGAACGGGTAAAGGGGTGGCTTTATGGATACGTTTAACACTTTAATTATTATGTACATATCATAAACCTAGTTATTTTACATCTGGTTAGAGACTGTGAGGAATTTGTTGGGTGAGATTTAATATGTATCATCTAATTATTCCAAAATATGTGTATGTATCTATATAGATCGCTTGGTTCGAGATACGAGATGCTCGGAATTGTATACGTCTTGTGAAACATCACTGTAAAATAATATTTCTTATTTTCTTATTATTATCTTTGGCAATATTCAAATATACGAAAATCGTCGCCTTACTCCATGACGCGAGCTTGAAATTTGACTCTCAACGCGCCTAAAGAATTTTCACTTCAATACATGTGCTCGGAACATTTGAAATGAATAAAGTAATAATAACTAGAATTATTCTTTTGCAGTGATGTTTCTCAAGACGTATAAAATTCCTGGCATCTCGCATCCCGAAGCAATATAGATTCATATAGTGGAATATAAAATAATAAAACATAAACGCTCAGTCCACGACCAGCCTAAACCAAAGCAGATGTTACTAATATACGGCCGGAGTAGCGGACAGTTTACGAGTCCCGAAGAGCAGGTGCTAATCATTTCAGTCGTATTACTGTCATATATCAGCACTAGAAGGGCAAACGAGCTAAGTGCTACGTGTATAGGCTTATATTTGCGTATGTGGGTTTTGGGTTGAGGTCTGAGGATAACGTCAAATGTATGGTCCTTTTTTGTTTGATTTAACGCGAATATACATTTAGTACTTTGTTTAATATATCCATACTAATATTATAAATGCGAAAGTAACTCTGTCTGTCTGTCTGTTACTCAATCACGCCTTAACTACTGAAATAATTTGCATGAAATTTGGTATGGAGATATTTTGATACCCGAGAATGGACATAGGATACTTTTTACCCCGGGACATAGGATAGGTTTTATCCCGGAAATCCCACGGGAACGGGAACTATGCGGGTTTTTCTTTGACTGCGCGGGAGAAGCCGCGGGTGGAAAGCTAGTGCGTAATATAAACTAGGTTTTTGTTGAATTATAACGCGATTTATTGATAAGGAATTATAAAGAACATGGTCATAGGCATCACTAGTAACTCAAGAACGGCTGAACGGATTCTAGTGATTTTTGGTTTGTAATTAAATTTTGAATCAATAAATAATAAAGGATGTAACCCGTGCGAACAGTTGATAATAGATTACTTCTTCAACGAATGTTATAGAACTTTCAAATTTCAATAAAGGCTTCTAGTTGGAGATGGCTATAGTATTTATTCAATCCGTTTATTCAAATGTAAGCTAGAAGTGGTGTAAGCCATAAACTGAGTGACAATAGCCTTTTTAATTTGTTAGTATTTAAATCGAGGTTAAGCAACGGATGGCACAGTCTTAAATTGGATGGGTGATCAATTTTTTTCGGCCCTAGGAACTAGGAACGCCACTGCCTAATAATGCCACTATTATTAATCCAGTCTATGTTTATCAAAGCTTTCAGTTTTTTAGCGTCTTCAAAAAAAAGAGTGTAAAGATAAACTACGATAACATGGCGCGCCCCTCCAAAATTCAAAACGTTTGAAAGTATTTGTGAAATTCATAATAAATAATATAATAATATAATATAATAATATAATATAATAATATAATAATAAAAATTAATAATTATATTATTATAAATAATCTTATACTTATATAAAATTCTCGTGTCACAATGTTAGCACAGACTAATAATAATATACTACGTATACAAATGTTAGTCTGCATACTCCTCCGAAACGGGTGGACCGATTCTCATGAAATTTTCTGTGCATATCGGGTAAGTCTGAGAATCGGCCAACATCTATTTTTCATATGTACCACGGGCGAAGCCGGGGCGGACCGCTAGTAATAATATAATATTTAAATATTTGTATTTCACTACACACATTGAAACAGTAATTTGGAGGGGCGCGCCATGTTATCGTAGTTTATCTCTAAGTAACTATGTATAACTTAATTGGACGGTATACATATTTTTAAATGGAACGAAAGTTAAATAGTATCCAAGTTCTGGAGATTATAGTTTTTATTTCTTTGACAAAAGCTAAAATAGTTTTAAGAAAATGTTACCTATCTATGAAACTTTGAAGTAAGTTCCTATTCCTTAAACCACACAAAAACCACATACCTCTTTACACAGTTAGTCAGGACTCAGGAGCTAAGTACAATCCGTGGTTCAGAGATTCCCCGATCGAATAGAGATAACCGATTCGATTCCCCGTTCGTGCGTACGATAACATTTTAATGTTTCTCACTCGGAATTTGCATTTACTTGAGATTTATGAAATTAGGAACATTTAATAAAGTAATATATTATGTACTAGGTTTCCGCCCGCGGCTTCGCCCGCGCAATCAAAGAAAAATCCGCATAGTTCCCGTTCCCGTGGGATTTCCGGGATTGCGTCATTTTCCCGGGATAAAAAGTAGCCTATGTCCTTTCTCGGGTATCAAAATATCTCCATACCAAATTTCATGAAAATTGGTTCAGTAGTTTAGGCGTGATTGAGTAACAGACAGACAGACAGAGTTACTTTCGCATTTATAATATTATAGTATGGATGTATGTGGCATCCACTACGATGGCGGTTATTAAAAATGGAGCGTGTGTGCCGAGCACATATTGTGACAGAAGTAAAACTTCTATGGCAACATTCAAAGATACTTACAAAAATCGTCGCATTACTCCATGACATGACGGTCAACAGATTTTTATTGATATTTATTTTTCAATTTTCTGTTAAATTTATCAGAGAGTTTAAATTATAATGTTCCAATACGTAAATATTAATCTTTGTAATTAATTAAAATACATACTATCTTATCAGAAACGTCTATTTCGTTTTATAGCAGTTGGTATAATGCAAGCATTTACCCTAATGTGCAAGTAGCATGTATTTACCCCCGAGGGGTTTCTATTTCACATTGGGTGTGGTCTTTTCATTTTTCTGTTTTTCATGATTCACATAATGTTTTAGAGTTCGCAAAATATTTATCGTCTGTTAGATGAGTGTTTATTTTTAGGGTTCCGTAGCCAAAATGGCAAAAACGGAACCCTTATAGTTTCGTCATGTCCGTCTGTCCGTCTGTCCGTCTGTCACAGCCGATTTACTCGGAAACTATAAGTACTACAGTGATGAAATTTGATGGGAATATGTGTTGTATGAACCGCTACAAAAATATGACACTAAATAGTAAAAAAAAGAATTGGGGGTGGGGCCCCCCATACATGTAACTGAGGGATGAAATTTTTTTTTTCGATGTACATACCCGTGTGGGGTATCAATGGAAAGGTCTTTTAAAATGATATAAAGTTTTCTAAAAAACATTTTTCTTAAAGTGAACGGTTTTTGAGATATCAGCTCTCAAAGTCGTAAAAAGTATGTCCCCCCCCCTCTATTTTTATAACTACGGGGTATAAAATTCTAAAAAAAATAGAGGTGATGCATGCTAATTAACTCTTTCAACGATTTTTGGTTTGATCAAAGTATCTCTTATAGTTTTTGAGATAGGTTGATTTAACTGTAATTTATTATATTTGCTGCTACGGAACCCTTTGTGCGCGAGCCCGACTCGCACTTGGCCGGTTTTCTTTATAAGAATCGACAATAGTAGGTTTATAACCCCTAAATAATAATTATAATTTTACACACATTAAATATTTAAAAACTTTAGACAGGGTTTAACTGTAAGCGCGGGTTCTCTTTAATCTGGTTTCGTCGTATTTCACGTATACAACTATTAAAGTGACAGATCCCTGGTTTAAAGTTAGACTGTGTTGACATTATTTTGTGGTAATACCATCTATACTTGCTATAAACTTTTAGCGTATTAAAGTAAGTTATTAATATTCTGCGTGTATACTTCGTCGTGTAAAAATGCTAAAATAAACGTGCTTGGAAAAATGCGTTTATTCTTAAAAGACAACCACAGATACTATACAAACACATAAATAAATCTCAACTTAAAAGAAAAACTTTCCAGCTTGAAGCTTAATCTTTCTAAACATAATAAAAAGAAATAGAATAAATACCAAACAGACATGCGCCGGCGCATTTAATCTCCATTGTCATCAGATTCTTTACTTTAAATGGCCTGAGTAGAATTTTATCAATCTAAATACAAATTATTAACAATTGCATACTTGGTTGTATTTATCGACCTTTGTCGGTAAACTTGAGTATTTTAGTTGTTTTTCCTTCACACATTAGACGCCTTGGTATGCGAGTCGTAAATTAGTATGTTTAAATTTTACCTATACGTTCTTATCGTATTATATTATCTGTGTTTGTACAAAAATGACTTGAAGGATATATGAAATAGTGAATGAAAACGAATTTATACTTAGTTTATATAAGACTCTGTAGCCTCCCAACTGTCTCCAGACAGAAAATCATATCATAAAATCGTTCCGTTGCGACGTGAAGACAAATAAACAATACAGAAATATTAGTAGAACACATATTGAGACTTCAATAATCAATATAATTTTCCGATACATAGTTTATAACCTACATCCATTATAATTACATTCAACGTATTTCATAATTAATATATAGCTCACAAAACGGTAGCCACATAACCATGATATATTATGCAAGACTCAGAGACAAATTAATTAACAATAGTGAAATGGGCCACATAAGACGGGCCGACATCCGTCCCAAATACGTGTGTTGCATAATAATCATTTGACATTGACAGTTATGTCATCAGCTCGTCTCCTTTGCCTAGTGACGCGGTGAAAAAAAACAAACCGAATGACACATGACATTTGGAGTGGCGCGAAATTCGAATGTTTATCGAATGCCCTGACGAAACAAAAGATGTTTTCCCACCAATATTGATATGTTTTTTTTTTATTAAGCTACTTATTTATTTTAAAGAATTTCACAGTTAACACAGCATTTGTAAATGTACATTGTACTCCGATATATTTAAACTTAGCCAAAAAATGGCATTCGATAACTTGCAGAAGTTATCGAGCTTTCGTTAATTCTGCATTCACAACTAAATTCACATCACGCAAAACATTTCTTCATAGAAACCATAATATTAAAGAAGCTCTGCTCGTTTGATATGCTAATATTATAAGGCATTGAAAAATCATTGCCACAAACAATGATTCATTCTATAATAAATTAATAATTTGCTTTGCGCCGCCATATTGCCTTGTGACATCACAATATATGCGTAAAGGAAAACCGAATGACAATATTAAATTTGCCGCCATTCCATACATGCGTTTGCGTTGAAATTACCGCGATTGTATGGAAAATAATGGTTTTTATTTTTATTGCGAATAACTTGCTTATAAAGTGCAATTTGTCTTGTGGCTATTTCTGGATACTTAGCCTTCTAGAGTTCTTATTTATATGTAGGTAAAATTATTGAAACTGTTATATTCATAGTTCACATACATACGTTACAATCTATTAGTAAATATTATTATGTATTAAGTATATATTAGTATATGTAATAATTTATGATACCTACCTATGTATTTTATAGGCATATGTTTTTTGATACTTTTTTCATACACTTAATATATTAGTTGGAAAGTAATTCTGTAAATTCTGTTTTTAACCGACTTCATAGATATAAAAAATAATGTCCACTCGAGCGGAATCAAGAGCAAATCGTCATATTAATATTATGTATGTTCGTTTATATTCAGGCATTTTACTTTTATCGTTTTATTTAATAAACATGTGTATGCCTCAAATTACCCGGAATTTTTTACTTTATTTACGTTTCACCAAATAAGCGGTAATAACGTTTTTCCAACGTAAAAAGGAACGGTTTTTTTCGTAACGTAAATATTAAAATTTTACCGTAAAACGGATTATTCACTAAGAGTAGCGGTGTTCAAACGAGATAAGTAGTAAAAACTACATATCTTATAGACTACAAGCCCGCATAGGACAAAAATATGGGTCAAATGAACCACCAGGGAACATATCTAGAACGATAGCAGAGCAAAAAATAATAAGATTCATCACTATGCCGTCACTTGTAAGCTGTCCAACTGAGTGCAGATGAGAATTGAAAAGTACAGGTAGACTCGGTAAATTTTGGTCATATATTTTTGTACGGCATTCTTAACCATCGATAGATCCGTTAAAAATAATAAGAAACCGCTCAGTGCCGTACAAAAATGGTGGTCCACCAAGTCGGAATTTTTATTTAATTTCCGAGAGTTACCGGGGGTAAATTTGGTCATTTGACCATGTACGGCATCTGTGTCATACTATTGCTATACTGCTTTTAATCCATTATTCCGCAACGCCGTACAAAAATCATGGGGACAAGGGGAAAAAATCGAGAGTTGTAATCCCCTCTCTTTCCCCACTCCAGGGGGTCATTTGACACAACACGAAATAAATTTATTTTTAAAGTATTTTATGCATAGATAATATTTTTTCATGTGCCGTACATTTTCGTTGGTTCAAAGGGGAAAAATCTGAAAAAGAAAAAAATCCATATAACGAAATGTTTGCTTTATATTTTTATAATAAAATATAAATATACATTAATATTAAGAAGCTCGAGGTGGTTAATTATCACCTTGGAAAGTCGGAGTCATCTGGAATGGACTCCGTTAAATTGATGAACTAATAAAAAAGCTATAAACGAAAAGATGTGAATTATATGCAATCAGTCCATGAATACAGGTAAAGTCACAAGCAAATGCTAGTAATATATACTTATTCAAAATGTACAAGTAAAGCGCTTTCAAATGATACCAAACACTGCATATTTATCTTAACTTAATTTTTTTACTCTGTATGTTTTGTCCGCTAGAGGGCGCCACATTAGTTTTTGTGAAACCCCATATAGCCTTTAGCTAGCTGGTCGCTGGTTATCCAGTGAACAATTCAGACGCGACGAATGATATGTCATTTGTCGAATTCTGATAAGTAGTTTAGAAGTTACGAGGGAATAGATGAACATACATACATGACCTGTAAACAACCATAACCCTCCTTTTGCTTTGCCGTAGTTGGGTAAAAATATGTTAATGCCGTACTGTATCAAATGGCCATAAAGCACCCTTAAAATTGTAGCTTTCGTCGCTTTCATCAGCCTAAAAGATGTGGTCTGCACAAAAATGTACGGCATCGTTTTTTCCTAATTTATCTATGTTAATACTATTTAAAACAACGGATAAAGTGTAGAAAACTATTATATTTCATTAATCTACGATGTTTAAACTTTAACAAAATTTCTGGTTTTGCATTTCTCTATAACTTTTTTTAGAACGGTTTCTTTTGAACGGCAATACTATACAACAATTGAATTTTACAATATCATGTTAAAAAAAAAGTTCCCGTACAGGGTCAAATGACCTTACAGCTCTTTATATCAAGAATTTGATGAAATTAAGATGATTATTGGTATACATTTAAAAGAACAATTATTTTTTGACGGCATTGCTTTTAATAGTACTTTTGAGTGCTAGATAATGTTTTGGAACCGAAGCCGTACTTAGTCAAATGACCCCCTGGAGTGGGGAAAGAGAGGGGATTGCAACTCTCGATTTTTTCCCCTTGTCCCCATGATTTTTGTACGGCGTTGCGGAATAATGGATTAAAAGCAGTATAGCAATAGTATGACACAGATGCCGTACATGGTCAAATGACCAAATTTACCCCCGGTAACTCTCGGAAATTAAATAAAAATTCCGACTTGGTGGACCACCATTTTTGTACGGCACTGAGCGGTTTCTTATTATTTTTAATGGATCTATCGATGGTTAAGAATGCCGTACAAAAATATATGACCAAAATTTACCGAGTCTACCTGTACTTTTCAATTCTCATCTGCACTCAGTTGGACAGCTTACAAGTGACGGCATAGTGATGAATCTTATTATTTTTTGCTCTGCTATCGTTCTAGATATGTCCCCTGGTGGTTCATTTGACCCATATTTTTGTCCTATGCGGGCTTGTAGTCTATTATAATATGTAAAATGTAAATACGTAAAATAAAGTCGTGTAAGTTACACTATTTATAATTCAAGCACGGCTGAGCCAATTTTAATGATATTTTGGTCCATTGTATTACAATAAGCCGCGATGATATATTTTCTCGTGTAGAGCATATTATAAAGTGAGCTAAAAGTTTGAGTATTTAAATAAAAAAGTTTTAGTAAAAAGTGAAATAATAATGTAATTTCGAGAAACATATTGGGAATCAGAATCTAGAAAATTCTATTCTGATACTATGATATTAATTTAAATTGGGTTTTATATTGTACACGCTTTATATTAGCTTCACCTATATGTTTGTAACCGACTGTATGTTTGTAACCGACTTCTTTGGGCGCGATTTTGACCCACTTTAAACGGCCAGATTTCGTTCAAACTTTGTAGATTTATTGAGGACCGATGACAATACAATAATTTGATAAAATTTTCTATTTTTTAGTTCGGTTTTCTATGAAAAGCGTGTTTTTTAGTTTTTTTAAACTACATATTATTAAAGCTTCACGCGTCCTCCGTACATTATTTGCTCGTAACTAAATCAGTATGTTATAGTAGGACGCGTGAGAGATTATTTAGACTCTATTAGAATTACTGGCAAAGCTCTACACTCTAGATTGAGCTAAAAATGATTGTACAAAAGGTAATAAAGTATTGTAATAAACAGATACTTGACCACAGGTTAACAGTCTGAGCACAATCAAAATTATCTGATCGCGTAACGCGTCGTAATCATTATACAGAGTGCTCTTTTCTTAAATATTTGAATTTCATAATAATCTTTTTAAATAAGTTGTTTGCGTATTTCGAAATAAATGCGAAGAATATGTTTAAATAAACACAATATATTAAAATAATGAACTAACATAAATTTCAAGTAATAGTTATACCGCTATTGGTTTATTTATAAACATAACGTATTACCTCCTGATCCGACATATTAAAATGAAAAAATTAAATCATATACAATAAATGTTTTTAAAAAAGCATAAGACTTAACAATACTGAAACACGCAGAGAATACGGAAAACATAATATCACACAATTAAAAACCATATCACAACGGTGAGAAGTGAGAACAAATCACATTGAAGATTTTAATTACACGGTATAAATGAATCTCAATCGATCTGCCTGTCATCACTATTTAACGATAGTAACCGGTTTTATTATAGACGTATATAATACTGCTTCATCATTAGACCAATGTATAAGTATTAACTAATTATTATTAAACACATAATAAATCTGTAATTCCTAATATCGTGAAATGACCGCCTCCTTGGTACAGTGGTTGACGCGTGAGCGACACCGAGGGATCCTGGGTTAGATTTACGGTGGAGACGAAGAAAAAAATGTCTCGGTCTGGTAGGATACAGAAGGCTACCAGAACGAGACTTTTTTTTCTATCTCTTGTCTTTCACCTACTTGACCCTAAAGAAAATCGATCAGTGAAACATATGTATAATGCATCTGCCCCTTACTCCACTGGGGGACACGGGGCTTCACACTCCTTATATCGTATCGTATCGTTGAATTTTAAATGTTGCCAATATACTATGTGCCACTTACGAGTCACAGCTGTTATTTTGGTTGTTGGTCGAACCTTACCAATTCTTTTGAAGTTTTTGAAATAATATAGCTATCTACTAGAGCAGGAATATTCCATTTTACTTTATCTCTTTAAACAATCAAAGAAACAAACTTCTCTTTATATTATTAGTGTAGGTGTATATTGCATATAATAAAATCCAATCTTGATGTAGACTAACTACCAATTAATAAGTGTAATATAACGGCAGTTTATCTTTCTCGTTTGCAAGTGACAGCAGTCAATTAGCATTTAAGGTGTAGGTTTGTATTTAAATTAAAGATTTTTATAGAAAAGATACCGCTAATCGTAAAAAGTTTTTATAAATAAATATTTTAAGACATTTTTCACACACGGAACGATCTGATCCCGCTTTTGCTTGTGTTATGGTAACCAAATGGCTGATAAACATACATAATATATAATTGTAAATAAATACTTATATATAGATAATTAACACCCAGAGACAGACTAGCAAACATCTATGTTCATCACACAAATATTTGCCCTGGATGGGAATCGAACCCATGACCTCTGGCTTGGAAGGCAGGGTCAGTACCAACTAAGCCAGCCGGTCAGTCAAAGTTAGTTAAGCTTTCCGCTCGTGATTAACTTGATCTCAAGCGTGTCTAGGATATTTAACTATCGTTATGTCATTATTGTCGTTGGTTCATTAATTAATCGCTTAAATCGAAGCAGACAAATAAGAAATTTTTACACTTTGTGAATTTATGTAATACGTGGTTAGATTACCGTAACCTATATTTAATAAATTTTATTTTTATATTTAAGTAGAACAACTGAATTATTTCGATCTACGGTTACATACAGACATACACGTGAAGCTAATAAAAGCGTGTTAAAAAAGAAACAGCCTGTATAAAATTGTTCACTCTAGGAAGATTTTTCACGGTTCATAGTAGCCTACTAGTTCCGCCGCGTGGCTTTGTTCATGTTTTAAGTCTATCAGATTAGAGGCTATTTTCGTTACGTTGATATCCCATTTTATTACCGTTATTTTGTTATCTTAGTATTTATTACTTCCTATATTATAGTAATTCGAAAAGTATGTATGCTTGTTTGTCACTCTATCACGCAACACCTTAAAAATATGAACCAATATTAGTAAAATAGCTTGAAGTTTTATTTTTTATATTTATTATGATATTACTTCGTAAGCTTCGCGTGTAATTTATTAAAATATAATTTGGATAGTAAATAGAAAAAGCCCAGAAAATTATTTATTATACTTTTAATCCGGGTAGGTATCACATAGGTATAAACTGAAGCCATAGGCCAAAATAACACACATTGCTCTTACAAAGTTCAACAAAGTATGTACCTACTATAGGACAATATACATAATTGACAAAAAGTTTTCTTAACGTTCTTCATCACTACATAGTATAAAACAAAGTCGCTTTCTCTGTCCCTATATCCCTATGTCCCTTTGTATGCTTAAATCTTTAAAACTACGCAACGGATTTTGATGCGGTTTTTTTAATAGATAAAGTGATTCAAGAGGAAGGTTTTAGTATATAATTTATTAGGTTTTAGACAAAGCGGGCGAAGCCGCGGGCGGTAAGCTAGTTAAAATATACAGACAAGACACCGTCAAAGCCTATCACCATGTTAACAGCAATCTAATGATTCGCTCCATCAATTATATAAAACAATGAGAGTATAACAATAGAATATAAACATATTATACCATTTTTGATGGCGTTTTCACACGGGCGCCAGACCGCGGAACGGTTGTCGACCGGTCACAGTGAATACAGAATACATAGTCTTATATAATCACATGTAATAATTATTAGTAATCTATCTTTGTGCTCTGGGGTTTAAAAAAAACTACCAACTTTGGCTGGGTGGTCAAAGGAAATTCGCATTGGAATGAAATGTTTCACCGCGGTAAAAAGTAGTATCAACCTCTATAAAGAAATACATCCATAGCAAAAATGTAAATCGGTAAAGACGCAGCTCTAATCGCTTTAATATTTATGTAATACTAGCTGTGCCTCGCGGTTTCACTCGCGTGGCTCCTGTTGGTCTTAGCGTGATGATAATTGATATTATATAGCCTATACTCTATAGCCTTCCTCAGAATTTTTCAAATCGGACCAGTAGTTCCCGAGATTAGCGCGTTCAAACAAACAAACAAACAAACTCTTCAGATAGTTAAACTCATGAAATTACTGTATTGTCACTGATCGTTTACACATATACAAAGTTTAAATTGAATTTGTCCGTGTAAAGAGGGTTAAATTTTATAACACTAGTTTAGAGTGTATTTTTATCTAAATTGTTTTCCAATTTTGTAATATAGATGCTCCGCTTTCTGCTCTGTTGCAGCGCGATATTAAATAGAGCCTTTACCTTCATCGATAAATGGACAATTCACTATTCAACACAAATAATAATTTAAATCAAACAGAGTTCCTGAGATAAGCACTTTATTTGCGTATAATTGTATTACTAGATAAAATAAGTGGTCTAAACTACAATCTTCATACCATAACCTAAGACGTATCTATTTCAAAGATATCATAATATATTATGTACTTCAATATAAGTAACAGGACAAAGAATGATGTAATCACGTTCGAACGGAGGTCAACTGAATCCTACCAGTTTTTTGGCTCCACAAAACCTGATTTTAGCTGACGAATTTTAACGGTTTTTCGTTTTGCCAGGACTTGTTTTTGGAGATGTGTGTTACTGTTACTGTAATAATAGTGAAGAATATCTTTTCTATATATAAAAACTAGTGGTCCGCCCCGGCTTCGCCCGTGGTACCTAGTTATAGTAATGTTATCTCTCAAGTTGGATCGAACTGCACATGGTGTGCCATCGAGATATATTTAGTACATTCTATCTCGATGTGGTGTGCGAATTTTATTATAATCGGTTAAGTGGTTTAGGAGTCCATTGAGGACAAACATTGTGACACGAGATTTATATAATATGATTAAGATGAATCCCTGTTTCCCTTGGTCACGGCATCACGCGTGAACGGGCGGACCGATTTCGATAATTCTTTTTTTATAATATTCCTAGAAGTACGAGGATGGTTCTTATGGAATGAAAACATAAACATGTAACACGGGCGATTCCGGGGCGGACCACTAGTCATCAATATATATGACTAGCTGTGCCCCGCGTTTTACCTGCATTGCTCCGCTCCTATTGTTCCTACCAAGATATATAATTCAATCAAGGAAGGTAGACTATGATATTATTTCATCACGCTGAGACCAATATAGCGGAGCAATGCGAGTAAAACCGCAGGTTTCAGTTAAGGGTGCGTATAAAGCAAAATTACCAATCTTCTATTAGATGATACGTGTAATATTCAAGACCAAATCTAAAAAATAAAATGTATATCAAACTAGATGATATGTTCAACGATTCTGTTTAATCAAAAACATAAAATTGTATTAAAATTTACTCGATAAAAAAAAATCACCAAGTTAGCTCTAATTTTCACACTTTTACGTTTTCTACTTGACATGGTAATACTTATTATGATTTTTTTTTCATAAACAATTATATTAAAACATTTGCAAGATATTTGTCAGAGCATTTTGTGTAATTACTTTTAGTTTTGGTTTTATCTGCGATAAACCACTTTTATATTTATACGAGTAACGGTTTCAAGTACCAAAATATACAAGGTACCAAAATACTTTTACTCTTAATAAAAAGAATGACGAAAACACTTAATATAAGTTATGTTATTTATCGTAAACAGAACATTTATTTATTTATATTTATTATTTTTACAGGATCAGAAGCGCAAATCGAATGTACACCAGAATACATGAAGGTCACAGTGCCGATGGATGGGGATAGGAAAATATCTTACCTCGATCAATTAAAAGGTAAGTTTCTTCATATTATAAACCTATAAAAAAGAGCGTGTGTGCAGAGCACACGTGTCAGAAGGGAAACTTCTTTGCCAAAATTCAAAGATAACCAAAATCGTCGCCTTACTCCATGACGCGACCTTGAAATCTTACTCTCAAGAAGTTTTACTTAAAAACATATATATAAATAAAGATACATTGAGAATCCCACGTTGATTCGAAATCATCTGTTAAAATCAACTATTTTATCACTTATCAAGGTTTTTTACTCTTTATAACTAAAATATTGACTTCATGACATTTTGTCATGTGAGAAATTTACTATTTTTTTACAATTCTTCAGAGAAAGGTAAAATTTTAAAATAAAACCTTGCGGCGCATTTAACGGCTAAAAAGCTTCTTAAATCATTATGATGAACCTAGTTAATCAATATGACCAATAAATTTACTTATTTTATTTGCCATTTATCAAACACTAGCTGTGCCGCGCGGTTTCACCCGCATTACTCCTGTTGGTCTTAGCATGATGATATATAGCCTATATTACTCGTGGATAATGTAGCTTTCGAATGGTGAAAGAATTTTTAAAATCGGTCCAGTAGTTTATGAGCCTATTCATTACAATACAGACCAAAGTAACAATCCATACTAATATTATAAATGCGAAAGTAACTCTGTCTGTCTGTCTGTAAACTCAATCACGCCTAAACTACTGAACCAATTTGCATGAAATTTGGTATGGAGATATTTTGATACCCGAGAAAGGACATAGGCTACCTTTTATTGCGAAATAATATGTACCATGGGCGAAGCAGGGGCAGACCTCTAGTACATAATAAAGTTTTCCTCTTTATAATATTAGTGTAGATACAAACTTCCCTACTAAAAATCTATTAAATACAAACCGTTAAACAATCAACAAATTATCAGATAATTGTTAATTTTATCGTAAACTCTAATCTTTGTGTATTTTTCGTGAGTAAAAGATACTTTCTCTTTAAAATTAGATGATAAGACTCCGTTAGTTCGTTTTTATAGTTTCCTAACTGTTTATCAATTTATAATACATATCTAAAAACGGATCTTAACTAATAAAATTTAACTTTTTTTACTGTTCGTTTAGTTGGATGTTTTTAATTTGCAAACTCGTATAATAAATAGCCTAGATTATCTGCAATTTTTTAGGGTCCCGAACGATAAAAGAAAAACCCATTTATAAGATTACTTCGTTCTGCGCCTGCCTGTTTTTTTTTTTCAATTCATATACCTAGTTAACAAAGAACGAAAAATACGCTACGAAAAAATCAAACTTATAAGCCATCGCAAGCAAAAGATGCAGCACTTTATGCTGCAAAATTTTTGACATTCACAAGAGAATCAAAACTTTCAGGGGTTTTACTGCCTTATAATTTTACTATTTAAATTTCCTTTTTTAAAGAGTCGTATTGTAATGATTCGAATATATGCAGTTAATACAAAATTATTAATTACTAGCCGTGCCCCGCGGTTTTACTCGCAGTGCTCCACTCCTGTTGGTCTTAGCGTGATGATATATAGCCTATAATACCTCGTTAAATGGGCTATCTAACACCGAAAGAATTTTTCAAATCGAACCAGTGATTAGCGTTCCTGTGATTAGCGTGTTCAAACAAACAAACTTTTCAGCTTTATAATATTATTATAGCTTAATTGACACATTAATAATTAAGTAATATTGTAAATTTCAGAGTATTCCCCATGCCAACCCATCATGGAGGGAACAGCGGCTTCATACATGTTGGACCTTCAGGATTACCACAAATGTGCTGTCACCAAAGTGCTCAATAAAATTACTGTAAGTGTTAATTATTTTATTTATACTTGAGAATATATTAGTTTGGTTATCACGATTAAGTAATATATCTTACTATCGTCTTAAATGTTGCTTTTTTCACGCGAAAACCACTGAACGAATTTTGATGATTTTGCAGCGATGTAGCTTTTGTAGCAGATTAACACAATCTTAGAGATACTGTTAGGTACACTATCTTTACATCCATACTAATATTATAAATGCGAAAGTAACTCTGTCTGTCTGTCTGTTACTCAATCACGCCTAAACTACTGAACCAATTTGCATGAAATTTGGTATGGAGATATTTTGATACCCGAGAAAGGACACAGGCTACCTTTTATACCTTTTATTGCGAAATATGTACCACGGGCGATGTATTGGCCAAGCGCATTTCTAAGCAATATGGCTGCCAATTTTGTACACTAATAATTATTAGCTGTGTTATTTTATCTCTTTACACAATAATAATATGTATATTTTATTTATTATTTTTTACATAATTTCCAGGGCAAACGCACATACTACCACAAGATAGTAATCGAAACGCTATCAGGCGGTCGAGAAACCGTCACAGTGCGTTGTGTTGTCACTAACAAGAGGGCGATCACACGGAGAGCGGTCGAACCGTTCCCTTTGGACTTTAGTGAGCCGGAGTGAGTTGGTTTTTGTATATAAAAAAAATATAAATTTTGTACATATTTCAGCACTTTCGACAGATTCAGAAAGAGAAGTTCTTGTTATTTCTTGAACTTAGGAAATAAGGCTAATTTTGCGTGAATTATTGACAGTTGCTGGACTGTCGAACCGTTTCTTTGGATTTTCGTTAGATTGAATTAGTTAACAACAGTTTTTCAAAAGATTTATAATCAACAAGAAATACATACATGAAATCGAAATACGTATCAATTAAGAGGCCGAATCGAATTTATACAGAAACAAGTCTAAATCACTCTAAAATCGATACGGCCTCTTAAACCTACTATGAATAATTTGAGTGATGATACCGCAACTTTTTATCAATTTTAAAGAAGGTCCTCCTATCACCTATGTCCATCTACGAATTTATATTGAAATTTTCTGCCAGAAATGGACTGATTTCCAATGTTCTTTTTACAAAATTTTCATATTATGAATTTTAATTGAATTTTTTTTGTATTCCAGTGTACTTGACATCACTCGATATGAAGAAGGACGAGCGCCTGAACCGATTTTGGGTGCGATTGTGAGACAAAATGGGAAACAGTGAGTTTTTATGTTTATTTATATTTTAATTTAATAAAATTCAAAATTATTTTGAAGAGATTTAATTATGTTATAGAATGGATGTAATGAAATTTGAGGAGATTGGCTCAATCACTACATAATATATATGTATAAAAACAATATAAGAAAACATAATTTACATTTTTGACAGTTCGCACGAAGGTCCAAGACAGGACATTGTCTGTCGGGTCAGTTATTAAATAAATAAACATCTGTATATTTATTTATCTCGAATCATATAGCTGTGCCGCGTGGTTTCACCCGCGTGGCTCTGTTCCTGTTGGTCTTAGCGTGATGATATATAGCCTATAGCCTTCCTCGATGAATGGGTTATCTAACACCAAAAGAAATTTTCAAATCGGACAAGTAGTTCCTGAGATGAGCGCGTTCAAACAAACAAACACACTCTTCAGTTTTATAATATTACTAGCTTTCCGTCCGCGGCTTCGCCCGCTTTGTTTAAAACATAATAAATTATATACTAAAACCTTCCTCTTGAATCACTCTATCTATTAAAAAAAACCGCATCAAAATCCGTTGCGTATTTTTAAAGGTTTAAGCATACATAGGGACATAGGGACAGAGAAAGCGACTTTGTTTTATACTATGTAGTGATAACTTTATTATAGTTAACTAATTATACTTCAACTTTATTATATTTTCCAGGGTATCCGGGGAAATATCAGTATCCCCCGGAACTCCGCTCTCAATGGAGATATTTCTGGACAATTCGTCTGCGCCAGTTTATGGACTTCTTGTTAATTACATGCACGTCACTGATACTGGGAAACAGCAGGAAACTATTATTTTTAATGGGTGAGTTAAAGTTAGTTATTTTAATAAAAATGAATCGCCAAATGTAAGCACATATGCCAGCAGAAGTGAAAACTTGATTATTAACGTTGGAAAAAAATTTAGTGTAACATTTTTTCATTACGCGTGACATTTTTCCGTTACGCGCCATCTCTATCTTATCCCTACCACGCGTGATTCGACGTATTTCTGTAAAGTTGCATATAGTCAATTATTTTTTGAAAAATAAGGTCATAAAGAAGTTTCAATTCTTACGTGTGTACACTAGTACACGCACACATTTTGTTTAATATTTAATTTTTTCCTAATAAAATATTATTATTTGCAGCTGTTCCATAGACCCGTACTTATTCGATAACTTCATGACAAAAGACGGAGATAACTTAACCGCTAACTTCAAAGCGTTTAAGTTCCCAGATACAACTTATGTACAATTTAAAGGGACGGTCACTGTTTGCTTGGATAAATGTCAGGGGGTGAGTTTTTTTTATTAAAAGTATGTTTTTTATGGATTTTTTGTCATTTTTCTAGATTTTTTTTGTGGAATTTAAAAATTTTAGGAACAAGTTACTAACAAGTAAAAGAAGGTGTGAGATTTTTTCAAATATAAAAGATATAAAATTAATAACACCAGAAATAAAAAAAACTTCCAGATTAATATTGTGCCAATTTTGAGTGTAGAATTTTTTTTACTTATCGTTTTGGATTGATTTAAAGTAATGATAATCCTAAAAAATATATTTTTATAATGATCATAAGTAAATTCAATCTAAAAATGTCTCATGAAACCGCAATTTATTTTTTATTATTTAGTCACGTGATAGCTAAATTAATAAAATAATTGTTTTGTTTGGTCGTTACAAGTCGATCGTCGATTTTATTATTACAATTATAAACCTTATTATAATTATATTCCTTTTACAATAATTTTTATCAATTATAATTTACTTTTTGAGTAATATATATGTATTTTGTAATCAATAATATTATCGACAGGTACAATGCAGTAACGGTGTAACAGCATACGGCAGGAAACGCCGGGAAATATCAACTAGCGCGGACGCCAATAAAGTTTACGAGGTTTCGTTAACTACCTTCATTAAAGTCGACTATGTGGATGGGAATAGAGATGCTGGTTGGTATTTATTTTTATAATTCTCGATTTTTAAGCTATTGCATAGCTTCTATCGCGGGCCTTGAGCGCGGGGACCGAATCGAGAAATTCCGTAACGAAAAAAACCTCACGCTCCCCACTCCGACGGGCGGAGGTGTGGCTTGAAGACATAGCATGCAATAGCTTTACCGCGGCAGTCCCCGAGTGACACACGTCTTTTTTTAATTTATCTCAATTTAATAATATTATGATGTATGGCTACGAATAGTTTGCTAGGTAAATTTAGTATTTGTTATAAATTGATGTTTTTAGAGTTTTTATTCTTTAAAAAAACTACTAGGCCTCAAAATTTAGGCTGGGCCTTACGAGGTTAAAGTGCGAATTTAATAAGGCATGCTCTATCTTGAGAAATTATTATATGATAACTTTTAATGGGGATAATATATAAGTAATGACCTGACCTTATTTTATTAAATTAATATTTAAGAACATTTTGAAACACATACAGAAATCATCTCAAAACAAAAGTAGAGAAAAAAAGTCGGGTTGCACTGGGGGAGTGCCGGCAGAAGTAAAAACTTGATTATTAACGTTGAGCATGTTTGATATTTTGGAATGGTATCCGTCTTACGCTTTTTCGATCAGGTCACGTGTCCTGACGTGAGTTTAAGATTTTATACCCATTACAGAAAAAGTGCTCAACGCCGCTAAAGAAGTTTTCACTTCAAAAATGTTATATCGAGTATCAAGTTTTGTTCAGTGAAAATAGATGACGCTACACGCTGTTCAGTAGAATTGAATCGCGCTAGCAAAGTTTTTTGTTGTATATTAATATAATTTTCGAATGGTCGAGCACATTAATATTGTAAACAGCGAGTTTAAAGATTTTATTGTTGAACTTTTTGGAAAATCTGACATCTAGTCAGATTTGGATTATCTTAGACTAGCTTCCGCCCACGACTTTGTACGTGCATCCCCGTTTTTCCCCGTTCCCGCAAGAATTTCGGGAAATTCTTTCTTAGCGGATGCCTACGTCCTAACATCTACCTGCATGCCAAATGTCAGCCCGATACGTCCAGTGGTTTGGGCTGTGCGTTGATAGATCACTATATCAGTCACCTTTGAGTTTTATATATATAGATTGTATCTATGTTGTATTGTATGTATGTTGTGTGTAATTAGGTTTACCACGTAATTACTAAATATGTATGAATAATGAAGTATATAATTAAGTTATTTATCTAATATCTAATATTCTAATATATTATATTATAAAGGCGAAAGTTTGTAAGGATCTATGGATGTATGGATGTTTGTTACTCTTTCACGTAAAAACTACTGAACCGATTACAATGAAATTTAGCACACATATAGAGGGTAACTTGGATTAACACATAGGATAGTTTTTATCCCGGAAATCCCACGGGAACGGGAACTATGCGGGTTTTCCTTTGCAAACGCGGGCGAAGCCGCGGGCGGAAATCTAGTTATAATATATATTTGTCATTCTATATCTTATTGCATACGATTTTCATTTAATTATTTATTTTTATATTTAAAATTGGGTTGATTATCGTAAGTTTAGTATCTGAGTGTGCTCTATTCCTAAAAAAATGTGCGTGTGTAATATATAAATTATAACGGTAATTAATATTGATTGAACTGTATAAATGGCACAAATAATACAAGGTGGGCCAAAATTTTATGGAAATAGCAAAACTTGATTTCTTAAAAACAGTGACAGATAAGCGCCCGCGGGTGGTGGGAAATTGTGCATAACTTAATGCAATTTTAGTCAAGGTGTAGAGCTTCACGGATCGGCAGCGTGCTTTTTGCGTAAAACAATTTTACTAAAACAACTATTCTACGTTAATTTACCATGCCTCATCACAGTTGAATACAGATTACAACGTGTAAATGAATACTCACTTAAGCGCGTCACACACGGTGAAGATACTATAATATTTTATTTTTAAGGTATCCGGTATCAGCGTTCTGACCATCATTTTTCTTTTTGTCATTGCGTACTAAGACCCCTGTAGAACCGCCATCCTGTTACAAATGACCCACAAAATTTCGGGTCATTTGTAACAGGATGGCGGTTATCTTAAGATACTGTAATATAAAATATTATAGTATCTTCACCGTGTGTGACGCGCTTTACACATTGTAATCTGTATTCAACTTGGATACCAAAGTGTTAATTGAAGTATAGCTTGGGTCAAGAAGTTCGAGCAAACGGGATCGACAATTATTAATATATCAGACAGATTACCGATGTCGCTCGTCACTAAAAATTTTCTAAGTACCCTCATTAGGATTAAGAACTAACAATAAGTATTAAAACATATGTAGCGGTTTGTGGGCTTATGGTGCACAGAAAAACTTGAATGAGTTTATGATTGCATCAATGTAAATTATATCATCTAAGAATTAATATTATGTTAAATAAATAAATAAATAAATAAACAAACTGGGCAGCCACGTTCAAGACGAAGCACAGAGAACGAATAAAATTTTTATGGGACCAATTTGACACCATTCCCCATCAAACAAAAAAAGAATCACGTAAATCGGTTCAGAAACCTCGGAGTAATCGGTGTACATACATAAAAAAAACATACCGAATCGATAACCTCCTTTTTTGAAATCGGTTAAAAATGTTCAAAGCTAAATATCAAATTAATGTTTTTTTACCACATTAGACATTACAACAGCATACAATTTAATATAATATTTCTATGTGTTTCTTGTTACTTAATCTCTCGAAGTTACTTTAGTCCCAAATTTAAACCTAAACTGCAAAAACATTTAAAGTAGTATTGTTATTAATATTAATTGAACCATATGCATTATTCACTTTTTTTAATTTTTTCCTTTCTAAGAAAACTAGAGCCTATTACATTTTTTTAATTTTTAATGAAAAAATAATATTCTAATGAATTATTTTTCTTTTACAGAAGACATTTATGCGCTACTAAAAAAATTAAAAGTAGCAAATCAACTACTAGGCGATACAGACGGAACTCCAGCAACAGTAGCCGAGCACACACAGGACAACAAACTAGTTATACAAACATCCAACACTAATATTAATAAATATAGCGCTTTGTTAATTTTAATTTCCCTCTCTTTACTCATTTTCAAGTAAATTGAAAAAAATGACAAAAAATGGCAACACTAAAATATCTGTAAAAAACGATTGCGCAAAATGGCAACACTGAAATCTGTAAAAAATTGCACAGATAAGAAATGGAGAAGTTTTATTTGTGATCTCAGTGAACGATTTATTTCTATACGAAAAATATGATTTTAAAACATGCGAATATCGATTTTAATACATAAGTATTATCTATTTGTATTTGGGACTTAATAATTGTAATAACAATATTTCAAAATATTATTTTTGTGGTATTTTATAATATGTACCTATTATTGTAAAAAAATTGTATGTACTTCAATTCTACTCGACTAGGTTATTATAGTTATAAAATCCGTCCAAAAGTTAACCTAAATAATATAACGAATCCGTCCATTTTAAAATAAGTGCCTTCCTAATTTAGTTAATGCTGTCGCATTTAAGCCCACTAGTCTTAAAATAAAATTAAACCATAAGAAATAGTTAATTTCTACCATTTTCTACCATAGACATAAGATGCTTTATTTCATTTTAATAGTTTTTAATACTGGCAACCATAATTTAATTGTCTGACTGTATTTTTATACTCCTTTTGCACTAATAAAATTGTGTTTTAAAAAGTTATTAATTCATAGAAAAATGACGAATTTTCAATGCTTTTTAAATAACAGTATCTAAAAAAACCTCTTATTTACTCGACATTATTTTAATTATAACATTGAGGTGCTTCGAATACGTATTTCTCATTTGTGATTCATAATTTGTAATAAGTAGTTTAACGTGAATAAAGTTATTATTTTACTAATATCGCATTTTTATTTTATTTCCCAAACACCATATTCTTATTAAACAAGATCGTGTGTGCCGAGCACACGTGCCAGAAGTGAAACTTCTTAGCAAGATTCAAAGATACCAAAGTCGTCGCCTTACTTCATGACGTGATGGTATTGCCATGATGCGACCTTGAAATTTTACTCTCAACGCACCAAAAGAAGTTTCACTTCAAAAACTCACCTGAATTAGTCTACGATAGAATGTAGGTATAGAAGAAAATATTACCTATATTGTCAAATACTGCATATTATGAAATCCTTTCTACGTATTTTTATGTGTATTAGAGTGAACTATTACTACTAGGGAGAATAAATAAAATTAAAAAAACTAAATACACGCTTTTTCTAAGATAAACTCATTAAAATAGTGTTGTCACCGATTTCTGATAAGTATTTGAACAAAGTTTGAATTAAATGTCTGTTTAAAATCAAAAACGATCGAAAGGAGTGGACAAACCAACATACAGATGAAGCTAATAAAAGCGTGTTAAAAACACAGACTAATAATAATATACTACGTATACAAGTTAAAAATGATAAAATCACTCGAATCGCAGTAAATTACCTACACCTATAACTAGGTGACCCAGCATAGGAATATAAAAAAAATAGTAAATTTCGTCAATATTCTACCGAATATACAAAAGTGCATTAGAGTAATTCCGGATGACGGGTAAATGCAATAATAAATTAAACTAGTGAATGATGAAACAAATATATCAATGCTATTATTATCGAACCCGTTTGTTTTCATGCGATACCTTCACAATATTCATGCTCAAGTGGTATTCACAATTTACAAAATTAGTAGTTGGTACCGGAGTTACTCTAATGTTCTATACACAAAATTTCATACAAATTGGTCAGCTACTTCGCATGTGTTCATAAACTAGGTACATGTTGAAGCGTAAGTATATGAATGTAGCGATTCATATTATGTACCTAACGATTGAATAAAAGCATAAGTTGGTAAGTTAAAGTACGGTTCACTGTGAATAGTTACTCCGTGGTCCTTTCACTTCAACAATTTACGAAGTAAGTACCTAAATATTTTGTACATAGTAGGTTTGTTGGAGTCTTCTTAAAATGTTGTGAGAAAACATTGACTTTTTTGAACTGAAAATATCAGTCTCATAACATATTTTAAAGACACATTATCATACTCAGTTTTACCTTTACCAATCTACAAATATACGGGTATATGCATATGCAGCGTAAACTGGGAATGTGAGTGACCTATCTACATGGGTGTAGCCACGGTGGGGCAGGGTGGGGCACTTGCCCCACCCTGGCTCTGACCTGGAAGGTACCTAACCAAATCTAAAAAACGTAATTATCTAGGTACTGACTACAAAACTTAATATCTGTTAAAAAATTCTCACTCGAAAGTTGTCAGGCGACACAAAAAAATACGATCTAAACAAAAAGGTTGCGCTTCTATGTTACATGATTTAAACCACTTTTGGTGCCAGAAAAAGTAGTGTAGTACTGTTACCCCATTCAAAGCTGTTTTTATTTAGCCAAAATCGCACTAAATTTCCCATCCAATTTCACTTTTTTTTTAGGATAAGTTACTGACCATAAAACCACAAAATGCTGATAGATCCAGGTGGAGCTACGCTCGCAATCTTACATAAAAGTTTTTGGCCGATATCTCGGAAACTATCCATTTTAAGGCAAAAAATATTAGGAATTTTTTGTAGATAGTAAAATTTTACATCTTTTATACCTTGTGAACTTTATGTAAAACTTTCCGTTTACGATTTATGACCTATTTAATGAGCCGGTTAATCATTTTTGGCAAGTAACTCTTTAAATATTGGATTAATCAATAAAATGCATAGGCATTAATATATTATACATATGCATTATCCATTTATTAAGATTACTTTATTTGAAACTTTTTTTTCTAATGCTTTTTGAGTTATTTAACGTTTGGCGATAAATAGTACAAGGTACCTACCTATGTATGTTTCGTATAACTAAATAATATTGAGTAGTTATTTTATATTCGGATGCAAGAATAAAATTAAGGAAAATATTTTAAAAAATCTATTAAAATTTTTCTATAAGTAAAAAAAAATAAAAAATTTTGCCGTTTCGGAAACGGTGAAAATACACTTGCATTGGAAATTTCTTCTTCGTTTTTATTACATACGTAAAAAACTTTACGTTACCCGCCGAGCGGCGGCATTTCTACATTATACGTGGAACAACTCAAAAAATATGGGCACTAGAAAAAAAAATTTCAAACAAAACTTGTAGACAATAAAGTGACCTAAAAACGCATTTTTTTCATTAATCCAATATTTTAACGATCAACCGGTTCATCAAATAGGCCATAAACCGTAAATAATTTGGAAAATCCAAAAGTGCACGCCTCATAATTTTTTTTAATAAATATTTATTAATTATTATTTTTGTTTATTTAATAACAATTAAACCACATCGAATCAGACCCTGAAAAATGAAAGGGTTCTATTCCTGAGCATACTCAAGCGTAAGAGAAAAAAAAAGACTCGATTAGTAAAGTATTTCGGTCGCTATCGTGTTAACAAGAAAAAGGATCCGCACATACAGACACACGGACGTCCAAGACAGAACTTTTTTAAACTGTTTTTTAACTAGTTTAAATAACAAAAATGATATCAAAAATATCATGAACGTTAAAAATAGTGTTTTTTCTTAATATGTGTGTGTATGTATTATCTTACAAGTGCAATGTATGATACATAAAGACATTTTAAGTTTGAAAAATCAGATGTTTTGCGCGAAGTGACAGTAGTACCCACCTCAACGCTTCGCTTATGAGGCGTGCAATAGTAAGTTTTACAAAAAATATTACATGGTATAAAATATGCGAACTTTTACTTTCTACAAAAAAGTCTAAGCAACTTTTGCCCTAAAGTGGATAGTTTTCGAGATATCGGTCAAAAACTATAAGATTGCGAGCAAAGCTCCACCTGGATCTGGCTGCTGTTTCTGCAAAGGAAAAATTGCTAAAACATACATTTTAGAGTTACAACTTAATAAAAAGTAGGTTTGTTCGGAGCCCTCGGTGCGCGACTCCGACTCGCACTTGGCCGGTTTTTTTTTGCCCCACCCTGTGCCCATGGCTAGCTACGCCCATGCCTATCTATACTAATATTATAAAGCTGAAGAGTTTGTTTGTTTGAACGCGCTAATCTCGGGAACTACTGGTCCGATTTGAAAAATTCTTTCGGTGTTAGATAGCTCATTTATCGAGGAAGGCTATAGGCTATATACCATCACGCTACGACCTACAGGAGAGGAGCCACGGGGGTGAAACCGCGCGGAGCGGCTAGTAAGAAATAAGAATACACTTAAATTTTTTTTCATTTGCATTGATACAACTGCGAATTAATTTTCGAATGTGTTAATTAACTGCATCATTATAATTGCATTGCTATAAATATAAAAATCATGTAGGCACTTAAAGAGGCCGTCTTCTATAGATTATTTTTTATCTTGTATATGACGGGAGAAGGGCCCCAAAGGCTATTTTTAAAAAGAGTGACGTCAGCAATTCTGACGTCACCATCATCAGGGCAGGCGCTCATACTCGAAGTAGAACGCCCGTAGGTATTTTACTGCCTTTTTAATCTACGTCGAAATTATAGAGAGAGCTCCGAACGCTCCGACGGCCGGCGAGTGAATGTGCTCTGTGCCGTCGGGCGCTCGTATTTAAAGCGAACCATGACTCACAAGAATTAGTTTGAGTGTTGCCACTCGAATTTTTACAATGAATTTTCATCAGTTTTAACAAACATTAATTATTTCGTTAATTTAATTGTTTCATTAGTGGTTGATTAATGAATCAACCACTTATTTAAAAAGATCAAAGTAAACTTTAGCTAGTTATAATTATTTAGTAGTTTGAGGGTAGTCGTTTATCGTCGTTGCGCCGACACGGCCATACTGACAGGCGGTGCGCGCTCTGCACCAGCCTCGTAGTAAATGCCTGTAACAATGCCAAGCAGGTCACCAATGCGCTGGACCGACCAAGTGAAATCTGCTATAGGAATTTGTGTATCAGACTGCACCAGACAGTCAAGTAACAGGTTCTCGGAGAGTCTCGAAGGTTCTCGTAGATTTCTCAGAGGTTCTCGAAGGTTCTCGTAGATTTTAAGTCTAACACGGCCATATTGACAATCGTACGTCCTCGTACGCCTTTTCTCGTATTACAACACTACGGTAGTTCATCTCAGGATTTCAAAAACACACTGCCTCGGCCACACTGACCTTTCAGAATACTGAACACTCCACATGACAGAGACAGTCCGTTCGCGTATCATGTGATCAACACCTACTCATTTGTGATATAGGCAGATTCTCGTAGATTTCTCGGAGGTTCTCGTAGATTTCTCGGAGGTTCTCGTAGATTTATGCTTATCACAAAGAGAGGCGCAGCTCAGATAACACACACAATTCCTTCGATGAACTACACTCCCGTTACAATAATCCACGTAACAAACTTTTACTTTACAACGCACGAAAAAACACAAACGCCAGTATGCCGTTACAAAACTACGTAAACGTTTAACATTTAAAAAGAGAGAGCTTGAATTCTATCCAACTTCTGATGACGGGAGAAGGGCCCCAAAGGCTATTTTTAAAAAGAGTGACGTCAGCAATTCTGACGTCACCATCATCAGGGCAGGCGCTCATACTCGAAGTAGAACGCCCGTAGGTATTTTACTGCCTTTTTAATCTACGTCGAAATTATAGAGAGAGCTCCGAACGCTCCGACGGCCGGCGAGTGAATGTGCTCTGTGCCGTCGGGCGCTCGTATTTAAAGCGAACCATGACTCACAAGAATTAGTTTGAGTGTTGCCACTCGAATTTTTACAATGAATTTTCATCAGTTTTAACAAACATTAATTATTTCGTTAATTTAATTGTTTCATT
This sequence comes from Colias philodice, assembly GCF_061535455.1. Lineage (NCBI taxonomy): Eukaryota > Metazoa > Arthropoda > Insecta > Lepidoptera > Pieridae > Colias > Colias philodice. The sequence goes on along the minus strand of NC_143113.1, from coordinate 3,931,351 downwards.
AGTGGTTGATTAATGAATCAACCACTTATTTAAAAAGATCAAAGTAAACTTTAGCTAGTTATAATTATTTAGTAGTTTGAGGGTAGTCGTTTATCGTCGTTGCGCCGACATATATTGTAATTATTTGTAATCAATGAAATAATGTTTCATATCGGTTGAGATATCTAATTTCTCAAGTTGAGATGTTTAACTAACGTTCTCACTTCTCAATAGATGGCGTGAGTGTCTTTACAGTTTAGACAGATTAGTGGATGAGATCATGGATAACTGCGTTAAAAACAACCGACTTCAAACTTGCACTTGCAACATTTACAAATACAGACAAAAATGCTCATAAAATAAACTACTGGGCCTTTCCGAGTAAAATTTTTATGGGACCAATTCGACACCATCCCGCATCGAACAAAAAAAGAATCACGTAAATCGGTTCAGAAACCACGGAGTAATCGGTGTACATACATAAAAAAAAATAAAAAAAACATACCGGCCGAATTGATAACCTCCTCCTTTTTTTTGAAGTCGGTTAAAAATGTCGGAATGCTAGTTGGAAAGTGTGAAACTTGTGCAAAGTAAAATTCTAAACACCTTTCTACATGATATAGCCTAATCTTAAGACGTCCTCATAGACATTTTAGATATTTTTTTATGAAATTTTGCTGTTTAGCATAATGTTGCAGTGAATGAAAAAAATATGAAAATGTTTAATTTCACGTCTGATTTTATCAATTAATAGGGAAGCTTAATAATTCTTAGTGACACAATATATGTTAAAAATTAAGTAGTATGATACCATTAAATGTGTAAGGTAAAAAAATAAAAGGCAGTAAAAGATTTCAGTCTTTTAATAGAACCATGTAACTGATTGAACTAACAATTATCTACGTACTAAATAAGTAAATTAAAAATATTACGTCTATAAAACAATACATTCACAAAGCACAGAGTATACAAAATTGGACAGACAATTTAGTAATAATTAATAATATTATTATAGCAAGAAAAAGATGGTAACACAATTAAAAATATATCAATTATGACATTTAATTTTTTTTTCTGGCAAGAATATAATATCAATTTATTGCCATAAAAAAGAATACATAGTAGAAATTAGTCAAGATTGAGCTGTCAAATTTTGTTCACAGATAAAAAATATAATCTACGATTTACAATACATTTTAATCTCAATAAAGAAAACAATTCCTTTTTGCATTACAGCTTAATTAAAATGACGTTTTACTATAGGGAGTATTCAGAGAGAAAGCTTGAAACTTATAAGCGCTTATCGGCGCTTGTCATGTTCATATATTTTCCTGCGCGGGTTGACAGCACTGACAGGAAAATATATGAACATGACAAGCGCCGATAAGCGCTTATAAGTTTCAAGCTTTCTTTCTGAATACGCCCATATGTATAGTGCCACAAACTTATCTGACCCGGTGACAGTGTCACTGATGTCGCTTTCTTTTATATTTAAACAAAATATTCCGTATGAAAAGTCTGTGAAAATGTGACATTTCAAAATGGCGGCACGTAGTTCCAGTTTTTGCCACCGGGTCAGATAAGTTTGTGGCACTGTAATATCAATTATCAATATAATAACTACGATATTTATGATAACCAAAGACACATAAATAATTAAAAATATAACAAGTTCAATTACTATAATGGACATAGATTTAAAATAGAAACCTATTTCGTTAAAGTGGGAATAGATAAGTAAAAATTCATTGAAATTGATCAAAAATGTTTCCCGCCTTTACGAAATAGTTTTAAATATAAGTACATTCTTAGTCTAAATTATTTACAAAATATTGCTTACTTGGAAGTATTTTTATGGCCATTGCCATTCCGGCGACACTAAATTCGTTTGAAATTTAGAATATTTAAAATCTTTAATGAATAAAATGAATATAAAGGAAAAACATTTGGACAATTTTGAGCTTGGTCAATTTATTAAGATTGGAATATAGCAACAAAAAGAGATGGTTTATACGTTAAGTATATATGATAGAGTGAGATAGGTGATATTTTTAAAGTGAAACTTTTATTACATCGTCTCAAACTTTTTGGTCTGTGTAGCGCATGTCGCGTGTATCGCGGCTGCCGAGTAGGTATAAAGCAATGCTCGGAACCGTACGATAAGTTTCACTTTTACCGTGTAAAACCACACAACATTTTTTTATCTCTATAAAAGATCTTTCTTTAGCTATTATTCCAAAGTATTGCCAGAACAATTAATTGAGAAATGCATAATTTTGTTACCAGATAAAAATAAGCTCTTACACTATAATATTACTAAATTGGCACAGTATCTATACACATACACATACAAAACTACGAAATTTCTTAGTTAATAAAACAAATGTATAAAAGTATCAGAAACTTTACTATTATTATGGAATGGATTACTTTATTCACATTTTTAGAGAGCACATGACATACGCATGACATTTTTTGTGACGTCATAATAAAAAAGGGCGTGTATGCCAAGCACATGTGTCAGAAGTGAAACTTCTTTGTCAAGATTCAAAGATACCAAAATCGCTTTACTCCATGACGTGACGGTATTGCCATGACGCGACCTTGAAATTTTACTCTCATCGCTACAGAAGTTTCAGCTCAAAAATGTCATGCGTTGTAATAAAATGTCATGTTTTATAAAAAAAATTGCTTGAATATGTAAAATGTGCGTATTATTTTAGAATAAAATCCTTATTCCTAATAAAAGAAGGTAGGAAATAAATTCGAAGATTTTTGTAGGAATACAAAATTTGGCAATTCGAGTATTAGAATATTTAGAGAGCCATAAAGAAAATCGTTATTATTTACAATAGACTAAAATTGCTACAATACAAATTCCAAAAACAGAATGGTTATAGTGAACACGGTTGTATTAATTCTATACATTGATGTAATCAAGAAAAAATATATTAATAGGCTTAAGCTTAATTTTTTTTGCTTTAAAATCTATTAAAATTTAATGAGTGAGTTCACAAGTGAGCTTTTTCTGTATTTTTTTTTTATGAATTATGAAAGAAAGAGATGGTTTTGCAAGTTAAATTGAGATTTTTCAAATAATTTTAATAGTAAATTGAATATTTAAAAATCAAGTTTTGGTACTATATTTTCATTTTTGATTACATCAACGTCTCTATAGCCTTGTATCGAAATTTTAAAGATTACCAACCATCTTGGTTATAATATTCCGTCAACAATTCCGATTTTTATTACTTATATTTATTTTTAAAACACATCGTTGTTATTTTTAAATAAAATATATAAGAAAAAAATGTGTTCGTGTACTAGTGTACACACGTAAGAAGTGAAACTTCTTTATGACCTTATTTTTCAAAAAATAATTTACATACTATAATACGTCAATCACGCGTGGTAGGGATAAAAACAAGATGGCGCGTAACGGAAAAATGTCACGCGTAACGAAAAAATGTTACACTAAATTTTTTTCCAACCCCGATAAAGAAGTTTCACTTCAATAAAGCGTCTAAAAAATAATTTTATCTAGAATATTAGAAAAAATATTGAAGAAAAATCATAGACAAACAAAAATCGCATAAAAAATGTCCCTTTTAATTCTAATACATAAAATAAAGATTTAGGAACAAAAATATTAGCAAAGTAACATTAAATACAAAATTTTCACTTAACGAAGAAAACCATTTTTTAATTATACCTATTAATTTGTGCTCTTTTTCCTTAAAAACTAAAATCTAAACGATTTAATCCAACAATCCAATTAATGTTAAAAATCCCTTCGCATTTATTTACGGTTAAAAAACAACCATTTGTACTAAAACAATGATATTATAAGTAGAAAGGTCTATAAGCTAAAATCGTCGAAATGTGGCTAATTGGCCACAATTGACTTCAGTTGTCTCTTTCGCTCACGATAGTTGAATGCCATCTCACTTTGACGTCTAATCGTGTGTGCGTTAGTGTGCAGTTCTTGAAGATCTAATGTTGTGTAGGTATCCATAACTTTTTAGGGTTCCGTACCCAAAATGTAAAAATTTTGGTCCAGTAAAAAAATAACTGAGATTTCACTGTCCGTCTGCCTGTTCGTCCGTTTCTAAGCAGGTTATATCTCATGAACTGTGATAGACAATGAAATTATAGTATTTCTGTTGCCGCTATACAAATAATAAATTACGAGGTTAAGCAACTATTGGCACGGTCATAAATTGGATGGGTTACTCATTTTTCTAGCTCTTTAGCTTATTTATACGGAATCCTTGCGAGTCCAACTCACACTTGACCGATTTATAATATCATTAAATCAATCTGTAACTTGTTTCTCAGACCCACTCTGCCAACCAGAGTCCATAGTATTTGTATCACTATAGCAATGATGGTGGTTCGTTTTCAATATTTCCTCTTTCACATTTTTCACTGGCTCATATTGAGAATCTGGTCCTAAACATTTAGCCTCTGTTTCGTTAGAATACACTATTTCTTGCCTCGTATCATCGTCAGACAATAATGACTCTTCTGTGTTAGGAGATAGAGGCGATATTACTGGAGCTTGGAAATCTTTTGAATCTTTAGGTGGGTTTTTAGGACTTCTCTTTGTCATTTTTAGAGGACTTATATGTGGCCGCATTTTAGGACTTCCTTCTATTCTGAGGCTCGAGTTTAAGTCTGACATTCGTCTATCTTCGAATCTGTCACTCATTCTTTCTCTGTCACTCATACGTTCTCTGTCACTCATTCTTTCTCTGTCACTCATGCGTTCTCTGTCACTCATGCGTTCTCTGTCACTCATTCTTTCTCTGTCACTCATGCGTTCTCTGTCACTCATTCTGACTCTATCTCTCGATTCAATCATTTCGCCAATCCGATCTCTAGAATCTATGCGATCCATTCTCTCCATTCTGGAAGCTTCGTTCATTCGTTCAATGCGAGATTCGTTCAATCTCGAGTCCTTCATGTCATTCATGTCGCTGATTCTATCGATTCTAGAATGTCTGCATTCGTTCATTCTATCGAATCTGGAGTCATTCAATCTGCCTTCGATTCTAGAATCATTTAATCGTCCATCAATTCTAGAGTCATTCAATCTTGCATCACTCCTGTCGATTCTAGACTCATTCAACCTACCATCGCTTCTATCAATTCTTGAATCATTCAATCTTCCATCGCTACGGTCGATTCTAGAATCATTCAACCTCCCATCAATTCTAGAATCATTTAACCGATCTCTAGAATCAATCCGTTCAATTCTATCCATTCTATCATTCCGTTCATTCATTCTCATCGAATTATTCAACTGTTCGATCTGTTGTTCCGTCAAACGTATCGAATTGTTTATATCCTGGCGCATTTTGTCAGTTTTTTTGTCTGTCTGTCTGGGTCTACGTTTGGAACCCACTTGGGGCTGTGGTCTTTGTTGTCGTGTTAATGTGAATGAGCCTGTATCGGATTCAGATGTTGATTCTGGATGATTCTCTATTGTACCGACTAATGCAGATACGTTGGGATTTATGCAGCAATCCGCCTGTAATGAATAAGAGATTTCTTAACATTAGAATTGTAAATAGAAAAATATTATTCACAGTGAATAAATACATATTACTGGTATAATTTTATCGAATCACTTTTCAAGGTAATTTCAACATAAGCTTATGTAGTAAATGTCAGTTTGTCTGTCTATTATGCTGGTTCACGCTACGTTTCATAAAAATTACTTAAAAAATAGCTGCAAATCTGTAGTTTCTTTTTAATAACCACTAGATGATGGTTAAGAAAATAATGAAAAAAATATGATAAAGGTTATAATACAGAAATTATTAATTCTTAATACTCACATTGCAACAGCTAGATACATCTGCGAAATACACCTCAGATTCAGTGTTTGGGTTCCCTCCACGGTGACAGTCTTGCATTGAAGATCTAGGTATAAATTGATTGTATTATTAATATTATATAAAAAAAAAACAGAAAATTTTTTGCCAGTTTAAATGTATTGGTATTTTATATACTAACATTTGAAAATAAAAGAAAATTATACAAAGATGAGTATTAATTTATTTTAGACAATAAAATAGTATTAAGTTGAATGTTAGTTCAAATGAGTAAATAAATTATATTATTAAATAAATTACATTATTTTTATTCTCGTATTATGGTCAAACAGGCATGCAAATTATAAAAAACGATCTAGCCATTCCTAAGTTGTGAATAATTTTTATAGTATTACCTGATTGGAGATTGTTTGTCATTCTGAAATGCTAAATTCTCTTTGCCTTGTTTCATGCACGAGTCAGCGCTTTGATCTGAAACTGAAATAAATTATTTTTAATACATATAAAATAACTAGCTGCGCTCCGCGGTTTCACCCGCGTGGCTCCGTTCCTGTTGGTCTTAGCGTGATGATATTATATATCCTATAGCCTTCCTTGATGAATGGTCTATCTAACACCGAAATAATTTTTCAAATCGGACCAGTAGTTCCTGAGATTAGCGCGTTCAAACAAACAAAGAAACTCTTCAGCTTTATAATATTAGTATAGATTTAATTACATTCACACAATAAATTGGAATGCCATTTTACCAGAGCGAATAGATGCACATATTACTGTAATAAAACAGGCAAACTATTTTACTGTATCTTTTTTTTATAGAAGTACTTTTCTGGAGGGACCGATGTATTTTTGTTTTGAAATTACATAGTATAATTTACAAAAAAAAATTACAGTACCTTTTTTTCTAAAGTTCATAAATTTCTTTTATTATTTATATTTCTCTTTTAAAATATAATAAAATCATACCTTTACTAGCACTCTTCTGATGTACACACTCCATATTTTCCTCCCCACATTCTCTATGTAAATTGCCCACACTTAGTCCCATACGTGGACAATTTCTATACGGAACCAAATGACCCCTTAAAGTATTAAACCTTTCTTGGTTAATTTCTTGAATTTCTTGCGGGTATAAATGTATTTCTTGACTCATGTGCGCGAATTCTGGGTTTAGTCTCATCAATTCCGGGTTTAGACGTAATAGTTCTGGGTTGTGTAATAGTTCTGGGTTACGTAATAGTTCTGGGTTGGTTCTCAATAGTTCTGGGTTATTTCTTAACAATTCCGGGTTGGTTCGTAATAGTTCTTGATTACGTAATAGTTCTGCATTGCGTAATAATTCTGGATTGGTTCGTAACAACTCCGGATTATTTCTCAACAGTTCTGCACTGCGTAATAGTTCCGGATTGGTTCTTAATAGTTCTGGATTGCGTAATAGTTCTGAGTTACGTAATAGTTCTGTGTTACGTAATAGTTCTGGGTTACGTAACAGTTCTGGGTTACGTAATAGTTCTGGGTTACGTAATAGTTCTGGGTTACGTAACAATTCTGGATTGGTTCTCAACAGTTCCGGGTTCAACCTAACTATTTCCGGGTTCAATCGAACTATATCCTGGTGTAAATACGAATTTCTTGTACACGTGTGTGTTTGTGCGTTGTGTTCGTTTGTTCTGTGTACATCGATGTGATGGAGGAGTGTGGTGGTCGCTGGGTCTTGGTGTAAATGGTGTCTGGAATTTAATTAAATTGGATTAAAGTAAAAAGTTGAGAATGACTTCAATTTATATATAGATAGATTACTCTTTATTGCACACACAAATTAACATAAAACACAGATAGATAGACAAACAGAGACAGATTTATCTGAAAAACCGGTTGTTCGTAATTGCTATGATAGTCTGATGGCATACACAAAATCATTTTTAAACTATTTTCCTACTACATATATAACTGACAAAATATATTGTGAAAGATATATCAAGTATACTCCAAATTCGACAGCTGTTGACTTGTTAGATAAAGTGTGATTTAATTATTTAAGAAACATATTTTCTAATTTCATTATTAAACATAATATATAAAAATAATAAACGATACATTTAGAATTTTCTTATATTATACTGTCACATATGTAAAAATTTAACTCAATAATAAATATAAAACTTACCGACTACCACTCCTGCCTTGCGGGCTATACGGGGGCGGTGGTCCCCAAACCCCAGTTTGATTATCCAAACTGGACCCCTCGAACCCTTCCAACCCCTGCAACCCTTGCAACCCCGAAGTCTGCGGGTAATTCCCGCTTTGCCCGAACTGCTCGAAGGTTGGGTATTGTGTTTGCGGTTGGTCAGTGTCGCAGAAACCGTAAGCACTGTCGCCTGATTGCGGGACGCCTTCCATGCGACAGCGGGAACTGGGTAAAGTGGGTTTTATTTAAAAAGATATATATACATTATACATATAAATAATTTAGATTTTTTTAATAAAAAATTAATAGAAGAAGCTATTGAACCATTTGTTTCATATGTAGACTTTTATTCGCTTTTAAATTTATTTTTATTACAAAAATTAGGACCTGTTTGTGATTTAATTAATTTTAAACGAGTAAAAGTTACCATATATTCATCAAAAATTATTTATAAATTTTTATAACAAACTAGCAAACCGGGCGAACTCCGTTTCGCCACCAGAGACACCTTTTCTTTGCTATAAACCTCACGGAGCCCGAGACCTTTCCAACGAATGCAAAACCGTGGAAATCGGTTCGTGCATTCTGGAGTTATAGCGTCAGGAAGGAAAACCCGATTTATTTTTATATAGTAGATGATTTGCAAAAAATTATAGTGTTTTCAATAAAAGTACCACCGGCATAATTTATAATATCTACAAATTAAATTATATTATAAACTAGCGGTCCGCCCCGTTTTCGCCCGTGGTACATATTTCGCAATAAAAGGTAGCCTATGTTCTTTCTCAGGGTCTAAAGATTATCTGTGCCAAATTTCATCAAAATCAGTCCAGTAGTTTATGCGTGAAAACCATACATACATACATACAAACCTTTCCTCTTTATAATCTTATATCTTATATATAAAATTCTCGTGTCACAATGTTAGTCTGCATACTCCTCCGAAACGGGTGGACCGATTCTCATGAAATTTTCTGTGCATATCGGGTAAGTCTGAGAATCGGCCAACATCTATTTTTCATATGTACCACGGGCGAAGCCGGGGCGGACCGCTAGTATTAGTATAGATTAGTATAGACAACTCACTTTTGACTATTCCCTCTTGGCCAAGGGAACCAACTCCATGGCGATGTCTTTCTACCAGATCCAGGGTTCGGTGAATATAAGTTTCCTATACGACCTGCAATTTTAAATTATATTTTTGATAAAATATCCACAATTTATGTACACATTTTAGTTAGACACTTTTCATTGATTTTTTTTAAAGTTACACACGACAAGACGTTTTATTATTTTTTATGTGTATTTGCGTATAAAGTGTAAATAATATAAGTATCAAAAATACAATTATGAGAGAAATCACAATTTTTATTTATTTATTTAATGCTTGCTTTGACTCAACATTAAAATAATATTATGTATATCGTATTTTTTGTGTGCTTTTGAATGTGTAGGTACGAATGCGTGTATGATGTGAATGTGTACATATGTGTGTATGTTTATGTATGTGTGTTTTCCAAAAAAATTTTGCAACTTACCAGGCGCCCAGAATCTATGTTGTAAACTAAAATCCCAGGCTGGCTGAGTTGTATGACATTGCGCGCAGCAGCTGCAGTTATTCTGCGAATATAATTAAGAAATATTATTACAATTTACAGATTTATATAAACAGTAAAATCTATAAAAAAATGCTGTTTTTTTTCTTCTTTTTCTTCTACAATAATTTTACTATAAACTAATTTTTAAAAGTAAAGTTATTGGTTATGATTGCTGTATTTTAAATTTTGAGGCTAAACGACATTAAGAAAAAGTCCATTCTTATCTATTTTATGAATTAACATATTTTTTATTACTTAACATAGATGGTATTTATTTAATAACTAGCTGTGCCGCATAGCTCCGCTCCTGTTGGTCTTAGCGTGATCTATTCTCTAGCGTGTCTTAGCCTATAGCCAAATCGGGCCAGTAGTTCCTGAGATTAACGCGTTCAAACAAACAAACTATTCAGCTTTATAATATTAGTAAAAATGTACCTGTACCGGTCTTCCAGTAGTAGCAGCAGCTTGTCCAGCCGGAGGTCGGTACAGCGAGCGACAACGCAGTTCTAACTGTTCCCAGTACATTTTCTTACGTTCGTGGCTATGAGGGTAGATAAAAAAATATTTGTAGGTTGTTTGTTGTTATTTCTTCACGTATACACGTGTAACAAGTAAAAATTTTAGATATTTCCAAAGATATTGAACGATGAAAGCGTAGTCAAAATCTTTGGATATTTCATATATATACATATAATATAACTGGGCGAAATAAAAAGTTAAAAGAAAAGTACAATATTATAACACATGAAATTTAGTCAGTAATTCTATTTACAATAAACTAAACATATTTTGTCCAGAATATCAGAAAAATTTAAAGACGATGATCTAGACGATGGTGATGTGTGAAAGTTGAAACTATGGAAGCTACATATACATATGTATTTTGGAAACTAAAGGAAACAAGACAGCAAAAAAATATTGCAAACGACGCCACGAGCATAATATAGCCATCGGTGGAAATCTGTAAAATTATAAATCGCAACACGATAACCTAAATCCATTGAACTTTATCCAATTTCCTATTAACGTCATAAACAACCTTGACTGAAACCTAATTTCTACGGTAGCATTGTTGCCATAGCAACGGAAACGTCATATTTATTCACACCAAAACCGCCTTTAATTCCTACCTAATAAATACGATAATCCTTCAAAAGAGTCGCACATGTCAAACGCCAAAAACATTCAAGACGCGTCAATACAACTTTATTTACAAGAATTTTATAACCATTTACTAAAAATCATGTCGCAAATACAAACGCACCATCGCAGTAGTATAAGCCAACATTCGCGATCCGTGTGTCAATTTCTAAACGATACGGACGAATTGTCCGATTCAGAACTTGTGAAACTAGTAAACGATCTAAAACAGCAGATACGTGTACTAAATTTGGAAAACGAGATCTTCGAACGGACTATTATGAGGTTGGAACCAGCTTTAATGCATGGAATACAACAGGCTTTGGAATTTGCTGCGAAAATGCAAAGTGGGTCATCTCTAAACGTAAGCAGTTTCATCAAATCGTCTTCTAAATTAGGTATGGAATCAGTAACTAGCCCTTCTAGAATGTTAACAAGCCCTTCCAAAGTTTCCGCACGACGCGTGGAATCTTCCGCCAAATTTAGCGGAACAGTTATCTTTGGAAGCGGCCCGAGAATAAACGTCCTTGAGCGACATGAATTAGTCGGTGTAGAAATGGAGATTCTAGTCAATAACTTACAAAAGGCAAGGAACAGAGCGGACAAACAGCACGCTCTATTAAAAGCACAGTTGGAAGAAATTGGTATTCGAGAGGTGGAAATTAAAAAAGCAAGTGAAATGTTCGAACATGAAGTAATAGTTGAGGGTTGGGATAAAATAGCTCAAAGGATCCCCGCTGAAATATGGATCAGATTCATGACAGAATGGGTTAAAATAGTCGACGGACAGATTGGTAAATTGCGTTTACGTACTAGTACACTAAACACGCAGTATAGCAAACTGAAGGGACAGATAAAAATTAAAGCCGAATTAAGCGAAAGCCTACGCCCTGTCGACTTTGATAAACTCAAAATAGAGAACGACGAATGCGAAGACATTATAGACATGAAATTACAACAGCTAGCTGAATTAAAGAAAATGACGGGCGACGCGAATTTAAACCTAACAGTGCACAAGAAATCAATGATGGAGCAAAATAGTTATTTGACAAACGTACTAAAAACGATTAAATTGAAGCAGAAACAGACCAAAGAGCTTGACAAGGAAAGAGATGTTATTCAAGTACAAGCGGATAGTTTGGCTCAAAGACTGGATGATGTTAAAAAAGTCAGACTCGCTTATGAGGTACCAGATATCATGGATTATGTAAATATTAAGTCTGAAGTCACTGATTTGAAACATAGTATAAAATTATTGGAAAACAGAGTGCATATTCAACAAATTGCGTTAACGTCTTTGACTAGGAAATTGAATATGATGTTTATGAGTTAAATGGTGTATGCAAATTATTTATTAAAATCTATTTGTTGTTACTTTTGTTTATATTTAAAAAAGCCATACTTTGACACACATTGTAAATAGTATAAGGTTCATATAGGTCTCTTCATATAATGTAAATTTTAGCATGTTTTAGCATGTATTATGTAGAATTGTTTTTTTAAGTTTAAAGTATATATTAGCAAGCTATAGAGCGCGTGTAACTTCTATGTTCATATAAGCTTATATTGGCACATGCACCTCTCTACCTTGACAAACACAATTAGTATAAAAAACTTCGACGAGAAGTATTTTAATTTTTATTTGTTATTGTACAAAAATGGTTACTCTCCCTCTCCCTTCCTCTCTCTGCTCTCCTCTCCATCTCCTCTCTCCTCTCCCTCTCTCCTCTCTCCCTCTCTCTCTCCTCTCCCTCTCCCTCTCTCCTCTCCCTCTCTCCTCTACCTCTCTCCTCTCTCTCTCTCCCTCTCTCCTCTCCCTCTCTCTCTCTCCTCTCCCTCTCTCCTCTCCCTCTCTCCTCCCTCCTCTCTACTCTCCCTCTCTCCTCTCCCTCTCTCCTCTCCCTCTCTCCTCTCTCCTCTCCCTCTCTCCTCTCCTCTCCCTCTCTCCTCTCCCTCTCTCCTCTCCCTATCTCCTCTCCCTCTCTCCTCTCCTCTCCCCTCTCCTCTCCTCTCCCTCTCCCTCCCTCTCTCCTCTCCCCCTCTCTCCTCTCCCTCTCTCCTCTCCCTCTCTCCCTCCTCGCCCTCTCTGCTTTCTCTCTCTCTCCTCTCCCTCTCTCCCTCTCCCTCTCTCCTCTCCCTCTCCCTCTCACCCTCTCCTCTCCCTCTCACACTCACTCACCTCAGCAGTTGATACGCGAGCATGCAACTAAATATGCACACGAGCACAGCGGTCACAGACAGCGCGAAGACCCCCCGCAGGCACCAGTATAGAGCGCCGTGTACTACTGCGCAGTCGGTTACGCCTTCGAATACGCAACGGACACCTAAAAATTAAAAAAAAATTGGTTGTCTGTAAAGTCGGTTTACTGACGATAGTTGAACGTGACAACGTCCGATTATGCTTCTTTGTCGCTCGTTCCGCGCTCTCGCTTGCACTTCAAGCCTTACATGGAACGCCTCAGGGCGAGGTAACGCCGCATGAGTCATGTTTTTTCGTGCGTGCAGCCGGCTATCGAATTATAAGACGTTGTCACGTCAAAAACACGCTTAAACACATGATATTATTGTATTGTGACAGATCCTTGTAGTACAAAGTTTGAATTATCTGTTCGTAAGTGGTTCAAAATCCAGTTGAAAGTACAAACATACAGTTGAAGCTAATACAAGCGTGTTAGAATACATAGTAAACATTTCTTGTCATTTTCGGAAAAATATTGAATGGGAGAAGAATGGGATTTTGAATTTGAGATTTTGAGTTTGAGTTGGAGTTCAAGTTCGAGCTTAAGTTTGTGTTTAAATATAAGTATGAGCTTAAGTTTGAGTTTGAGCTCAAGTTTTCGTAAATAATACATACCATCATCATCAATACCCGCTTGCTGTGCTTCAGGCGATATCGAGAAACAGGAACACGTGCGCGTGAGTCGAGTGTACTCACAATACTTGAGAGTTTGGAGCCTGTTATAAATAAATAAATAAATCATTTAATTGCATAAAATCAAGAAGCGGGAACGATTTTTTTCTATTCTTTATAAATTCATATTTATAAAGCATTTGAATGCCATAAAACTAAAACTAAATTCTGCATAAAATCATTAAAACGAAAAGCCACCCCAGTCCCTAAAATAGTAAAGACTGTTATTCAGGAGTGTGTGCCTTCCATTTACAATTATTATTATTAGTGCAATCACAATAATATCAATTTAAAAATGTTGTAACGTGTTTTAGTACTAGATGGCGCTGTTATTAAAATTTAGTTTTCAGCGAAATATTTCTTTTATGTAAGAGGATATTGTAATTTACAGATATAAACATAGATTGAAAACAAATAGAATAATATTAACAAATTACAAAATTTACATAATTGGATCATTAGATAAGTTATTATTAAAATATCATTCACAATAATAAACAGACACACTATAATTTAAGTATCCGATTGTTAGTTCGTTTGTCTTGGAACTGCTGAATGGATTTTTTTTAACCAGTTTCAGGACCTGAATTCAACTTAATATAGAAAATTTTGATAAGCTTTATCCTCGGTCATATTAAGTCTATAAAAAATATGAATTCAGACTAAAAAAAATAGTAAAAAATACTCACTTATTCATATGTATAACTGTAGTTGTTATTGTAACGAGCACACAAGTGAGCGCGCACACGAGACAGCAAGCGCCGACCACTTTGATCTGGAATAAGGGAAAATGTGTTTTATTTGCATAGTAATAACGTTTATTTTGGTTTGGCAATTTTGTGAAGTATTGTAGATTGAATAATGTGTTTTATGTGTATTATTGTAAAGGCTAATTTTCCTCTAACATGTTACAAATACAGTAGTTTTTGCTGAATAACAAAAAATATTCAAACTGAAATGATTCATTTACGATTATTGGAGCCAATGCTAAAATATTCTGTTAATACATATTAGTTAGGAACTTTATCTTGGCAAATTGTTTTCACAAAAATTTAAAATAAAAGTAAAATTCATTTGTTTTTAACATAAAAATCAATAAAAATCATATTAATGCATGCATGAACTACATTCATCTTTTTTTTCGATTTACTTTAAAAATTTACCGATTTCACAATAATTATTCCACCCCTTTCATATCCTTTTAATGAATTTCCAAAAATTCCTTTATAGTGATAACCATAGAAATCTAAATAACAAGACACATAGAAGTGCTATAATGTCATAATTCGTATGAAAACCGCTGTCGCCAAAATCAACACATTCAAACCGAAAGCTAAACAGTACACACAAGTAAACTATGCCTTTTATTGGACAGCTTGATTTTAGTGAAAACTAACTTAACTAACTATTAAATTAAGCTTTTGAATATGTATCCTAACGCACGAATTTACGGTTTATTTTAGAATAACATCCCTAAGTATATGAGACTTTTTGCTCCAATACGAACAAACGTGATAATAAGAATGGTCGACTGTGTCATTCATTGTTATTTCGATTACTATGGTGACACTCGTAATACTTGTAAATATTCTATAATTTTAAGAAAAAACGGCATTATTTCTAAAAAAAAATATTTTCCGATGAAATATTATTCCTTTATAAGTATAATTACAACTTGTGGAAGAATTTCCGCAATGGGAATTGCTGAAACACACCATGTATAGGTACACTCATACGTCTCCAGAGCAACTGAACAGTGACGAATGCACTGGTGATGTGCAAATCACCTGAGTGGCGACAAGGTCACGCACGCTTACGACTTCTAGTGTCTTGTTATTTAGATTTCTATGGTGATAACCTATAAACTTCAAAACATATTTGTAATGCAATCAAAAAAAAACTGGGTTTCGGTCAGTCAATCAGTTATTTTTTCCTTTAATTTTTACATCATGCTATTATATCCATATGCATGCTAAATTTCGATAAATCATGCCAATAAATGTAAATCGAACATACTTTTCTTACCATATAGCTGTACCGATTTCTTCTGCGGGCCAGACTCATAATGCAGACGCCTGTTAGCACCAACTGCGGACAAAATATATTTATTAGACTTATACACTTTATTATATTATACATAAATACATGAAAAAATATAGCGAATTTTCGTGAGAGAAGATTGTTTAACTGTGTTTTTTTTTTGTTACTTTAAGCGAGGTTCGAAGGCACCATCATTTTAGCAATTTTTTGCATGTACTTATACAAAGCATTTTTTTTTCACAATATCACACTTATATTCATTCTGTGATATTGTCTGTAGCAAAAGCATTATTTTAGTCGTTTATTTTTGGTATAATGTGTATGGGAACATTCTTTTTTTAACTTTTTCTTTAAAACCTCACCATATAACCGTTCATTTTCATGATAAAGTGTGTTTCAGAAGCATTTTTTGAGATATTTTTTGTCTTTTTTTTCGATTTTTTTCCACTTACCATAGCAGCAGGCACAGCAGCGGGAACAGTCTCCAAATGATGCGGCGAGGCTGTATACGCCCGCAGCAGTATATGCTGTGCCGCTAGCAGTCCGCCGAGCGCAGCTGCAAGAGCCCCGCAGCCACAACACCACCAGGCGTATTTTTTGCGTCGGCATGGCGTGTCTGTGCAGCCGACTGGCGCTGGAAGCGAGGATATATGGATAAATGTATTGATAAAAAATAATATATGGTTATAAAATAATCACAGGGAAGATTAGAAAAAATAAGCAGTAAAAAATAATAATGGTTGATAAAAATGAAAACTTTTAACTAAAGTTTCGGTTAAACAAGCGTATAGCGAACCTATAAGATTTTTTCCCGTAGCCGCCTAAATAAGTTTTCATTTCAAAAATTGTAAAGAATTTTAATGAAAAATATAATAATATGTACTAACACGAGTTTGTCGTCCGTGGGTATATTAATTATTTACGCAAAGCTTTGAAACCAAATTAACTAAAATTACATACATAGGTATATACAGGTGTACGTATGTATGTTTTTTTTTACAAGAAATGTGTAATTATTGTTGTTCTTTACAGAACAGATATGAAACTGGTTGTAAAGCCTTATAATTTTCGCTAAATAAATGGGCTGTAATGTTAATTATAGTTACAGAAATATATATAGAGGTTCAACATCATATTTTTATTTGTTACTAGCGACCCGCCCCGGCTTCGCACGGGTGCAATGCTGATTCTACTTTAATACACTACAGAAAAACTGTGAACGTTGTCTAAAAAACATAGCGGCCCGGCGCGGCCGGCCGGTACCGCCGCAAATGCTACGTCCCGCAATTTTTAAATCTGTAATATCTTCGAAAATATTCACTTAAATCATACGGTGTAAAGGGCCATATAGATCTATATTAAATGAACAATGTATTCAAGGTATTTAATTGGTTAAGGATTAATGCTGTATTGGTTAAAATCGCATCGAAAATTAGCCATTATTTGTCGTAAAAAGTAAATGACAAAAAAAAGTTATTGTGGGTTAGCCATAAGAGATAGACATATACCATCGCGGACTTTTCTGTAGACCTTTTCAATGTGTATAATACTTAGTACATTATTTTGATAAAACTCGTAGGGTTCAGCCTGCGTTTTCCAAAAAATGTAATTTTTTACGGCATCACATTAGAAACCTAAAAAATAACAGTACTTCTCCACTATTTAATGGATGTTATTATACATATAAACCTTCCTCTTGAATCACTCTATCTATTAAAAAAAACCGCATCAAAATCCGTTGCGTATTTTCAAAGATTTAAGCGTACAAAGGGACATAGGGACATAGGGACAGGGAAAGCGACTTTGTTTTATACTTTTTTATTTGTTATGCTTTCAACCCGGAACTGCTCAACGGATTTAGCTGAAATTTTGTACATAGATAGATAATATTTGAAAAAACTACTTCCATGTGTGAAGTTAGCTTTATAAACAAAAGAAATTTAAACTATTAATTTACAATCTATATTTATGTTGTTTACCAAAATACGGTGGAGGCGGCACATAATGTTGAGCTACGTCAGCGGCGATAGTTGACTGTGGTGTTGACACTTGATATTGTAACACTTGCATTATACCAAAAGTTACCATAACACAAACACACACTTATACACACACAACATCAATAAATATCGATTGTCAAAAGTTCCGATTCAAATCTGACAACGAATTCGAAACGCGCGCCATTTTCGGAAAATCGATATTACACGCAAACACTACGCTTGGCACATACTGCTTATAAAAAAACAATTCCGTAATTAAATGTACTGGCTGTTTATAAAATTGACAATTGATTATCCGAAAAAAAAAAGAACGTCAATTTTTTTTCTAATATCACTTTTTTTTAAACGTATAGAGCGTAATTCCAACTGGAGTATGCTTTAAAAAAATGACAGTCTAATTTCCGAACACTGCTTTATAATTTCGTATTTGTTTTCGTAATTAACATATTATTTACTATTTAGCACTGGAGACGCGTCTAGGTTATGTAGAGTACAACAATGGGACTGCTTCGCGCAGGCGCAGTACTCCATTACATCAGGTAAAAAGGGATTACGTTGACATAAAACCTTAGCTATAGACTACATTTAAAAAAAATAACAGGTAAATAGTATTGTTACAGTAACATTCTTACTTTTGAAAGCCTGATAAAGGTTTGTGGGAATTTTGGACACCTGTTCTGAATGTATGTGAAATTTTATTTTGCGTAAATCAGTGTGACATCTTTTTACAAATGGAGCAAACGGAAGGCATAAATTTGTGATTTTTGTTTGCATTTTCAATGTTACAGATAAATGTCACTGAATAGACATTTTACATAAAGGCTAGTGATGCAGATTGTTAAACAATTTATTGTTATTTTTAAATATATTATTAAGTTTTATGGGTACGTATTAAAAATACTATTCAGCACCTATAATGTTTGTCAAGGCGGGAGCGGCTATTGTGGTAAATGTTGCATAAGAAAAATTCTAATTTTTAACTCGACAAATAGTTTAATTCATCAACAGACAATAGACATCTTTTTTTAGACATCATTCATCAACAGACAGTGCGAGACTGTTTAGAATATGTTGATGAAATGTTGTCACTCTTCCCTGTGACTCTTCCGCCAAGAATAAGATGCTGTATTGATGCAACTTCGCTACATGTTGTTATAACCCTGGTGATTAATGTATGTATGCCATGATTATGGCTCCGGTTAGTCGCCAACACGAGACTTTACCTATCACATCATCATGTATCCTGATAGTCGCCAACACATTTACGTGGATAGGTTAATAACCTACCAAAGTATATTATTAGAGTGTTCATCATAGCACCTGAAAACTACTAACTAACGAACTCACAATTACGACTCCAACATTCATACTTACCTACTAACAAACTCACCATTATGTCGTCTGTTAGTCGCCAACACACTAGCCGGCGGGCGCGGGGGCAGCGCAGGCGGCGTGTCCGTCTTCGCGGGCGGTGGCGGGCCCGGCTCGTCCGCGCATGCGTACTGTGCGGCTGGCTTGCATGTGCATGCCACTTGATACTATAGTGAAATGACGTTATTTTTGGTTTAGCTACGACATGAAATACAAGATATTTACTTCTACACTTTTCAATAGTTTTACAGCTATGTAATGTTTGTATAATGAACTAGCTGTGCCGCGCGGTTTCACCCGAGTGGCTCCGCTCCTGTTGGTCTTAGCGTGACAATATATAGCCTATATTACCCGTGGATAATGTAGCTTTCGAATGGTGAAAGAATTTTTAAAATCGGTCCAGTAGTTTATGAGCCTATTCAATACAATCAAACAAACAAAGTTTTCCTCTAATATTAGTGTAGGTGGTGTAGATGAATACCAATTAGAAATATTGTCATAAAGATATATTTTTAACTTCAATGACTACAAAGCAGTTCACATTATTTGAAGTATTCGTAATTATCTCAAAACCTGCCGGTGTAAGTCCGTGTATATGTATTGTATTTTCCTTAGTAGAAGTAGTACCTAAATAAAAAGCAATAAAATTAACAATACTGATAGTTGTTTCGGAGAAATTAGCGGACAAACATAAACATCTTAATATTAGAACTCATAAAAGTTTAATCTCACAATGACACTTTATAATACACAAAATAAAAGCATCGAAATGAGTACAAAGGAAAGCGTTAGTCTATATAAACAAATGGCTTATCACTAAATAGCAATATCTTCCAGGCTACCTAAAGCCTTGTTTCCACTTGAGCATGCTCAGGCGAATGAGCGGCTCATTTGGCCGAACCGCTCAAGTGGAGACGCCTGAGCACGCGCGGCCCGAGCATGCTCAGGCGTCTCCACTTGAGCGGCTCGGCCAAATGAGCCGCTCATTCGCCTGAGCATGCTCAAGTGGATTCAAGGCTTAAGGATTTAGAAATCTCTAGGAAATAAATATAGCAAGTGGAGTAAATACAACGTAATATGTATACCTATATGCATAATCTCCTTTCCTTTTTTTAAATGTAGATGTTTATAAAAGACTAGCTTTCCGCCTGCGGCTTCGCCCGCGTTTTCAAAGAAAAACCCGCATAGTTCCCGTTCCCGTGGGATTTCCGAGATAAAACCTAGCCTATGTTACTCGTGGATAATGTAGCTTTCGAATGGTGAAAGAATTTTTAAAATCGGTCCAGTAGTTTATGAGCCTATTCATTACAATCAAACAAACAAACAAACAAACAAACAAAGTTTTCCTCTTTATAATATTAGTGTAGATTTATAAAAACATTGATTACATCGATATGAAATTTAGAAAAATATTAGAACATCTTCACTCGGATTGAGTGCAATCAAAATCAATACAGAACTTTTCTAGATTTTTGAGAATACACAAAGCAGTCTAACATTTGAATATATTCTTAAACCTGTTGTTTCAATCTCAGTTCGAATTGAAAAAATATTTTTGTATAGCAGACGAACTTGCGTCTTTGTGAACTCATCTGCCAACACATAATTGATACAATTTATTACCTAATATTAAATACCATTAATTTACTTATCTTAATATATATAAATCTCGTGTCACAATGTTTGTCCTCAATGGACTCCTAAACCACTTAACCGATTATAATAAAATTCGCACACCATGTGCAGTTCGATCCAACTTGAGAGATAGGATAGTTTAAACATGTAGGTACCACGGGCGA
The DNA here is from genome assembly GCF_061535455.1 of Colias philodice. NCBI lineage: Eukaryota > Metazoa > Arthropoda > Insecta > Lepidoptera > Pieridae > Colias > Colias philodice. Next base: position 3,910,485 of record NC_143113.1, on the reverse strand, counting down.
AGCCGGGGCGGACCACTAGTCATAAAATAAAATACTACCTTATGCAAATCGGAAGTAACCGACGCTCCCGTATCGCACTCGGGACACGCTTCCGGCGCTGGCGAGCTGCGAGATGACGTCACTTCCGCCATCGTGGATGCTGAAAGATTTTCAATTGTAGATAAATAACTTTGTCTATGGCTGTTTGTAGTAAATTCGTTCCCGCTTTGTCTAAAACATAATAAATTATATTCTTATATATAAAAATGAATCGCAAAATGTGTTGGTGGTAAGCGCATAACTCGAAAACGGCTGAACCGATTTCGATAATTCTTTTTTTATTATATTCCTTGAAGTACGAGGATGGTTCTTATGTAGAGAAAACGTAAATATTATGTACCACGAGCGAAGCCGGGGCGGACCGCTAGTCTTATATATAAAAATGAATCGCAAAATGTGTTGGTAAGCGCATAACTCGAGAACGGCTGAACCGATTTCGATAATTCTTTTTTTATTATATTCCTTGAAGTACGAGCATGGTTTTTATGTAGAGAAAACGTATATATGTACCACGGGCGAAGCCGGGGCGGACCGCTAGTTCATTTTAAAAATATAAATTATATTATTTTAATCAATATATATATCTCACTATGGAATAGATGGAAACTTAGGATGGAAAATATAAAATTTTATATCTAGAATAGAAAAAATTCGATCACGAGGCGGGACTTATGAACCCGCATCCTTTCACGCCAATCCGGGGCGAGATGTGAAAGATGAAATAGATGGAAAATATTTATATACATACATATTTGCATTATGAGATAATTCAGTTCTTAAATCAAACAAGACGAGTACCTATGTGTTGAAAATGTACATTTATAAAACGACTTTCGCATTGTAGCATATAAGTAAACCATACCGTAATGAAGCCACGGTCGAAATTACCTTAACTGCATAAAAAGCCACAATCCAAAGCTACAGTAGAACATAAGCACACAAATAAATCTTATCGTAATAATGCTAGTACATAAGTCAATCGTAGGTACACCATAAACACACGGTCAGTGCCCGTAAGTTGTATGTCAACTTGATCCGACATCTTTAATTGTTTATGTGATTACGTCATCGCTGTAATAGTCTCGTTAATTTATTGATTGATTGAGGCAGGTGTAGTTAATTCCGGACTGTTTTAGTGCGAATTTTTAAACTTGTATCAATAAAATCATGCTTTTTTTTCAAACTTAGGTAATCGTATATTCGATATGCTTACTCACTGCTAGTTTTTTTTGTAATCACCTACTTCCACAATCAAAATCTATCAATAAAATATGTAATATGAAAGCTTTCCGACCGCGGCTTCGCCCGTGTTTTCAAAGAAAAACCGTTCGCGTTCCTGTGGGATTTTCAAGATGAAACTCGGTTCAGCAGTTTTCGCGTGAAGGCGTAACAAACATACAAACTTTTGCATTTATAATATTAGTAGGTACGACATCTGTGCCATCATACCCCACTAGGCAATTGACTTAACCTTCTTTCTCGATCACGGTTAAAAGGGTATCGACCCTCAAAATGTCATGAATGAAATTCATACAAAAATGGACAAAACACGGCAGATGTAGCCACCCAGATGGCCGGAAGAGCGTGTTAGTATGCCTTAGGTATGCTATGGTTTTATTAACCTCGTGGGTTCAGTATAGGAACTCAAACTCAAACATTTATCTATACTTCGATACTAATATTATAAAGCTTAAGAGTTTGTTTGTTTGTTTGAACGCGCTAATCTCAGGAACTACTGGTCCGATTTGAAAAAATCTTTGCCCATATATCAAGGAAGGCTACAGGAAGAGGCTATATATTATATCATCACGCTTAGACCTACAGGTTCGGAGCCACGTAGATGAAAATGCGGCACGCACCTAGTTTATTCAATATGACTTCTTCTAGAAGCACTTTTGAATCGTCATAACCACATATTAACATATAATGTAATACTAAAGGTCATATGATAGTTTTGCCATTTACCACCGATTCAATAAATAGATAGATTCTAATAATAAAAACGTTTCAAAGAATTTATTTACTACGGAAGAAACTCTTTTCAAACACCTACAAATCAACCAAAAAGCCACATTCATATAGATCTACCTGTTTCACGTTCTACCCGCAGTATTTATAAAAAAATATACCCACGAATTCAAAGTAACACAATTGAAAACTATCAGATAATAAGTCAGCCATCTTTTGATATCTTTTGTGATATTGCAAAAAGTTCACATGGTACCCATTGTATATTTACTTACCTGCTCCTTACCATGTTAAGCAGTATTATTTCCAGTATGGAAAAAGGACAGCGCTATATAGTTCGTCTAGCGCCATCACTTTCCCACACTGGCAATAGTACTGCTTCGACATCATGGTACATGGTACATATATTCTGGTCTCTATTATCCGTTTAGAAAGTTGATGACGTAATACATTATATTAGGTTATGGAGTCAAGGTGATATTATAAAGAGCATCGATATTGGTTATCTGTAGTCTAAATACAATATTTTAATAGGCAAAGCAAGGTTGATTAACAATGCTTTCGTGGGAATGAAAATATAGATCTGTTTCTCTGATCTTAAAGAATTATTATAGACTGGGGTAGAAGCCTTTGAAAATAATGAAAAGATAAAAAAAATCGCAGTCGGATGAAACCCATTAAAAAAGGAGGGGAATATGATAAAAATGTAAGGAAAAATAAATTACGGTCAATCCGAGTTCGGGAAGCGGGAGGGGGGAGCTTTTAAGAGAAAAAGATGTTTTCTCTCGATTTCCGACAAAACTACAAGTCCTATAGAAAAAAGTTCAATGGCAAAGTTGTAGGTAATTAAAAGTTCTACAACTTTTGTATTCACAATTTTTTCACATAACCTAAAAATTTAGGTGAAAAATTCAAAAAACCAAGTTTTTGGTCTTTTATTTCTATCTACTTCAAAATTTATTTTTTTTCTACGAAATTTGGTGGAAACTTACATTATTATGTCCCAAATACACTGTAATTTATTTGATTGAAAATATTTATTTTTTCGCCTTATTTTGAATTAATACCAAAAAAACAACCTAATTTTCAATCGAAAAGTCACCCGTCAAAATATCAGCTTTTTTCAAAAACTTGGAGTGCCTTTTATTCATTGAAATCTCTACTTTCATATGGTGTAAAAAAAAATAAACACCACCATAGTAAATGTTCTCAGGAAATGCATACAAACAGTGTGATAATGAGCTTTTACTAAATCAGGCACACTTCTTGAACTCTATATCTTCTCTTGTATCGGCTTTTCGGTAATACTTCAAAAGAAAAATAATTATCTGTTCTAAGTTTAATATTTTACAGCATATTCAAAAGCAAAATGATGTCGATAAAAACATTTCAGGTAGTTCGAGAAGTGTGTCTGATTTAGTAAAAGCTAATTTTCAGACTGTTTGTATGCATTTCCTGAGAACATTTACTATGGTGGTGTTTATTTTTTTTACACCATATGAAAGTAGAGATTTCAATGAATAAAAGGCACCCCAAGTTTTTGAAAAAAGCTGATATTTTGACGGGTGACTTTTCGATTGAAAATTAGGTTGTTTTTTTGGTATTAATTCAAAATAAGGCGAAAAAATAAATATTTTCAATCAAATAAATTACAGTGTATTTGGGACATAATAATGTAAGTTTCCACCAAATTTCGTAGAAAAAAAATAAATTTTGAAGTAGATAGAAATAAAAGACCAAAAACTTGGTTTTTTGAATTTTTCACCTAAATTTTTAGGTTATGTGAAAAAATTGTGAATACAAAAGTTGTAGAACTTTTAATTACCTACAACTTTGCCATTGAACTTTTTTCTATAGGACTTGTAGTTTTGTCGGAAATCGAGAGAGACCATTTTTTTCTCTTAAAAGCTCTCCCCTCCCACTTCCCAAACTCGGATTGACCGTAATTTATTTTTCCTTACATTTTTATCATATTCCCCTCCTTTTCTAATGGGTTTCATCCGACTGCGATTTTTTTTTGTTTCAAAAATGATCTACTCTAGTCTATTATACCTACTACAATTATTATACTATTATAGTCCATTCGAATGTTGATATGAGTGGTTTCTTTTCAAAATATACTTGAAAAAAAGTGGCTTTATCTTGTTAGGCACAGAAGGCTGAAGGCAAAAGGTCAAGTAATGAATTGTTTCTGCATACCGAAAGTTCCAATTCGATCCTTCAGTTAAGAATACATCTACTATTGTATACATTTTTTATCATCGATTAAGGAATGTTAATTTGGTCTTAGCTTTATTTTAAAAACGAAAACACTTCTTATTATAGTAATTGAGAGGGGCCACTGAAAATCAGCGTTGCAACTATATTGCAACTTATGCTGAGTGGCTACCTGACTTGGCTCCACTTTTCGGCTTCATTTTATTTTATTTTACTCTTTAATTTATTATACTTGTATTGTTTTGTTTCATGTTGTGTTGTTTTAATTATAATTAAGTATTGTATTCTGTGTCAATTGTGTTTGTTATTATTGTGGAGTCAAATAAATGATCTTTCTTTCTTTCTTTCTAATTGCGTATGACCTTCCTATGTACACGACATTTCACATTTGACATCACTACATAGTATAAAACAAAGTCGCTTTCTCTGTCCCTATGTCCCTTTGTATGCTTAAATCTTTAAAACTACGCAACGGGTTGTGATGCGGTTTTTTTAATAGATAGAGTGATACAAGAGGAAGGTTTTAGTACCTATATATATGTAATTTATTAGGTTTTAGACAAAGCGGGCGAAGCCGCGGGCGGTAAGCTAGTAAACAATATTTGAATTTCAAATCTCAGGGGTGAGATAATTCCAACTACCTACATAAGTATTTTAGCAACCAACATGTTTAATTTCGAAAAAACACACAGCACTACGTCTAATAGGTACAGACTTAGGCCAAATCGTGACTTGAACTGTGACCTAACTAAATTACACAACGCTTGGCTTTCTAGAAATTGTACCTAGTCTTTTGTCCATCTAGACTTTTAATCGAGTTAACATAGTAAGGACTCAGTTATTTAATTTAAATTTAAAAATTGGACATTCTAAAATTCTAAAATATTTTGTACGTACTTTTCAACAAGGGAAAAAGTAAATTTAGTTCTTAATAAATAACAAAGTAAATAACCATAGAATAAACTCATCACAATTCTTAAAATCTACGTAAGTAAGAGTCAAGAAATGATAGAATAGAAGTTGAATTACCAAAGAAGACACAGTCCCCTGTCAGGATTTCTTGGAAAATCGTTAAATAACTCGAGAAATATATATAAATTCAGTAAAAGTTAATTTCCTCTCAAACAGAACACGATTTTTTTTGTAAAATATTACAAAAATTGCCAGGACAGCCTTTGCATGGGAGCCGTACGAGCTTACAGAGAAATGCCCTCGATTTACTTCATCATAGATAAACCTTAAAACCGAGCAAAACCGGGACGAAGTAACTGTCAATTATCACCATTATAGATATTAAAATAACGTGACTTCATTCACAGATACGTCCATTTTGTATAAATGGCGAATTTCAACAATAGTGATAATTTTCGTTACGTTCTCATGTCGGAGGTCAGAGAAAGTTAAAACTGAACCATTAATTTGAGCTTTCTTATTGTTTTAAACACGCCTATTATAATTACTAGCTGTACCGCGCGGTTTTACCCGCATTGCTCCGCTCTTATTGGTCTTAGCGTGATGATATATTATAGCCATCTTCGAAAAATGGACAGCGTGATGATATGTACATAATATATATTATGTACATATCTATAGCGTATATATACATATGTATTACAGTGAAATAATTTTTCAAATCGAACCCATGGTTCCTGAGATTAGCGCGTTCAGGCAAACAAACTAAATCAGTTTTATTATGACTACATGCAAATTGCAATGTTTATGTCTTGCTTTCTATTTAAATATCTATTATATGCTTAATATTATAAAATTGAAGAGTTTATTTGTTTGTTTGAACGAGCTAATCTCAGGAACTTCTAATCCGATTTGAGAACTTATTTCGGTGTTAGCTAGCCCATTTATCGAGGAAGGCTAGGCTACAATTTATATGTATATCATCACGATAAGACCAACAGGAGCGGAGCACTGCGGGTAAAACCGCGGGGCACAGCTAGTTATAAAAATAAAATACAATATGTAACGCTGTATTTTAAAGGTCATAGTAGTTAAATTAAATAGCTTTTGCAACAATATTTGCTTGTAATTCGTTATAGTAATCAATTTTTATTATTATTGAGAACATTCAAAGCAATCTCAAATTCGTTTTGTGTATTATTTATTTATTTTTTATATTTCTCTTTTCCAGTTATAAACCTAGTATTGCAAAATTACATTTCTGTATGTACCTGAAGTACTTCTGTATGTACAAGGATTTCGTTTTTACATAGTTACGGGCATAGGAAACAATTAAAAATTGCATCATATAAAACCAATGCCTTTTAAAATATGGAACGATTTTCAATTCGAAAATAAAAATTTAGTAATGTGATACCGATGCAGTGTTATCGATAAAATTTAAATTAAATAATACTCAATTTTTAAGTTGCAGGAAAAACAATATTTTATATTTAAATTAAGTACATTGTTTGTTCTGAGCTTATTCATTATTTCATTAGATTTAAAATGCGGTAGGTACCTACATGCCCTGTGTATAAGCGAACATTACTCACAATAGAATTTCGATAAATATAAATAAGATTTTGCTCCAATTCATATAGCTTTAGGTATCAATAATTATACATTCTTCATAGTACAACTTGTGTTCCAAAGAGTACGGTCAGTATGTAGATTGTCGGTACATACATACGTTTCACAATGCAGATCGTAGGTACATACATACATACATACGTTTCAAGTCTTTCTTAATTCACCATCCGCGTGGGATGCGACAGTTATGTTTTATGATTAGGAATTGTCTCGTGACGGTACAGAGTCAATTGGCAGAACTATGTCACATGGAGTTATGTTTTAAAGTTCATTTCAATGGATTGTAACGTATCACTAATAGAGCATGATCTATGAGTAAAATACTATTAAGATATAGGCATGATATTGTTTTTAAGAATTTCAATAAAATATATAATGTACTATTAGGATATTGGGTAAGTATCGTCCACAGACATGTACTTAATACATATATGTCTGTGGTATCGTCATTATATCTTTTTATGATGTTCATGAAAATAAGTCGACAGTTTTATTGTTAGTTCTAGCTGTATGTGCTTTAAAGAAATGAAAGTTTAATACAGAAGGTACTTCTTCATGAACGTTATTTCACGTCCCGCCGGGCTAGTTGTTCCATTTCATTGTATGATATGATACCACCTAGTTCCAATAATCCGATGACTATTACATTATTATTGATTAATATTACTTATGTTTATTCCGATAATTCTTCAATTCAATAGTTTAAAGTCCTCAATGCTAAGGACACAGAAGGTAAAAAATCAATCAGCAGATGTGAAATACATCTGTCCACAAGCGTTTATCGGAACAACAGAGACACGTTTGGTTTAATGGACCTCCAGCTTCAAACAAAACATATTTGACTTTTCAAATTAACTTTTCTATATATAGATATATATATACGTTATCCACACTACCTATATTTGGTATGTAGTTCTCTATCTTTGTGGATTATGACCTAAACCGTCATAGGAGGCCTATGGGATATAGGATAATAGGAGGCATATAGGAGGCCTAACTAAATAAGCTGCTCATTAATGAACAGTGTAACAAAAGACGATGCAGATGTTTTACAAGATATTTTCTCAGGGTACTCATATGTAAATCTATCCATGCTTATTCGGGTGAAAGTTATCGTCAAAATATCCCTGCATGCACCTTGCATGCGTAATTCGGTGAAGCGACATCTGGAGACGGCATGTCGTATAAGAAATTGGCCAAGTGCGAGTCGGATTCGTGTCTATAAGGATTCGTGTCTGTACAGCTAAGACCAATTACAAAAAAAATACCCATCCTGCTTATGACCGTGCCAACGGTTCTTGAGATACATCCTGGTGACACATGGACAGACAGATGGACATCGAAATCTCAGTAATAAGGTCCCGTTTTTACCCTCTGGTTACGGAACCCTAAAAATATGGTACATATATGATACATGGTGGCCGGGGTCAAAGGTCAATTCACTAATTCTCCATATTAAGGCCCTTCTCAAAGGATCCTTGTGCGAAAGTTCGTTAATTTCGGATAATGCCGAGCGTTGTTGATTTTTGATGGAGTCAAAATGGTAAAAAAAAGTCACTGTTTCTTTAATGTATTTTATTCAATCTGTACTGTTGTGTGTGTTCTTAAGTTTTTACATATAACTACTTAAAATAATAAATCACGTGTTTGTATTACTTGATTTGATTATTCAATCCATTTCTACCAAAATTTCTGTGTCTTAGGTGACTTTAAACAGTATTGCTGAGATTTACAAAATTATTGTTATTGTGTAGATATAAAAACTCCTCCATGGTGATGTGATAGAATGTATCGATAAATATAAGCAATTAATGTCATTGACCTTACAATTAGTTCCGCGCTAAGTAACACGCCTCGTTCTCATACTTATTAAGACTATATTAAGCTTTTAATTAATAAAAAGCTAGTTACTTTATGAACTACTTAATGCAAAATTATGTGAAAAATAATAAATATACGTTTAACCATTTCTACGTCCAGAAATCTTGACAAAATTGATCTCATTACCTATTACCTATGTATTATAAAATATGTGAATGTTGTTATATTTAAGTTCAATTTTAAAGCTTAAAAGCACTGGGTTGTTTTTATATATCTACTTATGGGCTTCTGCTGCATCTTTTGAGTGGCTCTAACAAATTTTTAGATTAAAATTTGATCCTCTTCCCAATCAGTTGTTTATTTATATACCTATAAACTACAATTTTTAATAATTATTTCTTCTTATTTTCGTTTGAAACAATATTATATAGCTTAAACTTGCGTTGATTGGTTTTCAATGCTGGTTTTCATCCAAGATTAAGAGCCACTTATTAACTTCAAATGGTAAAAATATAATACCTTTCGCATGAATATGGCTTTATTTACATACGATAACTGTGGGAGAAATTCCTGTTTAATCGAGCAGCTTTATATCAATCATTTTGCTCGGAACTTCTGACATGTGGCCTTTGTGGTCGAATTACGCGCTGTTATTCTATGTTAAAATACTTAGCGTGCATTACATTCTTTAATTGAAAAATGAAGAATATTCTTCTATGTAGAGTATCCAGTTTCTGTATCGACTATATCTAGGTTACGTATTAAAGTGAATAAATTTCATTCTAGCAATAAATGAATTCGTTTATAAATATTGGCCAATATGTTCCAAAACTCTTAAGAAATAGACTATTTGCTCATTTCTCACGCAGTATCAATTTCATTTAGAGATAAATACCTTTAGTATGTTTGTTATGTACTGTTGTGTATCAACAACTGGGAATTTTCAACACAATGGATCTAACTTACAATTTGTCAATTTTATTATTGAAACAAAAAAGTTCACAAGACGATGCCACGCAATCATCACGATAAGAGCTCATTACAAACTACTTAACTTCAAATTTATGGTCTGTTCGTCAAATTCATGTTCCAAGTTCCAACAATTATTTGTGAAACAATGTAGGTACATAACGACGGTTACGCAAGAATCGAGTGACAATGCTGAGTGCGTCCAATCAATCTACGACTGTTGATCACGACTAGGGAATTCCAGAAAAGAGGAATCACGTGCAACGCCAGATCTGTATCTAAAAGCATTCACTGTCACGCACTCCGCTCGTTATGGTTACTGTTTGACTCGGAATATAGAAGTTTCTTTTATTAACTGTTTACAGCGATGACGGGCATGGTATCACATTTCTTTGTTGATTCAAGTTAGCTTTGGTGAATGCTGAGGGTGAATGAAAACACTTGAGCTAGGAATTTTAAAATAACGATTTAGACTTTCGGTTATCTCAATGATGATTCTGACACTGCTACCTACCAATACTGTTTATGTTTATGATTATAATGCTTTGTTTAAATATACATCCCTACATACATAGATGCCTATATCCCAAAGACACATAAATGCCATGCCATTACAATTTACAATATCTCCTACAAATTACTTATAAAACATACCCAGAAAACCAATGATATTATATTCACTTTCAAATTATAAAACGATTTTAGTTTAGTTCAGTGTATTTTGTTGTGTTATAAAATGGAACTATCTACTTTAAATATTATTTATACCTGCTATTTGCCACTCCTAAAAAAAGGTTTGCGTCGTCACAAAAAAACTATAACGAGGAAAAAGGATCACTAATCCAGAGAACAAAACATTTTTATAGCCAATTTATACAATTCAAAGGAATATGCGCCTGCGATTCTTATTAACTAATACATTATTGCAGAAATTACACTGCAATAATAAGAAGATAATCCAAATACTTTTACCAATTCAATTAATAGAACTAAGGTCATATCGTGAAGAGAATTAGACCGACACCCAACGACGGAATGTTAATGGATCGAAACAAATGAACGCTTTTGTTCCTTGATACCAACGAGATTGTGAATCTTTATGGCTTCAATCTTACATCTTACCTCTACGGTACAGTTATAACAACTCAATATTTACATTTAAGCATGAAGTAAACGTAGTAATCACACTGCTAGTTTCGTTTTATGATTCGGTAGGTACAATGAAATAATAAATTTGGAAATGTATAGAAAACACTAACTAAACACTTGTAATTCCTTACTTAAAATTCAAATTGACTAACGTAAATTTGCATTCCACATTTAATTGCGTGAAATGTAAATCAATCATTTATCGATAAAACACCATACATCACTATTACTATACGACACCCACGCGAACTTATACCGCTACACAAAAATCATGAAGCTTAAAGTTTTAAAATCAAGGTATAAACGAAAAGAAAGTTTTAAAACTAATTTATTCATCAAATTAACAATAATAATTATAAAACAACAAATTATTTACCGTAAAACAACACAAATCCTGTTCACTCGAACATTTTGCAGTTTGCACATAAACTTTTTAAAACTTTAATCACAAACGATAGCTTACATCCATACAGCCACCATATTGTTGTAACGATAACTACTTTATTAACACTTTTATTCAACTTTATCTATTTAAAACAGTTTAAAACTAACGAAACTCACGGACGATACTAATACTGTAGCGCGTCGCATTTTGACTGAATAAGGAATCGAGATATTTTTACCTGACAGAAAAAAAAATGTGCACGAACATGATTGTCAATTTTGCCGCCAAATTTAGAACGTAACGTGTACACTGAAGGACCATTTTTCTTTGTAAGCTGTTATTGCATTTGTGTTGTCAAAGCTTACGGTGGAGTTATTAGAAAATGATCTTTATTGCTATGCTGATAGACTATAAAGTCACATGTTTGTGAATGAAGCTTTTACACGATTATGCGTTTGTATGTATGTAATGGGCAGTTGTTCGGAATCAAAGTTTTCCAAAGTTTTATGGTATTAACCATGGTATGTATTAACATTATTTTATATAGTAGACACGTTTATAAACAAGCAGATGAATGTTGATCTTTATTAATGGTTGGACTACAATTAAATAAAGTTAAATCTTTTGATTTAAATATTTACTAGTAAATAATTTAGCTATTTACATTTAAAATCGTAACTAATATTAGAAAATAATTAGAAATAATATTGGTGAGCTACTACAATGAATTTAGAATATTTAGGAACATAATTACAATTTCACACACAATAAGTACCTACCTACCTATGGTAAAATATCATTTTCTATTCAATTATTATAAAACATTAGATTCTATGAAATCTTATATTTTCAATGAATTTTAACAATATATTTTATCAAATCTTTTAGAGCTTAGACCATTATACACGAACTTAAAGTCGCGTAATGAATAATTTTTGACCCACAATAATTTAAGTTAACAATTTGAGAACCTCAGGCCAGGACCCGTAGAACGGAACTGGTTTTCTCAGAGAAATAATAAAATAAGGCCCCAATATGAATTAACTCATTTTAGCTTGTTATCTAGGCGTTTGCCGAAAACTTGCCTGTGTATTATCATATTATAATAGTTTTAAGAAGGTGAATCGTTTTTTATTGGATGATTAATTATATACCTACCTAATGATGCTTTAGTTTTTTGTCTTTGTCTACTAGCAAAATAATGATCTAAGCTTTCTGCCGAGAGCTTTGTTTGCAATGGGACGTTATCGTGTGATAGCCATTTCATGTACCGGTAAAACCTGCTAGCTTTGCCAACGGTTGCAGACTTTGCCATAGCCAACTTCTGAGGGAAAAAGTGTAGTCACATCTTAATATCAGTTTTTTGTCATGTATGCATGCCTTTATAGTAAAATTTATGAGTTAAATGGCAAAACCGAATGAGATGTGGCAGCCCAGCTTGTTTTTGAGATGTAATTTTCGGCGGTTACTTTTTTCGAATTTTGGCGGTATGAAACTTAGTGCTCCGGAACTTTTACAAAAACAAACGGGAAAAGCATTGCCTACGTAAGTATTGTTTTGATATTATGTTAACATAATGTTCTTTAGCTAAATAAAAGCTGATTTACTGTGCTACAAGCTACCTTTACTTCGCAATTGGTATTGGTAAATTCAACAACCCCAATCACAACGTCTGTGATGGTGACTTTGCCATGTTTTGTTGGAGGTTAGGGCTGCCACAAAATTTCTGATGAATATTTTATCAAGTTTAAAATAACAACAATTTTTATATTCAATCAAGATCATATAAATAAGAATTTGTCATTGTTTAAATCTTTTAGGAATGTCGTGTAATGTGTGATATTAAAAAAAAGTTAGTTAGTTTAATGAATACTATTTTTTTTTGTTTTATTATGTAAAACAATTCAAAGTTAAGAAACTAACTAGAAGTAATTGATTATGTTTTTTTTTACTTTTACTAAATTGTTCCTACTACGAAAACATTTTTATTTGACAACCCTAACCCTAACTTCTTCTTATATAGGAAATATTTTGGAAAGGTTGGTGAATTTGCCACCTTCTTAGAGAGTTAAATTACCAGTGCTAAATAATATAAAGTTGTTACTTTATTTTACGGGATATAGGATGAGTGCAAATATATTACTTTTTAACCTCATAAACTCCAAAAATTTCATTTTTTCTTTCATATGGCAAATTTACCAGAAGAGACAGCTAACTTTGCCATAATTGTTTTTATGCTTAAAATATTATAATTTACAAAAATGAAATAGATATTTAGTAATAATGTAAATTTTCATGAAATTTACTACGTCTAGGTGCAGGTTACTCATTACGTTTTCATACAATTATATTTTTTTAAAGCGAATCAAACTTTTTAACACATGAAAAAGTGGCAAAGTAAGCAGGTTTCACGGTACCTAATTAAATAATTATCAATCCCCTATTTTCACCGCCTTATTTTTATTCAATTACCTGCATTACTTATGAAAGTTTAGGCTAAATTACAACGCTTTGTCGAAAGAAAAGAAATGAGGAACACTTTGAATTACAATTATTTGGTACTTTTAATTGAGAATATTAGTAAGGAATTAAGGATAGGTTTTTTATTTGTTCGATATTTATTAATTTTTAATGAATATAATATAGGTCTGGCTGCTTAAGTAATAAGTAAGTAAGGTAATAAGTATGTATCCTGACTGAACATTTGTTTTAAAATCAACCAATTGCAAATTCACAAAAATCATATCAACTTATACCAAATCAAATAAAACACAAACACCAATAAAATGATAACAGTTTATTTCATTTTCTACTTAATCTATACACAATGACAGATAATCAAGCCATTTTTTGTCTGTGGTTTATTTTTTTAAACACTCGTTTTAGGCTTTGGCTCCCAGGCTTCAACCTTAGCTCTGGTTGTGCTGTATGGAGTGTATTGACCAGTGGTACCAGATAAATTTTCGTTCCAGTCTTCCATCCATTTGTATTTGGGGCGGTTTGGGTCCTGAAAAACAATATTTTTTTAAGTTCAAGAGGTGGTACAAATAATACATTTCTAATTGTAACGCAGGCAAGGTTAAAGTATGCATTCAAATTCAAGTTGCTCTATTTGCAGAATGTAGAATTACAAAGATGTTAGGTAGGTACAGATAATATAGATCCATAAACATTCTGCTCATAGTTGAGTGTGCAAATACATTATTAAGGATAACTAAAAAACTTTGTCATATCACTATCATATACAATGGGTTATGGGACTGCAATAAGAATTTAGGTAAAACTGTACATTATAGGGGGTGGAGTTGTGAGTCGTAAATTTTTTTGTCGTTAGTTATTCTCCTATGGAACCTAAATCTGAAATTTCACACTCAGGAAACTTTTAGTTTTTGAGTAACGAATTTTTGAAAATCGGAAAATTACTATAGAAAGTTAGAAAGTAGAAACCAACAGAAGCGGAGCAATGTGGGTAAAACTGCAGGGCACAGCTAGAAAGTAATATTCCTTATCCTTCATATACTTACCAAATGTGGGGGCAGATCAGTTTTGTAATGGAGCCAGCCAAACCATTCAGCGGGCACCTGGAATTCAACAATATTTTAATATTATTTAAACTTTTTTAAAGTGAAACTTTTATTACATCGTCTCAAACTTTTTGGTCTGTGTAGCGCATGTCGCGTGACGGTCGGCTGCCGAGTAGGCATAAAGCAGTGTTCGGAGTCATTATCGTACAAATACGATAATTTTGTGCCTAAGTTTCACTTTTACCGTGGTTTCATAAAACCACACATTTTTTCTTTCTTTCTCTCTTTAAATTACCAACCAAGTATATCAATTGATACAGAATACAAGATTTAAGACAACCAGGAACCTAGATTATTTATTTATTTAGATTATAAAAATTAGTTATTAATTTTATAAAAATTTAATTTAATTTTAGATAACTTATAAGCAGGGATATATTCATAATGGTATGAGGTAAACCTTATCATAACGTAACTATGCTAATATTATAAAGCTGGAGAGTATGTTCGTTCGCTAGAACGCACAGAACTCAGGACATATGGGTCCAATTAGAAAAAAAAATTTAACTGTTTGATAGTCCATTTATCGAGTAACAGGAATGGAGTTGAAAACTGAGGGGCACAACTAGTAAATTATAATTTTGATCATGTCATAAAGGAAGGAGATTTAAATGTAATTTGTTTTTTTTTTTACTTTGCTCGCGGAAAGCTTGTAAAAATATTTTTACCTACTTATGATTAAGAAACATCATGGCTAGTTAGATAATCTTCATACATAACAAGAATATTACGAACCTGACTACCGTCATAGTTCATATGGAACTTCTCTGAATATTCCACCCATCGATTTCTGCCGAAAAAGTATCTTGGGTTCTCAAAGTATTTGTTACCGAACCTGTCTTCGCCGACGAGTGTACCATCTTTTAATTCATCTTGTCTGAAATAAAAAATAATAATTTGGTATCTAGACATCTGTTAAATATGTTGTGTGGTATTGTGCTACTAACGTCTTATAATTCGATAGAGCCGCCTGCACGCACGAAAAAACATGACTCATGCGGCGTTACCTCGCTCTGAGGCGTTCCATGTAAGGCTTGAAGTGCGAGCGAGAACGCGGAACGAACGACAAAGAAGCACAATCGGACGTTGTCTCGTTCAACTATCGTCAGTAAACCGACTTTACAGACAACCAATTTTTTTTTTATTAATTACTGATAAGCATTAAGGCGACCTGGGAGTCTTTTTTAGCTTTATTTCTATAGTGAAATGATGGATATTTTACAGCTATGTGATAACTCATAGAAATGAAAACATTAGCCTGACACTTGAACATCAACAAGAAACACGACTGCAAAATATTATATTCTGTAACTTTCTGCATGGATGCATTCACTAATTACTTTTCTATTAATAATTATATTATGATGAAGCTATAAATAATGCTATCATAAATGAGCAGAAATCTAACATAGGTTACCTGATAAATTACATAATAACAAAAGCAAAACATCACCTGTATAACTTGAACAAGGAGCTCCGGATGCCCCCGTTTTGTTTTATAGTATTAAAAAGTGTGGATATTTTATCTAACGCCAAGTATTTGGCGATCGACATTTTTACAGTGTATGAAAAATATCAGCTGAATTTCGTATTTTTCCCCTTTGACTTTGACGTAAAAGTGTATCTGATGTTTGCTGTCATTTTTTTGACGATCTTAAAATATTGCCAGAATAAATATTATTTAGTAGTAAAAAATAAAGTATAATGTAGTCTCGGTCTTATTCAAAGTTACAACTGCAGTGTGCTTAAAACATATTTTTAAAAGGCTCGCAATTCGCATATAGCTTGCTACATTAGCTAGCTAAATGTATGGCTAAATGAGGCTAAATGTATACTCCAAGATTAAAGCATTTTAAAACAAAACTATCCACGCGTCTGTGTGATGATTAGATCTTTAAAACGACTACATGTGCGGTTTTAAAGTGATTTTAGAGGAATTTATATTTATAATTTATTAGGTGTTTACAAAGTAGGCAAAACCGCGGGCAGAAAATATTTAAAAAATGACACCAAAGAGCAAAACAAACAAGTGTAAATAAAAACCTTATATTTATAAATGTTCTAAAATTATACAAAATAATTTAAATCCCATTTCACTTTTTATTCTTCTTTTTACTCTTTATAGGCACATCTGTCTCAGTTATATTATCTGTCTGGCTAATTTGTTCTTCATCAACAGCTTTCTTATCTTTTTTCTTTTTCTTTCTCTTTTTGGGAACTGTTTCTTCATTTAGAGTATAAATTTCATTTACTCCTTCATCTTGATCATTTAATTCAACATTTTTATTTTCACTACTGGCATCACTGTCATTTGCTTTCCGTTTTACTTTTTTTACAGGTTCCTTCTCATTGCAAAGGTTTGATTCTTGTGCTACTGACTTATTTTTGGATTTCTTTACTTTATTTTCGTTTTCACTTGAAATATCATCTTCACTGTTATTGTTCCTGGCTTGAGAGTAACCTTTATATTTAGCCTGTTGTAATAATGCCTGTTCTTGCATTTCAATCCTTGCTAATTTACCTAATGCTTTTAGACCATGACGGGCACCTCTGAAAGATAAATAATATTTTGAATGAAAAATTTGCAAATCTTTTGCAATTTTAGAAACAGTATAATACACAGTACAGTGACACTTTTTTTGTTTACAAAGATATTTAAAATAGTAATAGATATTGAACATGCTAACTTTAATATTTTGAAGTTGAAAAGTTTTTTATAAAATTTCATTAAAAAAAATTATCTAAATTATTTTTACATGGAAATTAAAAGGTAGTAGGTACTTGAAGGACATCAAGATATTGAAATATGCCATATATATGTACTGACCAGGCTTATGTAAAAAAGTCTCTTTTATAATAAGCAACTTTTTTAACATACTTTAAACTGTACAAAATATAATATTAATAGCAATACAAATCCCATACTTATGAGCAGTTCTGCCTTCACAAGCTGCAAATAGCTCCTCATCACTCAATTTCACACCAGGTACTGTTTCGTCTACAATTCCTTGATCATTCAAATCTTCAGTTTTAGCACCACCATTTGATAGTATGGAGGTTTTAACAAAAAAGTTTGTATATTCCTCTTTTGATTTATCTTTATTCTTCTTTTTGTAGGTCCAAGAACTGTTTGTTATTTCAAACTCGTCATCTTTAGTTTTTATTGCCTTTGTCTTTCCATTTTTCTCTTTAACCTGAAATTTATAAATTAAATAAGAATGTATGAGGCTGTTAATTATTTACTATTTTATCCAAATAATACAGTTTTCTAACATTTAACTCTTAATAGTGTTGCGACTTGTTGCTATAATGTTTATTAATCACCTTCTCAGTTACATAAGAATTCAATTCATATAAATTTTAAACACATTTTATAAGCTTCATCTGTATGTTTATATGTAATCAATTCCTTTAGAGTTGATTTTAACCTTTAAACAGACAGATTTAATTCTAACATACACTTATCAACAATCAGTGACAATAATTTCATGAGTTTAAGCAGATTTTTTAGTATATCTATACATATTTTAGCTGAAGAATTTGTTTGTTTGAACGCGTTAATCCCGGGAACTACTGGTCCGATTTGAAAAATTCTTTCAGTGTTGGATAGCCCATTTATTGAGGGAGGCTATAGGCTATATATCATCACGCTAAGACAAACAGAAGCGGAGCCATGTGGGTGAAACCGCGGAGCGCAGCTAGTATAACATATATGTACTTTGATTATATTTATATATTAACGTAGTTACCTCAACATTACTAGCAGCCGTGTTGTACAGTTTCGTCCACCAATGTTCTGTAAATTCCGCGGCTGCATCATGCCCAATGCCCGTGACACTACGCTTCAACTTCGGTTTTAGCGCTTCCGATATACCATTTTCATGTTTTCCTAAACCTTTGCCTAAAAAAATTTAAAAACAAATTCGTAGAACTATCGACGATAATTATTATTATGTTGAGTTTGTTGATATTTACCATCGGTCCAGCCATATTTTTCTAATTGTTTGCGTGCGAAATCCATTGCTTTATATCATTTAAATTAAATCATAACTCTTATTAATAAAAATAAAGTATAATTATTGTTATTAAATATGATAATATTTATAACCTAAAAATAACCACATTGGTTTGTTTTGAATGTCTATGTCAAGCGGTCAAGTGTCGACTATCGAACAGTGTTAGCAACCTGAAGTGAGCTGATTATCGTACCAGGGGCGTAAAATTATCGTACATTAGGCGTTTTTGGTTCGAAATTATCGTACTTTTTAGAATAAAGTCAATTATAAATAAATAAATCATATAAATTGTAATATTGATAAGTATGCAAGTTCTCTATAGTTAATCTTTGTTTAACTACCGCTGTCAATTTGTCAAATCAACGGGACATGAACGGGACACTGAAACCCAAACGTTTACGTGCCTTAATATTCATTATACTCTTTGGTTTTACGCATGGTACAGACTACAGACCTGAACCGATTCCATTTCCACTTTATGTTCAATAAACGCGCCAAGTTTAAAATTCAATCTGACAAAATTTCACTGTTCCCATGAAAGTTCGATATGAAACACGTCAAAATTTCATATTTGTATGGGTGAAATAATATAAATTCTCGAATTTTGCCTGATAGAAATTATCGTAAAATCAGCGTACGATAATAACATGCTATCGTACATCGTACGTAGGCACCAAATTATCGTGTTTGTACGATAATTATCGTACGGTTGGGAACGCTGCTATCGAATGATTTTGACACATGACAAATACTTACAGACTATTTAAATAGGTTAAAAGTTAACAAAGATAAATAAGAACTTTTACAAAAGGTTTTCTAAAAGCATGCTAAATATTAAAAATTACATTATAATGTAATATGAAAAAAATGTGGTAGAAAAGCAGTTAATATTATAATTATGTGTAATGAAAAAACGACTATCATTTCAGATTTAATAAGTTAAAAATGAGAGATGAAACACTATTAATTTTCATTGTTCATAGCAATACAGACGAAGTCGCGTGCTACAGCTAGTATTACATAAAATTGAGCATTAGTTATCCATTAATAATTAATTAATGAGTTGTTTTACAATAAATTTCAAACATCTTCTATAGGAACAATTTTATTATAATAACACACGATGTATAATTTTCAATCACATAGGAATGTCTCAACTACACAGGTAGGTACATAAAGATTAATATAAAATATATGAATAATTTATCATACAAAAATATATCATATTGATACAATATTTATTATTTCTGCAGTTCTTTTAGGTCTTCAAAGGTTGCTTCGTTCTCTTCACTGCAAAAAAAATACAAAAATAAAAATACAGAAGAAGCAATTTTATCTGGTTCGATAAAAAAAGCGAAACTAGCTTAAAATATACGAGCCGACTTAGAGCGTTTTCACATTATCCGATCCGATATCGGATATCGGACGCCGATAGCCGATATCCGATATCGGATACAATTTGCCCTTTCAGGCCCTTTCACATTGTCCGATAAAATCGTTCCGATATCATCATGAGTGTTGCCAGAAATTTTTAGAGATAACTAAACTAAATTGCCAGTTGATAAAAAAAGGTATAATTAAAAAAAATCTAATGTTAGAAATCATAGTTGTACATGTACATTAAAAATAACTACGATAAAGAAAAACAACTTCAAAAAAGAAAAGTAAAATGTAAAAAAAGATTTGATATCACAAATTACTGCATATTATTTAGATGTGCTATTTACTAAATAATTTTGATATCGGTCATTTGTATAACATAATATACTTATATGTTAACACATTATAAATTAAATAAAGGAGAATGGGCAAATTGGGCCTGAAACTTGGGCTAGGACCAATACACACGAAATATTGTTTTTGTGATATATCATTACACATACCTTACGAAAAAAATAAAATAAAAAAATAAATCAACCGGGTTCTTGTACAGTCAAGGCAAAAAGTTTTATTTATTTGGCTATTATTTTGCGCACAATAACGGTGTTTTTAATTCGAGTGATAAATATAAATCTAAATGTCACTGGAGTGACTGAGTTTAACCACAAAAAACGTCTAACTACGTTGAATTATAATAAACACGGTATAGGTACCTGTTACAAAACATAATGTTAGTGTATTTCGTTTATTAGAAGGCTTAAGATTAGTAAGTATTTGTAAGTGAAAGTGAATTGGAGTAACATAAAGATATTGTCATTGTCTTATAACAGTTATTTATTGCAAAAAATATTATACACAAAGAAATAAAACTTGATGTGACTGTACAAAAACCCGGTTGATTATTTTTTTATATATATTTTTCCCGTTATGTATGTGTTATGATCTATTATAAAAACAATATCTTATGTGTATTGGTCCAACTCAAGGGTTCAGGCCCAACTTCCATAGTAAAATGCCCATTCTCCTTTATATCAATACCTACTACAACCTAGTATTAGTTAATAGTTTTAGTAATACATACATATTAGTAAATACCTTTCAAAATCTATTAAATGTATTTTTAGCAAGACGTACCTAGTCATTTAGTCATTTTTTCGCTACATACATTTATAAAAGTTCATGTAGTACCTATGATAAATTTATTAAGTGATACAATCTTTGTTCACATTTTCTTTTCTTTTTCTTATTACACTGTAATATCCTAAAATAATATTGTCACTCGTTCAAATATATTTGTAATATGATTATTGTAGTTAATTTCCTGTAAGTAAAGATACATAAATTATTTTATTCTCATAAACAATTATTTTAGAATTAAGAGTTTTCAAACTTTGTATTCTTTGTTGTGAATTCAAAATAAAAATAAAATCGGCTCCTTTTTTTGAAGTCGGTTAAAAACAAAGCACTCAATGACAACAATACAATAAACAGTACAACCAACATCCGAGTAGGAGGAGCGAGGCAGAATGAGATAAAATAAAGATGATAGACACTAATGTTTTCGAAGATAGATATTTGAATTTAAGAACGCAATATATTTTTGTTTACTTCAATTCAGCCAATTGCCGTATATTTTAATACGGCAAATAAAAATAGCTGCCGTATAAATCGTATTTTAAATGCCTTTAAATACTTAAATGTGTGTTTACTTAATAAAAAAAGGTTTCTTTTAATAGAAAGGGTTTTAGGTTAAAAGCAAAGAATTTTTTTAAAGATTGAGCGCCCTATAAGACTGAAAATACACAAACTAGTGCTTTTTTGCTGTTGGTATACTGCCTTTTCGAAAATTGAGTTGGCAACACTGAACATTATCGTCCGATAGCCACTGGGAATATCGGTGTCGGCTCCGATATCCGATATCGGATCGGACAATGTGAAAGACAGGCACATATTTCATACATTTTACTTCCCTCCGATATCGGATATCGGCTATCGGCTTCCGATATCCGATATCGGATCGGATAATGTGAAAACGCTCTAAAAAGTGCTAAAACCTTATGTTATTATATCACAAAAAATGTGTCATATATTTATTTGGTATAGTTAACTATAATCTTTATAAAATACATATATGAATAATCTAACATAGTGCATATAATAAAAAGGTAATTGCTATAGCATTATAAGGTAGGTAGATACTGTGTTTAACATTTTAAATTATTACATAAAGTATAAACAATTGATTCTATATGGTCCATTATGTAAAGGAGTTTTATTACTCCATCTGGCAATTACGCATTCACAAAATCTAGGCACATCTAGGGCACACTCATAAAAACACCATAGACAAGCTTAATCGCAAAAGAATTGCCATTACCAAAAACTCTAGCAAAACCATAGACATCTTAACTTAATTTTTCATACCCAAAAGCATTTTTTATTTCTTAACTTCAGAATAATGGTTATGATTAGGATCGCGTTTTGACCTTTCCAAATATTTCAAGCCATGTGTACCGCTAGAAGAGTAGCATTCAAAAAGTTGCCGTTTCAATAATTCCGGTCGAAAGTTTTTCAAGAAATACACCCAGCATTTTACTATTTCTTCATCATTGGAGCCTCTGAAAATTGTTACTCTATATTATATTTAAAATTCATGACTATAACCATAGACTAATATACTCAAGCTCTATAACCATAGACTAATATGCTATAACAGTAAAATTTAGAAAATACTTTAGTACAAACCCGTGCAAGTATTTCTATAGCTTTTGTGTTATTCTTATATGTAAATATCACAGCCAAGTATTATCAAAATATGTTCAGTGGTTTTCGACAGAAAGAATACCATACATCAGTCCGCACAAACTTTTGTATTACTTATACTATAAGTAATACAAAAGTTTGTGCGTTAAAAAAATCATATATTGAACACTATAAGTCTTATAGTGTTCAATATATGATTTTTTTAAACCATAATGCATATAAACATATGTATTATACTAGAGAAAAATATCTTAATTTCGATCTATATAAAACTAAGATCCTCTATTATCTATGATTTATATAAGTACAAAATAAGGCTAATTAAATTTAAAAAATCAAATATTACTTACGGTTTCTTCACCAGTATATCTTCAATTTCTCTGACATACCATTTGGGATGATCTTCCAAAATATCTAATTTGCTGAGCATGATGTCATCAACTTCATAGATTTCTCCTGAAATTATCAGATTTTTTTTATTAAAAATAGCAACTTCCTTGTTATGTATGACTTCTATTGTCCAGAAAAATAAAATGCAGAGCCAGTTTCTTGATTCGTTTGTCATGGCAATACCGTCAGAACGTAAGGCGACAATTTGATATCATTGAATTTTGCCAAAGCAGTTTCACTTCTGACACGAATGCTCAGCACACACACTTTATTATACATAATTTTTCGTTTAAAATGACAGTTAAAACATACAGTTACACATCCAGAAGTTGGGAATTACCTACTAATATAAATAAAATTTCACACAAAGAAAAAAATATATGAACATAAATGAATGAAATACCTTTAATATGATGTCCATCACCAGGGCTATATAAGAGGAATGGTATATTATACTTTGTGGCTATGATTAGTGGGTACTTATTCTTAGTAATCCCTTCGGTTAGAAACGTTCCTGTGCCATGTTCAGGGTTTGTAAGCCAGTGGTGGTTGGGCTCATTGCGTTTTAGCGTTCCGTACACAAATACTTTGTGAGACATCTATAAAATAATTACAAATAATTAGTATTAGTTAATAACAGATCTCTTTTGAATGATCATTTAATGTTTAAAGGATGTGTTATCACAATGATATACATACTACATTCACTATTAATTCTAAATTACATGATAATAGTACAATCATAGGTTTATGGTCTAATATGGTCTAATATTGGTTTATGTAAATGTCAGGGAACAATTGAACAATTTTATGATGTAGTTATCCTTCAATTAAGCATTTATAGTAAGGTTACCTGAATAACATATACGAGATACCTACTGTATTATATATTACTAAATATTATCGTGTTAACACTACCTTTTATTGCCTGTCTATCAAAGGAGATCTAATTAAAATACAAATATTAGTCAATAAGGTAGGATGGTAGTTAAGTGAAAAAATGAACATTATAGGTATTATTATAGAAAATACTAACGTCTCGATATGCGATGAAATTATTATTTTTAAAATTAGTTATCAAAACTACACTCAAAACCTTAATCATTAATCAATAAATACTTTGAAACTAAAACATTTTACATTATTTTTAAATTGGGCGCCCCTGATATTTCGCAAAAAATTGAAAAGTCAGAATTAAAAACTTATGACATTGGCATTTGACATTGCTAGTTGCTACCTATGTAGCACAGAGTAAGTAAAGTTGAGTTTGCCTGTAGCAAAGTGCTAAAAGTCTTTGTTAGTGTTTTGTAGAGTTGGTTTTAATTAGGTAATCGCACAGCATTAATTAATTATTAATAACAATAATTATTTATATACCTAGTGCAACAAAAAAATCTTTATAGAATCTGTAGTAAAATCGACGACCATCGGTCAATGACATATCGATTTGGTTTCCAAAAATTGATTATCTAAACGTCATCCGTTGTTCGACTCAGTCCCAAGTCCCAACTCCCATTCAGTGATTTCAGTCATTCACTCTGCCATTCATGATTGATGATTCAGATTTCAGACATTCAGTTGATTTTTTGTATTGCGACGCAGTTGTTGTGTTTATTAGTGATGATAAAAAATTGATACAGTATTTCGCTGAATATAAAACACTATGTTTTGCAATCAACTTTAGTATTTTTCGATACTATCGAACAATAACTAATACTCTTTCGTATTTTGTGCTGTGTTTTTAATTGAAATCAATAAAAATGAGGCTGGCGGGCACGATTTTTAGCAATGTGACGAAGATGTTGGACTTTTATTCGCAATTTAATCCATCGCCGCTCTCAATAAAGCAGTTTATAGATTTTGGTAAGTCAACAACATTTATCAAGTCATTTTTTCAAGCCATTTCAAGCATTGGATCAGAGTTCATTATGAACGCAATATCTTTTACTATATTATACGTTCGTAGTTTGTTTTGTATCTTTGCTTTATGAAAAAAATCTTCCAATATTTCGTCTTTTAAAATATTTAATTTTACATTCTTCCACATCGATTTTTGATCTCATCACAACAAACTTTCAAGGTCAAATGGATATCCCATAATTTATGGATGAATAAGGTCCTAGT
This sequence comes from Colias philodice, assembly GCF_061535455.1. Taxonomy (NCBI): domain Eukaryota; kingdom Metazoa; phylum Arthropoda; class Insecta; order Lepidoptera; family Pieridae; genus Colias; species Colias philodice. The sequence continues at coordinate 3,885,136 of NC_143113.1, read as the reverse complement.
AATAGTACTACATAATTGATACTAAAACACGTTATGAAAGTCAGTCAAGGACAGTTTAATTTAAATATATTATACAGTTTAGGCCTACGATGTTATTATCCATACTAATATTATAAATGCGAAAGTAACTCAATCACGCCTTAACTACTGAACCAATTTGCATGAAATTTGGTATAGAGATATTTTGATACCCGAGAAAGGACATAGGCTACTTTTTACCCCGGGACATAGGATAGGTTTTATCCCGGAAATCCCACGGGAACGGGAACAATACGGGTTTTTCTTTGACTGCGTGGGCGACGCCGCAGGTGGAAAGCTAGTAATATGATAAAGATATGTTCTGAAGCTTATCATACAATAATAATTATATAAGTCTAAGTGTAGTGACTTATATGACTTATTTCAGTGAATGTAAATTAAGTACATAATACATAGTAGATAAACAATTTTTAACTCCGAATGAAATGATACAGATACTTAGTAAAGTAAATGTAAAATTAATAAAATATTAAACAGAATGTAGGTACCTAACACTTTCCAAACATATTTTTTTATATTGTTTCCTGTAAGGGCTCTGATTGATTTTGATAGAATTTATTTTGTACATTTGGTAGGCCTGAGAATATTAACACTCCTAGTGTTACAAGTGTTTATGGGCGGTGGTGACCACTTAACATCAGGTGGCCCATCTGCTCCTTTGCTTGCTCTGACATAAAAAAAAAAAATATTATGTTGTTACCTTTTTTTTTACACACTTATGTATGTTTGTTTATAACCCACTCACCACTGTAACCAACTGTTTTAGACTCAAATTTGATTCACTTTTAACGGACTGTATTAATTATTGAAATGTTGTACTTTTCAATTAATTTAGTAACATTAAAGTTAGTTTATTTTTTATTTTTGAAAAAATATTTAATACTAGCTTTCCACCCGCGGTTTCGCCTGTGCAGTCAAAGAAAAACCCGCAAAGTTCCCATTCTCGTAGTAGTTCCGGGATAATCCTATGTCCTGGGGTAACATATTTCGCAATTAAAGGTAGCCTATGTCCTTTCTCGGGTATCAAAATATCTCTATACCAAATTTCATGCAAATTGGTTCAGTAGTTAAGGCGTGATTGAGTAACAGACACAGTCAGAGTTACTTTCGCATTTATAATATTAGTATGGATTATTATTCTTCTAATTGATAAAAGTGTCCTGTGAGAATTATAGACCTAGCTAGACCAGCCAGTCTACTATAATATGATGATGATGAAACAAACATAACCCATGGCAATTCGTCTTCTATCAATATCTTAATTGTTTTGTTATTACGTCCTACAATAATAGCTGAATGGAGAATTAATAATAATGAATATTGAGTTCAATTGAAAGCAATGTTACAATGTTTGCGTTTAAATTAAATAGGGCAGAGTTTGTTCTATTTATTGTTGACTAGGTGCTTGCTCTGGCTTTGCCTATCTAGACAATATAAAATGTAACCTATGTTATGTAGGAATAATGCAGCTTTCTACTGGTGAAGTATTTAGAGAATTTGGTAAAGCAGTAAAAATTTAAATTTATTAACGGTTAAATTAAAATGAATAAAAATCATATGTACATAACACATCTTCTATCCACACAATCAGGTTCACACAATTTCATCTAAATCTCTTCAGCCATTGAAGTACAAACAAGTAACATACAATCAAAATATCAATAAAATAAAATATTATACGTATGTATTAGAATAAGTACACCTACAGTCACAGTTTTAATTTAATAAATTAATATAATATTCATAAAATATGTAATGGGAACAATACAACGCATTAACATAGTGTTCAAAGATAGTGGTATTTATAAGTGTTCAGATTGTTTTTATTGGCAGAATATCTGCATTGCAGAAAAATGATTAATTGATGCTGTTTCGATGTTTTCCATTTCTATTTGGTATCTCAATTACCGATTTCGATAATTCTTTTTTTATTATATTACTTGAAGTACGAGGATGGTTCTTAGGTAGAGAAAACGTAAATATGTACCACGGGCGAAGCCGGGGCGGACCGCTAGTTCTTTATAAAAAAGTCGCAATTTTATCGTTAAGAAAATGTTTTTTCTTTCTTTTTTTCTGTAATATGAGTGTTAACAAAGACGAAGTTAAATTTCCGCCGTTTCTTTTGTATTTTATTAATTAAACTTTGTTATTGTGAGGTCGAGCTTGCAAAACAACTGTTTTCAAAGAATTTTCCTTATGATCTGTTGATTCTGTGGTTGATTCATACGAAACCTTCGCGAAAGTGAAATTAAACTGGGAATGACGAAAGCGATGGTTCATGTAATTTCAAGAATTAAATTAAATTAGTGGAATCTTATATATAAAATTCTCGTGTCACAATGTTAGTCTGCATACTCCTCCGAAACGGGTGGACCGATTCTCATGAAATTTTCTGTGCATATCGGGTAAGTCTGAGAATCGGCCAACATCTATTTTTCATATGTACCACGGGCGAAGCCGGGGCGGGCCGCTAGTTTAATTATATATTTGTGATTGACGCGTTGGGTCAGTGGTTGGGGCGTAAACGTAACAATCGTGGTGTTTCGGATTCGGAACATCGCAGGCTAATACATATTAAAAAAACAGCGTGTGTGCCGAGCACACGTGTTAGAAGTGAAACTTCTTTGGCAAGATTCAGAGATACCAAAATCGTCGCCTTACTTCATGACGTGACCGTATTGCCATGACGCCATCTTGAAAATTTGTCCTGGCTACTGACAGCATTTAAAGAAACTTACCGGCAACATTTTTGATAAACTATTTGTGATAATTAATAATATCATAACACTGATGTATTCAAGTCACGTTCTTTTGACGATAAACTATTTTAATATCAATGATAACAGCTATCTAAACGGCTAAACAGCGCACAATAAAACAACGCTAATGTGAAAGACAATTCAATAGTAACTTAATGCTGTCCTACATCGAATATGATAAATGCATTGTCTATTGTTTTATGGAATTTGATATGATGACAAACAAACATGTGTTATCTGTATGCTTTTTTTAAACGATTTTAATGGAAAAGGGCTAATGTTTTTTCTAATTATTATGTATGTGTATGTAGGTATTTTGACGTCACAAACTAGATAATTTCGTGGTCAATCATTATAGTTGGGTGGGTGAGTTGGGTATGAGGTGGGTGTGTCAAAGTTGTAAAAAAATATAATTAGGCTTTATCCTTATGTTGTCTATTTGAGTTTTATGAGGTGTCTAGGAATCACAGTAAATATAATTTTATTATTACAATTGTTTGCAATCACGTGTTTTTTATATTTGCAAAGTACACTACGACTAATCGGAGCGGGGCATAGTAATGAAAAATATTGCACGACCGGCAAAATACTCCTTTTTGAGGGCTTCCGTAATCCGTTGCGTGTGCTGCCTAAACAATATACAGGGTGTAATCGTTAAGTGTGCACAGGCGATTTTTCCGTAAGTATTACAGATAACAAAAAACTTTAAACTGATATCGAAAGTACTTAACCTAATGAGTAAAATGGCCGTAATAAATTTTTAAAAATAAATCGAGAAATATCAAAAAAAATATCTTTAAACCCCCCCATACATTAAGTATGAAATATGAATATCCCGTATACATTTAATATGAAAGATTTTAGCTTTCTTTTTCTTTTTTGGTTTTCTGCTTTAATTACTTCGCAAATTTGAAGTGGCATTTTCCACGCTTTTTCCGGACATTTTCACGCATTTTCCGGATATTTTCCGGGGATTTTCCGAGCATTTGTTCGACATTTTCCAGGCATTTTCCACGCTTTTTCCGGATATTTTCCAGACATTTCCCTGGCATTTTCCGGGATTTTCCAGACATTTTCCGGACATTTCCCTGGCATTTTCCGGGAATTTTCCACGCATTTCCCAGGCATTTTCCGGACATGTCTCAGGCATTTTCCGGGGATTTTCCAGGCATTTTCCAGATATTTTCCGGGAATTTTCCAGGCATTTTCCGGACATTTCCCTGACATAGCCTGTAAATGTCTGGAAAATCCCCGGGAAATGCTCGGAAAATCCCCGGAAAATGCCTGGGAAATTCCTGGAAAATGTCTGGAAAATCCCGGAGAATGCCAGGGAAATGTCTGGAAAATATCCGGAAAAAGCGTGGAAAATGCCTGGAAAATGTCGAGAAAATGCTCGGAAAATCCCCGGAAAATATCCGGAAAATGCGTGAAAATGTCCGGAAAAAGCGTGGAAAATGCCACTTCAAATTTGCGAAGTAATTAAAGCAGAAAACCAAAAAAGAAAAAGAAAGCTAAAAATCTTTCATATTAAATGTATATGGGATATTCATATTTCATACATACTTAATGTATGGGAGGGTTTAAAGATAATTTTTTTGATATTTCTCGATTTATTTTTAAAAATTTATTACGGCCATTTTACTCATTAGGTTAAGTACTTTCGATATCAGTTTAAAGTTTTTTGTTATCTGTAATACTTACGGAAAAATCGCCTGTGCACACTTAACGATTACACCCTGTATATGTACTATGTAGTATATTATCTCATTAGAGCGTTTTTTTAGTTTTCTAAAGTATGTTTATTTATATAGTATAACCTACATATGTACTATGTAGTGAAGATAAACTGCGTAATAAAGTCACGAGATGTTATTAACGGAAGTGCAGCGTGTCCTGCGAAGGTTGAGGTGAAACCTTGGCCAAGGTTCTGCGGTAGTGTCGTACATGCATGATGTTATGTGATATGTATGTTTTATGTTATGTGATATAAGTGTCATTGTTTTGGTGTCGAATGTTCTAGAACAGCGATTCAACGAAGGATAGGAATTGTGTGACGTCACAGGTGATGATTCAAACGAATTATTATTAACTAGCTTTCCGCCCGCGGCTTCGCCCGCGCAGTCAAAGAAAAACCCGCACAGTTCCCGTTCCCATGGGATTTCCGGGATTGCGTCATTTTCCCGGGATAAAAAGTAGCCTATGTCCTTTCTCGGGTATCAAAATATCTCCATACCAAATTTCATGAAAATTGGTTCAGTAGTTTAGGCGTGATTGAGTAACAGACAGACAGACAGAGTTACTTTCGCATTTATAATATTAGTATGGATAATTAATCTAAGTTAAGAAACGTTTCTATATTTTGGTATTTTGGAGTTAAATGGCGGATCGCTAGTTAATAAGATCATTGTAGTTTGCTTAATTTCGAGTACCTTATTTCTTATAATGTACCTTGAGTAATGTATAAAGATGTATCTTGAGGAAAACTGCAGTAAAAATCACAAAGGATGTTGCATGATGCATCATGAGGCAAGTGAAATTCTTAAAGCTTTTTGTGAACAAACAAATAATTTAAGTTTTAACGCTAAAAGCAGTTTGAAGTCACGTACGCAAACACGTACATACCTTATGTATACGTACATTATGAGTATCAGTTTCAGAGTTTAGACTTTAGAGGCTCGTCAGTTTGCTAAATAAATTAGGAAGCTTTAGATAATTTAATTTGGTGAATATTTGCCTTTTAAGTGACGTTTCTGAAAACAGTAAAGGTTAATTAATTTCATTTCAATCAGAATATAAAGCCGTTCATGATGCAATCAAAACCTACAGGGTACTTCCCGTGGATACAGAATCTTGAAATTTGATACGAAGCAACGTTTTCTAGCACAGTTATAGAGATAATTGTGTTGTGAAAAGTATAAATTATTTACAGTTACTTATAAAAAATAGTTTATACGGAACCCTCGCTGCGGTTTCACTTGTCCGGTTTTTCGAGTCAGCTATATAACGTATTATCTATTCTATAGTATAACCATGTATAACATAACAATCTTGATATTTGAAAAGATTTACATGTTAAATGTGAAAGTTTGATTTGCAATAGCGTGTAAAACACTGAATGGATTTTGATGATATTTCGCATTAAGATAGACCTTGACCTGGTTTACAAAGATACTAGTTTTAAGAATACAGTTCTACGCTCGCATAAATTTTACCTTTTAAAGCCGTTCCTAGTAAATAGTTCTATAGCTATTTTGTTTCATGTTTAGTTTTGGAACGAAGTTCCTTATCGCGCGTTGCGAAAGTCGAAAAGTTGTAACGATACTTTTTGCTATAGTTGTCGCTTCGATCTAAATGCATCGTAACTGTTTCTTTTTTAAACGCATGTACGCATACGCAATATTCAAGAAATCGAACGTGAAAAGAAAAGCGGTACACATTTAAAGTTTGAAAATGGAAAATAATACAGAACTTATGACCAGACTAGGTATACAAAAGTCTGGTCATAAGACTATTGTATAGTCTGGTAAGTGGTAGGTATAGTATCATCTTTATTTTATTGTTTTTGTGATATTATTAGAATTAATAACACGTGACGTGACCTTGTGTTAGTATTATGGATTGCATTATAATTTACTAGCGGTCCGTCCCGGCTTCGCCCGTGGTACATATTTCGCAATAAAAGTTAGCCTATGTTCTTTCTCAGGGTCTAAAGATTATCTGTGCCAAATTTCATCAAAATCGGTCCAGTAGTTTATGCGTGAAAACCATACATACATACATACATACATACATACAAACCTTTCCTCTTTATGATATTATTTATAATTTATAATCAGATTATGAGTCATGATTATATACCTAATACTGTTTATTCCGAATATTGATAAGAATTAAGAATAGGTTTTTTTAAGGTTGATAGTTGTTTTTACTGCTGTTTATAGAATATAATTATTCATATTATAATTTTTAAAACCGGTCTAGTAGTTTTCGACTTTTTCGAATTAAATCGTAACATAAAATGAAAAAATATAATACTTTTGTCTTTTATCTTATCTTGGATGAATAGTTTTCAGTTTCTTTTTAAGATTATACTTTGACCCATTTGTAAATATCAAAACTAAGTATGTTTACATTATGTATTTGATAAACATTAATGATTAGACACCAACGGTAGTTTTGTTTCAACCGCCAAAAACTTGGCACGGTGCAATGTTTTGCTGACGTCATATTATAAGTAATTATTAATTTTGACCAAATTATATTGCAATTTTCCTTGAGGATCGCGGAAAATTATGAATACGAAATTCGTTATCTTTACATTGTGTTGAAAAGTAATTTTCTGTATTGCTATATTAAGAAATTAAAAAAAAATTAAGAGATGTCAAGGGACACCTGGATACAGAGAGACTGAGATACACGCGCACGCCGCCCGGCTTAAACTATAGCAAATAGTGTCGTTACAACTTTTCGTCTTAATTTTTTCCGTCTAGCCCCCTTTCGCAACGCGCGATATTGAACTTCGTTCCAAAAAAAAAATCCGCAGCTAATAATATTCATACTGTTTCTATCTTTCTTTCATATTTTGTATACATAATATTTATCACTACCCATAAATGTTTGTATCAATGGCACGCACACAAACACTAAAGCGTGTATATGTAGATACACACACACACATGTCCATACGATAACGAAATAAACAACAATAAATTTTATCGTTCAGCGGTTTCAATCGGCCTCTATTATCGCGAGAAATGTCAAAACAATGTTTATGTTTAGTGACGTCATCGTTTATAATGACTACAATAGGAACGGACGTTTACTCAAGAGTCTCTAAAGTTTATACCCGGCGCGGCCTAAGATGATCCCTATGACACTGACAGTTATTCTCAAGAGACAAACTTGTAATGGCGTCACCATTAAATTAGAAACGTATTGGAGGCGTCTAAAGCCGCGTATAAATTAAGCGCGGCAAACCATCGAACATAGGCGCGCGCTGCAGCCGCGTACTATGTAGACGGGATCGCCGCGCGCGGCGACGCGAACATTGCCGCGCTCGAACGTGCCGCGGGGCGATCCGCTCACTGTCGGTTTTTGAGACCGCATCAAAGGAGCTTCAGGCGTTCGCTCGCGCGCCGTGTGGACGGTTTGTAGTTTTGGTGATTCGGCTCGCGCGGCGTATACGTAAAAATGGACAACGAAAAGTGCCGTTTACTACTACAATTGTATGGCGCTAATGAATTTTTGTGGAACAGCAAATCCTCCCAATACTACAATAAATACCACAATTAAGTTTCACGCCATATAGCGATCTATTTAGATATAATTTTTTCATCCACCAACGCCTTTTTCTTTTATTTTTTTTACAAATAGGCTGGTGATGGTGAATCACAATGAAAGCGGCAGCCGCCCGACCACGCGCGTCCATACTCAAGAGTGAACACTGAACTAACCGCCGCGGTCTGTTCGTGATGGATCGCCTGCCGCGCGCGGCTACTACGTTCAACTTAAAATATATCTACATATTGGCTCGCGCAGCAAATTAACGTCAACTCTGGTCGAACATAGGCTCGCGCGGCTGCCGCGCTTAATTTATACGCACCTTAATAATGGCATTTATTAATTTTTACGTAGCTTTATGCCATTACAATGATATTCCGTTGGAATTATAACAATTCTTAACATTTACGAGAAATTATATCAATCTGACTTTACGTTTACGTCCTTCAAAACTTACATCGTTGGCATTTATCGACTAGTGCGGAAAGTATCGATAAACAAATTTCGATAATGGAAACGAGTTCACATTTTTTCCATGCTTAAGCTATAGTTCATTCTCTATTGAATGGAACAGAAGATCGCAGCATAATTAATTAATTAATTACCGTTCGCGTTAATTTACTTACCTATGATAATATAAGTTTTTTAGAAAAATTAAATGGGGGATTCCATTTTCATGATAAAATAATATACACTGTGTTAAACGGGTTAAAGATTACGAGAAAATGATAAGGTGCATTATAATGTTTTGGAAAACTTTCGTTTTACTTACCGTTTCGTTTACATAATAGACGTTAAAAATTCATTTTATAATATTTGTAAAAACATGTTTACCGACGTGGCTGAATGCAAACCACGCCTTAGCCTATAAAATAGTAAAGTATCGACACGATCCATCATACGAGCAATCACTAAGACGAACTGTCATAGGGATCATCTTAGGCCGCGCCGGGTATAATTATTAATAACTACGAATTGCGTATATCTTGTACTAGCTTTCCGCCCGTTAAACCCGCATAGTTCCCGTTCCCGTGGGATTTCCGGGATAAAACCTATCCTATGTGTTAATCCAAGTTACCCTCTATATGTGTGCTAAATTTCATTGTAATCGGTTCAGTAGTATTTGCGTGAAAGAGTAACAAACACACACACATCCTGACAAACTTTCGCATTTATACGTATTTCGCATTTATAATATTATTTGTAGGATTGGTTAGGGTTAGTCTGATAGCGGCAGTACACATGGGGCCAACGTGTTGGGCCAACGTGTTGGGCAAAAATGAAGATTCCTGTTCACACATTGGCTTACTGATCATTCTGCATTGGCGCTTCAAAGATGGACGTAGTCCGTAGAAGTTCTTGCAGCCGCGGCAATTTATATAAACAGTGCGTTTAATTATTACGTACCTATATGTGCACCAATAACAATGAGTGTACTCTGCCGTCTGCAATGATATCAATTTAATTTTAATTACCTATAAAACGAAACTTGAAATATTACGGACGGATGTACCTATTGATTGGTGATATTTGATCAATTAGCACAATTTAATCAAAATCATGCTCATTGTATATTGTTATTTAATTTTTAAGAACAAGTAACTGTTTCATACCTACTATTTTACTCATTTTATAAATATATATTCTTTTTTTTTTCGAAAATGTATGAAAGTGAGTTATGAAAACATCTAGAATAATATAATATAATAAATAGAAAATAAAACATCTAATTTATTGAGTCATAAGGTTTTTATTTTTGTGTAGTTCATGCCGTCGATTCCAAATTATTAAATTCCTTCATGTCGATACAATTCTACGAATTGTAAAACCTCATTGCTTGTCAACATCGGCGCCGCCATCGCTATCGGAACATGGAAACGTAAATTTCATTGACGCGCAACGATACTGTCTCCGCTGACGAGTAACAACAATCTGAACAAGACACCAACGTGTGAACGCTGTTTGCAGAGCGCGCCAAGATCCTTTGAAGTGTGCACAAAAAACCGACAACATTCGGTTGGCCTGCCAATATTGGCGCCAACTAGGCTAATGAAGCCAACATACCGCCAAGTAGCTCTCTACACGTTGGCCCAACCCGTTGGCCCAACACGTTGGGCCCATGTGTACTGCCACCATAAAGTCTAATTATTACTACGACTTGCGTATTTTTGCGCGTGTATCTTGTATTGGTTTTGTACTATGTACATGTTTTTCTGTGTTTTTTTCATACATACTTCAAACAGATAATGGAATTTCTAAAAGTTCCTGTAGTTGAAATAAATTACTGCAATTACTATCAAATTTAAAAAGTTGCATAATTACGCCGGTTTTATTTGCTTGTTTAGTTTTTATCCCAGTTTAAAACTGGCTAGTTAGTAAAAAAAATGTTTAAAGCTACAATTACGTGATTAATAAACTTCATTTTTGGCACGAGGCCTTGGTAGACACAGTTTGTTATCGTAAGGTGAATTTTTATAGCTGCAGCATACGGGTAATCTAAATATTATGAAATGGGTATGGTACGGGAGCCAGGAACAGATTTTATGACCAAGTTCCTCTCAAGCGGTAATTAGTAAAATGCATCTAAGTATAGTATTATGAAGCCTCGTGAACGTCAGCTGGAGCTCGGTTGGGGGGAAGAGCGGTTGTAGCCTCCCGTATCAGCTGACGGTTTTTCCACCAAGATACAGCCAGCTGACCTATATATTTATCCACAGTTACATATAAGCTATCATCAGGTAAATTTTTGTTTGAGAGGAAATAACGGAAAATAAATTTTTCTTTAAATTTAACTTTCATGTTCGAGACACCAGCCGACGTATAATACACCATGTTGTAACCAGCTGATTATTTTTTTTTCGTTGAGATATTGCGTTAGCTACAATTTGACAAATTTTTAGCTGAGAGGAAATGAATGAATGAATGTATTTTTTTTCCTACGTGCGTGGGAGGCTACAACCGCTCACCCCCCCAACCGAGCGCCAGCTGACGTTCACGAGGCTTTATAATACTATACTCTGAGGCGTCTGACGAATTATCTCTTGAGAGGAAATAATTAACCAGATTTGCACCTGGCTCCCGTACCAGTATATATACAATTATATGTTAGACTTGCTGTGTCCCTCGGTTTTACCCGCAGTGCCCGGCGCCTATTTGTCTTAACGTGATGATATATAGGCTATAGCCTTATAGCCTTCCTCGATAAATGGGCTATCTAACACCGAAAGAAGTTTTCAAATCGGACCAGTACTTCCTGAGATTAGCGCGTTCAATTGTAGAGACTATAATTTTAGTTAATTTATCACTGTACAGTGTACCTACACGTCATGTATGAATATTTAGAATTTCCAACGTTGCCTAAGTATGGAGGAAACTTGCTGTGTTGCCAACAGTACTAACTATTTGGCGAGCGGCCATGCGTTGTGGGTCAATGTCGGATATGTCATACGAAATTGTACGTAATAATCATTAACAATATATGTAAATCATAACAAGTTGGTACTTGACCACAGCTTTGCCCGTTATAGACCCACTTCTATCTCCTTCTCCAGACACAAAAATCTTAATACATTACTACCTATATAAAACGTAAAGGACAGACTGATCTATCAACGCACAGCCAAAACTACTGGAACGATCGGGCTGAAATTTAGCCTGCATAAAGCCACAATGATAATAGCCAGATAGCCATAATTATGGCAAAATCAAAAAAAAAATCAAAAAAAAAAATCAAAATTGTTTATTTGGAACAATAAAAACACACCTTACAAAAACTTTATGAACGATGGCACCCATAAAAGCTTAAATAAGCTGCGGCACAGGTGCCAACGCCCGCCTCCATACATACGAAGTTCCACTATTATAGATATAATGTAGGTATGCTTTAAGAAAGAATTTTGGTAAATTCTACCGATACGGGGATAAAATAGGAGATGAAAGTTGATACTACCGTAAAAATGTTTTTTGGTGAAGCTGCGGGCAATATTTTGCCATAAAAACGCTCCGTTGCAACCTGAAAGAAAGACAAACAGGCGGATCCAGTGCTAGCAACTAGTAATGCATAGCTATTTATCTTACGTGCTCCCAATAAATTGTATCGTGTCGATAAATATTCCATATTATGCCCCAATAATCAGATTTCTACGCAATTAACAATAAATTCGTTATTAGGTCTGTCGGTGTATTATTTATCAGAATAGATATGTCGGTCAAAATTGCCTTATTATATATCAAAATAGATTCATTATAGGGTTTCTTGTATTTAATGTCAAAATTAAATGTAATTGTAGGTTCTATCTTTTAATGATATAATCTAAAGATGATTGTTTGATCTCTGAATTGATGAGGTTAAAAGAATTACGAGTATAAGAATCATTTTAAAAATTATTGTTTTGGTGTTATCCTTACCTCGACGTTATACTTTTTTCAAATAATTTTTGTCATACAATTAAATAAATAATTAAACAGTTGTGGAACCGAGGAAAAACAGTTTCCAGCACTCTCTTTAAGCATACATAGGGAATAGGGAAAATGGGACAGAGAATCGACTTTGTTTTTTACTATGTAGAGATGGCTACTATTAAGTAGTCTGTGGTGATGTAAATTGTACGCTACTTGAAGAATATTTTGGCGCCAAAAATAGCCGCTCCCGTGGCGTAATTATTATTATCATTTTATCACGTGTAACACAGATAGTGGGATATATTTAGAACTTAAATATTCTTCTCTTTAAATTTGTATAATTTATAAATTAATTAACAAGTTGCGCCACCTCAAAAGCTAGTACTTCTGTAGTTTATGTATTAGGTACTCAAGCTACATCACTGCCAAGTATTATCAAAATCCGTTCAATGGTTTTCGCGTGTAAGGGTAACAAACAAAGGGTATATTTTATGTATGGTTATACAACATATTATGCCATATCTTTATTACTGAACTGCTCAAAAGATATGTGCGATGTGCAATAATATTTTAAACATATAAAAAAGAGGTTATCTTCACAAGTTCAAGATCGTAACGAACATTCACCTTAATCATTTTTACTTTATTACTTATGTATTTTATTTTGATATCATTTTATTGGGGTTCCGTACCGAAAGATAAACGGAACCCTATTATTGAGACTTCGTTGTCACCGTGCAAACAGTATCTCATGAACCGTGGTAATAATTACTTAGACAGTTTAATTTTCCAAAGACGATGTATTTCTTTTGTCGCTATAACAATACATAATATAAATTCGAGGTAAATCAACGGTTGGCGCGATATTAAATTGGATAGATGAAATCTTTTTTGCTGCTGCTTCTTATTCTATCTATACCAATATTATAAAGCTGAAGAGTTTGTTTATTTGAACGCGCTAATCTCAGGAACCAATGGTCCGATTTTAAAAATTCTTTCGTTGTTAGATAGCCCATTTATCGAGGAAGGCTATAGGCTATATATCATCACGCTAAGACCAACAGGAGCGGAGCAATATGGGTGAAACCGCGCGGCAAAGCTAATAGCGTATAATATGTACGGAACAAGTGTCGCGAGCTGTGGTCGCGAGTCTGACTCGCACTTGACCGATTTTTTTTGTAAGTATTCGTATGATTCGTGCGTATACGTATTATTGTTTTTGTTTGATAAGGTTATTATGTTGAGTAGATGGATTATCTATACTTTAGATACATATATAGTAAAAGGTAAATACATAATAATTACTTGTGTGTATGTGTGTGTATATTTTTGTAAGACGAACTTCTTAAATTGTATCTATCACATCTATTATGTGATAATAATTATTCTAGTAGTCGATTATCTAATTAACACATACACGTGTGAATATCGTCACACATGCATACACGAGCACACACACACATGTACACGCGCGCCATTATACACATACGCGCACACATACATACATACTACTTGTCAACGCTAATCCAAAACAATCGACGTCATAGAAAACAATAGATACATTTTAGCACTTATCATTTCACAAATATTTGTACAGATTATAGTACATGTGACAAGTACATAAACACTTTTATACAGTTCGAGTGGTTGTTTTTTGTTCTCTATCGGTACTTATTGAAGGCTGAGTCCTTTAGCGAGGTCTAGATAAATAAAAATCTAGATTGAGATACTACATTAGAAATGATGTGTAATGTTTTGTATTAGGAATGATGAAAATGTTGTTGTTATTAAGTCACTTCAAAGAAGAAGGCTTCTTATCTTAGTTTTATTTTTATTTTTTATGTACTTATTCGATGTCATGAATTTTTTTTATAGAAAGTAGGAAAGGAATAAACGTTTATACGACTCCACAAGACAGAACAAACAAAACAGAAATCTAACTAAAACATGACCATGCAATTAATGCCAATTGCATCAACTTTTTAGAGTCTTTATCTTATTTTTGCAACTCTGCAATCCATTTACTGTTATTGTTGTATTTGTTCAATTAAATATTAATATTATAGTCTATTTAAAGAATTTATTATTTATATTCCAAAGATCAAGTGTTTATTTATGCAATATGTAGAAATATAAATCGTTATCTTAATTCAAGGTAATGTTTTTTTATCATAACACATTGTTATTGCGAATGGCGATTTGATGCGGTTTTTATTGAAAGATAAGTTTATCGTGCGATTACATAATAGCGGCTTTGATAGTGTTTGTGCATAATAGCCCCCTTGTAAAGATGCTACCATGTTTTATGTTATACAATGAGGATTAGGGTGTATATTTGGACTGATTAACAGCTTGAAGACAATTACGGAATGTCGGTGTTTCTTTGACATTGGGGAAGATAATATGATTTATATAGGTATATGACTGTGTACGAATAAGGTTAGGTGCGTACTAGTTACTATAAAATTAGATTTTTTATTTTTTTCCTTTCGATAAGTTTGTCTTAATAATTTTAATCATGTACCTCATAAAAATTCCAGGCTCTCATTATAAATAATTTATTATAATATATTCAGCGGAGCGAAAACATAACAAACATACAAACTACAAAGTAATTAGTATCGAGTATCGACGATTCATATCTCACACTGTTTTATATAATTTGTTCTATTTAAAAAGACATGTACACAGTTTAGTACATAGAACATGTCATGTACTACCAGTACTTACCTCTTTAGTAATCTGTGGTACTAAGAAAATAGTTTAAAAACTCGTTTCCCAAATGAAAACAATAATAAACGATAAAAAGTGTACTGCTTAATCACACGGTGGTAACCGGTTATGCGCCTGCGCAAGTTGGCGTCAGATTTATACCACATTTGAATTTTATTAACCGAATTGGTTACTTTAACTAAAGTTTTACATTTGAATTAAAATAATTAATTATTTCATTCGAAACGACAAAGGAAAATATCGTGAGGAAACAGACATGTCGGAGAATCAAAAGTTCGAAGACAAGTGACATCCGCCAAGCCGCACTTGGCCAGCGTGGTGGATTATGGCCCGTACCCTCATAGGAGGCCTGTGTCCCAGCAGTGGGAACGTATATCGGCTGATGATGATATTTAAATTAAGCTTATAAATAATAATAAATGAATGAAAAATACTTTATTGCATCGAAAATACATAAATACATAATTATAACAAAAACAAGATATAGAATCAGCAAAGGGCGGCCTTATGGCTAGGTAGCGATCTTTACCAGGCAACCCAACAATGTAATATTAATTTATCATTGAAAGTTAATTTAATTTTAACTATTATTCCGTTTAGAATTTTGTGACAAGCTGGCTCGCTCCTCTCATTAGGTAAATGATTGTTTGTTTTTGCATTTTAGGCTCTACTCTCTTGCAAAATTTGCAACAGCAATTCGTATTCAGATTAAAATGTTCAAATTTTACTTCAAAATGGAGAAAGTAATTTTACTTATAGCGACACTCTAGCATTTAATAAACGAGTAAGTAAATAGATCGTAATCAATAGCATTTATTTGAATTAGATTCCAATGCATATAATTAACCTTTCTACTCATTAATAATCATACATTCTTCGACCTAAATAAATATTATTATCGTGCGCGTGGATTTACACGTGCCTTTTAGGGCCGATTTTTCAATGCTTGGATAAAACTTATTCGTCGAATAATGTATAAAACTACCATTTTAAAAACGTATTCTAATTGCCCGTATTTGACAGTTTAAGTGACATTTTAATATTATCGTGTAATACTTTATTGGACGGATAAGTTTTATCCAAGCATTGAAAAATCGGCCCTTAGTTCAATAAACTTTTACTCGAATAAACTATATTATTAATAGGTTATTTTGTTTCTACTGCTAAGTATAATAAATAAGGCTTATTCTATTTAAAAATTCTGCTTCAAAGAAATAAAAAAGTCCCCATTTAGCACTAATTTTGCTCTACTTATGAAAATAACTTATGAGTTATGACCAATTACGTTGTTCGTTCGAGTTTTTATTAATTGAGAATATGGATAGAAAAAGTAATTAGTTTATATTATGTTAATTAATAAAAAAAAATGTAAATAGAAAATTTGTTTGATACATATTAGCAAATATAGAGCAAAAATAATAAGTACATATCCATACTAATATTATAAATGCGAAAGTAACTCTGTCTGTCTGTCTGTTACTCAATCACGCCTAAACTACTGAATCAATTTGCATGAAATTTGGTATGGAGATATTTTGATACCCGAGAAAGGACATAGGATAGACCTTTTATTGCGAAATATGTACCACGGGCGAAGCCGGGGCGGACCTCTAGTGTACTTACATATAAAACAAATCTAGTTGGGTCTGGGATTGATACAATAAAATACCTCATAAATGTTCGCACTTGGCCAGTAACGTTATTTACTTTCGCGAATCGTGGTGTCTCTAAACTGGTTTACTATCTGATTCTGACCTACTAACGTATTTTTGGCTAGCATGAGTAAGATTGTGTGCAGAATGGGTGTGAGTGGACTTTTTTGGGCATTCTTTTAGGCATAAGTTGTAGTTGAAGATTTTCTGTCTTACCAGAAAAAACTTTAGACAGGGTTTAACTTTAAGCGCGGGTTCTCTTTAATATGGTTTTGTCGTATTTTACAGAGACAATTAAAGTGACAGATCCCTGGTTTAAAGTTCTTGGTGTGAATAAATTCACTTACACAACCAAGTTTTACGAATAAGAGTCTTGATTTATTTTGGTGTAACTTTAAGCTTCTTTTAAACAGCTGGACCAACGTTAATTGATAACATTTTTTTAAAGCTTGTGTATCAACTTGTATATTCAAAAAAAAAAAAAGATTAGTGGTATAACACTTTTTGAACAGTCAAATAAATCATGAACATTTAGAAATCCTTGCACTTTAACAAAATATAAAGACGTGGGCACAATTTCCAAATCTGCATATACGACGAATTAGTCGCATCATTTTTCCTTAAACATGCGTGTAAAACAAGTCGTTCTGCACAAGGCCTTATCTTAAGGGGGCGCATAAAGCAAAATAACCAATCTTCTATTAGATGATACGTGTAATATGCAAGACCAAATCTAAAAAATAAAATATATATCAAACTAGATGATATGTTCAACGATTCTGTTTAATCAAAAACATAAAATATTAAAATTTACTCGATAAAAAAAAATCACCAAGTTAGCTCTAATTTTCACACTTTTACGTTTTCTACTTGACATAGTAGTTAATACTTATTATGATTTTTTTTTCATAAACAATTATATTAAAACATTTGCAAGATATTTGTCAGAGCATTTTGTGTAATTACTTTTAGTTTTGGTTTTATCTGCGATAAACCACTTTTGGCGCTCTTTTTTTCTCGAGATAAATGTTTGATTTTGTCACGATAAAAGTGGTTTATCATCTAATAGAAGATTGGTTATTTTGCTTTATGCGCCCCCTTAAACGGGTTAATTTGATTGTCACTGTGTCAAGGTTGGAAGAAATTGTGAATGTTTAGCACATGTTTAGTTTGGTTGTTGATTGTCTGTGTCGGTTTGGTAATGAAGCCGTATAAAGATGTTAGAGTTGTGATGTATGTAGTTCGTACAAGCTGTTTCGTTTTTGTTGATTATAGTGTACCCAATGATATTATACACATTACATCTTTATCTTTGACGCATTTTAAATAAAAATAACAATAAAAGTGCGTAGGTGTAGATTAAAAAAAAACAAGTTTTTATCGGTTCTAATCAATAAGTGGATGTTTCCAGATGTAAGGCCTATACAAGGTTGTTATTGATAGTAGATAGTCGATAATAAAATTAGAAATCATAAAAATTCTGATATATACCTACGCATGTTATGATAATATGAAATTAAATAAAAAACAACAATATTATTTGTTATAAGAAGCCATAAAAAATTAAATTTAGAACCGTCTGCTGAAACATTTATTATTAAAAAAGAGTATACTTTTTTGTGTGGTGATTCTCAATGTTAGCCAGAAGGGCTACTGCCTACTACATTTTAACGCGGACGCGTGGGTGAACTGAAGGTTCACCCTGGTAGCCACATGCGCAAGGGCGTCCCCCCTTGACGGGGATCTCGAACCTCGGCTTGGGCTGTCGCTTGAGTGGAGGAGGCCGGAAGGGCCCTAGTCGGACGGGGAAAGAGTATACAATAGACCTGTAACTAGGTAGAATTATTTGCCAATATTAATCAGTGCTGCGGTTTATGCATTTGTAAGTTCGTAACAGACAAACAAACGCCAACAATTACATTAAAAAACGGAACCCTTAGCTGGCCACTTTGTTGTCCGTGTGTGTGTCTGTCTGTTTACAATTTTTTGCATATTTCACTTTCAGTAAGTCCACATAGTATGTAAATTAGTTAAGTACCACGTGTGTTTTCATCTGATATAATTTCACCGAAACAGTTATGACTATTAATATCATAACAGACATAACGAGGATATCCTCATAATAACAATTATTATTAATTACATACATTGAATATACTGCGAATAGCATTACATGTACATTCAATTTTATTGTCCTTGCTGAAAATTATCCGTACTAATTAACTAAATACGAAAGTATGTTTGTTTGTATTTCTTTTATGTCACAACAGAGCTTTATATAATGGTGTGATTCTTTCAGATGATATCATGGTGCAGTTAAAAGGCATAGGCTTCTTTATCTCATTCCCATGAAATTTTCCTTTGACTACGCGGGCGAAGCAAGCTTCAGTTTCATACAATGGCCATAAAAATTAAACTGACTCCACATCTCCGATATACGATGCCAGAAAACTAATACCCCCAAGTACACGATGTTTACATAACACATTCAGCACGTCAACATTGTTCCGATCTCACAATAGGGCTTCCTGACCTTGACCTGTCATTGACATGAACCATGTTTGATAGTGAGTGTACTACGTGGGGGTGATCTGTTCTCGATTGTTCTGGAATGTTCGAGAATTTGATTGCCTACTTATAGGGGTATAAACTAATGGTACAGATGAAATGGAAGACCGAAAATTGCGGAAATCTAGTTTATAATAATTGTAGGATGGTATAGGATTTTACACCGATTAATATTGTATCTCATAAATACAGATCCATCTAGTACAATACAAATCTTACATTAGATGGATGTAGTAATTCAATATATCAGAGTGGAATCACTGGAATGCTGATCGCCTATTTGACCTTAAGTGTAAAATTGTATAGAATATCAAGTGCATTTCCTCTGTGTCTATCGGTAAGCGTTTTATAAAAATATATAAGTTATAAACTATCGAGTGCCCTATAGTATAATTTTATGACAATGAAAAAACTATGGAATTATTTTATCGAACTGTCTGTGTTAGTTATTTTAGGGTTATAACGAATATAAGAAACCTTTGTATTTGTGCTTTTATATACATTATAATTTCAATATGTGAAAATAGAGTAGGAATTCGTTAGACTTGTCTCAAATTTAGAAATACCATATTCTATAGGTAAAGGTCACTCTTGTTGCTAGAGTGTGAGCATGTGTGAGTATGTTACATTACATAGATGAAACTAATAAAATCGGGTTTAAAAGAAGCAGATGGTGCGAACAAAAACTAACTGCAAAAATACTAGTTTGTAGTGTGAATATATGCTACAGGCTATAGCTAAGCTGTTATATAGTGCAGTAATTATAGCAGTCATTATGTAACGTGACGTCACAAGTCACGTCGTGACAGAAGCAAAGTGCTAAATGACGTGAATTACACGATTATCGGATTTGTATTTAGAGAGCGCATGAGTTTACCTAGTGGGCGTTAAGGTGCCTTGTCATACTGCGTCATTTGACCGATTAGTGTTATGGGCCCTCTTCACAATGGGCAGCGTTGGCCCAACAAATGATCGTCGATGTTTGCCACCATTACAAACATCTACAATGATGGCCGATCATACATTAAGGCCCTCTACTCTATCGTGATTACCTCTACTCGCCCAACGCTGCCCATTAGAATGTTCTGTGTTGGTCTTAAATGGATGGTTATTTTAATGAAAGTCAACCGAGTTTTAGGTAATAAGTAATAACCTTTTACATTTTGAAGGAATCCGTGTAAATAAGAAATCATATTTAATAATTCATTTCAAAATTTTAGTAATTTTCGCCGTCTCTGACATGTTTCCAAAAATAGTTGCTCATTCATTCATGAAACTGTACTTTAGGATGTAGTATAGAAAATGTACACTAAACAAATACCTATTCAATTATTCATTGATGATTATTTGTAATGTATATTATTTAGTTTGAAAATGAATCAGTAGTCTGTTTTTAAATAATATTTTCGAACCGATTCAACATTTGGCCTTATTTTCTCTTTATTGTAATACATTTGTTTGATTAGTTCGTAACGTAAAAGATCCATTAAGCTGATTAGGATTACCTTAGAAGGCCTAAGTAATAGTGGAATAATATGGGATTACGTTGAGTACACCTCATTTAAATATAACTGGGTTTACCTGAATGAAGATATTTATATACATATATACTAGCTTTCCGCCCGCGGCTTTGCCCGCTTTGTCTAAAACATAATAAATGATATACTAAAACCTTCCTCTTGAATCACTCTATCTATTAAAAAAAAACCGCATCAAAATCCGTTGCGTTTGACTTTGTTTTATACTATGTAGTGATGTACTAGTTTGCGGCTCCACGTGTATTTAACGTCTTAATCCGCTACCAAATGTTTTGTTTTTACTACAAGGAAAACACTTTTTAAAGGTCTTTAAACGTTACAGATAGAAGATAAAAACGGTTTAATTATACATTTTTAAGTTATTAAGTAATATACCTAAGTATGTACGAATTCACTACTCATGAACTATACAAGAATTATAATCCTATCGGCTTGTATCTACTACTGATTGTAAGGGGGAGAGTAAGGGCTTTCCAATGTTTTGATAACTCTGTGTACCTTTTTTCTGATTTATTTTTCAATTAAAATTAAAATATCCAAAATCTGGAACTCATTTTCAGATTTGCCATATACAATTTCATTTTAGGTATGTTAACGGTAATTATGGTATGCATACGAAACCTCGTATCGACAACGTGACGATAACATTATTACAGTGCATTTACATCAAACGAGCGAATGCTAATTCCAACCCCAGAATGTCAAATTTTTAGTGTAAACAGGCGTAGAGCATTCTTTCGTTGTTCTTAGTGCGTTCGAAAAAAACCCAAGCAATGTTCTTATACTGAGCAACGCTGAATACGAGTTTTCGTTTACACTTAAAAATAACGAAAGTATGTTCTTGATCTAACTTTATGATATTGACGACGCGGTTGGCGCAGTGGTAAAGTAACTGCCTACTGAGCCGACCGCGACGGTCCCGGGTTCGATCCCCGGTCAGGGCAAATATTTGTGTGATGAACTCAATTATTTGTTCTTGGGTCTGGGTGTTATTATCTATATATGTATTTATTAAATATTATATTTATCGTCGCCTAGTACCCACAACACAAGCCTTAATTGAGCTTACTGTGGGACTAGGTCGATTTGTGTAATAATGTCCTATAATATTTATTTATTTATTATTTATTTATTTATTATGTTCGTTTGATGTAAATGCACCGTTATAGCAGTATGATACGAGCTGATATAAGAGAGTTGTGACGTGATCAGTGCTCACCGCTAATTGTGTTTGTAAATATTCTGAAATGTTTGAATTCGTATTAAATCTGTTTTCGAGTGAGAGTATCTTTGTTCAATAATAACATGTTTGTTTGATTGCGTTAAGTGGGTTAGAGATAAAAAATATTTGTGATGTTTTAGGTTGATTCTGGTTAAAATTTGAGTATTATTGAGGCTTATAAGGTTCAGTGTAACTATCATTAGTGAGGTCTAATAATGTTAAAGTGGTGTTTTAGTACTTAAATTATTTTTATTCATAATATCAATTAAAAAATACATCAATCTTCATGCATATTGCTTTTAAGTTTTATTGTCATTAACTCTGTCTGTCTGTCTGCTACTCAATCACGCCTTAACTACTGAACCAATTTGCATGAAATTTGGTATAGAGATATTTTGAAACCCGAGAAAGGACATAGGCTACTTTTTATCCTGGGAAATAGGATAGGTTTTATCCCGGAAATCCCACGGGAACGGGAACTATGCGGGTTTTTCTTTGACTGCGCGGGCGAAGCTGCGGGTGGAAAGCTAGTTGTAATAAATGCAAAGAAAATTAGTAAAGGAAATTCAAGGTGTTAGAAACCATAATAACGCGATATTTTCATAAATAGATTGCTACTTGGTAACGTAAACATTTATAAAATGTAAATTATGTTTATTTTTAGATAAAGTGACGCTTAGCACAGTGAACGCGGTTTTACGTAAACACGACGAGTCTAGAAAATTTATGAGTAGGTAATAAAATGTGTTTTTGTAGTGAAAAAATTTCAATATCGCGTCATGGAAATACCGTCACGTCATGGAGTAAGGCGACGATTTTGGTATCTTTGAATCTTGCCAGAGAAGTTTCACTTCTGACACGTATGCTCGGCACATTTGTATGTACTGAATACACAAGTCTGTCGTCGCTTGTACTGCAAAGTGCAAATTTGCGACATTTTCAAGAGAATCAAAACCTATAGGGTTTCACATGAACACAGAATCTTGAAATTTGGTAGTTCAAAGCAACGTATTATAGCACAGATAAAGGAAAAGTGTGAAAAGCATGAATTTACAGTTTTAATATAAAAATAAACAGGTTTAAATATACAGAACCCTCGGTGAGCGACACTGCGTCGCCCTTGGACGGTTTATTTAAAAATTATCACGATACTAGAGAATTCTTTACGTATAGACGATGTAATGGTAAACATTTACACACTGTGGGTTTGGTATTTAGTTATTGTTACACAAATCTACTGTTTATTCGTTTAACGTTGTAATGTTTGTTTAAATAAAGACGTTGTTTACGCTATTTTGATGTGATCAAAGCAAAGAATTGAAAATTGTTTCAATCAATGTTCTATATTAAACATTGGGCAAAGCAATTCGAAATTGCGGGTTGATTAAATTGAATGATGTGTATAATAACAACGCTGATATTTCAAATAATCAAATCTATTTAATTATTTATTTAATAATTTTTAACCGTCAAAAAAAGGAGGAGGTTATCAATTCGGCCGGTATATTTTTTTTTATGTATGTACACAGATTACTCCGAGGTTTCTGAACCGATTTTCGTGATTCTTTCTTTGTTCAATGCGGCATGGTGTCGAATTGGTCCCCTAAAAATTTTATTCGGATAGGCCCAGTAGTTTTTATTTGATGAGCATTTTTGTCTGTAATTGATGACTCATCTATACTAATAATATTATAAAGAGGAAAGGTTTGTTTGTATGTATGTATGTATGGTTTTCACGCATAAACTACTGGAGCGATTTTGATGAAATTTGGCACAGATAACCTTTAGACCCTGAGAAAGAACATACGCTACCTTTTATTGCGAAATATGTACCACGGGCGAAGCCGGGGCGGACTGCTAGTTTGAAATGTAGCAAGTAACTTTGATTCACTTCCCGATGGTACGAGAGGAAATATATATATTAGTGTAACCATTTACGTGTTTTAATACAGATACTATGAAGTTGTATTGTAATATTTTCAATTTTTAACATTAAAAAACGTCGAACTTTCAAGTAATTGCTCTTAATTTTTTTCACGCGCGACAACACAGTGGGTAAACGATCTCTCTTAGTTTTGGCGCAATGTCAATGACATTTAGGATTTGGAATTTTTTTACCGACATCGTAATTTTAGGTGAACTTCGAATGATCTAGATTTTTGTTTATCTTGATAACAAATAGGTTTCAGTTTAAATTTAGTTGAAGCAACTAATATAATGCTCCGTTGAAAATTTGAGATTTGGGATTTTCGACTCGAATTATGAATTTGAATTTTAAATATTAATACCTATATTTTGGACTCGCGCATTCATTTAAAAATAAAGATAAAAGGCGATATTCACATCAAAATTAAACGTGCTGAACAATACAAATGAATGAAATCCGTTCCTAAAGTAAAACGTTTTAAGTTTGCGTATACGAAATTCCAATTTCGTTGTTAACTAAAATTTATTTCTTTTTGAAGTCGACGTAAAACGCATTCACAAAGAAAGCTAAATTATTTTCGGATGAATGAAAGAGTTGGACTTTGCACCGTTCCATTATTTATAAACAAGTTTGACCTTCAACTAGAAATATATAACACGGGCATATATACGAAAATATTGTGGACTTTGGTACTGCGTATATAATCACTACATATTTTAGAACAAAGTCGCTTTCTCTGTCCCTATATCCCTATGTACCTATGCTTAAATCTTTAAAACTACACAACGGATTTTGGTGCGGTTTTTTTAATAGATAGAGTGATTCAAGAGGAAGGTTTTAGACTTTTAGACTTTAGTATATAATTAAGGTTTTAGACATTTCGAATTCTCATCTGCACTCAGTTGGACAGCTTACAAGTGACGGCATAGTGCTGAATCTTATTATTTTATGCTCTTATATCGTTCTAGATAGGTCACCTGGTGGTTCAAATGACCCATAACTTTTTCAACATGGGCCTGTAGTGTATGACATAAAACGTAGGTAGTAATTACCTATGTTATTCTTAGTTTGTTGTCTCAATACACAATTGAAGTTTGAAAACTCTTATGAATAGTGATTAAAAATACGGTTGGGTCGTGAACATTTGAAAACTATTTATTTTTATCGGTGGTATAATGACAGTTCATTCAGCTGAAACGATTGACAATAGATCACATGAACGAAGCTATAATGTCTCCAAGGATTTAGTTTTCTCGATCATTAGCTCGGAAAATGGCGGGACATTAGGATGGTAAATTGAAATTTACGCTAAGAGCTAGCGCGCACGAGCAACTTTGTCTCCGCAACTATTTTGTCTCTCCCATCAATTTGTATGGGGAGTTGCGTCGCTACGTGCGCGCACTTTCATACTAGCCCATGGGTGGAGAGACAAAATAGTTGCGGAGACAAAATAGTTGCGGAGACAAAGTTGCTCGTGCGCGCTGGCTCTTAGCAATAAGTGTTTTGCAGAGCGGTGACCTGAAAGAATATATTGAGAACAAATAGGTTTTAGTCTGTCGCCCAATATAATTAGGGTGTGAGGCTCCATTTTAAATCGTAGGTACTGATATTATAAATGTGAAAGTTTATGAGGATGGATGTATGTGTATGTATGTTTGTTACTCTTTCTCGCAAATATTACTGAACCGATTAAAATGAAATTTATCACACATATAGAGGCTAACTTGGATTAACACTTAGGATAGGTTTTATCCCGGAAATCCCTTCAGAGTTAGTATACCTACACAATACTTAGTCGATAGTAGTAGGAATCCATTTTATACAACACGTGTTAGCTCAAACTAAAAGATGTACCATTAGTTCAGCAAACATTAGGTCCAATTGAGAACTAGAGTGTTGAACAAACCGTACGGTCGGCAAAATCGATTACAGGCTACAGGTATACTATACTCTTCGACATGTTACGTGATTTTATAGTCTACGACCTAAGAAATAGAATTGAATATAAAACAGCATAGAAACGTGACCAGAAAGTATGAATAAAATCAGCTTAAATGTTAATAAAAATGTGCTGTGAATAAAAATTGTATCAAAGAGTGTTGTAATGTCCTCCATGACCTGCGACTTTGCTTCTCATCGTGACGAACATTTATCGCGGTCACTTTTGAAATCTAATTGTATGTTAATGAGGAATTTATAGCAAAACTAGATTTCCTCCCGCGGCTTCGCCCGCGTTTTCAAAGGAAAACCCGCATATTTCCCGTTCCCGTGGGATTTCCGGGATACAATCTATCCTATGTGTTAATCCAAGTTACCCTCTATATGTGTGCTAAATTTCATTGTAATCGGTTCAGTAGTTTTTACGTGAAAGAGTAACAAACATCCATACATCCATACTTACAAACTTTCGCCTTTATAATAGTAGTAGGATAATTATTTTATCACAGACGTTGCCAGGAATCTCTTCATTGGTTTAACTGCTGATGCAGATTAATTGTAATTTTGGAGTAAGTAAACAAATAGATTCATCTGTTACGATTGAATAGTAATTTTCTTTGACCACATGATCAAAGAAAATTACTAGTTTTTGTCTTACATGTATTATTTTTAATATACCGGCATCTAGAGGAATTTATTTATTATGTCGTAGTGATTCAAATGCGCATCATATTGGATACTAGCTTACCGCCCGCGGCTTCGCCCGCTTTGTCTAAAACCTAATAAATTATATAAGTACTAAAAATTATATAAAAAAGCAACCAACTCCTGTGACATGAAATAAAGACAAACAAACACATTTTCGCATTTATTATATTGTATTGTATGCAATGATATAAGTGGCACTGTAAAATAACGTTATTTATCAATTGTTTCAGGTCTAAACGCTTGCGAGCGGAAGTCCTACCTTTTCCTCAGGAAGGAGCTACCAGTGAGGTAAGATTTTCCAATTACTAATACATGTGTTTGTTAATATCTTAATTAGTATCGTAATTTGTGTATATTTAATGTTTACTAAATGGTAATGTTGGTAGTAGCTCCTGGACTAGGTAGGTGTAGTAGTAACTGTAATCTATTCATTCAATATTCTGACAGAAACAATGAAAACAATTTAACAGTGTGGGTATACTAAACTAGCTGTGCTCCGCGATTTTACCCGCAGTGCTCTGCTCCTGTTGGTCTTAGCGAGATGATATATTACTTATAGCCTATAGCCTTCCTCGATGAATGGGCTATCTAACACCGAAAGAATTTTTCAAATCGCAGTTGTTCCCGAGATTAGCGCGTTCAAACAAATAAACTCTTCAGCTTTATAAATTAAGTATAGATTGGCCTTAAACGTAGTAGACTCTTTGATGATTCAGCCACATGAGTACGTGACCAAAAGCAGGAGTTAGGAGATACTGATTACTGAGAAGATGTAAACAACATCTGCTTCTGAGCATTTATGAGTTATTTACTTCTATGCTTGGTTTACATTATACATACATAGTAGGCCAGTGAGCTCTAAATGACCGCACTGGATTCAAAAGTAGTCACAGTAGTACGAGATGATATATAGCCTTCCTCGATGAATGGGCTATCTAACACCGAAAGAATTTTTCAAATCGGACCAGTTGTTCCCGAGATTAGCGCGTTCAAACAAATAAACTTTTCAGCTTTATAAATTAAGTATATGCTTCTGAGCATTTATGAGTTATTTACTTCTATGCTTGGTTTACATTATACATACATAGTAGGCCAGTGATGCAGTCCAGTGCTTGATTATACCAATTGCTCTAATGACCGCATTGGATTCAAAAGTAGACCTAATTTGTCTTACCATAAAACAATTTAAACACAGTCTAACTTTAAAACAAGGATCTGTCACTTTAATAGTTGTATATAAATAAATAAATAAATAATAAATATTATAGGACATTATTACACAAATCGACCTAGTCCCACAGTAAGCTCAATTAAGGCTTGTGTTGTGGGTACTAGGCGACGATAAATATAATATTTAATAAATACATATATAGATAATAACACCCAGACCCAAGAACAAATAATTGAGTTCATCACACAAATATTTGCCCTGACCGGGGATCGAACCCGGGACCGTCGGCTCAGTAGGCAGTTACTTTACCACTGCGCCAACCGCGTCGTCAAATGTGAAATACGACAAAACCAGATTAAAGAGAACCCGCGCTTAAAGTTAAACCCTGTCTAAAATTTATTGTGGTAAGACTGAATATGTTTACAGAACTGCATTCATTTTTGGATGGATTAGATGGCTAAACTGGAAGATTATCATGATATCTTATAGCAGTTATAGCTGTACTAGATTTCCGCCCGCGGCTTCGCCCGCATTTTCAAAGGAAAACCCGCATAGTTCCCGTTCCCGTGGGATTTCCGGGATAAAACCTATCCTATGTGTTAATCCAAGTTACCTTCTATATGTGTGCTAAATTTCATTGTAATCGGTTCAGTAGTTTTAACGTGAAAGAGTAACAAACATCCATAGATCCATACATCCATACATCCTTACAAACTTTCGCCTTTATAATATAATATTAGATATTAGATTATTTCCAGTGTGGGAAAGTAATGGCGCTAGACGACCTACAGTGGTGGACGTTTCATTAGAAACACCTAATACTTGATGACTAATTCATCGGGTTAGGTGTTTCTAATTAAACGTCCACCACTGTATATTATAGCGCTGTCATTTTTCCACACTGGTAAAAATACTGCTTTAAGACATCATGGTACAGGGCTCTAATGATAGCCTTAAAAAAGATACGGATGTAGATTGCAACGAGAAGTTATTGCACGAATTCGCGAACTACATAAGTGGTTCTAAACTAAACTAATTTTAGCACCCGCCAGCTGGTGGTATATAGAAAGATGGGTTATTTCCGCCTGCCGCTTATTCAACACCGGTAATTGTCGGATGACGAGACGTCACGTCATTCGCAATGACGTCCGAGCGATCGTGTGCAATGTAAAGGTCCATTTACATCAAACGATCGAATGCTCATTCTAATCCTTCAAATTATTTTACTGTAAACAGGCGTAGAGCATTCTTTCTTTGTTCTTAGTGCGTTCAAAATGATTCTATGCAATGTTCTAATACTGAACAACACTGAATTCGAGTTTTCGTTGACACTAAAACATCACGAAATAATGCTCTTGCTCTAGCTCTATGTTCGTTTGATGTAAATGCACCATAACGTATTATGTAAAAGGTCCTCTTCACAATTTGGGCGTTGGGCGAGTAGAGGCAATCAGGATAGTGTAGAAGACCCAAATGTCTATGATCGACCGTCATTGTAGATGTTTATTCATAATCGCTGTAATGGCGGCAAACATCGACGATTATTTGTTGGGCCAATGCTGCCCATTGTGAAGAGGGCCAATTATGTATGATGTAGATGTGTGTAGAGCCAGTGCCAGCGTTGACAGTAATGACAGGGAGACGGTTAATCCAATTTAATTTGATGACAAATTTGCACGTCACGATAGCTTATGACAGTAACTATAGACGTTGTTTTCCCTATTTCAATCGCGTTAAGGTTCATTTTCGTGACATAGAATAGCTTATTAATTCCTAGTTAAAATTTACCCAAGCAGCATCGACCTATATACATAACTAGTGTTTATCTCGCTACCACCTACGTGATCACGTAAGCCTAGACCTTCCATCAAACTGATGCTGACCTTGATCAACTGCGCAGTAAAAGTGTATACAGGATGTCCCACTATTGGTATACTAAGCGCGAAGGGACTTGTAGTTTTGCATACACTGATCACGTAAAAAATACTTAAACAACAAAATTACGCCAAAAATTTTTTGCTTAATATTTCCTTAAAATCCATGTTTTTGTCTCTAGCTTCGCGCAGCTGGCATATACCGCTTCGATAATGTGAGCATTTTGTCTATGAAAACATTATCTTAAACAATAGCTCACGTGTGGGTGGCAAAGTTGAGGGGGTTACTTGTTAGGGGTGTACACATAGAGTTTTAAGAATTCATCTATTTGTCAAAAAAATTCGTCTGGAATTTTTAAAGTATTTTTTACGTACTCAGCGTATGCAAAACTATTGCCTCCTTGAAGCTTAGTATACCGTTGCTGGGACACCCTGTATATGTATAGTGTATACATGACCTAGGTTTACACGCATTGTTTGTTGTATTCGATTAGTGCGTGGGAATATATGCTTAAGACCACCCCCTTTTTTAGATGGCTATAGTCGTGAGACTACATTGTAAGATTTACTGAAAACATGATTGAATATTTACTTTTAAAATTATTAGAAATAAACATATAGCATACAATGGCACAAGGCCCGTGTCCCAGCAGTGGGAACGTATATGGGTTGATGATGATTATATGAATTAACATATCAGTGCGCGTTTAATGAATTTATTTTACCACATGAAGGACTACAAAATTGGTCCTTCGAAACGGATTTGTATGTATTTTACTTACAAACAATAAAAATTTCAATTCCCTATGTATGCTTAAATCTTTAAAACTACGCAACGGATTTTGATGTGGTTTTTTTTTAATAGATAGAGTGATTCAAGAGGAAGGTATATAATATATTATGTTTTAGACAAAGCGGGCGAAGCCGCGGGCGGAAAGCTAGTCTTAGTATAAATAATAAAATCTTATGTATTGTAATAATAGCATTTTACGAAATCTGATACACGCCTTATCTTGATATTTTATTTGAATCTAATCAGAGTTGTATATTTCTTTGTTAATTATGATTAATTGGTTGATCAATAATATCAAATATGTTTTATAATTAATAAACTATTACTATAGAAAACACAATTAGAAAGCAAATATACAATCATCTCGTTAGCTATTACTAATTAAACAATTAAGACAAATATTTAATGAAATGTTTGATAATTTGAACATAACTGTAACAATAATAAAATATGTTACGCGATATTACATAATATTAGATTTTCAGCAAAGTATCGATTATTATACTAACCAAAAACTAATAAAAAAAGACGTGTGGCACTCGGGGACTGCCGCGGTTAAACTATTGCATGCTATGCCTTCAAGCCACTGGCCACACCTCCGTGCCCGTCGGAGTGGGGAGCGTGAGGTTTTTTCGTTACAGAATTTCTGGATTCGGTCCCCGCGCTCAAGGCCCGCGATAGAAGCTATGCAATAGCTTAAAATATATTATTAAAAGTTATGTATTTGTATTTATTCTTTTATTACTATGGCACTCCATTAATAATGATATACCGTTACCCATGGTTAAAAGCCTATGGTAGTAGCCTATCTAACACAAAGATCATATCATAAAACCGTTCTGCGGCGTGAAGGAAAGACAAACAAAACACTTTCGCATTTATAATATTAGTAATGATACCATATTTCAAAGGTGGCTTTTCGTATAAAGTTTTTAAAATTCCAATTGTCTTCTTAAATTTCAGATTAGCGAACATAATGAAAGAGATAGCACTATTACCCGCCAATTTACTGCGGATGCCGTCAGTGGGCCTCGTCAACCAATGGTACGAGCGGTCTTTTGAGGAGATCATTGAGTTTGAGAAGATGGAGCCCGAGCAGCCGGTGTTGAGCTCGTAAGTATGGGTTTTTATAGAATTTGTTGGAAACAGCAGGTCGAAGGGCGGCCGTACACGGACCGCTTCAAGCAGTTGAGACCGACGGCTTGAAGCCGCGACCGCGCGGTGAACTATAGACGTTCATTCACTGCCGTACACATGACTGCTCGAGCAGTCGCGACCGCTTCAAGCCGTCATCTGCGCGGTTTGTAGCGACAGCTCGAGCAGTCCTTGTACGTCGCTCAACCGTTAACTGCTCGAGCAGTCCGTGTACGGCCGCCATAAATGTGTCCGATAGGGTATTTATGCAAGATTCTGCTATTAGCAATGGAAAGTTAAATACTTATTCGTGTTTTTTAAAGAAGAATTGATGAAAATCAAAAATAAGTATCGTCTGTTTAGATTTTAACAGCTTTCTTGAATTAAAGGTTGGCCATAAACGAAAAAGAAGAATTAAAGGTTAAGTTATATGCAAGATTTGAGTCATGCAACACTATATGAGCAGATTATGGGTCCACATACTTAATGCCTCTTCGAATTCCAATATATTATATTACCTCTGATATCGTGGAAGATATTCTATTCTATTGCACGCCTCATAAGCGAAGCGTTGAGGTGGGTACTACTCGCAAAACATCTGATTTTTCAAACTTAAAATGTCTTTATGTATCATACATTGCACTTGTAAGATAATACATACACACACATATTAAGAAAAAACACTATTTTTAACATTCATGATATTTTTGATGTCATTTTTGTTTTTTAAACTAGTTAAAAAACAGTTTAAAAAAGTTCTGTCTTGGACGTCCGTGTGTCTGTATGGGTGGAGGATTTTCTTGTTAACACGATAGCGACCGAAATACTAAACTAATCGAGTCTTTTTTTTTCTCTTACGCTTGAGTATGCTCAGGAATAGAACCCTTTCATTTTTCAGGGTCTGATTCGATGTGGTTTAATTGTTATTAAATAAACAAAAATAATAATTAATAAATAATTATTAAAAAAAAAATTATGAGGCGTGCACTTTTGGATTTTCCAAACTATATTAAAAATACTGTTGCATATGTTCAAAGAAGTCAATGTTATTTTGACTTTTAAGATTTTCCTAACAGTTTCTGTTAGCTAAATTGACTTAAACTTCTCTTCCAGGTTTTGCGAGCGCCTCATACACATACGCAACCGCCACGCGGACGTCGTACAAACGATGGCGCAAGGCGTGCTCGAACTGAAGGAATCGCATGAAGTGGACCCAGGGATCGAGAGCTCGATACAGTACTTCCTCGATCGGTTCTATATGAGCAGGATATCTATACGGATGCTGATCAACCAGCACAGTGAGTTTTGTTTACCTTTAACATGTTTTTGGGGTGCGATCATATGTCATTGGCATGTGGAAGTGATACAAACGATGGCGCAAAGCGTGCTCGAGCTGAGGTTATAGTTTGGTAGATAGTTAAGGGTGGTTTTTGTAGCATTTTCCTCGTGTAAATTGGATTAGTTCTTCATGAAGAAGAACATTTCTCATGAGAAAGATCTCTATACAAACGATCAATCGAAAAGTTAGCAAAGGATTATCTACGCACAGGTTATTTAAGACTATTATTTCATACAAATCTTGCTATGCAGAGTTAATTGCTAGAATAATATAAACTTTTTTTTATTTCTCTAGTAAATTTGACTTTGACGAATCGAGTTTGAGTAACAAATCTTTTTATTTCTGCTCAGTGCTCTTCAATATGCTAATATATACCTTACTAGCTTACCGCCCGCGGCTTCGCCCTCTTTGACTTAAACCTAATATGTAAATTATATACTAAAACCTTCCTCTTGAATCAGTCTATCTATTAAAAAAAACCGCATCAAAATCCGTAGCGTAGTTTAAAAGATTTAAACATACAAATTACAAAGGGACATAGGGACAGAGAAAGCGACTTTGTTTTATACTATGTAGTGATAGTGATATAGATAGCCTGGGTCACTTAGATTTGTAAATGATTTATTTATTTATCCCTTTCAGCATTACTCTTCGGCGAGCAAATCGGCTCGAAACAAGCCTCAGTGAACGGTATGGGCAATGGAGGTCGTCACATCGGCTCGATAGACCCGGCGTGTGACGTCGCAGCGGTAGTACGGGACGCGTACGAAAACGCAAGGTTCCTCTGCGATAGATACTATTTGGCGTCGCCTGAACTGGAGTTATTGCAGAATGGTGGTAAGTTTATTTATGTTGGGTTGGGACTTGGGTAAAATGGGCAGTTTTATTCCCGAATCTTTTGAAATGTTCCTCTGTGTACTATCTAGCATCGACCGAGCTGGACTTGATGCAGAAAAGTGGTGAGTATATAGAACTAAGTGGGGAAGGTGAAGGTAAAATGGATAGTTTAATTTCTGGAAACCTTCTTATTGAAGTGAAACTTCTTTATCGGGGTTGGACAAAAATTTAGTGTAACATTTTTGCGTTACGCCGTACGCGAGACATTTTTGCGTTACGCCGTACGCGTGACATTTTTGCGTTACGCCATACTCGTGACATTTTAAAGGTCATAAAGAAGTTTCACTTCTTACGTGTGTACTCTAGTACACGCATACATTTTTTTTTTCCACAATATAATATACATATTTCTTTTCCAAATATTTCAGTGCCAAGCGAACGTCCAATGCCGATAATCTACGTACCATCCCATCTCTATCACATGCTGTTCGAGCTATTCAAGAACGCGATGAGAGCAGTCATGGAGACATACGAGAATTCACCGCCACCGGTCACTGTCAACATTGTACAGGGGAAAGAGGATATATCGGTCAAAGTGAGTATTGTGGGCAAAGTGGGTCAAAGTTAGGATATTGTGACAATATAAAAAAAAATATATTATTTAAACAAATTGCAGATTACAAACATACATAAAAACTACCCTTCAAAATCAATATTCTATAAGCAATATGCATGTCGTTGTCGTCTGGTTTAATCTGCTATTTGATTGTATGACTAGCATGTTCATTGAATAACAACATTTAATTGAATGACTAAAGGATATTCTGTTATTATTTCATCTACTGTTTATTAATTCATCAAAAAATTATGTACCGTAAATTATATACCGTTCTACTATAGATAATGAAAGCCAACATTTCAATAAAATTACTTCTTATTTTAAGATGTCAGACCGCGGCGGTGGTATCCCCCGCAGTGTGACAGACCTTCTGTTCAAGTACATGTACAGTACGGCACCGCAACCTTCAAAGTCTGATTCACATACCGTTCCGCTGGCTGGTAAGTTTGGTTATACTATAATATGGTTACGCTTTAACGTGTTTACAGTATAATATGGTTACGCTTTAACCTGGTTACAGTATAATATGGTTACGCTTTAACCTGGTTACAGTATAATATGGTTACGCTTTAACCTGGTTACAGTATAATATGGTTACGCTTTAACGTGGTTACAGTATAATATGGTTATGCGTTAACATGGTTACAGTATAATATGGTTATGCATTAACTCGGTTACAGTATAACATGGTTACGCATTAAATTGATTACAGTATAATATGGTTATGCGTTAACATGGTTACAGTATAATATGGTTATGCGTTAACATGGTTACAGTATATTATGGTTATGCGTTAACTTGGTTACAATATAATATGGTAACCCATTAACATGATAATTAAACAGTATAATATAATAAGGATTTTATTTTATTTTTACCTTTAATAAGATACCTATGAATATTACCCAACCACTTACAAAACAATACACTTAATTCTTATAATCCATACTAATATTATAAATGCGTAAGTAACTCTGTCTGTCTGTCTGTTACTCAATCACGCCTAAACTACTGAACCAATTTGCATGAAATTTGGTATGGAGATATTTTGATACCCGAGAAAGGACATAGGCTACCTTTTATTGCAAAATATGTACCAGGGGCGAAGCCGGGGCGGACCTCTAGTATAAAAATGAATCCCAAAATGTGTTGGTAAGCGCATAACTCGAGAACGGCTGAACCGACTTCGTTTATTCTTTTTTTATTATATTCCTTGAAGTACGAGGATGGTTCTTATGTAGAGAAAACGTAAATATGTACCACGGACGAAGCCGGGGCGGACCGCTAGTAATAAATAATTTCTTCCAGGTTACGGCTACGGTTTACCAATTTCGCGGCTTTACGCGCGTTATTTCCACGGCGATCTGGTGTTGATGTCCTGCGAAGGGTTCGGCACGGACGCCGTTATTTATTTGAAGGTAAGTTTTGTTATTTTTACTGTTAAATAAGTATAAATAAGCTTCTCAAAACGATGGAAAATAATTTCGTTTTGTATTTTGATGATTCAAATGTGTTTCCAAAGGTCAGGTTAAATTGAAAAATGTACAATGTAGATTTAATAATAATATGCTAAACGCTTCAATTGTAGTATTTGAGTCAATGATTGGAACGAATGTCACACATTTTATACATTTCTCGAATTAAACAGGAATATCTCCAGTTTTTGCTCTTTTTATTATTTAATTTTTAATTCTACATTTTATAATAAAACTAGCGGTCCGCCCCGGCTTCGCCCGTGGTACCTACATGTTTAAACTATCCTATCTCTCAAGTTGGATCGAACTGCACATGGTGTGCGAATTTTATTAT
The DNA here is from genome assembly GCF_061535455.1 of Colias philodice. Classification (NCBI taxonomy): domain Eukaryota; kingdom Metazoa; phylum Arthropoda; class Insecta; order Lepidoptera; family Pieridae; genus Colias; species Colias philodice. The sequence continues at coordinate 3,848,795 of NC_143113.1, read as the reverse complement.
AATCGGTTAAGTGGTTTAGGAGTCCATTGAGGACAAACATTGTTACACGAGATTTATGTATATTAAAATTATTTATTTGTAATTATTCTATTACAGGCGTTATCGAACGAAGCGAACGAACTGCTCCCAATATTCAACCGCACATCGAGCAAGTTCTACCGCTCGGGGCCCGTGCTGGCGGACTGGTCGGCGCCCGTGCCGCGCCCGTCCCTCTCGCACTCGGCGTAGCGCTGCGGGAGCGAGCGGGACGGCGATAGTGCGCAGTGACGGTGCGTATGTAGTGTAGTGTGCGGGTGCGAGCGGGATAGAGATAGTGGGCAGTGACGGTGCGTGTGGGTGCGAGCGGGATAGAGATAGTGGGCAGTGACGGTGCGTGAGGGTGCGAGCGGGATAGAGATAGCGGGGTACGTGGCGCTGTTTAACATACATAGTGTATTAAGAGCGAGCGGGTGTATGCGTAGTAATGATTTGTGGTTTGTGCTGAGTTACATTGTGTATAATAATGTAGGTGGCGCTATGTATGTCTTATACAGGGTGTCCCACTGTTGGTATACTAAGCTCAAAGGAGGTTATAGTTTTGCATACGCTGAGTACATAAAAAATACTTATAAAATTCCAGACGCATTTTTTTTTCAAATAGATGAATTCTTCAAACTCTATGTGTACACCCCTAACAAGCTACCCGCCCAACTTTAATACCAGCATGTGACCTATCGTTTAAGATTATGTTTGTATAGACAAAATGCTCACATTATCGAAGCAGTATATGCCGGCTACGCGAAGTTAGAGAAGAAAACATGGATTTTCAGGAAAAATTTAGCAAAAAAATTTTGATGTTATTTTTTTGTTTAAGTATTTTTTACGTGATCAGTGTATGTAAAACTACAAGTCCCTTCGCGCTTAGTATACCAATAGTGGGACACCCTGTATAGAGTATTTCGAGCGGGATGTTTAATTCTACTTTTGATAGTGTTATTATATGACAGGGACGGGGGATATAAAGGTCGTAGTATCAAGTGATGATTATTTAAAATAAACATTTACTGGTTGAAAGTATATAAGTTATTATTATCTTTTGCAGGTAGATTTTGGTGAAGTCTGTCCCGCTGGCATACCTTATGTTGTAGCAGTCTGCGTATTTTTGTAGTCGTATAGATATATGACCTTGTTTAGATATGTATATTAAATACATATAATAAAATGGGAACTAGTAATCTATTCCGTATATAGCGTAGTTATTTCACACGAAATATTAGTTACACAAGCACGGATAGATGTAGTTACTCCCCTACATATATTGACTAAAAAGTGAGAGATTGTATTACGAATAAATGTAGTAAATTTATTAAGGGACTAAATACATATGCTGTCAAAGCTAGATGTATGTAGACCCTAAAGGTTAGTGCACACATACAACTTTAAAAAAAAATTAATAAAGATATTATATTCATCTATTTTAGACCATTTTTCACACACAAATTTTACAATGCAAAATATTCGTACTTTGAATTTTCTATAATAATTATCTTTGTAATGTGTGCACTAACCTTAATAACTTATTTTGTTGTGAGAAATGATTGCCATATGTATAATGTATGTTTATTCTCTGTCTCTTTCGCATATATGATGCACGAGCGAGATAGATGTATAAGAACAATTTTTGGTAATATGTATAACTTGGTACATAGGTATAACTTAAATTGGTTCTTCATCTCTTTCGCACATATCGTGCATGAGCGAGATAAATGTATGAGGATTATTTTTTTAATAATATGTATTTATTTAATTATGCGTGTAGAGGTAAAAAGAAGGACAAATTATTGTAATAATAATTATAATCATTAGCCGATTGTATTACCACTGCAGGGATATAGGCAATGATAATATAAAAATGTGTAGATAGGTTATAAGAGCTCCGTGGGTGGCACGTTGAAATGTGGCTAATTAGCCACTTTTTACTTCAGTCTCTTTTTCGCTAACGATAGTTGGCCAATAGATATCATGCCATGCCACTTTGACGTCTAATTGTGTGTGCGTTAGTGTGCCGTTTTTGAAGTTCAAATGTTGTGTTGTGAACCTATCTACACCTTTTGACGTGACGACGTCTTATAATTCGATATCGCCGGCTGCACGCACGAAAAAACATGACTCATGCGGCGTTACCTCGCTCTGAGGCGTTCCATGTAAGGCTTGAAGTAAGAGCGAGAGCGCGGAACGAGCGACAAAGAAGCACAATCGGACGTTGTCACGTTCAACTATCGTCAGTAAACCGACTTTACAGACAACCAATTTTTATAATATATGAATTCAATCCATATTATGAAGGTACAGGCCATAATCCACCACGCTGGCCAAGTACGGGTTGGCTGATATTACTTGTCGCCTTTTGATTGTAATAATATTATGTATATTTAATAATTTACTTGTACTTGAATGATGGTGTGACCAAATTTGAAACAGGTATGAGTGGTGCTGTCTCTCTCCCACGTGTGTTGTGTGAGCGAGACGGTTGTATGTGAAATGTTCGGTGTTAAATTTAAGTTTTAATAAAGCTGTCCCGTATTTTTCTATAGACAATGAGCAAGACAGCAAGTGTATTGACAACTTGACTACAAAAAAGTTGGGTTATATGTTAATATTTTCGATTTTAATCAATTAACATGGCCAAAAATTAATCCGTTTCCTATATGTATGTAGACATACATAATTTGTGCTATTTATTGTTTTGGCTCAATGTTTTGACCAAAACTTCGTTAAGGTTAAATTTACTTTTGGTATGTGATAACTTGATCGTTTCTCTCGCTCTAGCGTGCGACGTCAGAGCGAGATGGAAGATGCTAGAATACTCGCGGGATACTCAGTGGGGGCTTTTGACAAAAAAATTTACCATACAAAAAATATATAAATAAAGTACTTATAAGACATAAGTCGCACAAAAAAAATTGATATGTCAGCCCCTTGTAACGTGGCTCTCTTTCACACACTGCCCATTTTGCGTATGTGAGAGTGAGACGGAGATAGTTTATACGTGCGCATGTAAAATTGAGATTTTAAAAGGAATTGCGTAAAATATAAGTTTCATTTCATTACCATCGATGGGGATTTGAATCCTGCGAGATGTTTTTATGTGATACTCGTTTTTAGATTGTTTTATCTGTGGTTGGCGCTAATGGCGCGAATTAAAAAAAAAGTGAATCAATGTGACGTGCAATTTTTAGAGAATAAATATTAAACAGTACGTAAACAAAACAAAGCTTCTATACTGTATTTTTGAATATTCATTCAGATTTAACCGGATTCGCATTATAACGCAATAGATAGTAATTATTGCTATTTGAACACGTATTTTTTTAGGTTATATTTAGGATAATGTAACCTTATAAAACCTTTGTTCGAATTTTAATTGTTACATCTCTCATCCTGTTATTCGGAAATATAATGCGATAAAAAGGGATGGATTACTTTCAATTATTATTCTTTAGCATCAATTAGCTATCTCCCTCTATGTATGTATATTTCTAGGTGATGGAAAGAGACGGAAATATGATAAATGCGAAAAGGTTAAACGAACTTTGTTCATCAATGTCTTCTCATTGTAAATAAACACAATTAGGGCAAGTAGCAAATATTCATAATTAAAAATAGCTTTTCACATTTATTCACTTTTTATTATGATTTAAATCAGGCAACACCGTAGAAGACGGACCATAGATAACGAATGTAAATAGATAATCTAGGTTTAAGTAGATTTAAGAAGAATATATCATAGAGTAAGTAATTCAATTAGAATTGGTAGATCAGGTTATCGTTGGATATCATACATTTCTTTTATTTTTTTTGAGTTCATTATACTTATTTTTCATTCTATGCAGTTATTGTATTTATTACAATTAAATAATAATGCACTTTTACCATATTTCATCATCTTTTTGTAAGTAAAATAAAATTAATCATTAGTACAAGATTGTCTAAGTACAGAAAGCATCAAGCCATATTCTATCTCACTCTAGCAAACGCGTGATGTGTATGTGGGAATGAGATAGACATAATTTTGTACAGATAAAAAAGCTTGTAGTATTTTAATGTAAATGTTAGCTGTCTCACAAAAGTACAATAATTTTTAAATATGGTAATGCACAAGTCGTTATAGTGTTACCACCCGTAAATATTTTTTTTTCACTTATCATTCTTACACAGCTTTAAGATATTTTGTACCTGTAAGTATATGAAATAAAGCAAGATTTAATTGCATTTCTACTAATTTTAGTTTTAAGCGTTATTCCAAATTGATATTTATGTAATTTTAGAATGTAGGAATGATTTATAGATGAAATTGTTTAATTTTGTGATTAAAATTTTCAATGTGAGTCGTTTGTTTTATTTACTTTTCACCCATGGTAAATTTATAAATTTAGTTTAACACATAAATGTACTCCGTTAACCAAAACCTTTAAACTAATTTCTTACACAATAGTGCCGTTAACATGGCAAATAAGACAAATATTGCCAAGACAAATACTGTAGTTACCGCCTTGAACTACAACGTGACAACTGACATCTTTCAGGCAACTATCGCTATAATTACACTGGTCTGCAAAGAAATCCTATAAATAAAAATATGCTTAACATGCTGAATCTAGATCTGCTTTCATTTTTTTTGTATCACGTCTAAATTTTTTTTTATTGTCGTTTTTAAATACCTCAAGTAGTTATTCCCGATATATGTATATTGACTAAAAAGTGAGAATGTATTACGAATAAATGTCGTAAATTTATTAAGGGACTAAATACATATGCTGTCAAAGCTAGATGTATGTAGCACACAGACAAGTTTAAAAAATATATATGCATTTTTAATGCAACTGTTTTAGACCATTTTTCACACACAAATTTTACAATGCATAATAATTTATACTTTGAATTTTCTTTAGTAATTAACTTTTTCAAGTGTGCACTAACCTTAATAACTTATTTTATTGTGAGAAATGATTGTCATATGTGTAATGTATATTGATTCTTTGTCTCTTTCGCACATATTGTGGTTGAGCGAGATAGACGTTTAAGAACATTTTTTGGTAATAGGTATTGTGAGCAGGCGATAGACTCCCACAGGATACAAAGCAAGTTGATAGAGAACAATTCTTACAAAATCATTGAGTTAATATGTAGTATAACTGAGTATAACGCGTTTCAATAAAGAAACGAATCTTCAATGGCGGCCAAAGCTGACCCTGACGTATGGTAGGGTCAGCAAAAAAGAAAATAAAAACAACGTAAATGGATAATTATTTTATTTTTTGTTATGGTATTTGTGTATGTATTTAAATGAATTATCATATTTACGTATACAGAATGCAACAAAATCCCCATAATACTGATGAGCTCCTAAAACTGAACAACTTTTCCCAAAGAACATATTTTGTCAAATTCCAATAAAACATTATTTACTATCGCAAATACATAATTGTCATTGTAAATTTATGATAAAAACTATTATAGGGAAAATCAAATACTATAATAATACAAAAATTATAATAATACAAAATGAACAATTTCTTAACATAAAACATTTTTAAATTTAAACAGATAGACCTTTTTCATACTCCCAACAGGATACAAAACAAGTAAATAGAGAATGTTCTTACAAACTAACACATTTTTTAAACATAAAACATTTTTTACCTTAAACAGATTAACATACAAAACAAGATAACAGAAAATGTGCTTACAAACTGACACATTTTTGACATAACATATTTTTACTTTTATCAAATAAACAAAAGAACTTTCTAGTACTAATTTATATAAGAAAGGAAACTTACACATTCCTGTTCTAAACTAATAAAAAAACATTTTTATCTTCTGGGTTATAAAACCAAAAAAATAATACACTTTTAGTATTGAAATTAACAATACAATTGTGAAATGATGGAATTGAATACACAAAGTAAGTATAAAAGGTTACAATTAAGATTAAAATAAAGCTTTTCACGATTAATTATTGTTGGAGATATGGCATGGAGTAGTATACTTACATTATGGATAAGGTCCACTTATAAAAAGAAGAATTTAGATATCTGATAATAGGTCCCTGTTGGAATTTGTGTTGTGGGTTATTACCACTTTCTTATGAGCATTCAATATAGAGGCTAGTTCTATAGTCTCAGGACTTCCTGCTTTAATTACCACACCTTGATTCAACTCAGAAAGGAGCCAATTAGAACCATTTGTGTTGTGGGTTTTTACCACTCTCTTATGAGCATTCAATATAGAGGCTAGTTCTATAGTCTTAGAAGTTCCTGCTTCAACTACCACATCTTCTTCATTCAACTGAGAAAGGAGCCATTCGGAACCTGCAGAATATTTCTCAACTATGTGATGGTTTTTTTGTGCCCATACAGAGTTATCAATACCATTTCCTTCTTCTCCCTGAGCGTATTCCAAGCTTCTCTTAAGAAGAGAAGCAAGTACAACGTGATTTTGAGGATTGTATTCTGTTAAATAGGCATCATCAATGACTCTTGCCCATGGAACTGTCGGATCCTCCATGCCTTTAACTAGATATGTTTTCATATAATTCAATATTGCTCTCCAGGTTTCAGCTGTGCATGTCAAGGCAGTTAAATTATACACCTCAACCCATGTTATTCTAAAGAAATCACACACATCAAACAACATTTGTAAAATGCCTAATCCATGCCAAGAAGTGTGTGTTCCAACCTGGATTTAATGAATGCTCCCTGGGTGTAGTATAATACTAGTAATTTCCCAAAAACACATGCTACTCTACGTTTATGTTGTGGTTGCACCTCTACGTGGTTGTTTATGTTTAAATAAGATACAGTTTTTATTACTGCTTGTGAACATGGTGGTGAAAACAACTTACCCAAGGTGCGTCCAACAAATGCAGTGACATTGGACTTATATTGACTCTTCAGAAATTCTCTTGTCATCTGTGCTTTAGTTTTGGTTGCGGCCCTCATCATAGTTAAGGCCACAAAGTTAAATAATCTGTACAAATCTAATAATTCTTGATTTGGAGCATTCTGTGAAGGGGAGTTCCTCAAAACACTGTTGCAATACTTATAAAATTTCCATGAACTTTCAAGACCTTTGTTCATTAATGAACCTACATTTTTCACCAGAGTTTCAATATCTTCTTCAGGTCTAATAACCGCCTGGCTCTTAACAACTGAGAATACAGGTGAGGCAGGTGATTTATCTTGAATATAATCTGAGTTTGTCCATATTAGATCTTCTGAAGTTGTGGCTCCATCCTTAAATATTAAACATTGAACAAATAGAAGGATATCAGTTAAATTATAATGGTTGTCAATATTTCCGGTGAAGTAAAAGTTCATAAATTGAATTATCATGGTTCTCTGAGTTGTTGAGTCCTTCAGTGTAATGGGAAATTTGTATGAATTTGCCATTTCCTGGCACTTTTCCTTAGACCATCCAGTTTTGGTGTGGGTTGTTCTTTGAGGGTATTGAACAATATCTTTGCTGGAGTTGGGTGTTATTCCGGTAGTTTCTGAAATATCAACATAGTCTTGATTAAGCATGATGATATAGGAATTTAAACAAGGGAGATGGAATGATTTAAATGATACTAAACAATTCTCTGAATTTTTTGTTGATTAGCACTTTCTTTATAAATATTTGTACTTAATATGTATATGTTACCTTTTTCCGCGCATTTAACGCATCGAAGATCGTTCAATAACCCCTTAATTTCTTTAATTTCCTTTATGTGCTTATGTTTTAGAGCCGAAATACGTAGCCTAGAACACAAATATTAAAGTTCAAATGGAATTAATATGATTAAAACTACTTTTCATACAAAATTATCAGTTTAATACATCCCTTACCTTAAATTATTAATTTCTATTCTTGCTAAAATAATTTGATCTTGGTAATCTTCTATATTTTCAGACATTTTAAATCAAGTTGTCACGAAGAAAATTATATTAAAACGAATATTTTATTGAGTATTTAATACAATTTTGATCACAATTACAGAATTCACAATACAAAACGCCTAAGTCACGCCTAAGTTATATTTTTGTGCTTGCATACGAAACAAACATGTATATCTGTGATGTATATATACAAATCTTCTTATTTCAAATCAGATTTGACCTAGTAGTCATACTGATACAAATAAAGACTATAATCAAAATAATTTAGGAAATTGACAAACTCTTTTCGGGGAATACCACAGGGGAATACCCACAGAGTACATTGAATATATGGGAATACCCGACAAACACCATCTAGCTTAGGAGTGTTGCCTACATATAAAAAAATATACCCATCATCATGTTGAATGTTTCAACTACAGCAACGCTTCGCACAATCGAGCACTCTTAAAAGTAATGCGCGTGAATAGGCATGACGAAAGATTTTGAAATTCTCTTCCATAATGTGTGTATACGTTTACTATACAAGAAAAACCCTATATTTCGGTAATATACTTAAATTTAACGAAGATTAAAGCCATTTTTCAAAAAATATTTAATATCTGTGCCAAAACAGCTCGCAGGTGTCATGGCGTAGGCGTGACGTCAAACTTTGGTAAATACGTAATTATTTGTACGCATTGCGAAGAAAATTAAAAAAGTCTTTATTTAATATGTGTTATAGAAACGAATTACAAAGTTTATAAGTGGTGTGCAGTATTGCAGTGTGAATCCACATAAAAATAATGCTCAAAAATGTGTTAGTAATTATTTCAATCGAAAAAATAATAATAAATTATTGTATAAAGTTGGCGCGGAGAATCCCGAACCATGTATTCGTGAATTCGCAATTATATTTCTGTTCTGAGTCGATAAAGCATACGTGAAACAATAGAAAATAAATAAAAATGCGTATTCTCAACATATTCATAACAACAAAATACATCTGACGTGAGTTGTTTACTTATGCGTGACGTCACGCGTGTTTTAGTCAAAATGGCGAACTTCAGAATTTCAATGTTTTATTTTATTGATAATCTCATTAATCTTCATGTTTTTAAGATTTCTAAGTCGCTATATTTAATTTATTTATTATACATTTTCCCTTAAAAACACTAATACGATCATTTATGGATACTGTCGTCATGCCTATTGATGCGTGCAATCGATTTATCGTTAGTAATATTATAAATTGTTGGAAAAAATTTTAAAGCTTTCGTTTCATTGTAGTTTTTTCGAAATAATCAAAGTTAATTCAAATTGTGTTAAAAAATTAAATACATATAAGTATGGATGAAGATACAAACATTGAAAAAAATGTTAATGAAATAATCAAAATCCAAATTACTTAAAATAACCGTAAATAGTTTTCAACCAATGAGGTTATTGCTAACTCTATGAATATTTTTTTTTCAACACAGAACTTAGCGCAACCTGCTGGTGCATTTGAAAACTAATTCACGTTCCAATTAAGCATCAGCATAATTCGGCATTGTGCGCCACTGAGTCGCATTATGCTCTGACCTCTGTAATTGGAAAAAAGCCAAACTGACCCTTTCAGTTTATTTAATTAAATTATCTGTGTAAATTTTATGTACATACATCTTAGATCATTAAATAATGGATGGAGTACGCTGGCAAATGTACTAACTAAAATTTCTGCTGATTTTGGTGCGGGGAGGGCAACTCACACTATTGAAACACAATCACACATTCACAAAAATAATTTGTGTCACGAAAGTCGTAAAAATTTACGACCTTTTAAGTGACGAGTTTTTAAATTCAACTCTATCCCTAAGTTCATAAAGATTAAATTTGTATTTCATTCCAAGTTGTCTCGTGGGGAGTGTGGTTCAATATCGCGTTCTAAATTCAATTTTATAACTTAGATCATAAAGATTAAATTTGTATTTCTTTAAAAGATAGTCTCGTAAGGAATGCGGTTCATTATCGCGTTTTAAATTCAACTTTCTCTCTTAGTAGATAAAGATTAAATTTGTATATTTTCTTTCCATGATAGTCTCGTCTCTTTCTCTCTCGAAACATGACTCGATTATTTGTCTTGATCATATCGCTAAACGATACATCGACGATTATTAGAAATTGCATTTAATTAGAAATGTACGTTAAAAAATAAAAAAATATACACAAATTAAAGGTTATTCCATCTTTTTTAATATTCGACATGTTTGAATTGCTTCTGCAAGACTTGACAGTGCAAAACGGCATTTTTAGCGGAGCACTCGCAGACGTCCTTTCGATGTTTTACGAATACGCAGAGTGTTCGTAATCGATTACGCAAGTAGTTTTTATGAAAGCATAAGATTTCTCGATTCGAATAATCTTATACCTCAGCAAAAGGGGAAACGCCTGCGAGTGTTATCCATTACTTAATGATCTAAGACATACATTTTAAATGACATTATACTATTTTGTTATATCGAAATATATTATCTGTATAGCGCACACTGTCAGATTTCGTGTGTCAATGTCAGTGTTGTTTGTGTCATGAAAGGAATCAACTGTTGTGCTTTATTTATAATCTCATTAATATTATTTTTATATTTTATTACGTTTACAGTATGGACATTATCAGGAATGTATTATCGTGTCCTGAAAAAGTGTGTAGAATTTGCCTTTGCGATGTTTCAAGTCAAATTTCAATACTAGACCATATAGATGGTGATGATCGTACTATTTACGAAGTTTTATCATTTGTAACTAATTTAAATATATCTGTAGTCAATGAATACCCAAAACAGATTTGTAGTGAGTGTCACAATGCGTTGATTAAGGCGGATGAGCTGAAACAACGATGTATCATCTCAGAAAACTTTTTAAAAGAAACCCTTTCAAATGCAGAAAAAAGGTCCCATTTCAGCACGAAAGTTGAAATTACAATAACAGAATTACCTGAACTCTACCAGTGTGCGGTGTGCTCTAAGAAATACTCTAATATAATCGATTTAGAATACCACGTATTAAACCATAGTTTAGAAAAGAATGATATTGCTAATAATATTGAAATTAAGCCTATAAACATACCGATAACACAAACAGATAATATAATTAACGAAAATAATGAATTATCGGAGATAAGCATAAGTTGTGTGAAAAAAGAAACTGTAAAGAACGAATATGATGATGAATTTGATAGTACAGGTCACAACAGTGATAATAGTCAAGAAAACTTTAACACAAGTTGTAACACTGAAACAGAAAGTAACGAACACTCTAAATGTAAAATAAATGACATAGAAAATGACGAAGTGAAAGGCACAGCTATTAACTTAGTTTGTCCAAAATGTAATGTAAATCTACCGGATTTGGAGACACTAACATCTCATATACAAAATCATAAATCAAAAACCTCAAGCAAAATAAAAACATACAGTCATAAGTGTGACAAATGTATGCGTAAATTCACGAATGAAGCGTCCTTACTCGCACATTTAAAAAAGCATGACGAGAATCAACAGAAATTTACTTGCAAGAGTTGTAAACGAGAATTTATGCATCAGGCTCATTTGGATAACCATATATTACTAGTTCATACGAGAGATAGAGGGTTTAGTTGTGATTGTTGCGATAAAAACTTTACGACACTAGAAGCGTTACATGTCCACAAAGAAATACATAAAGTAGAGAAGAAACATCAGTGTAAGATATGTAAAAAGTCGTTTTTAATGTTGTCGTCACTGACGGACCATTTACGGACACATACAGGCGAAAAGCCGTATTTATGTTCGACGTGCGGACGCAGCTTCTCGCAGAAAACTAATTTAGAACAACATATAAGGAGGCATCTTGGTTTGAAGCCGTTTCCATGTGAAAATTGTGATAAAAGGTATCTTGCAAGAGTTAGAATAAATTTGTAAAAAACAAATTACATTTATGAATAAACTAGATTTTCGCCCGCGGCTTCGCCCGCGTTTTCAAAGGAAAACCCGCATAGTTCCCGTTCCCGTGGGATTTCCGGGATAAAACCTATCCTATGTGTTAATCCAAGTTACCCTCTATATGTGTGCTAAATTTCATTGTAATCGGTTCAGTAGTTTTTACGTGAAAGAGTAACAAACATCCATACATCCATACATCCATACATCCATACATCCTTACAAACTTTCGCCTTTATAATAGTATTTTCACTTGTGTGCTCCTCTCCTATTGGTCTTAGCGATAAGATTTATATAAGCCTATAAATGATCTATATAACAACTAAAGAATTTTTCAAATTAGACTTATAGATCCTGAGATTAAAGCAAATAAACTCTTTAAATAATTCAACTATCTAATATCATCTTCAATCTCAACCTCGAATTTCACTTGACATATTTATTTTATTTTTTCTTATAGTTTAGTCATGCATTTATAAAACTTAACTTAAAAATTAACATAACAGGTTCGTTTCAAAAGGCGAGTTAGTAGCGCACACACGCAAACACAGCGGTGCTCATCCCTTCGTGTGCGACGACTGCGGTAACGGTTTCACTACCTCCAGTTCTCTAGTAAAACACAGACGAACACACACAGGGGAACGGCCATTTTCCTGCGACATGTGTTCTATGAAATTTGCTTCATCGGGAACTTTAAAGAATCACAGACGAACACACACGGGTGAAAAGCCGTATCAGTGTTCGTTTTGTGAAAAAGCGTTTGTTCAAAGACAGGATTTGGTATCGCATGTTCGATGTCACACGGGGGAGAAACCATATGTATGTACAAACTGTGGGCAAGCGTTTAGGAAGGCTTCAGCGCTGAAAGTGCATTTGAAAATACATGGGAAGGAACGGGATTTGCTGCACGGTATTCAGGTTCAAGTTTAGGACAATAATTGTTTATTTAGTAATTAAAGACTTAGTTAAATGGTTTTTAAACACGATTTATTCATGACATCATTTTGAATTTTTAAATGTATAATATCATATACTTAAATGGAAAAACAAAAATATTATTGAGACAAGAAGCAAAAATAGTAGAATTAAAATTGTAAAGTAAACAACAAAGTATTTCTTGTAATATCAAACACAAAAATAGTATTTTTTATAAGTATAAATTAACCACATAGTATTTGATTAACGTCAATATAACACATTTAACAATTACACAGTTGATTTTTTCTGCTATATGTGATAGTAATTATTAAAAAACTTATATGTATGTTACAGTGAAAACCTTTAACCAGTCAAAAACCTTATTGACCGGTAAAATTAGTCAATAACCTTATTGACTAATTTTACTGGTTGAGGGTTTTGGCTGTAACATAATATACACTTAATTACAGTATTTTCATGTATTACAATTTGCTATGACAAGTATTAAAATATAGGCATGATGTGCCAAATGCTATTTATTTTTGTAAGGAAATTTTAAGCTTTTATTACCTTTGCCATGCCAGTTAATTAATTTTTTCGTTGTAAGTATTATTTTTAAGTATTGAATTTTATACTCGACTGAAGACTCTAGTTAAATCAAAATAGTAATAAATTATGACATAATAATATTTAATTGTGTACTTTTAATAATATGTGTCACACTCAAAAAAATTCATTCATTGAATCGAATCTTCGAAATATTATAGTTATAAGTTTTATATTTTATTCGTGTAATACATAATATTAATTTATTAAATTTTTCGAAAACTATGTTTGAAAAAGTTTCAGTGTGTACCTACCACATAATTATTGTAATTATTCATTATAATTAGGAAGTATTATTCATTGCTCAGTGATTGACCTAATATTTAGGTTTAAGTCTACTTATACTTTTAGTTTCTAGTGTGTTTAATCTCTAACTTCGTACCTGATTTTTACATTATTATTGTGTGTGAATGTATCAATTTGTCACGAGATTTAAGACCGATCTCTATATTTCATTATAATTTTCTTTAAAAAAATCCTAACGAGTTTTAATTCTCGGCAGCATCAATGTTAAAATATAATCTATTTAGTCAAATATAAAAATCGATCTTAATTTTGATAAATAGTATCTTATTATTTAAATGTATAAAGCGCGTCACACACGGTGAAGATGACGCTAAATTTTGTGGGTGATTTGTAACAGGATGGCGGTTCTACAGGAGTCTTAGTACGCAATGACAAAAAGAAAAATGATGGTCCGAACGCTGATACCGGATGCGTTAAGATACTGTAATATAAAATATAACAGTATCTTAAGATAAAATATTATAGTACATATCTTCACCGTGTGTGACGCGCTTAAAGGTTTTTTGCCATCACATCACTTCCTACCAGAATAATAAATATTATTATTAAGGTATATTTTGTTTTATTTCATCTCCCTGTTACATTCAAAGCTATTCTAAAATCTAAACATAATACATACACTCAAAGTATAAGTAAAGATAGTGAATACGAAATAAAATAAACTTGTAAATTGTTTCGTAGTTTGTACAAAAGCCAAGTCGATTCAGATTCGCTGACTAAAAGTACGTACCAAGCTCTAAAGTCTAAAATCATAACATGACTGACGCCTAGCGCCATCTATCGATATTTTAATTTTCGAGTAAAATACAATTATTCGATTCGACTATCCTCACTACACAATATGTAGGGATATCACTGTGTAGCTTAATTTTTTTCAGGATTCATTTTACCTCTTGTTTCAACGTGACTATCATGTACACGCATGACAAATTACATCTTTCTAACAGTAGTAGTGGATAAATGCTTCCAAAGTTTTAATATAAGCGTACGATGAAAGACTGTATCCTGTATGAATGTAAACAGAAACAATAGACAAATTTCAGAAATTCTAAAACACCGACCTAATCATTTCTTATAGGCATCTAATATTCACTGTCATATTCTAAGTACTTACGTACTTTAAAAAAAAGAACGAAACTTGATTTCTGTGGAATTAAATCATTTCCGTTATAAAAAAAATACTCCCAAATTTTCCACAATACCGCCTAAGTACTATATTACTTGCTCTGTGATACCGCCTAGCCACACCGAAGAACGGCCGGCCGGGCCGCGGCCGCGGCGCGCCGCTAAGCGGTGAGCGGTAAGCAAACTTGCTCTGTGATGGTAGATGGACTACAGACTACGGTCAGACTACGGCTAACCCACCACTGAATTTTACCGTATCGCTTTTATGGTTTTACTCGAGTACAAAATATACAATACTAACTGGATGTAATGGAAGCGGCCACACCGACAGATAATAATTTTTGCAATGCGTTTTTCTGGTTGTTAGTATTGAAGGTACATACAGCTCTGTAATATCATGTTTTATAACCATACTGTGATCGTCTCGGGCGGCCCTAGATAACCTAGCTGAAGTATGCCATATTGCCACAACTATCAGCGGCAGTCGGCACTGTATTCACTTGAAAGTGGATATGATGCGTTTTTCTTTATATTTGAATTAAGATTTTTATTACTTCCTACTTCCTACCTATATAGCGACAAAGATTGACTTAGCCATATATCCATTTAAGTAATGTTTCAGTGTATAATATGTATTTTACTATTGATTCAGTACGAGTGTGTTCGTGGTGTGATCAACCAAATTAAGCAAAACGTAATTTTGAATATTAACATTCAAATTAAGTGAGGAATGAGTATGAGGATAGGTGTTTATTGCTTTTTATCATACATACATGGGATAAGTATGAAATTTGGAAGGTACTAAAATAAATCATTATAGTACCGTTTTCAAAGGCTACTTTTTACCTAACTAGTAATCATCATGGTAATTATAATAATATTATAATCGCGAAAGTATGCAAGTATGACTGGATATATGTCTGTTACTCTTTCGCTTAAAAACTACTGGACCGATTTGGATTAAACTTTACAGGAATGTAGGTTATACGTCAGAATAACACATGAGCTATAGAAATACATGTTTTTGCACGCGGTTTCGTCCACATCGTGATCGTGAATATTTTCTTTTATGAATCAAATTCCATTATTAATGCTTTTATACTATTATTGAAGGGGTAAAATAAAACACAGAATACTTCATAGAAATCTTATTGAGATATCAGTTCCAAGTAATCTTAAGATCTAACAATAAATACCATTACAATGCGTAGTAACGAACACATGTAAAAAATAGATCATTGGTATATTATAAGTAAAAAAAAATGTGTGCGTGTACTAGTGTACACACGTAAGAAGTGAAACGTCTTTATGACCTTATTTTTCAAAAAATAATTTACTATATGCAACTTTACAGAAATACGTCGAATCACGCATGGTAGGGATAAGAAAAAGATGGCGCGTAACGGAAAAATGTCACGCGTAACGAAAAAATGTTACACTACATTTTTTCCAACCCCGATAAAGAAGTTTCACTTCAATAAATTAAAATTCTATAGAAAAACTAGCGGTCCGCCCCGGCTTCGCCCGTGGTACATATGAAAAATAGATGTTGGCCGATTCTCAGACTTACCCGATATGCACAGAAAATTTCATGAGAATCGGTCCACCCGTTTCGGAGGAGTATGCAGACTAACATTGTGACACGAGAATTTTATATATAAGAAGATGTACCAGTGAATTTTGAATATGATTATTACATGACTAGCCGTGCCCCGCGGTTTCAACCGCGTGACTCAGCTTCTGTTGGTTGATAATATTAGTATAGATTATAAAGCTGAAAAGTTTGTTTGTTTCAACGCGCTCATCTCAGGATTAATGGTCCGATTTGAAAAATTATTTCGGTGAATAGATAGTCCATTTATCGACGAAGGCTATAAACAGGCTATTATCACGCTAAGACCAACAGGAGCGGAGCAATGCGGGTGAAACCGCGGAGCACAGCTAGTTTTAAATATAGATTGAGCGATTTTTAATACTACAATTAATATTTCATTATTTCTATACTTAAGAAAAAATATTCTTGTCATAATATACCAATGATGACACATCTAATCAATCTCTATATAATCTGACATTGCACAAAATGATTTTTCAAGCCAAAATTCTTTTATTTTTTCTCCATTTACGCCAATTTTATTTTTTCATAATAAATTACTACACGTATATACAAATAAAACCACTGTACGGTAATACTCAGAACATTTTTTGTTAAATTTTTGTAGTGAAACTTCTTTAGGCGCGTTGAGGATAAAATTTCAAGGTCGCGTCATGGCAATACCGTCACATCATGGAGTAAGGCGACAATTTTGATATCTTTGAATGTTGCCAAAGAAGTTTCACTTCTGACACGGTCTTTTTTATCTTTTATTTGTCATTTATTTATTTATTCTGTGCAGCGGCAAGACGTTTTTTTAGATCTAGCAACACATTGACCTCCGGTTGCCAGACCGACTTGTCTTTGGTCGACGCTTTTAATTTTCGCACCTTGTCACCCTGAAAAAAAAAACAATTATTTTATTTTATTTATCTTTGTGAAACAAACAAACATATTTCTTATAAATAATAGACGAAATACCAAAATTTTATTACAATACTGTATTTTATGTATGAGAATTTTCAGTAACAGATAATAAGTGTAATAAAAACTACTGAACCGAATTTAATGAAACTCTCTGCGATCGCAAATCAGATGTTTCTTATAAAAGCAATTCGTAGAATGTAGGATTTTTTTTTATTTCTTCACACAAACCTACTTCTATGTCTATAAAAACGCGTATCTAAATATAAAAATATAACCCGTTTCGCGTTGTCACGGCATCACATGTGAACGGCTGAACCGATTTCGATATTTCTTTTTTTATTATTAATTATATTATTATTCCATGAATTACGACGATGGTACTTATGTAGAGAAAACGTAAATTATACCCACGTTCGAAGCCGGGGCGGACCGCTAGTTATATATAAAAAATAAACCAATAATTATATTTTTTATATAAAATAACTTATTATAATATTACCTGTTCAGCAATAGCCTTCTCCAAGCTGGCAACACTATCCCCGCTGTCACTGGCCGGTGTTGCCTGATTTGACTGCGCGTTAGCCAATTTCTTTTTTAGCTCTAGCAATTTATTCACTTCGGGCTGCCATACTGCTTTGTCTTTTGTTGATGCTTTTAGTTGTCGAACTTTGTCGCCCTGTGAAAATAATGTTTTTTATATTCGCTAAATAAAATCTCTAATTACTATGAAAATGTTAAATTTATATTACTAATTATTATATTTGAAAATACTGTTACGATTTTTAAATATTATTTCTTCGAAAATTCTTGTTCATAATAATGAATACACTTACTAAGATAGAGATTATAGTGCAAATGTTTTACTGCATTTTTTATTATTTTTAATTATTAATTTAAATAAAAAAATATGATTTTTATGAAAGAAAAAACAAAGTTTCAATCGTTGATAACCACAAAAAATTATATATTTTCATAATTTTTGAAGCATTAAATAACAAAAATCAAATTTTCATACCTGTTCGGCTATAGCTTTTTCAATGCTGGCAACATCGTCACCACCACCTTGCACAGTGTTGCCCTGCGGCGTTGCTTGCGCAAGTGTTAGTTGTTTCTTTAGTTCCAATAGTTTATTCACTTCGGGTTGCCACACGGATTTGTCTTTTGTCGACGCTTTCAGTTGGCGCACTTTTTCGCCCTGTTTTTGAAAAAAATAGAGTAAAAATTACCGAAAAAAGTATTTATTTCAAAATATACAGTACTTATGGTGACAAAAAATATATATTTTTTATTTTCCCGTATGTCTATTTGTTACTATATTATAGTTTTTAGTATTAGTTTAGTGAATTTTCTAAAAATGAGCAATCTTGTAGTAATTTGAAATCTTTTTCATTTGTAAACTTGATACATAGTGTAATAAATGAAACGAAATGAAATTAAATATTTGGACGAAGTTTTGTGTATTTCACCGTAGTTTTAATATTTTTGATTAAAAATTAGGACAATCAACATAAAATGTACGCAAAAAAGCCGGGTTATTAAATTAGTATATAAATATGAATACTCACTTGAGCCGCGATAGCTTTTTCCAATTCAGCCACATTTGATGCACCTGATGTTTTCGCTGCTTCGCCATTTTGCTAAAAAAGTAATAATTTTTTAGTACTTTTTCTTATTTGGTCAAATATCCTTACACAAGCAACTTGGAGCAATATGTATAATGCTCCAATTATCTTTTAAACAAAATCCAAAAAAAGGCTTTCTTTTATATTGATATTGAAATTAAGAGATTTTATAAGCTATCATTTTTATTTTTAACCATGTTTTGAAACTTATGCATAGTTTAACCAAAAGGCATATATTATTATGATTTGTAATCCTACAATATTATAAATGCGAAAGTTTGTGAGGATGGATGTATGTGTATGTATGTATGTTTGTTATTCCTTCACGCAAATACTGCTGAAACGACTACAATGACATTTAGCATACATATAGATGGTAAATTGAATTAACACAAAGGAGAGGTTTTATTCCGGAAATCCCACGGGAACGGGAACTATGCGGGTTTTTATTTGAAAACGCGGGCGAAGCCGCAGGCGGAAAGCTGGTAATATATATTATTATGAATTGTAATGTGTAATATTTTTTCTAGTACTACATGTATAAGGGACTAGCTGTTTCACCCGCGTGGCTCCGATCTTGTTCGTCTTAGCGTAATGATAGCGTAATGATTCCTCGATAAATGGGCTATCTAACACCGAAAGAATTTTTCAACGGACCAGTAGTTCCTCAGATTAGCGCGTTCAAACAAACAATCTTCAGCTTTACAATATTAGTACCCATAGATATGTATATATAAATACCTGAGCTCTTTCCGTCTGTGTGCCCTTGTATTTCTCTCGTAAAGTGTCCGCTAATTCTGGGGCTATTTTCGCGAAAAGCGGCTCCGGTTTTCCGATAACATGGCCGACTGGCAAGTATTGGATTAATGATGGATTCCTGTAAATATTATGGACAATATATTTAACTAGCTTCCTCCCACGACTTTGTACGTGCATCCCCGTTTTTCCCCGTTCCCGCAAGAATTTCGGGAATCCTTTCTTAGCGGATGCCTACGTCCTAACATCTACCTGCATGCCAAATTTCAGCCCGATACGTCCAGTGGTTTGGGCTGTGCGTTGATAGATCACTATATCAGTCACCTTTGAGTTTTATATATGTATATAGATTTTGTTTGTAAAATAGATTTGATAAGACACAACAAAAATAACCATTTCTTGCAAAACGGGAATACGTTTGATTAATTAAATTAAAATAAGCATTTATTTATCAAGAATAACCATCCATTTTCATTTATTACTTTTTGAAGTGAAACTTCTTTCGTTGGAAAAAAAATTTGTGTAACATTTTTTCGTTACGCGTGACATTTTTCCGTTACGCGCCATCTTTTACGTATTCGACGTATTTCTGTAAAGTTGCATATAGTAAATTATTTTTTGAAAAATAAGGTCATAAAGAAGTTTCACTTCTTACGTGTGTACACTAGTACACGCACACATTTTTTTTAATATTGTTTTTAATAAAAAAGAGCATGTGCGTGTGCCGAGCCCGTGTCAGAAGCTAAACATCTTTGTCAAGCTTCAAAGATACAAAAATCGTCGCCTTACTCCATGACGTGACGGTCATGACGCGACCTTGAAATTTTACTCTCAACGCGCCTAAAAAAGCTTTAAAACACTCACGTGGGGTTGATTTTCAAGCAAGTGTTGCCAGCGTTCAATTGCGCGAGTAGTCTGCGGCCCGTGTGCGGCATGTATGGGGTTGCCAGCGCACAAAGTAATGCTACTAGCTGGCAACACACGGATATCGCTGTGGCTGCGCGGATTCTGTAAAAATAGGGGGAAAAATAAATAAATAAATAAATATTTCGGGACTATTTTCGGCACGATCTGATCCCATACTAATCTTTCGCTTGTGTTATGGAAACCAGATGGCTGATAAACTATATAGATACTTATATAGAAATAATACTTATATAGATAACTAGCTTCCGCCCACGACTTTGTACGTACATCCCCGTTTTTCCCAGTTCCCGCAAGAATTTCGGGAAATTCTTTCTTAGTGGATGCCTACGTCCTAACATCTACCTGCATGCCAAATTTCAGCCCGATACGTCCAGTGGTTTGGGCTGTGCGTTAATAGATCACTATATCAGTCACCTTTCAGTTTTATATATATATTAATTAACACCCAGACAGGGAGCAAACATCTATGTTCATATAAAGTGTTAGTGTACAGTGTAAGTATATAGTCAGTGTCAAGTTTTGAGTGTAAGTAAAATGTGAGTATGAGTAGCTTTATAGTGTACTTAATTTTTTTGTTGAGTTTGAGTTTGAATACTTAGTAGTACCCAGGGCTGTTCGCTCTGCATGTGTTGGTTTATACCTCTACAGTGTAAGTGTGCTTTAAGGTATTGAATGAGTGAGTGTTGGTAAAGTGTTCGTAAGTGTAAAGTGTGAGTGTAGTGTCAGTGTGAGATGTATAGTGTAAGTGCGTTTTTGACACATTTTTTGTTGAATTTGAGTTCAAATACTCACTTATCTTCCTCGCTGCCTTTAAGTAATACCCAGGGCTGTTCACTTTGCATGTGTTGGTTGCCAAGTCTAGAGACACTTAGCACATGGCGTAGGGCTTCACGCAATCTACCACGCTCCATGTTTTGGACGTACGCTTGAAATTAGAGGAAAATACGTTAGAATTGTATAGGTTTTATTGTTATTGTTTATGTTAACATTGTTACAATTAGATGTTTCATGGTGGAGAGACAAGAAAAAACAGAAGAAGAAATGTGTCTTTTGTGAAAATATTTTATAATAAAGATTTTGGCCCCAATAAAATTATTGTGGATTCAAAACAGAAGAACACGACGATTAAAAAAAAATAATGGGACAAAAAAGGGGTCATCGATAAAGACGTGCATTAAAATGTGTATTTTAATGTATTTCCAAACATGAACGGTACAAATAAAAACTTGTTTATTCAAACCTTATGCAATGAATACTTATGATTAGAATAAATAGATTATAAGGGTGTCATAAATCATAACATCTTACAAATAAACTGTGAATATCTTCGATGCAACTATGCTCCCGCTATGCAATAGGCGCGATGCGGCAACGTACAACATACAGACAAACATACAAAATTTTTTATAACTATATTTTGGCTTCGGTATCTATTGTAGATCACGCCCCAAGTATTCTTTTAAAAAAATATTCAATGTACAGTTCTTCTATGCCGATTGATTATCTGTTGAAATGTCAAAGTGACATCGACGCTCTGTATTGTAGATTGTAGAATTTTCAAGCGGATTAAAAGCTTCAAATGTTGTTTTTTGGTTACAACAAAAAACGCAATTGTGTCTTTATTTAAATATTATTATTATAATATGTATAGGTATTGTTTTTCATTACTCACCAACAACCTCCCTATTGACCAACGCAAATAGCTCATAGTCCGAACTACTCAACTTCGCTTCAGGTATTTTTCCGTTGAACGAATTCACGCAGAAACTTAGGGAACGGTGACAGAAGTTACCCAGGTTGTTGAGCAGTTCTGAATTGTTGCTGTGGAGAAACATACATATAGTTTTTTATATTTTTTTCAGTCAGGGGTGAAATAAGTTCAAAGCTATTTATTGTAAAAAGCTATTTATATTATATATGTATTTATGTTAATTTTTAATGAAATATTGTTGATTGATTGTATAGGTTTAAAAATTGCAAATAACCCCTAAAATTACCGAACAAAACAATATTTACCTTTTTTTGTAGAAATTTGATATAATCCTAATAAAGACAGATCTTAACGGTACATAATTTTTTTTAAGTATTTATATGAATCTGGCTCAGACCATTGCATTTGGTCCTTAGAGTCAAATATTATTAATTAAATCTATAATAAATAAATATCTTTAATTTCCAAATACAAATAAACTCTTTGTGTACACTCCTAACAAGCAACCCGCACGTGAGCTATCGTTTAAGATTATGTTTTCATAGACAAAATGCTCACATTAGCGAAGCGGTATAAGCCGGCTGCGCGAAGCTGGAGAATAAAATATGAATTTTAAGTAAAAAATTTAGCAACAAAATTTTGGCGTAATTTTGTTGTTTAAGTATTTTTCACGTGATCAGGGTATATATACCGATAGTGGGAGACCCTGTTTATATCAATTCAATATTCTTACTTCCAACGTTTATTTTCACCTATCTGACGTCAGATAGCCACAATTACAATTTCTATGATCAACATTAAATAATATAACGACTAGCCACTTAATTAAATTCCTAATATACCTTAAAACTCACCGTGTGACAAGCTCAGTCCAATTGAAACTAGAATCCGACGTTTCTGGACGAATACTGGCGAGGTAGAAACGCCAAACGTCTGATGGGATACCTGTATCCTGTAATTTAATTATTTATTATTAAGTAATATCTTTATGGTTAAAGTATTTATGAATTTATTATAATAACTAAATTATTGCCACAGGCAGACATGTACATTAAAGATATATTAATATTATAAATGCGAAAGTAACTCTGTCTGTCTGTCTGTTACTCAATCACGCCTAAACTACTGAACCAATTTTCATGAAATTTGGTATGGAGATATTTTGCTACCCGCGACATAGGCTACTTTTTATCCAGGGAAAATGACGCAATCCCGGAAATCCCACGGGAACGGAAACTATGCGGGTTTTTCTTTGACTGCGCGGGCGAAGCCGCGGGCGGAAACCTAGTATTAATATTATATATTATCATTCAAATAAAATTATTTTAAATCTTCCCCTTTAATAGTAAGTGTCAAGTGATCTAGTATTCTTTTAAAAGAATATATCATCATTTCGTTGCATTTATGTAATTACAATCTGAATTGCTGGTTAAATATAAATACATATAGAATCATAACCCTCTTTTTATAGGAGTCGGATAAATATCACTTACCTGTGCATCTGTACCAAATACACCCACACCGCGAGATTTGGAGAATTTGCCTTCTTCGTAATTCAAGTATTCTGAAAAATTAGAGTATTTTTTTAAATATGGTATTGAACGAAATAGTGTTATTAGAATAACATACTTTTTTATACAACGAATGTTATAAATGATAAAATATCTTACTAATATTATAAATGCGAAAGTTTGTGAGGATGTGTGTGTGTGTGTGTTTGTTACTCTTTCACGCAAATACTACTGAACCGGTTACAATGAAATTTAGCACACATATAGAGGGAAACTTGGATTAACACATAGGATAGGTTTCATCCCGGAAATCCCACGGGAACGGGATCTATGCGGGTTTTTCTTTCAAAACGCGGGCGAAGCCGCGGGCGGACAGCTAGTATCTATCTAATATGAGAAGCAGTAATATAAAATACATTTTTTTTTAAGTATGTATCTAGTAAATATAAACTTAAAATTAAATCTATATCTATAATATAAAAATGAATCGCAAAATGTGTTGGTAAGCGCATAACTCGAGAACGGGTGGACCGATTTCGATAATTCTTTTTTTATTATATTCCTTGAAGTACGAGGATGGTTTTTATGTAGAGAAAACGTAAATATGTACCATGGGCGAAGTCGTGGTGGACCGCTAGTTAATAATAATAATAAGAGTGTAGTTAAGTTTCTTAATGTTTTTTTTTATAAAATTGTATTCCTACTACACGTATAAAACCATATTTCTTTGTTGTTTCTGAAAATAATAAAAACAAATCAAAAGCGAAAGCGAACTTACCAGTAGCGAATATATAATCAACTAATTTCGTTCCATCGTTCGCTCCTATAGCACTCGCTGGGAACATTATAGCGTGGAACGGAACGTTGTCTTTCGCCATAAATTGGTAGAGTTTAACCTAAAAACAAAGAAAATCATTTATTTTATTTTAAAAAACATTTTTTTTATTGTAACAAAGATATTATTTATTAATTGAAGTACTTTGAACAACTACTCAAAAGCATTCATTGAAATTAGCACCTTATTTCGTGGCAGTAAAGCTCAAAGTCTATTATATCACTTGTTAGAAAACTCTGCCTTATACACGCATAGGCAGAGTTTATCTTCGGACAAATTTTTGATCCTCTTTTATAACACGATACACTTATTTTAGTAGTGCTTTTGAATAGTTATAATTCAATCACTACATAGTATAAAACAAAGTCGCTTTTTCTGTCCCTTTGTATGCTTAAATCTTTGAAACTCCGCAACGGATTTTGATGCGGCTTTAGTAAGGTTTTAGTATATACTTATTTTATATTAGGTTTTAGACAAAGCGGGCGAAGCCGCGGGCTGTAAGCTAGTGATTGAATAATGTATTGTTATGTCATGTAAATTAAAAGTGGCAAACACGGCTAAAAATTATTTCGGAATCACAGACAAAATCCATTTCGATTTCTACATATACTAATAGACCATAGACTACGTCTTTCTACGTACATTATTAATGCATGTATACTTACATCATATTCCTTTTCAGGTTTCCACCATTTTTCATACTGTTTAGTTGCACATTGGGTTATACTGGTGTAGCCGATCGGCGCATCGAACCATACGTAGAATACCTAATTTCAAATTATAAATTAATTATATTATTATTCTTATTTGCAAGAAAATATATGTCTTATTATTACAATACTTCATGGCTAAATAAGAATAGAATACAAGGTATTTTAAAAAGAGCTAACCTACGATAGGGATTTGTTTTTTTATATTTTTTACCCAAACTATAGTTACAGTTATGTACAAGCATACAATAAGTATTAGATTATATATTTTTGATTATATATTATACGCCTATATAGCCCTATAGCCTTCCTCGATAAATGGGTTATCTAACACCGAAAGAACTTTTCAAATCGGACCAGTAGTTCCCGAGATTAGCGCATTCAAACAAACAAACAAACAAACTCTTCAGCTTTATAATATTAGTATAGATTGTATATTTTCAAGCTTGTAAATCCAATTAGTGGTAAGTTATACTGTTACTTAAGTTATTTTTTCGGTCAGAAAAGGAGCAGAAAGTATGAAAAAAAAAAGACGGGTTGCACTGGGGGAGTGCCGGCAGAAGTGAAAACTTGATTATTAACGTTGAGCATGTTTGATATTTTGGAATGGTATCCGTCTTAGGCGCGGGTCAAACACAAGCGGCTTGGCGCGGGCGTGCCATAAGCGCACCTCTTGAATCTGTTTTGCACCACGTGCTTCTTATACATTTTGTATGAAAGAATTTTGGACAGGCGTCGAGACGGCACGCCACGGTTGTGCCAAGGTTGCGCCGCCCCAAAATTATTTCATACAAAATGCCAATATCGCACCCGATGCACGCCGGCAGCGCGCCCGCCGCTTGTATACAGGGTGTCCCATTTTCAGTATACTTAGCGCAAAGGGACTTGTAGTTTTGCATACGCTGAGTACGTAAAAAATACTTATAAAATTCCAGACGCATTTTTTTTTTTCAAATAGAGGAGTTCTAAAAATTACATGTGTACACCCCTAACAAGCAACCCGCCCAACTTGGCCACCCGCACGTGAGCTATCGTTTAAGATTATGTTTTCATAGACAAAATGCTCACATTAGCAAAGCGATATATGCCGGCTGCGCGAAGCTAGAGAAGAATACATGGATTTTAAGGAAAAATTTTGCAAAAATTTTTTCACGTAATTTTGTTATTTGAGTATTTTTTACGTGATCAGTGTATGCAAAACTACAAGTCCCTTCGCGCTTAGTATACCGAAAGTGGGACACCCTGTATATCCCGCGCCTTACGCTTTTTCGATCAGGTCACGTGTCCTGACGCGAGTAAGCGCTAAAGAAGTTTTCACTTCAAAAAACCAGCATAAGTTTATTTTTTTTCACGAAAGTTACCTTACCTTATGTTTATACTGTGGCAAGGGCACAGGCACCCCCCACTTCAGATCTCTTGTGACGGCCCGGGGGCGAAGTCCCTCTCTCAACCAGGCCCTCGTCACCGCCCGGGCGGGGGCTGACCACCCGCTTTCGGTTGAAGACACCCAGGTACGGATTGACGGTTCTAGCTAATGGTAAAGAAAATTGTAATTTCAATTGAAAAATAATAATAGTTTAAAAAAACTAAAAAACACGCTTTTAGTTCGGTTTTCTATAAAACGCGTGTTTTTTTTTTAACTATTATTTATTTTATCAAATTAGTGTATTGTCATCGGTCCTCAATAAATCTACAAAGTTTGAACGAAATCTGGCCGTTTAAAGTGGGTCAAAATCGCACCCTAAGAAGTCGGTTACAAACATACAAACATACAGGTGAAGCTAATATAAAGCGTGTAAAAATTAATTATAAGGCTAGAACTTAAAAAATATTGGTGTTATAATTAATGTGATGGATGAATTTACGTATCGAGAAGTGCATGAATTGAAAATAGGGTAAGAGATAAATACATACATATAAAAACTAGCTTTCCGCCCCCGTTTTGAGAGAAAACCCCGCATAGTTCCCTTTCCCGTGGGATTTCCGGGATAAAACCTATCCTATCTCTCAAGTTGGAGCGAACTGCACATGGTGTGCGAATTTTATTATAATCGGTTAAGTGGTTTAGGAGTCCATTGAGGACAAACATTATGACACGAGATTTATATATATTAAGACTAGCCTTTCACCCGCAGCTTTGCCCGCGCAGTCAAAGAAAAACCCGCATAGTTCCCGTTCCCGTGGGATTTCCGGGATAAAACCTATCCTATTTCCCGGGGTAAAAGTAGCCTATGTCCTTTCTCGGGTATCAAAATATCTCTATACCAAATTCCATGCAAATTGGTTCAGTAGTTAAGGCGTGATTGAGTAACAGACAGACAGACAGAGTTACTTTCGCATTTATAATATTAGTATGGATTATTTATTTTATATTATTCAGATATATATATATATATATATTAAGATATTCACTACTCCCACACTCACCTGCCCCAACTCAATGAACAGTTGTTCGCTCGGTTTCACGCTCGGCGAATGCGCGCAAACTTTACACCTCGGCTGTATCAGCTCTATTGCGTTTATCAATTTGCCGCACTTATCACATTGATCACCACGAGCACTGTCGTATAGACATCCCGGGTGCGGACATGTGCCTTCCACGAATCTAAATTAAATATAATAAAAAAGAAATAATTATCAATGAAAAATAAAGTGGAAGTGTCAAAAAGTTCGTTAATATACAGGAGGAAAAGCAGAGGACCTAGATTGGATCCTTGAGGAGCACCAAAGTAATATTTGCAAAATCTATAATGTAAAGAAGTCAGACTTCTTTGATATTTCACTTTTATTAGAATTAATATTAAAAACATTTCTGCTTTGCTGACAGCTGTTTAAAATACTTATTTCATTATTAAATCAACAGAAACTAACTAGTCATAATAATATATAATATTATTTATTGAATATAGTGGTAAAAAAGGTTCTATCTACTACAATTTCCAGTAATTATTTATTTTAACGCTATACATACCTATCAGCCAGGAATCTCTCGCATTTCTCGCAGAACAACTGTTCCACTGACTGCGTGCTCATAAAACCGTTGTCTAGCAGTTTCATAAATTGCTTTTGTACTATCCTGAAAAAGGTTAAAGAGAAAATTTATTTTTATATGTATGCCGATAATTTACCTAAAAAAGGTTTAGATTGACATTACTTCTAATTATGACAAGACCTTGATATTGTCCATTTTAATTTTTACTAGCTTTCCGCCCGCCGCTTCGCCGGCTTTGTCTAAAACGTAATAAATTATATACTAAAACCTTCCTCTTGAATCACTCTTATCTATTAAAAAAAACCTGATCAAAATCCGTTGCGTAGTTTTAAAGATTTAAGCATACAAAGGGACATAGGGACAGAGAAAGCGAATTTGTTTTATACTAATAATAAATTATTAACTAGACAACAATTTGGCTTCAGAAAAAATAGTTCAACATCCTTAGCTTGTTTTGATTTAGTAAAAGAAGTTATTCAAGCCTTTATTGAAAAAAATGCTGCGACAGCTATATTCCTGGACATGAGTAAAGCGTTTGATTTTGTAGACCATAATTTGCTCTTATATAAACTAGCGAAATATGGGATCAGAGGTAAAGCGAATGAATGGATTGAAAACTATCTCAGAGAAAGGGAGCAATATGTCGAACTAGGAAAATGTGTTAACAAAAATAAAATTATATATAAATCCAGTAGAAGGTTAAATAGCTCCGGAGTGCCACAGGGCAGTATTCTCGGTCCATTTCTATTTCTCATGTATATAAACGACCTGCCAAACATAACCAAACATAAAACAGTTTTATTCGCTGATGATACAACACTTATTGTGAAAGGCAATGCAAGAAATACTTCTTACAAATTAGAAATAGGTAAAGCATTATGTGATATAGTAGGGTGGTTAAATAGTAATAACCTCCAAATCAACTTTGACAAAACTAAAATGATCCAATTTTGCACTAAAAATAGTCGACAAATCGAATTAAATGTTGATTATGAAAACAAAACCATAGAACAGGTAAAAAGCCACAAGTTTCTAGGTATCCATTTGGACGAAAATTTAAAATGGAATGTGCATATTGAATACATATGTGACAAGATAAACCGATTTGTTTATGTCATAAGACGACTAAGGAACACAGTGTCCATGGAGGCGGCCCTAAATGCTTACCATGCATATGTGTCATCAATTCTCTCATATGGACTTATATTATGGGGGCAATCTTGTGATAAACAAAAGGTGTTTATAGCGCAAAAAAAATGCGTACGGGCCATAGTAGGATTGAGACAAAGAGACAGCTGTAGACCCATATTTGCTAAGCTTCGTATATTAACATTGACATGTATGTATATTAGAGATGTATGCTTATTTGTAAGAAAGCATCCCGAGTATTACACGAAAAAAGGAGAAATCAATACTCAATTTATGACCAGATTTCAAAACAAACTTTATTTACCGACGTGTAGAATAAATACTGCGAAAAATAGTATAATTTTTAGAAGCATTACAATATTCAATAAAATACCAGACGATTTCAAAGAATTACCTGTACATATATTCCGGACGAGGTTAGTAAACTGGCTAATCTCAAAGCAATTCTATGATATAAGTGACTTGACAAATCAAAAATAGTAATTTAAAATTAATGGATATCATATCTGGACATAAATTAATATTTTAATCTTTTTCTGCTACTGTATTGGGATCTATAAGTGTTGTGGGATATAATATTATATTTAATGTAGTTTATAATATATTTGCACGCTCAACTACGAGCAGAATGTTTAAGGATCTATATTATCTATATCTACAAACATCTTTGTAATTCTACATTCTGCAAATAAAGCAATTTGAATTTGAATTTTGAATTTGAATACTATGTAGTGATAGTGATAATAGGGTATACTCTTTTGAGTGTCTAATTAACGAACGAAAACGATACAAAAATATAATCTTTCCTATATGACATGCAATGAAAGTATTTCCAATCAGTTCTATCTTATAAATATTATATTCCTTATAATTTTTTAAAAATACAAAATAAAATTAAAAAAAAAACGTTTAAAAAAATTTAATCAAAAAAAGTCACGGTATATTTTTTCTAGAATAATAAAACAATCTCTTTCGTTATTGAAATAAATAGATAATTGTTATACTAACTCAGTCTGCTCCTGCGTACTGGTCCTTCCGAAGTAATCAAAACCAATATCGAACCAACGATACACACTATTGTGAATCTCATAGTATTTGTCGCAAATCTGCCTCGGGGTAAGACCTTCTTCTATAGCCTGAAAAAAACATTACTTAATTGTAATACTGACAATAGTCTATGATGTTGATGATGATGACTATGAATCGTGGCCCGATCGGGCCGCTCGGTGGTCAAGGGGTTAGAATACTCACTTTAGTTTCAGTCGCTGTCCCGTATTCGTCTGTACCGCTTATATACAGGGTGTTGTAATCGCATAAACGGCAATACCTTATGAAATAAATAAGAAAAATTAATATCTTCAACTTTACAAGTCAATTATAAATATTGTATTGTTTACTTTCAATTGACACTGTAGTTTCCTTCCGATTTTTTTCGTGACATTGCGAAACGAAGGTACTTTATAAAAATAGCTCATCTCACATAATTATTTAACACAAAGTTTACTCGAATTAATATTGGAAAAATAACCAAAATGAATTATTTTAAATTATTTACAATTTATGGAAAATCAAATAAAACTATTGAGCAACTTACTTCGTTGTTAAACGTATATGTTTCTTTCTCAAGCATTAAAGAAAATAAAAAATAGTTAAGATTTTTTTATTTGTATTGTAAAAAATAATTTACCTAGCAAAAATATCAGCCGACAGGACACAACCAATAATATTACCCAAATGTGGTATATTATTCACATATGGCAACGCTGATGTTATCAAAATGTTCTTACGCCCTTTTACTGGTAACCTGAAAGAAAGTAGTTTCATAAAATACTAGCTGTACCTCGCGGTTTTACCTGCATTGCAGTGTGATGACATGTAGCCTTCCTCGATAAATGGACTATCTAACACTGATACAAATTTTCAAATCGAACTTGTAGTTCCTGATATTAGCGCGTTCAAGTGAACAAACAAACAAACTTATTATTATCTATACTAATATCATTAAGCTACTACACGGAAACTACTGACGGGGGACTAGTATTTCCTGAGATAAGCGCGTTCAAACAAACAAACTCTTCAGCTTTATAATATTACTAGCGGTCCGCCCCGGCTTCGCCCGTGGTACCTACATGTTTAAACTATCCTATCTCTCAAGTTGGATCGAACTGCACATGGTGTGCGAATTTTATTATAATCGGTTAAGTGGTTTAGGAGCTTTCCTCTTCAGACACAAACTCTTATCATAAAATCCGTCCATTATATTGTGAGATAATTACAAACAGATAAACACACTTGTATATTTATAATTTTTTAAAAGTGCCATTTTTTAACAGATTTTTCTAAAAACGTGTAGTTTTCATTTTTAGTGTATTATTTTTGTTATCACTTACACAATTTTCTCTTGTTTCAACGGCGGCTGTAGGTTTTTCAAACCGTTCAACCAATTCTCTTGCGCTAGAGCTAATTCTTCCGCCGTCACTCCTATTTGTACTGAATCGTCGGGTGACCTGCAAAATGATAATACATGTATACATATAATCTATACTAATATTATAAAGAGGAAAAGTTTGTAAGTATGTATGTATGTATGTATGTATGTATGTATGGTTTTCACGCAAAAACTACTGGACCGATTTCAAAAATTCTTTCACCATTAGAAAGCTGCATCTTTACTGAGCAACATAGGCTATATTGCATTTTCAAAAAAATTAGAGATCCTTACCAAAAATGCAATAATGTAACCCAAGGTGTAAAAAAATCCTCAATAAAACTTCTGTCATCGCGTGCGCTGCGGAATCTATTGAAGATAGAACAAAAAAATGTTCTACGGTATTATAGAATGGATCAATATCTACAAGAAAGTCCGCGATACCATATGTCCATCTTCAGTAGTTATGTTACTACAACAACTTTTTTACGTTTTCAAAGTAAATAGAAGTGCCGACAGTAATCAAACCATGTTATCGATACACATATATTAATCCTTATCCCATTAAATGATGTTTTATTATAGACTGTTTCAATACCAGCAAAATTCTTTTTAAATGAAAAGAATTGGATATTCCATTCAAAAGATATAACGAATTTTTAAAAGTGTCAATCTACAGAAAATAGTAGGTATACTGTTCGAGCAAGCCGTAGTGCGGGGGTCATGGAGAAATTCTACCAATATGCGTCTTGACGGAACACAGTGGGGTTTTGGTCGGTAGGAATCCGACATAACCCACGGCCCCTCCCCCGGAGGCCGTGGGTATCTATGAAAGATTTCCCCACTAAAACAAAAAAAAAAAGGCCGTAGTGCGGGACGGGGTAAAGGTGATTATCATGTGATTAAAAATTAAACCAGTCCGACCTATAGTACACTTTTCACTGTAACGATATCGCTATCTATGCGGATGAAACCGCAGGGCATTGCTAGTGATATAATATTTTTTTGACGTGACAACGTCTTATAATTCGATAGAGCCGGCTGCACGCACGAAAAAACATGACTCATGCGGCGTTACCTCGCTCTGAGGCGTTCCAAG
This sequence comes from Colias philodice, assembly GCF_061535455.1. NCBI lineage: Eukaryota > Metazoa > Arthropoda > Insecta > Lepidoptera > Pieridae > Colias > Colias philodice. The sequence continues at coordinate 3,815,722 of NC_143113.1, read as the reverse complement.
GCTTGAAGTGCGAGCGAGAGCGCGGAACGAGCGACAAAGAAGCACAATCAGACGTTGTCACGTTCAACTATCGTCAGTAAACCGACTTTACAGACAAACAATTTTTTTCTATTATGCTAGAGTATTGTGAAAGAGGGAATATTTAATTGTTTGAACTAATTAGCCGACTATTGAAATCTACTGATATCGCAGCTTCGCCCGTGTTTTAATAGAAAAACCCGCATAGCTCCCGTTCCCGTGGGATTTCCGGGATAAAAACTATCCTATGTGTTAATCCAAGTCATCGTCTATATGTGTGCTAAATTTCATTGTAATTGGTACAGAGTACAGACGTATTTGCGTGAAAAAGTAACAAACATACATACATCTATCCTCACAAACTCTCGCATTTACCTATAATATTAGTAGGAGTAGGATAGGATAAAAGATACGGCTAGTGTATTAATATTAATGTTAAAAATCATTCTATGTGTAATAATTTTTTTGTAAATAAAATACGTACACAAATCATTATTACTTAACTTTAAGCAGTCTTACAATCAGTTTCTGACATATAGAGTCACTATTTATTTTTGTTTGATTTAGGGCCGATTTTTCAATGCTTGGATAAAACTTATCCGCCAATAAAGTATTACACGATAATATTAAAATGTCACGTAAACTGTCAATTACGGGCAATTAGAATACGTTTTTAAAATGGTAGTTTTATACATTATTCGACGAATAAGTTTTAACCAAGGATTGAAAAATCAGCCCTTAATAAACTAGCCATATAAAGACTTACCCTGCTGGCGTGGACACATTATTCATTTGTGGTACTCCCAATGCTGATGTGGGGCTAAACGGACCATTTACTGTACCACCCCATTGTTTTACTGCTTCCTGTTATAATAATAATTATTTAATTACATGTAATTTGAAGGTGTATAAAAATAATCTATGGTAAAAGTTTTGTATGTACTGAATCTATATCTATTAAGAGTTTGTTTGTTTGAAGTTTGAACGCGCTAATCTCATGAACTACTGGTCCGATTTGAAAAATTCTTTCGGTATTAGATAGCCTATTTATCGAGGAAGGCTCTTAAAGCCACTTTCCATTGACTCGTGGCAAATTCGTACGAATCGTGCCTAGGGGCTCGGACGTTGTTTATACGACCCAACTACCCTCACTTTGCTAATAGTCGTTGACTTGCTGCGATATGTTATCAACTACCTACATCAAATATTAGGTAGCTGTGTAGAATCGCAGTACATTCTTATTACATTAAAACTAATATTTAACCTAGCCTTGTGTGTATTTTCTAATAATACCTTAAAAGCCTTAGCTCCATTTAACTCTTCCGCCCATCTCAATATATTGTTGCATTCACTCAAATAACTTTGCTTATTCTCTGGACTATAGATTAATGGATATAAAGTGCTCCATATTGAAATGTCAGCGGCTGATAACTTTTCCTGCAAAAAAGGTCACATTTATTAAGTCAAATTTAAATCCTACTTATCCAAACTGCCTATACATAACATAATATGTATAATGAATTTAAATTGAAATCAGATTACGCCTTCTATCTGATCTAAACATGCAAAAATTTATATAAATAATACAATTGAATCGCCAAGTGATAATCGTAAAACTTGAGTATGGCTCAATTAATTCAGCAATTTGTTTTCTGTTCTTTTTAAGGCATAGGGAATGTTTTTGTGAAGAGTAAAAACATAATAAGACCAGCAGCAGCCACGAGTGAAACCGCAGGGCGCGGCTAGTTAATAATATATGAAATTCTTCATTCTTAATTCTTACCCCAATAATATACTTGTGTTTACTCAACAACCCATCGACCATGCGTAATAATGATTGCGTCACTTCCTTAACATCTGACGATACAGTTTTAGCCGTTAATATTGTAGCGATGGCTGGTTGGAGACGTGTTGCCTCCCATTCTTGCATTTGCTGACTGAAATTGATTAAAAGAGGGTCTTAGGAAATGTAAGTAATATTATATTTTTATTTAAAGACTCCACATATTATAATGTACTTATGTTATGTGTGAAATTACTTGACATAGCTAAGGACATTACATGTTATTTAAAAAATGTTTCTTTCACATATTATAATTATATATGTGGATTGTAAATAGTAAAAATTAAACTTATTTAAATGGTTCTTTTCTGTAGTTCTTAATAAGAAATGTATACCATATTTTGTAAATAGTAGCATATTATTAAATAGTTGTTAAAATTAATACTCCTTAATTTGACTTTGTTTGTATTCATTAGAAAAGTCTTACCACTGTCCATTTGCAGATAGATCAAGCACCGGAAACAGATACTGTGCCGCTGCATTACTAGAGAAGAACGTCAGCTCTTCATCTACTTCCAGAAGTGGTAGCGACTTTGGGCCTGCGAAATAGTCTGCGATGCAGACTTGTTGTTTAGTACCAACACCATCCCCATATAGTATGTACAGTAGAACGCCGATTATCCGAACGCCGATTAACCGAATCGCCAATTATGCGAATTGATCCTAAGCATATATAAAAAAATAAAAACAAGTAGTTATTTTGTTTTGTTGTAATAAGTTGGAAATCACTGGAGTTCGGATATATTTCAACTGATATTGTTGAAAGCTAGAGGCAAGACACTTCATGTTGCCCTTTTTAAAGTTTATTCTATGTGTGACACTTCATTTTTCTTCATTATCAGTTTTTGTTCAGTTATCCAAATCAACCCGGGTCCCAATTAATTCGGATAATTGACGCTCTACTGTAAATATAATTATAATAATAGATATAGAATAATGGGTAGACATATTTGAGGTAGTTATCTAAATTATAGACTAAAATGAAGTACATGTAAGTGTGTAATTTAATGTTAATACATAATGTACAGTACGATTCAAACTTAATGGTGGCTACTAAGTTAGGTGCAGTTGCGGGTTCGGGTGTGCAGGTCCCTTAACGTCCCGCTAATACCTAAAATTGTTTTCTGCACATCAGATTGTACGATGTTCCGAGCCGCCATTAATCCATCAGGCCCCGGAATCACAGACACAATAGAAAATCTATTGTGTCGCGGTCGGATCTGGCCGCTCGGTGGTTAAGTTTGAATCATACTATAACTAGGTTTAATGTTAGAATGTGTCTGTGTTGAAATGTTTTTTGGTTAGTCTACAAATATACCATGAAAAAATTATATACATATTGCAGATGTATGATAAAACAACATGCATGTATCATAAACACCTAAACATAGGCATTCAAGTATCTATTAATATAACATAATTATCTCTGTTTGTATGGTTTTTGTTACACAAGTCTCCAATTGTTAATCTATCTAATACCGTATTTCAAATATTTCAGCTATTCTTATCTGTTTTATTAGACATATTGGAGTAAAGCGGTGTTGAGTCTATGTATGTAAATGTATCTTATAAACCTTAAAAAAGTAAATAAAGCGGGAAATTTAAAGCGAATATACCACAATACACAGCATTTACGTAAAGGTTAATTAATTCAAATCATCTTATTGGAATGAGTGACTGATGCAATAACAGCTATACCTTTGGATTAAAGTGTCTTTTACACTTATCATTTACTAATTATCGATAAAATGTATTCAAAATGTTCATTTACTAAAGATATTACCGAATAAATAAAGGTAAACAAAATAAAAGGAACAATTTTATGTGATCTACCTTCGAATGAAGCTTTCTGTAATTCTAACGTTTTCTCAGCTAAGTTCGCAGCTATTAGCAATTTCAGGGTCGCCGTATTATTATCGTTTGTATAAATCTTCATTTTCAGAGTGTTCTATCTTCTTAATAATTACAAAAAAATTAATTTCCATTCGCTGAAAATAACCTAAACGCGACAGGTATGAGCGACACTCAATCTGACATTTGACAAGTTGGCAATTTGGCATCAGTGTTGCCAACTTTTTTTTTCGAACCCACATATTGGAGCCTCGTGGCCCACCAGAAATCCACTAAAGTAATCGGTCTTTAAAACCACCAGAAAAAACACTAAAAAATATCCAGAGACATGTAAATATTGAATGCCCGTTGGCGAATTTTTTGCGAGTTATTTGTAAATAACATCTATTTTGAACTAAGTAATTTTTATTTTTGTTACAATATATGTATTTAAAGATCATCTTCAGAAGAATGTTCTTCTAGAGTTTCAGTATGTGAAGAATAAATTTCTATGAAAGAAATTGTTGTGTGGTTTCGGCATATTTAATGTAAAACCCTTTTATGGTAAAACCATATTACTTCACAAAATTAATTAAAATACGACAAGCTAGAGGCTACCGCGCGGCCGCGGCATTACCAATACCGACTGATTGTTTATACAGATTGTTTTTGTACACAAATATAGAATGTACAATGTACATATAACCTTTTGAATCAAATCATATTTTAGATCAATAGTAATAAAGTCTATAATCAAAAATATTCAAGCAATAGCAATAAGCAAAGCGACAAACAACTTTCGGGGAATTCCCGTATGTTCGTTCTGTTACCAACATGACACAAAATCATACCCTTGTTTCACATAGTTCAAGTCGTTCTTTTTGAGTATTTATGTAAATCTTTCTAGTGGTTGAAACTCGTACCTTACCACTAATTGAACTCATCTAAACCACTAGGAAAATCCACCAGCCACTAAAACCAATATTTGTCCGCTAAATGGGGGAGCTAAACCACCAGATGTAGTGGAAATTCCACTGAGTTGGCAACACTGTTTGGCATTTGCTTTTTGCACGATGGCATGGGAATTTTGCCTTAGGAATTTTGCAGAGTTGACAGTTCTTACTTCTTACGACACCATTGTTGCAATAATAATATACATAATTGCAATATTGCAATACTGTAATAATTATTAGGCTCACCAACGGCCCCCGCAAAATTGTATTTTTAGTTTTAAATATTTATTAAGCCATATCGATAGTTCATGGTTTGTTCTTAATTGTTTGCTATAAATAATTGTTTGTTCGTTAATTGTTTATTAACAATAAAATATATAATATATGTACATAATAAAAATATACTGTTTGATTGGCCCCCCTATTCAAAATTATTAATATTTTTATTAAATATCGTTTGTTCTTCAATAATTAACGTTATTTCGAACATTTAATTGCACTAATATTTAATAATATTATTAATAACTAATAATTACTAATATTTAATTATTATCATACATAACGCTAAAACCAACAGGAGCGGAGCAACGCGGGTGAAACCGCAGGGCGCAGCTAGTTATTAATATAAACCAGATAATTTGCTGACAGTAATTATTATTATGTTTATTTATGTAATTATAATCCTATTTTGAAAATTCTTTTATCTGTAGAAAGCAAGATTGTTTCAGATTCTGAGTGATCCAAGTTTTTGGCTTTTATGCGAGCGGTATTAATAAATAGTTGAATCTAATTAGAAGGAACAGGAATCAGGTTAATGAGAATCTATACTAATATTATAAAGCTGAAGAGTTTGTTTGAACGCGCTAATCTCGGGAACTACTGGTCCGATTTGAAAAATTCTTTCGGTGTTAGATAGCTCATTTATCGAGGAAGGCTATAGGCTTTATATCATCACGCTACGACCAACAGGAATGGAGCCACGGGGGTGAAACCGCGCGGAGCAGCAGTAAAATATAAAATCAGAACAAAAAAATAAATTCTTTATTCAATATCAATAATATCCAATTTCATCAGATTAACATAAAATCGTATCCAAACAATTCTTGATACTAAAATATTATGTAGATAATTTCATTTCCTTCTATTGAGATCTTATAAAATACATCACAATATAAAATTTGCCTTGAACAGTGTTGCCAGAATTAAGTAACGTCTTTATAAAAAAATCGTTAAAAACAAATATTTATTGAGTTTTAATTTTCACACCTGGCAACATTTGATCACAAAACTGTAAGTCCCATAAAAACACGTCTAAAATTTATTTTTAATATCTACTATTATTTATTTACAATACACTGTTCACAATGAGGTATTATTGATTGAATTTTGTACTTATCTCTTTAAAACTCGCTTAAATAATATAATATCATATTGTTACTAATTTTGATCTTTCGTATTTGTCTAATGTACGTATTTATTATTTTTTAAGTCTAACAATATCTTATACATGTAATAACTATATATTTAATAACAAATGTTGTTTTGTTGGCACGTTGTTGACTTGATATTTGATTTTTATGTAGTTACGAAAATTATTATAATATATTAGAATTTAACTATATATAATGCAAACACAAAAATATTTTTTTTTCATGTTGGTAACTTTGCATCTGTGTAATCTACATGCATTAAATGCGTTACGAACAATTATATCTATAGATATATAAATCAAACGCATTTTTTAAAGCTAGTCAAGCTTTATCTTATTTTATGGTCACCATGCAACATTAGTATCTCCTAATGTTGCCAGGACGAAAAAATCGATGCATTTTTTATCTGTATTTTCGTAACTAGATAAAAATATTAAATTCCTATTAAGACTAGGTTATTTCATTTCGTTTAACGTCAAAAGTACATTGACCCCCGCGCACGCGGGAAACATATCTAAACTGTAAACTCCATTGGACTCGACTAAGTACTAAAAAAAATCGTAAAAAATAACAATGCGAAATTCTATACATTTGGCAGTTTCTATTTGCGCGATCAGCTGCCATCGAAGAAAATATATAATACTTAAAGAGAACCGCCTAACGGCACTAAGCACATTTTATGTACTAAAACTAAAAAAAAAATACAAAATAAGCTATGCGAAATAACGAATACAAAAATAATAAAACTATCTCTTTATGATCACATTTCAAAACCCACTTTGGCACAATCACATTGTATATTACAAGCAAATTGTACCAAAAATACTAACAACCTTACCTCCATAAATAATATACATACTCTATGGTTTATTCACATTTCAAAAATGGAACAAAACCTAACGCCACAAACTACAAAATCTCTTTCCAACAACGTTCTTTACAATTTGAATTACGAATTAAAAACGTAAAACGTCACAGAGCAAATAATAAAGAGTAATAAAAAGGCGCGAAAGCGGTAACAATTAAAATGGCACTTAATCGACTATGGCGGTATTTATGGCGGCTTTTGAAACAACCATTTATCCTCCTTACGCTATATTTATAGCACTGGCCATCCAGTGGATTAAATAAAAAAAAAAAACAAAAATTCTCTAGAACGCGAACAACACTCGGATCTAAACATTTTGCATTTACAAAAATATAAACTTAATTAGTATTGGGCGGTCTACAACGAACCTGTATTGCGTTTCCCGCCTTCTAGAAAATTCTTTTTTTTCCCTTGGCTGTATGACATAAAGCCTTTGCCCAAAGTATTAATAATCTGTGCGTCATTTGGCGCTCGCCTTTTCAAGGAAGTCCATTTTCAAACGCAATTCGATGAGAAAAAGTTGCTTTTGGAGGGAAAAAATTTCCTCCTTCTGCCTGAGTTCCATATTTAAAATTTTCATTTTCGCCTCGTGTTCCCATATAGCGTGCTGTCGTTTAGCGGTAAAATACAATCTTTCTTCTTCAGTCGCGCTACCACAGTCGTGTTTAATTTGTTCGTCTGTTTTATCGTGATTTTGGTCTTGATTTTTTCTTTTATCGTCGTCCAAGTGGCTGAGGTTTAATGGTGTATTTGATAGTTCGTTTAGTTTCTGTAAAAAGTTTTGTTGTATACGCGCTTGTTCTATCGCCAGGGGGTTGGCGAGGAGGGGTAGGTTGGGGAGGAGGGGGTTGAGGGGGTTGGGGAGGGGTTTCAGGGGGGGACTGGGGGATGATTGGGGGATGATTTGCACTTGGGGCTCCAGTACGTTTGGCATCGTGTCGTCGCTGTCGTTCGTTGAGAGGCGCCCGTTTGACATCTGCGGAGAGGTTTTATTTAATTTTAATGTTTGTAAAATATTTGGCAAGGATTGTATAGTACATACATAGGTATTTAGAACACACATATAAGTTGTAATTTTTAAATTTAGTTTGTAATGGATACAATGTAAAAATTATTAACCTAATCTAATTGAAATTGAATATTACCCAGTATTATTAGTTTTTTTTACAGATTAAGCGCATTTTTTTACATTTCTTTCGACACCAAACAGCTTCGTATAAATAATATACACAAGAGATTTTCTCTAACTTTTGTTCGTGATGTTCACAAAAAAAAATCTCTCTCTAATTTTTTTAACCTAATCATTATTTTAAACAAACAAAACTCACATTAACTGGTATACAGTCGTCATCCTTCACGCTGTGAGCCTCCGCGCTAGTGGTGGCGTCGTTGTCCTCACCTTAAATAAATAAATATAAAAAAAAAATCATAAAAATAAATATTGGTAATATCTTTAAATGTACTTATAACGGTAAATTTTAATGTACTGGTACATATTTAAAAATGATGAATGAATATGTGCCTTAAAATAAAAACACTTAAAAAATTTCTGATTACCTCGAAAAATCCATTTAATATACGAAAATACATTTCAAAAGTGATGAATAGGTTATCAGTGACTTTATCAGCAACTTGCCATTAAATTATTATTACCTTTAACGTCAAGAGGATGAATATTCTGCCACAGCATGCCATCGAGAATGCCCGGCGTTTCGTTACTTTGTTGCTGAAACAAATAATTAATTTATTAATAACTAGCGGTCCGCCCCGGCTTCGCCCGTGGTACATATTTCGCAATAAAAGGTAGCCTATGTTCTTTTTCAGGGTCTAAAGATTATCTGTGCCAAATTTCATCAAAATCGGTCCAGTAGTTTATGAGCCTATTCATTACAATCAAACAGACAAACAAAGTTTTTCTGTTTATAATAATAGTGTAGATAATTAATATATTTAACTTAGGTAAGCAAAATAGTAGGAAGGAAATTATTTTATTTTATTATATTAGGAAGGAAAATATAAACATATTTTATAGTAATAGTATTCCGCTCGCAGCTTTGCAGGCGTAATCTAAGAAAAATTACATGGGAATGAGATGTAATACACGTGGTAGTAAAAGGAGCACTATATCAATCTCCAGCACTCTAACTATCGTTAGATGCAAAAATCCTATCATAAAATCGCTCTGAAATAAGAACAATAATACACATCGCATCCACTTCTTATCGTTGTCGAACCACATCTTGACCTGACTAAACGTCGTCATTTACCAACTTTATGACGAACAACACTGTTCTGCGTCTACCACCCTACCTATATTGAAGAAAAAAGCACAAAAAATGTCAAAAAACCCCACGCACCTTGACCACATGCGTATCGTGCGCACGCATTTTGCATTTCTTCTTATAGTTCTCGTACCACATCTTGACCTGACTAAACATCTACCTTATACAACTGTATGTCTTCTTAGCCAGTCTGCGTCTACCACCCTACCTATATTGAAGAAAAGAGCACAAAAAAATCACAAAAAACCCCACGCACCTTGACCACATGCGTATCGTGCGCACGCATTTTGCACTTCTTCTTATAGTTCTCGTACCACATCTTGACCTGCGCGGGCGTGCGCGGCCGCTCGCCGCCGCACCGCTTGTTCACCTCGTCGCAGATCGTCGACCAGACTAGCTGAGGAAGAATAAATAAAAGAATAAATATAAAAAAAAGTGTGCGTGTACTAGTGTACACACGTAAGAAGTGAAACTTCTTTATGACCTTATTTTTCAAAAAATAATTTACTATATGCAACTTTACAGAAATACGTCGAATCACGCGTGGTAGGGATAAGAAAAAGATGGCGCGTAACGGAAAAATGTCACGAGTAACGAAAAAATGTTACACTATTTTTTTTTCCAACCCCGATATAGAAGTTTCACTTCAATAAGGCTGATGTTATCTATACAGTATACTTAATATTATAAAGCTGAAGAGTTTGCTTGTTCGTTTAAACGCACTAATCTTAATATGTTTATTATACCAGTGTTGTAAGTGTTTATGGGCGGTGGTGACCACTTTACCGTAGTACTATTATAACTATAGGTATATTCTGTGACTTACGTCAGGTGGTCCTGCCCCATTGCCGAATAATTATAAAATAATTAATTATTAGTTGTTACTGTAAATATCTGGGGGCACGGCAGTGCCCCCGCCAAGTCGAGCAAAAAAAAAGCGGCACGGCCGTACCATCCTTTTCTCGAAGCAATTCGGGCCTTTTTCGACCCCCTATAATTCGGTTGTGGATAAAGCAAGAAACCTGAATCTTCAGTAACTAATCCGGCATTGTATAAACACGGAATATTTAAAATTTCAGTCAATTTGAACCAGTAGTTTAAGAATGACAACTTGTTAAAGTTTCTAAATTTTGTCACTCACTGACTCACCGATCATCAAAAGTCCAAGGCACTTCTAGCAGACTTAGAAGCTTCATATTTGGAATACATATAGAGTTTAGTGTCTTAATCATGGGAAAACTTAAATATTTTGTAATTTCGGTCCAGTTTTCCAAATACACCAACTGCATCAATAACTTTGTAATCCCATATAAATATATGGGATTACAAAGTTATTTATGCAGTTGGTGGTTGGTGGTGGTTATAAATTTAATAGGTGTAGATAGGTACCTACCATATGAGGCAAGGGAGGGGGTATAGGGTGGGTAAGGGTGTGTTTAGCCCATGAAACTGAACAACATTATTACTTGTAAAATGGTCGACGTAATGAAAAACACATGATTGGACATGTCTTGAAGTACGAAAATCTAATAAAACAATATATTATAATTTAAATCTGTTATATATAAATTGTTGGCGCGACTAGCCTCCTTACAGACAGACTGGCCTCTATTTTACTCTATGACTGACAAGCAAAATATACGCCAAAATGACAGAACAATGAAATGTGAATGCCTTCGAGCGAGCGGCAGCCGCACGCATACGTGCGAGCGCCCTCATGCTGTTCGGATGTGCCTCGAAACCTAACCTATAAGTTTGCGATTTTCATTTATAATTTCGATTGAGGCTGAAGCTCAAGAAGTAGTACCGGAAAAGAAAAAGAGGAAGACTACATATAAAAATAAGAAAATATCATAAGACCTTTAACAAAATTTGTTAGAAGTAGATGGTATCAAAAAGAAAGGCTCTACAAAAAGAAGTGAGATCCCATCAAAAACATCCTGTAAAAAACCCAAGTCTCGCAGCTCAATCTTTCTACCGTCAAAAGTTGTGAGATCCATGTAATACCAAGTCGGTTAATCTATTTAGTGTCTACTTGAAGGACCTTCTGTCTTAAGTTATTACATAAGTTATTATCATGCCAATATTAAAAATATTTAACGTTTTAAACAAATAGATCGACTTGGACATCGCATGAAAACAAAATGAATATTACAATATTATATTAGATTCTTTAGTCTCTCGCGCCTCACGCGATTGAAACTCTCGTTCCTGTTGGTCGCTGGCCCGTCGTGCTGTGTAGTGTGATACATACTAATAATCAAATCAAGCGATGTCCAAGTCGATCTATTTGTTTAAAACGTTAAATATTTTTAATATTGGCATGATAATAACTTATGTAATAACTTAAGACAGAAGGTCCTTCAAGTAGACACTAAATAGATTAACCGACTTGGTATTACATGGATCTCACAACTTTTGACGGTAGAAAGATTGAGCTGCGAGACTTGGGTTTTTTACAGGATGTTTTTGATGGGATTGGAATTACAATTAAAATTAGCTATCTTTCTCCAATATCCTGACAATTTTGCCTGTGAAGTTTTTAACTTTTACAACATATACATTAAATAAATAAGCCATAGAACCTCCTTTATACCATAACACTTGCATATGAACCAAAGCTTACTCAGCATTCCTTAGCATCGTTTTACACATACAAACATATTCATAGTTATGCTTTGATACTCGATATCTAGTCAATGTTAGTTTAAACATCACGAATTATATTGAAAATTCTGTAACTACAAAGACACGAACGTCCCGCATTGAAAAAATTGAATTGGTTATTGGCTATTAAACAAACTGGACAATGAAAATCAATAAATTGTCTCGGACGCTTTTTAGATATTGAATAAATCTTTAATTTAAGATATTATAACACATTGTTACTAATTTAGTTTTAAAGAATAACAGAAACAAGTCAAAATCACTCTTAAATCGATACGGCCTCTTAATACTTTTCAAATATGAAATATGTTTTTAAATTTGTTGAAAATGTTTAATTTGTCTAATTTACATATGTACAAGTCTAGCTTAATTTGAGACTAGATTTTGTACGAAATTTCTAGTTTAATTGCATAGTAATTTATTATTTATTTAAATTTAAAAGATTTAAGTGATATAAAAAAGCGAAATAGATAATCAAGAGATGGTAAAGTGATGAAAGTTTTTGCTAATAATTGTAATTATAGTGATTAGAACTTTGGATTGAATATAAAAAGTCTTTTTTTTTTAAGTGGAGAAATCACTACATAGTATAAAACAAAGTCGCTTTCTCTGTCCCTATGTCCCTATGTATGCTTAAATCTTTAAAACTACGCAACGGATTTTGATGCGGTTTTTTAATAGATAGAGTGATTCAAGAGGAAGGTTTTAGTATATTATAATTTATTATCTTTTAGACAAAGCGGGCGAAGCCGCGGGCGGAAAGCTAGTCTTACATATATACCAACGACCCCCGGGGTCCGGGGAAAGAGCCGTGGGTTATGTCGGATTGTTACTGACTAAAACCCCACTGTGACCTGTGTTCCGTCCAGCCGCTTTAATGATGGGGCCTATATATACATTAAAATGTGAGTATGTTTTTCCAGACATTATCAGCATAAAATTTTCAACTAAATCAGTTTTATTTAATTTTGGCTTCCATCAGAAAAATAAACCAATAGCGTATTTTTATTGGCATAAATTTTTTGATATTATAATATCTAACATCTGACATGTTATTAATATAAAACTGTCTGTATGTACCTACGTTATGCTTTCACGACTAAACCACTGAACCGAATTTAATGAAATTGTATGAGAAGACTCTCTTAGAACTCGACTTTTTTTTTTAATTTCACTTAGCAGCTTTAAAAAAGATTTTGGAACGTCGTTACAATAAAAGGCGCAAAAAATATTTTTGTAGGAAAAAAAATTTAGAAAAAAAAACTGAAAAAAGTCTCACAGATTGGGACATTTCATAACATACATGTAATAATTTCAATTCCTGCTCTACGTAATCTACGTAATCACATAGATTATTTAACGTTACTATCATTTGGTACAGTTAATTGATAAAATAACATACCGTTTCACATTGACCTTAGTTTTAATCTATTTATCGTGGAAGTTGTAACTGGACTGTTTCAAGGATTGTAGGCTTAGTCCAGTATCGGACTCTTGTCTCTTAGGTTAGGTATTATACAAAAAATCAATAAAAAATAGTTTTATCACAATTTATGTAGCCTGTATGTATGTACCGACTAAACCTTACTTTTAGTATTTTCACACATAGAAAACACAATAATTGCACAGGTATATGACAATATAGCTTTCTACACACAACTACATTAATATTACGCCAAACAAAAATGCACATTTAAACTATGCCAACCTTTTTAATCACATATATGTAGTTTGAAGATTTGAAAATCCTGAAATAGATTAAAGACCAACCAAATAGCTGATTTCTATTAAAGTTTGAAAGTAGCTTCCAAACTTTATTTTTCACGCAAAAAAGGTGATCACGTCTGCGTAAATTTGGTAACCAGATAGTTTACAATCTGGATTAGCAAATAGGCTACCCAATACCAAGCAAAGTAAAGCCGTAGTGTCCACTTAGTAGTAGCCGTAGTGTATACTTGCTCGAGCATTCGCTTCTCCAGGTCGGTGAAGTTCTTCAAGCGCTCCTTGCGAGTGTGAGTGAGTGAGTGAGTGTGAGTGTGAGTGTGAGTGAGTGTGAGTGAGAGTGAGAGTGAGTGTGAGTGGGGCGCTTACCTGTTTGCTCCTGTTGGTCGCGTTGTTCGAGCGGCCCTGCCGCAGCACGTCCCGGTGCCGCGCGATCAGCTCGAGAACGGTCCGCTTCTCCAACTCGGTGAAGTTCTTCGAGCGCTCCTTGTGCCCGCGCCGCGCACGTATCGCGCCCGCGCCGCTGCGCGTCGACATATCCAGTCTGCGGGAAGATAATTAATTAATACCTCAACATATACTTAAAAAAAAAATTGTTTTTTTGTAAAGTAGGTTTACGATCGAGATGTTTACGTGATAACGTCTTATTGGTGGCAGCGCCCGAGATGAGACGGGAGATCGACCGATCTCCCATCTCATCGTCTCTCCCTCGTTATACCTGCGATCGCGCTCGTGAGGTTTTGGTGTGACACAAGTTTCTGAACATGTCACCCGACTAAAACGATTTTAAAAACGTTATCACGTTAAAATGTAAAGGTATCTGACTTAATGACTGATCAATCAACGCTCAGCCCAAACTATATACTGCCATGTTGTCTTAACTCTTAAAGCAGTAAGTATTATCTTAGTGTAGAAAAATGTCAGAACTGTATCGGGTTGAAATTTGGCGTGCAGGTATCCTCTATGATGTAGGCATCCGCTAAGAAAGGAATAAGATAAATTCTACCCCCAAGGGTATAAAGTAGGGGAAAGAAAATAGGGGAAAGAAAATAGGTGAAAGTTTTACCCTGAAAATTTATTTTGACCAGGTGGTCGAAGCTACGGGCAACAGCCTAGCGCTTGTAAAACTTTATATACATAAACAAAAAAGGATTTTTCAAGTATGATTGACTGCTACAAATTATCACAAATAAAACAATTTTATACTTTTAGAAACATATTAATAAAATAGTGAGAAAATAGAATGCAAATAATACAATTTTAAATTAAATTGTTTTATGCATTGAGACAAAATTAATATTTTATCGATAATTATATGCCCAAATTGCCCATTTAAATTTTTAAAATTTGCACTCAGATAATTTATTTAAAGTTAATTCTATATATTCAAAAATACGAATTTTACCTCCTTACAATTGAGATAATATTGTCATACCTTAAAAATATATTTTTATACTAGCGGTCCCCCCCGGCTTCGCCCGTGGTACATGTTTACGTTTTCTCTACATAAAAACCATCCTCGTACTTCAAGGAATATAATAAAAAAGAATTATCGAAATCGGTTCAGCCGTTCTCGAGTTATGCGCTTACCAACACATTTTGCGATTCATTTTTATATATAAAAAAAATATTATTTTATTTCAAATTATTATTTACCAATGTTACATAATACATCCATCATTTATGCATACACATATGTATTTAAGAATTTGTAATCATATTAATTAATATATTTTCTGCACAGATTCCTGCATTTCGATCGGCTCAAATGTCGTCCGATTTATTAAATTTAATAATATAAAAACAAACGTTTTATTATAATGATATTAATTAACCAGTCCATCGAGATATGGAGCTGTCTCAAACCTAGGTTTTTATAGCATTTCTAATTCAGTAAACTGGTTAAGTTAGACTGGTTCTCAAGGCTTTGGTTACTTGAATAATATACATACAAAAATTCTAGATCGAATATTATAAGTGAGAATTTTTCACACATTTTTGATGCATTTTATTGTTTTTTTTAAGTTATTGCATAGCTTTTATATCAGACTTTGAGCGCGGCGACCGAATGTAAAAATTCCGTAACGAAAAAACCTAACACCCCCCACATCAACCGGCACAGCGATGCGATGCTATGCAATAGCTTTACCGCGGCAGTCCTCGAGTACCACACGTATTTTTTACACATTTTTGATGCATTTTTTTGCATATTTTTACGCATTTTTTTAAATGTATTACATAAAAATTTTAACACATTTACACAAATATTGTTCGTTTATGAGTCGACCACGGGCACGGGTCCGATTTGAAAAATTATTTCACTGTTAGATAGTCCATTTC
The DNA here is from genome assembly GCF_061535455.1 of Colias philodice. Taxonomy (NCBI): domain Eukaryota; kingdom Metazoa; phylum Arthropoda; class Insecta; order Lepidoptera; family Pieridae; genus Colias; species Colias philodice. The sequence continues at coordinate 3,799,769 of NC_143113.1, read as the reverse complement.
TCGAGGAGCGGAGCAACGCGGGCAAAACCGCGGAGCACAACTATAGTTTTTATGTATTTTTTACGTATATTATAATTCTTTGCAATACATGAGAAAAAAGAAAGGTCGTGGTGGCAAAATTTTTTTTTTAAACGTACATGACTAGATATTTTCGATAATTGTGATAATCATTTTTGGAAAAATGTTTCATCAGCTATATTATATACTATTCATTGTAATAACTTCAGAAGACGTAATCAAATTAATAATCAACTAATATCTAGTACTTATCCGATTACAAAAATAACAAGAAGTGAATAGAAAATGATTGCAAATTGCAATAGTTACGGAAGCGAAAATATCACATTATCTAGCAAGTAATATTACTTGATTCATTTGAATATGTTTATGCGTGTGTGTGTGTGCACGCATCTGTGTGCGTGAACGCATGCGTACATGTGTGTGTGTGAGTGTACGAGTAAGAGGTTTTTAAATTTCAATATAATGCTTATTAGGTATCATTTCTTACACGTAGGCGGTGGGGGTATAAGGCCTGGCTGTTAACCCCTGCCGTCGAAGGCGAATGGTGGCCACCGTTGGGTTTTAGTGGGTATGGCTTCTCGCGAGTCCCACATACCCCCTCACGCAGAAAAACTGCAGAGGGGGATGCGTAAATGCATTTCCCAACGTTAAAAAAAAAGGTATCATTTCTTAATATTATAAATGCGAAAGAGTATTCGTTCGTCTTTCTCTTACGTCGCGGTAGGGGTTTTGAGATATAGATCGTAGGAGGGCAAGGGCTATTTTTACCAGAGTAAAAAAATCTTTCATCCATATCTATAAAACCGTCTTCAAATGGGCAGAACCTACTGGAAGGCAGTAGCTTTCAAATTACCCAACTCTATTCAATACGACAGTTCTAAGGTAACAAACACAAAAAAATGCAGTCGAATTGAAAACCGCCTCCTTTTTTAAAAGTCGGTTGAACGAATAGCAGTCTACTATCCGACCACGTTACAAATATATAATATTATGTTATATTTTTATTACATGCAAACGTGACTGTTGGCATTTCAACGGCATTCCTATTTAAATTGCCAAAAAAAGATTATTACATTACCCCTACACGATATATCCATCGCTTATACATTTAACTGGTTATTTTTTTGGTTATTTATAGCGTCTGGTAAGTTATTTAAACCAGACTTCATTTATCAATTACTTTTTTATTAGAAAAAATGAAAATATCAGGCATTAATAGTCGTACACCATCGCTAATACATTTAACTGGTTATTTTTTAATATGTTCGGTTATTTATAGCGTCTGGTACGTTATTTAAACCAGACTTCATTTATCTATAAAAATGAAAATAACCAGAATTAATCAATACACATAAATGATTTTCACACAGACAATATTTTACAGAACTGAAATTTTCTATTAAAAAATAAAGAAACAAAACATTTATTGCAAAACCCATTTTAAATTTGTATTTGAAGGACGCTTCAGAACGCATTATACGTTAGGATTTTTTTTGGGTATATTCATTCATCATCATTCCCCGTACAATATCTTAAAAAGCAGTATTACTTCCATTGTGGAAAAATGACAGCGCTATATAGGTCGTCTAGCGACATCACTTTCCCACACTGGAAATAATACTGCTATAAGACATCATGGTATCCCCTCAAGTCGTTGTCCAGATATAAGATAACATGAAATTCTGGTAACTATTAAATTAGAATAAAAATTCGTTACATTTAGTAAGGTTCTCTTGGATTTTCCACAAATTTTCTCACTTTCTAGAAATTTCCAAATAAAATAAACCACAGTCAGAATAAATATCTATTTTTAATTCGCAATAAATCAATGCCAAGTCTCTTCATTTGTTTAAATTAACCTTTATATGTCATATACATATTCATATATGAGTTAAATTTGGTAGTATCGTCTAATGCCGGCTACTCACGTATCTGCAGGGAAAATATCGGTTGCACGGCGGTTGGAGCAATTTCAGTTGATCTCTAAATTGCCCCTGCTTGCCTATACACATCACAATTAGGAGCCAATTAAGGGTGCAATTCCAACATTGCCCCTGCTGCAGATACGTGAGTAGCCGGCTTAAATAGCTCCTGCTTGCCTATACACATCACAATTAAGGAGTCAATTAAGGGTGCAATTCCAATATTGCCCCTGCTGGATAGGCCCTGCTACTCACATACCCCTGCAGGTATGTGAGTAGCCCGCAAGTACCAAGCATGCATGTATAAAAAACATGGATTGACAAATTTAACCGATTAAAACCGGGTTGTTAATTGCACTCAAATATGCGACGAATAAATGATAATTTGAATAATATCTTTAGTGTGAAAAAAAAATGCTCTTTAATGTCTTCATAGATCGAGTCATACCGGTATGAGATTTCCGGTGTCTGACAAAAGTACCTACTATTATTAATTTCACTTTAAAATATGTACCTACTTTAAAATCGTATTCACTTGTTGTGCAACAGTTGATTGACAATGTTGCTGGAAACTGACAAACAGAATGCGAAGTCTCAGTAATAGGGTCCCGTTTTATCCTTACGGTACGGAACCCTAAATATGAATAACAGACCAAAAAACAATGTGATGAATTTATGATAATAGTGAAAAGTTAAGAAAAGAAAAGAAAATATTACAATTACAGCATAGTTTATAACAAATCAAAAACTTTATACCCATTTGTAGGCAAATTGCGCAAATACAGAAGTACGAAATATAGCACACCTAAATGAATAGAGAAATAAATATGTACCTAAAATAAAAAAAAGCAAAAAAAAAACATACATTACCTACACACATTACCATACATTTGACACACACACACGCGCGTATACACAACACACTGTTACATTTATGAATTTCACTGGACGACTACTAGCATCTAATAGGTATATTATAATAATAGTAGTTCGTCTTTTTAGAGCTGTCTATCCTCGCAAATCACAAAGGTGACTGACTGACTGATCTATCAACGCACAGTCTAAATTACTGGATCGATCCGGCTGAAATTTGGCATGCAGATAGCCACTGTGATGGTGGCAACCGTTAGGAAAGGATTTGATGAATAGGATCCTAGCCCTGGGAAATGAAAAAGGGATGACAGTTTGTAACAAGGAATTTTTGAAATTTAGGATACTTTCATAATTATATAACGACATATCGATTTTAAAAATCCCTACATAATATTAGAAATGCGAAAATAACTCTGTCTGTCTGTCTGTTACGCTTTCCCGTTTTAACCTCTCAACCGATTTTGATGAAATTTGGCACAGACAATCTTTAGACCCTGAGAAAGAACATAGGCTACCTTTTATTGCGAAATATGTACCACGGGCGAAGCCGAGGCGGACCGCTAGTTTCTTATAAGGAGATAGCCTTCTAGCTTTTACATATAAATTTTAAATATATAGTCTTTGTTAAAACCGGCTCGTTTATTTCGAAAAAAATAAATAAATAAGGAAAACATTAGTGATACAAAATTGAATCCTAACGAACTGGCTCCCATTTATTATTTTGAGTTTTTAATTTCTAATCTATACTGTATCTATCTATTCTGCTATCTTATATCTTAATCTATACATATCTTAATTTCTCTACATTGTAACTGTATTCGTAACTAGTTGTGCCCCGCGGTTTTATCCGCATTGCTCCGCTCCTATTGGTCTTAGCCTATGATAGCCTTCCTTAATAAATCGGCTATCTAACACTGAAATAATTTTTCAAATTCGGACCCGTAGTTCCTGATATTACACGTTTAACCGTACAAAAAAACAAACTCTTCAGATAGATTTACTCAAATCATACTGAAGCTTTCTCTAGAAGAAAACGGCATTTTCCCGAACAACACAGCTAAAAGAATTTTATTTGATTAAGAAAGAGGTCTGGGCCCTGAGGCCAGTGGCCTGCCTATACCTACTAATATAACATTTTTATTTTATTAGGAAAACCGCAAACGACGTGACGCTAATAAAAGCGTTATAAAAAGAGGCTTTGTTTGAAGACACTTCGACAATTTTCATTGCAGATTTCATCCAAATTGGTACAGGGTACTGTGATTTAGCCGTGAAAGCGAAACAGACAGACGGACAGGATTCCCATCTACATTAGTATGGATGGTTCTGCGTGCAGTTTTTGCTAAATTTCCATAGAAACTGTTACTGAAAAATACACGTTAAATGTTTTGTTTGTTGAACGCGCTAATCTCAGGAACTACTGTTCCAGTTTGTTAAATTATTTCGGTGTTAGATAGCCCATTTATCGCGGAAGGCTATAGGCTATACATCATCACGCTAAGGCGCGGACATCACGCTAACAGGAGCGGAGCAATGCGTGTGAAACCGCGGAGCAAAGCTAGTAAGTCATATAATGAATGAAAAAAGCCTTCTTTACAACTGATCATTTTAGCCATTGGCATTCCTTCTTAGTTAAAAAAAAAAAAAACATTAAGTATATTACATCGCTATGCAGAGATTTTCGGAATTAAAAAATAGATCAATTTACGACTTCGAGATATTATGTAAATACGCTTTTTGCGATCAGGACAGTTGGAGGTTCTAACATTTATAACAGGTTCGGCTTGTTATAACAAAAAATAAAACTGAGCCAAGTTTCGTTTATATAGCAGTTAACATTTTGATCGAAAAATGACTGTGCTTATGTATAAACTTTATTTAGTTATAGTCAACTCATCTAATTCTGTGACAAAACAGAATATGAAAAAAAAAGCAGGTTAAACTTCATAAATTTTATTTTTATTTTTAATAGGAACATTAATCAATCTTCTATTTATCATATGGAACAAGTGTAATCTTAACACATATGAATTAACTCAGCGTAAAATGAGCTTAATCAAACCGCGATGACTTGTCTAATTCTGTGACAATCACCATAATTCGGTGATAGTACTTCTCTAATTCTGTTATAACCGAATTATGCGAGTATTTATTATTTTTTAACACAAAAGTAAAAAAAAAAATACAATTAATAAAAAATATAAACATATTGAAAGTAATAATTATGTTTTTATTAATCAACGAGATACTATCAAAAGAAGGGAACAATAAAAAACAATATTGGACTTTATAATTGTTTGTGTGTACAGACTCATTTTTGACTGCAGAATACTTTGAATTGCGGATGTCAGGGTTGTTTCATTATATTTTCTATTTTTATTTTTGTCTTCCTCCATGCTGTCTAAAATAAAAAAATAACTCACTTAATTATGTTATAAAAAAAATAACGGACTTTTTTAAAATGCTTGAAAGCGATCCTACTTTTTTACCTGAGTAAAAATAAATATTTTCTGACTTAAACGACTAACGTATACGTACTGAAAACAATTATTAATACACGAATTGAAAATAATAAAAATTTGCTTGGTTAATTCGGTGACACTGTTTTGAGTTGCAATCTTGAGAATCGTTAACTTTTTGAACCCAGGAAATAAGGTATTATGCAAAAACAAATGAAAAATTACTAAAACCGTTATCGGTATCAACAAGAATATGTTTTTAACAATTAATTGTCAAAGTATCATGAACTTACACTCACCTTTTCTATTTAAAATTAATTAAATAATGACAGCACAGTTGCATGCTATCGGTGAAGCGTCAAACATGGCGGGCGCAGTGACAAATCCCGTGATTGTTACTATCTCACCCGCACGATTTTAACCAAAATTTGTACACAAAAAGAAGCTTTATTACCGTACCATAGGGTTAATTTTAATGTATTGTATTTTACTCCTATAACGCTGTAAAAGAGTCCAAACGTTGTATCTCCGAATTAAGTGAGTCACATAATTAGGTGAGTTTACCCTACTAGCTTTCCGTCCGCGTTTTTAAAGAAACACCCGCATAGTTCCCGTTCCCGTGCGATTTCCGGGGTAAAACCTATCCTATGTGTTAATCCAAGTCACCATCTGTGTGCTAAATTTCATTGTGATCGGTTCGGTAGTATTTGCGTGAAAGATCAACAAACATACATACACATACATCCATCCTGACAAATTCGCATTTATAAACTAAATTAGTAGGATAGGATAGTAGGACTGTTAGCTCTAACTGCATATTCAAGGGAAATTCCCAAGGGAAAGAGATGAATCTAGCCTTACAACTTTCTCCAGAATCCAGACACATAATTAGCCTTCTATTAAATCGCTCATGCTTTTGCATTTAGACAAAATCCTTGGGTAATAACTTTCATCCCTTATTAAAAAAATAAATATTTCAGGACAATTTTCACACACAGCACGATCTGATCCCATACTAAGCTTTCGCTTGTGTTATGGAAACCAGATGGTTGATAAACATATACATAATACATATATAATTTTAAATAATTACTTATAATATAGATAACTAGCTATCCACCCGCAGCTTCGCATGCGCAGTCAAAGAAAAACCCGCATAGTTCCCGTTCCCGTGGGATTTCCGGGATAAAACCTATCCTATTTCCCGGGGTAAAAAGTAGCCTATGTCCTTTCTCGTGTATCAAAATATCTCTATACCAAATTTCATGCAAATTGGTTCAGTAAGTAGTTATGGCGTGATTGAGTAACAGACAGACAGACAGAGTTACTTTCGCATTTATAATATTAGTATGGATTAACACCCAGACACAGAGCAAACATCTATGTTCATCACACAAATATTTGCCCCGGGTGGGAATCGAACCCACGACCAGTGGCTTGGAAGGCAGGGTCACTACAAACCAAGCCAACCGGCCAGTCAAATTTCTAACCTTAAGGGATTTTTAAAATGGATATTTAATTTTTGTCCTGTTCCTTCAATTGATATAAACTGAATTGGTGCTCTGGCGCTTACGGACTTTGCATTTATGATAATAAAAGCTGAAAAGTTCTGCATCGATTGAGCTTAAAATTCGATACGAAATTCGAGAATGAATCTATTCAAATAATGTTTTAATCTATACTAATATTATAAAACTGAAGAGGTTGTTTAAACGCACTAATCTCGGGAACTATTGGTGCGATTTGAAATATTCTTTCAGTGTTAGATAGCCCATTTATCGAGGAAGGCTATTAATCATCTCGCTAAGACCAACAGGAGCGGGGAGCACTGCGGGTAAAACCGCGGAGCACAGCTAGTTTACCAATAAATAATGAGCATATTTTCAGGTCACTTCTTTTAATTTTCTTAAAAACTTTTTATCAACGCGACCGTCCGAAAACTTTCTTTTTGATACGTAAATTTTCAGACACAAAAACATAAGAACTTAAGTGCACTTCACACGGGCAGCGTCACGTGTCACAACAGTGCGGTCTGGTAACGGCATTATAATAATTAACATACTAGAGTAGTCTGTAGTAGAATTAAGTCGTTTTTTAATGGTATTAGAAAGGTACCACATTTCGGTTCCCACGATATTTAATTATTACTTTTCGTTTTGCGAATTCTTAATTATTTGTCTCTGTTTTATGGCCATATAACTGGTAAAGTATGTTTAATCTTAATTTATTTCGATCATTTAACTGATTTCAAAAACGAGGTTATTGATTATTCGCTTTTTATGAATTGAAAGTGCAATAATTTAACGCGATATAACATTTATCTTCTAAGAAAACTAATTTTATAATCTTCCTTATAAAAAATTTATGAGGGTAGATGTACATTTGCATACAAGTTGTTATATCAATTATTAGATGTGTATGGAAAAAATTGAATGTGCAAAATTTTGAAACTGCACATTCAATAAATTGAATCAATATAAAATATTCCTTCTTAAAATTAAAACAACGTTTTATGAGGGAAAAATTGATATTGTATGATTTTTCAATTGGTATGTATAACACAATATACTTATAAATAATATTTTTTGTAAAAAATCTGATGAAATAGAAAAACTAAAAGATATCTAAGGTAACTACATATACGACTGACCGGTTGGCTTGGTTGGTAGTGGCCCTGCCTTCCAAGCCAGAGGACGTGGGTTCGATTCCCACTCGGGGCAAATATTTGTGTGATGAACATAGATTTTTGCTCTGTGTCTGGGTGTTAATCTTCTATAATATAAAAATGAATCCCAAAATGTGTTGGTAAGCGCATAACTTGAGAACGGCTGAACCGATTACGATAATTATTTTTTTATTATATTCCTTGAAGTACGAGGATGGTTCTTATGTAGAGAAAACGTAAATATGTATCACGGGCGAAGCCGGGGCGGACCGCTAGTTATCTATATAAGTATTTATTTAAAAATTATATATAATGTATGTTTATCAGCCATCTGGTTTTTTCCATAATACAAGTGAAAGCTTAGTATGGGATTAGATCGGGCCGTGTGTGAAAATTGTCCTGAAAATATTTAATTTAATTTAATATTTAATTAAATAAAAATGTTAGTGATATTATTGGTTTTTTCTATGTAGGTAGGTACATGTATATTATGTACGTTTGTTATATATATATATACTTGTAAACCTTTTTAATTGGTCAAAATTTACTTCACTTTGGCAAAATTACAACTTCGACAAAACCTAATTTCTATAGATTACAAATACGTTAGATATTGATATAATCTTGTGTTTTTAATAAAAAATAAATTAATCGTCTCATATTTGTTAAAAAGTTCACAATTAGTTTTTTTGTGAAAAACCAACAATTTTTTATGTATTTTTCGAGTTTTTGAAGATTTTATCTAATTTTTGAAAAAATAAAAATTAAAGGCTTTTAACTAATTTTAAAAGCATTATTTATTATTCATTGTATTATTTAAGTATTTTTTTTATTTGTTGACCGATAGATATGCGTGTGTATCGAAAAAAAATTGTTGATTTATGCATATTATTTGTCTCCCACAGGCAAGATTTTTTTAATTTATCAATAATAATAATCAATCAAAAGCCGGTTAAAACCAGAAAAATATGTATTCAGTTCAGACATTAAGTTAATACAAATATAATAAACTAGAATCTTCTAGTTTTTAAGATAAATCGAACAGCATCCTGCGTTTTATTGATCTTGTTCCAATGTGTCCTTGACAAATTGATATTTATTTTATATTTATTATTATTAAGCTTTCTATGTTTTATTTTTTACTGGTTTAATATTTTTTGTATGTAAACTAATATTATTAAAAAAAAATTGTATGTATGTGCGTTTTGTAAACTACTGGACCGATTGAAAATTTCTTTCACAAAAAAGAAGCTACATTCTTTATGAGTTACACAGGTTTTTTTTTTCAACTGACTTTAAAAATCCTTTTTTATGAATTCAATTATTTAATTTGGGTTTGTTACCTTAGAAATTTTCGACTAGGTAAACCGATTTTTATTTTCTCTCGAACTCTTGTCACTTAGGGGTATGAAAATAGACGTTAGCCGATTCTCAGATCAACCCAATAGGCATGTATGATGTACAAAATTTCATGACACGAAAATTTTATATACCTATATATATATTACTAGCTGTGCCCCGCGGTTTTACCCCCAGTGCTCCGCTCCTGTTGGTCTTAGCGTGATGATATATAGTCTATAGCCTTCCTCGATAAATGAGCTATCTAACGCCGAAATAATTTTTAAAATCGGACCAATAATTCTTGAGATTAGCACGTTCAAACAAACAAATAAACTCTTCAGCTTTATATTATTATAGTATAGATATAGAGAAGATATCTAATGTACTTAGTAACTGAAAGACTGACTCATCATAAAGGGTAAATAACCATAATACCCGTAAACTTTAGTGAGGTTCATAGTTCATAAGTTTTGATAGTAACACTAATTAATATAAAGAATGTTCGTAAAATAGGGGTTGTAAGTTCGTAAGAAAGTCCGCTTTTGTTAAAGTTTGAAATTTGTAACTTTATTAGGTATATTTTATATGGGTAAATTTCTATTTAATCTTATACATATTAAAGAGTGGAAAGATTTGATTTTTTGAAATGAATAGGCTCCGAAACTGAAGCTGAGCGACGTACACGGACTGCTCGAGCGGTCGGTCGTTGACTGCTCGAGCTGTCGCTATAAACCGCGCAGTTGACGGCTTGAAGCGGTCGCCACGGCTCGAGCAGTCCGTGTACGGCGGTGTATGAATGACCAGTTTACCGCGCGGTCGCGGCTTCAAGCCGTCGGTCTCAACTGCTTGAAGCGGTCGGTGTACGGCTACCCTAATAGGGCCTTTGTGAAATTTCCAACCTTCTTTATTTTTAATGCGAAATGCACTGTTAATCATAAAAATCTGGAATAAATATGGAAATTAGAAAACTATTAAGTGCATATTACAGAACACAGATACGAAAAATTTAAATTTTAAATGGCCATGCGTAGCTTCAATTTTCGATTTCTACATGGATGTCATATCTACACCTAGTTAGTTAAATAATCATTGACATATGAAGCGGCACGACGTTCGGTAATTGCTATAAGGGCGGCCGTACACGGACAGCTCGAGCAGTTAACGGCTAAGCGACGTACACGGACTGCTCGAGCGGTCGGTCGTTGACTGACTCGAGCAGTCCGTGTACGGCAGTGAATGAATGTCTATAGTTCACCGCGCGGTCGCGGCTCCGCGGTCCGTGTACGGCCGCCCTAAGAATTAACGTTAGTGAATATGTTTGTCTCTTTTTAAGATTCAAATAACTAGTAGTGAACAAATTTAGATGATATCTGTTATACAGATAAGTTTTAGTATGAAATAGTGAAACCTACCTAACATATAGACAAAGCCTAGACAAATGGAGACGCTAGTTCGTTATACTTACGTATTTAGCAATGATAACCGTATAAATAAAAAATAATTAACGAAATGTTTGAATGTAATAATAAATTAACAAATTGGATAAATATTGCTTTTATTATTTGTTCCTTATTGTAAGGAGAAGCTTTGTACGAAAAAATTATAGCAAACTGCGCGGCGTTACAAAGTTCGCGAAGTTAGCAAATTTGCATTTAAAAAAAATACGTTCGCCAATCGCCAAAGACCTGCGCACCCTCCAGATTGAAAACTGGCAAGAGATGGCGCAGGATAGAGCCAAATGGAGGCTCTTATTGTCGGAGGCCAAGACTCACTTTGGGTCCCTGCGCCACTCCAGTAAGTAAGAGTAAGTAAAAAATACGTTATTTTTTGTATGGTTGTCTCACTCTCAAGAATTTTAGAACTAAATTTAATGTTTCCTATAATTTTGATAATAGTAAAATTTATAGGAGGCAAATAAAAAACATCCAGACTAGAGGTTCGATTTCGACTATAGGCAGTGGAGAGAAATCCCACAAGACAAAAAATATTGTCTAAGTAGGTATGTACTTGCCACGAAAAAATAATATTTAAATTTACAATACAATATACAAATATATTATAAATTAATAAATAGTATATACTTATTAGTATATACGTCTATTTTTAACAATATATGTATAAAATTAAAACATTATAATTAAAGGTACCTACTAGCCATTCACCCCAACTAGTAACTCTCAAATGAGGAAAATATTTTCAAAACCAGTTGGCACTTTTGGAACTTATTCATTTTTTATTTTTTTTAATTAAAACATACCAAAAACTATTGCTTCCTAATATTTATAATGTAAAACGTAAATACATATATAAATTTTTCACTGAACAAATGCATTGAGATTTTAGAAAATTTTATTGTCTTGTAACATATTATTGAGATCTAAATTTGAATATTATATAACCTATATATAAGTACATATATATTATTACTAAAATATAAATCCCTACTAATATTATAAATGCGAAAGTAGCTCTGTCTGTCTGTCTGTTATGCTCTCCCGCTTAAACCTCTCAACCGATTTTGATGAAATTTGGCACAGACAATCTTTAGACCCTGAGAAAGAACATAGGCTACCTTTTATCAAAGCACCGCGAAGCCGCGGGCGGAAGCTAGTATGTATTTAATAAAAGGGGATAAAAAATTATTTTTGCAAGCATCAAACAAAAATTACAAAAAAAAAATCAATAATATGTGAGAATGAATTAAAAATTCAAACTTTGAGTACTTGTTTCTTTTACATCTGAATTACCTTTTATACAAATTAATCAAATTTATAGACAAGTAGAAGTACAAGTCATTTTATCATATAAGATAAATTGTTAAAAATATCTTAATCTTGAATGCATAATTTAGGTATGTGATTAACAAAATTCATAAGGTGATGAAATAATAAATTTAAAGACAATCATAATGTGCACTTTCTAGAAATAAAAAACAGTAGTAGTCGAGAAAAAAAAAGATAAACTATAGGTTTAGCCAACAACTGTAAAAAAAACTCAAAATTGGCATTTGGTGTGAGATAATTAAAAATATTATGTAACTTAGTTCATTATTACATGATAATACTTCTTGTTGTGTACGAGATATAAAATATTTCTATCTAAATATAAATTTTGTCTTATCAGCAGAATCAATTAAAATATTAGATAATAAAATTGAATAGTGAACAGTTCAAAAAACTACAAAATTATCTATGATCTGTATAGGAATGTAATAAATAAAAATACAAAATATAAAATGGCAATAGATTTTGGATTTATAAAAAAAAACATCTTAGTGACGTGAAAATAAAAACAAAGGTAAGTATGAGAAATTATTATCAGACAAAGATTATTTTGATGGCATTTCACTGATAAAACAACTGTTTTGTTTTATTGAAACACAAAAAAAATATATTCACTGACCTTTTTATTAATCCCGAGTATTCAAAGGTTCAATTCCTTAACACCACTGTTAAACACTAACAAAAATAATCAGTAAAAATATCCGTAATCAATTAATTTTCGTAAAAACACGATAATATTCAGTTATATAGCTTTATCTAGCGGTTTAGCGCCAATCAATGGTTTAAATTTTGTACTAATTGAGATAACAGATATTTTATATTTTGATAACTCTAATAGTATAGTTATAGCGGCAACCTAAGGTACGCGACAATATAGGCAACGGCTAGGCGATTAGTAATAAAATTATACACGACACAGCGTCAAATTACGCGTCTCTCGCCTTTAGTTAAAAGGTTAACAGGCAATTGACTACAGTTTTTTTAATCAGTTAAAAATAAGGACATCTAATGCGTACGCTCTATAAATTTGATCACTTACCGATGCTAACGGGTCGCATTCCACGGTTCGCGAAATGCGTGGGCTCGTATTTTCATCTTGTTCACGTAATACCACTACACGAATTACTAATATTTTGTATCGAAATGCAAGTGGTTATAAAAAAATAAATGATCACTGTTACATTAGAAGATCTGTCAAAGTTGACTTTACTCAAGTGGCTGTGCCAAATTCCATAGACAAATCATGTTGTTTATAAATAGAAATGCAGCCTTTGCTACTGCCCGCTAGATGGCACCAGTGTTCTAAATTCTAAATTCTAAAAAGAAATCGAGCAGTTTTATCATGTTTTATGAATTTTTTTAAACTATTATTTATTTGAAAGTTTCAAAAATAATTAAACCCTGAATATAGTTCATACCTACTATATGTTACGTGTATATTTTCTATTTCCGTAAAATAAAAGTACAACTTCACAAAAAATGTGGGTAAGTTATTATTAGTGTTCAATAAACTTTTAAAAGATTCGTGGAAAGCATCATTTATCATTTCTAACTATCCCAGTAAGCATAAAAGAGAAAAATAAGCACCTGGGAATGAGGTATGTATGAAAACTAAACAGTTGGTTAGTAACTCTCTATTTTTTCATTTTCAGCTTTGATATACCTAAATCAGAAACCTTTTTTATATACTTATACGTTATGTTTTATTTAGTAAGTACCTATTAAAATATTTTTACTGTTTTATGTAGATTAATTTTTGAATCTTGTATTCTATGTCCAAGAATTTATAATAATAATAAAGGAAGCCAATAGCCATATTATAATGGCCATTTACCTTGGATATATAATTTTTTATACCATAAATTTTTGTCGAAATGTTCTTGGCTAATTAATAATCTTATATATAAAAATGAATCGTAAAATGTGTTGGTAAGCGCATAACTCGAGAACGGCTGAACCGATTTCGATAATTCTTTTTTTATTATATTCCTTGAAGTACGAGGATGGTTTTTATGTAGAGAAAACGTAAATATGTACCACGGGCGAAGCCGGGGCGGACCGCTAGTTTATAATAATAATAAAGGAAGCCATATTATAATGGCCATTTACCTTGGATATCTAATTTTTTATACCATAATTTTTTGTCGAAATGTTCTAGGCTAATTAATAATTTAATATTATGTTAACTAGGTAAGTTTTCTATCATAGTGCAGGAATAATATTCTAGTAATTTATTTTTAACTAGCTTTCTGCCCGCGGCTTCGCCCGCGCAGTCAAAGAAAAACCCGCATAGTTCCCGTTCCTGTGGGATTACCATGATAAAACCTATCCTATGTCCCGGGGTAAAAAGTAGCCTATGTCCTTTCTCGGGTATCAAAATATCTCTATACCAAATTTCATGCAAATTGGTTCAGTAGTTAAGGCGTGATTGAGTAACAGACAGACAGACAGAGTTACTTTCGCATTTATAATATTAGTATGGATAATATTGGTAACCTTTCTTCCACTAATACATCCTTGTAAAATTTTCAGGTTTTTAAGGGGGGGCATAAAGCAAAATAACCAATCTTCTATTAGATGATACGTGTAATATGCAAGACCAAATCTAAGAAATAAAATATATATCAAACTAGATTATATGTTCAACGATTCTGTTTAATCAAAAACATAAAATATTAAAATTTACTCGATAAAAAAAAATCACCAAGTTAGCTCTAATTTTCACTTTTTCTACTTGACATGGTAATACTTATTATGATTTTTTTTTCATAAACAATTATATTAAAACATTTGCAAGATATTTGTCAGAGCATTTTGTGTAATTACTTTTAGTTTTGGTTCTATCTGCGATAAACCACTTTTGGCGCTCTTTTTTTCTCGAGATAAACGTTTGGTTTTGTCACGATAAAAGTGACAAAACCAAATAAATAAATTGTATCTTTAAAAATAGAAACTTAAATTGTTTAGTCAAACATCGTAGGTAGTAGGAATATATTTTACTAGCGGTCCGCCCCGGCTTCGCCCGAAGTACATATTTCGCAATAAAAGGTAGCCTATGTTCTTTCTCAGGGTCTAAAGATTATCTGTGCCAAATTTCATCAAAATCGATCCAGTAGTTTATGCGTGAAAACCATACATACATACATACATACATACAAACTTTTCCTCTTTATAAATTAAATTAAATTAGTCTATTGCACGCCTCATAAGCGAAGCGTTGAGGTGGGTACTACTGTCACTTCGCGCAAAACATCTGATTTTTCAAACTTAAAATGTCTTTATGTATCATACATTGCACTTGTAAGATAATACATACACACACATATTAAGAAAAAACACTATTTTTAACGTTTATGATATTTTTGATGTCATTTTTGTTATTTAAACTAGTTAAAAAACAGTTTAAAAAAGTTCTGTCTTGGACGTCCGTGTGTCTGTATGTGCGGATCCTTTTTCTTGTTAACACGATAGCGACCGAAATACTTTACTAATCGAGTCTTTTTTTTTCTCTTACGCTTGAGTATGCTCAGGAATAGAACCCTTTCATTTTTCAGGGTCTGATTCGATGTGGTTTAATTGTTATTAAATAAACAAAAATAATAATTAATAAATATTTATTAAAAAAAAATTATGAGGCGTGCACTTTTGGATTTTCCAAATTATTTTAATTATATTGGCGTTACCAGATAGTTTAGACAAATAATTGCGCCCCGCGGTATTACCCGCATTGCTCCGCTAATATTAATGATACAATATAGCCTAGGCCCGTTGACCCGGCCTGTTATGATAGGTACGATATTCATGCAAAATTTGAAGTACATACTAAATGCATTTGAAGACAAAAATTAACTATATTTTAGACTTCGGTATATCGGGTGAAAATGACGCCCCAAGAATTCTTTAAAAAAAAATGTGTGCGTGTACTAGTGTAGACACGTAAGAAGTGAAACATCTTTATGACCTATTTTTCAAAAAATAATTTACTATATGCAACTTTACAGAAATACGTCGAATCACGCGTGGTAGGGATAAGAAAAAGATGGCGCGTAACGGAAAAATGTCACGCGTAACGAAAAAATGTTACACTAAATTTTTTTCCAACCCCGATAAAGAAGTTTCACTTCAAAAATATTCAATGTACAGTTTTGACTTTCCTACGATTTCATTACTTGTATAGAATATAGATAGGTACCTAGTAAAGTGTGTTACAGTATATAATAATATCCCCTGTGTCTACAGAACTTGTGTTCATCTCCCATAATTATATAACTCCACAATGTTGAACAGACCCACGACCATTGCCAAACTTGTTCTATGCTAAACGGCCAACGATACCATCATTATTGTCTATACTCGCTACGTTCCAATTTCTAAATGTAGATCGAAGACATGGGAGCTGTGGAGTCGCTGTTATCATGTTTTTTTTTATAGAGTCGCAGATTAATGTTATTAAAAATGTGTTTGTCCTTCTATTTGAAAATAAATGTAATCGTTTAGGTCTATTGTATTTTGTAACATCAATGTTTTTTTAACATGTCCCTTTTAATAGATTCATAACTATTCATTATTCATTTATAATTGAAATACAATGGAAAAGTTTTCTATAACAGTAAGATAAAATTTTGAACTGATTACCCCGAACAAGTAAATATGAAAAGGTAGCCACAGCAGTCGGCTTTGATATTAATTATTATAATTTTAATAAATGTAGATATACCTAACAATTTCGTTAATTGAATATTTTTACGATATTTAGTATTTTATGAAATATAAAGCAAGCCAGAATTAATCACTATATAAACTTAGTATTTTAGGTTCTCATAGGCATTCTTTAAAACTCTTTAAATTTAAAAATAGTTTCAAAACGTCTCCATTCGTACCCCTATTCCCCATCCAAAAACCAAATATGGCGGCGCCGAGTCTAAACAACAAATTGGTTCGATGACGATGCACGACCGCCAAATAATGATATTTACATATTGTTTTGTCACTTTCCACTCTATTATTTATTACTCTTTGTTTTTTACACAGATAATATCAGCTCTTTGCCGCGTTTGTTTGGTAATTTGGCGCGATTGTCTATGGTATTACACATTGTTTTCTTTTCGGCCAGTCACGGTGTAAAGGATTAAGCGGGTGGTATATAAATTGTTGAGTTTATTTGATTACTTTATTTCAATTTCCGGTTGTTTTTGTTGTTTTTATAATATTTTACCAATCCGTGTGTTTTTTATATAAAAAATAAGAATATATTTAAACTGGAACAAATAAAATTGTAACGATTGTTTCAGGAACTGCAGAGAAGATTATTTATGAGCTCTCACCGGTTGTAACTCGCTATTGAGATGAGAGAAATATGAAGTTTTCTGATGACGTGAAAAGTGGAAAATTGAAATAAATAGATAACTAACTACCTCTACTTGAAAAAAATACGATTAGAAATCTACACCTTTAGCGAGAAACGTACTAATATACCTATAATATTTTTTATAGATATCCCCAGCCAGGTTGCCTGCTAGAGATTGCTGTTCAGCAATAAGGCTGCCTTTGTGCAAATTTTGCTTTTGTAACCCTGCTCCATTTCACATAGGTACGACATATTTATTTTCTTATTTTTCACAATAAAGAATTATAAATAAATAAATCCCAGCCGAAGCGCGAAGCTGCAGGGACACGTGCATAGTATACTATTTTATTGTGTCTAATTTCATGCGAGTGTGTATGTAGTAACTAGATTTCCGCCCGCGCCTTCGCCCGCGGTTGAGCACTAGCCTATGTTCTATTCTGGGTCTTAAGCTACCTTCATACCAAATTTCATAATAATCGGTTCAGTATTTTATACGTGAAAGAATTACAAACACCTACCTATCCTATCCATCCATCCATACTTATAAATTTTCGCATTTATAATATTATTATAGCGACCCGCCTGCGGCTTCGTCCGCTTTGTCTAAAACCTTATAAATTATATCTAGATATACTAAAACCTTCCTCTTAAATCACTCTATTTCTAAAAATACCGCATCAAAATCCCTTGATTAGTTTTAAAGATTGAAGCATACATAGGGATATAGGGATTTTGTTTTATACTATGTAGTGATTAGTAGGATTTGATGGAATACGCTTCATTTATTATTTTTATCTCGACGGTTTGAACTCGCTCACAATATAAAAAATAAATAAATTGAAACTTTCTATAAGTAAGTACATAGATAATAAATACATCATACTCTATACTCTATGACAATGTACCTAATGGCTGCTTTAATATTTTCTCAATGACATGAATTACTACCAATATCCTGCGCTTACGTCACTTGTGACCATTTATTATTATTGTTCTGTGAACGCAGGACAATGGTTATTCCTAGTAATAAACAATAACCGTTTATTTTAATGTTATTTTAATTTTTATTTAATAGATTTCTTCTTGATTTTTAATATAACAGTACCTAAGTAACTATAGTTTTTCTACGACTGTTAAAATTTAGATTATTTTTGAAATGAAACTTTTTTAGGCGCGTTGAGAGTAAGTCATGGTAATACCGACACGTCACGTAAGGCAACGATTTTGGTATCTTTGAATCTTACCAAAGAAGTTTCACTTCTAAAAGATCAGGACCAAAAACTTCATTTACGTAACTTATAAGCGTAAAACCAATATCCTGTGTAAAAATTTATAGCAAACTAATCAAATATCGGACTTTCAAATTCGGTAAAAAGTTTTTAACAAGGGCACAAAATGTTTAGGATTCAATATTTTCATCAGATTTTTTTTGTCTCTATTCAGTTAACCTAATCCGAATCCATCAAAAATCTCTCTTCTCAGTTCCAAAAATAGTCACAAATAAATCAAAAAATTTAAATATCTTCAAAATATACAAGCAACGCCGGACTAACAAGCTAGTATGTAATGTAAATTGAGCAATCCTGCACGACCAATACTATTGTTAGTTAGAATTCGGCCTATTTAGTCGTTATGACTCATTCGATAGACGTTAAGAATGTACAATCACTTAATAACCGTGTTGTTAAGCTATTTCACATACCTACCTCAATCTATCCTACTAATATGTATTATAAATGCGAAAGTTTGTGAGGATGGATGTTTGTTACTCTTTCACGCAAATACTACTGAACCTATAACAATGAAATTTGGTAGGTAGCTGAAGACCCAGAATAAGACATAGGCTACTTTTTACCCAGAAATCCCAGAGGAACAAGAACTATGCGGGTTTTTCTTTGATACCGCGGGCGAAGCCGCGAGCGGAAATCTAGTTTTATAAAAAAATCGTAATGTAGAGTCTAAATTACGAAGTTAGTCGTGAAATTATCTTGTGTGCAGGTAAGTTCAAAGAAAGTATTTTTTATACTATTTTAAGAGGAAGTTGTTATGCAAATGCAAAACAATTTGCTAAACCCAATGAAAAATCTCATTTCTGTGTATAAATAGTATTATCACAATTAACTGTGTTTGCATTTTCCTTGCTATAAATACCTACCTAGTATGGCAAATAACGTAGAGTGTATACAATACTAATTAACTATCTTATAATTAATTACTATTCAAAAGTCAGTCACCTAATTAAATGACACCTAATTAAAAAATACAATAGCGCTAAAAAAAAACATACCTACTCATTCTCTATTCTCTATGGTTAAAAATAAAAATTGTCAAGTTTAGGCGCGAACGCACATTCTATTTTTAAAAATAAAAGCTTACACCACACAGGTGGAACTATAGTGGGCCATATAATAGATTATAGCTTCCGATTTGTACAAGCCAGCATGCTAATGAAACGTTGAGGTCAGGCAAGCGGATACAGATGATATATTGGAACTGATGAGTTGAGCGGGAATATGGACAGGTGACTAATACCACAGATACTATACTCTAATACTAAGTACTTATTATAATATTTAAATTGGGCGTACTTTTATTTTTGAAGTTTAGGGAGTTTTTGCTAAGCCTGGCGTACCATGGAATGTACAGAATAATAAATATTCAGTGTTTAAATAGATTTTGTAGAAAGTGGAAGAATATGAAATATAAAATCCTGCATTTCTCAAAACGAGTCGAAAAAATTCGAGTTTGAGTTTTATTTTTATCTAATAAGGTGCATTTACATCAAACGAACATAAAGCAAGAGCATTTATTCGTGACCTTAGTGTAAACGAAAACTCGTATTCAGTATAGTTCAGTATTAGAACATTGCATAGAATATTTACGAACGCACTAAGAACAACGAAATGCTCTACGCCTGTTTACACTAAAATAATTTGATTTATTTCGGTTAGAATGAGCATTCGCTCGTTTGATGTAAATGACCGTTAGAAAACACAGTTAGAAAATTAAATACTCTAAGTTTCAACGTGTTTCAATTCAATGAAAGTCCATGCAACGTACTTCAATATTGTGCATTCAATAGCCGCGTCCAGACCGACCGAGCGCGGCTCGCGAGTCCCGCTCGCGAGTCAATAGCTCGGCCGGTGTGGACGGCGCTCGGGCTTCCTCGGGCGCACGTTGGCTCGGCCGAGCGCCGCTCGACCCCGAGCCATGCGTTGTCGGTTTTTGGCGATGCTCAAAGGCGGCTCAGTCCGAGCGGCTCGCCCGGTGTGGACGGACATAACGACGCTCGCGAGCCAGAATCAAAAATGGATAAAGAAGACAGTATTTGCTTAATACAACTTTACGGAAGCTTCAAAATGTTATGGAATTCGAAAGATCCAGATCATTTAAATAAAAACAAGCGAGTTCCTGTTCCTTTAATAAACTGTTACCGTATTGGTTTCGGTTTTGGTACAATTTTTTAATCCAGATTTTTTGTTTCTTTTTTCTTTTTTTTATGATATATCCAGACAACACAAGCGCCGCAGCAGCTAATAAAACGTGGTTTTCCATCGTTATACGGAGATAAACTGAATGCTCAAACCGGCTCACCTTGGCTCGCGAGCGCGGCTCGGAACTTTTCACAAATAGCTCTGGTGCCACGGCTCGCGAGCAGGAAGGCTGAGCGCGGCTCGCGAGCCGCGCTCAGCCGGTCTGGACGCGGCTAATCAAGCATTCAATACACAAATGACATTTAATTGTCCGCCATTTTGAATTAGTGCCGCCAAAAAAGGTCGTCTTTGTTACGCTAATTTGTCATAACAATGGCGCTATTGATTATTAATTATTATTGTACATTACTCATTTTAATTTGAATATCAATAATAGGATAGCATATTTTAATTTATTTTTAGCACATTATAAGAAATTTAGATTGAAATCTAACTGTACTTTTTTTACAAGAACAGCCAGACTAGCCAGACAGACGGGCAGCTTGTTTATTAGAATATAACTTAAAAATATTGGAAATTTTTTTTATCTACTTGAAAAATCCCTAACAGGCAAACAAGATAATAAGTAGGTAAGTATACTTTTAATATACTTGTAACACAATTCTCACATATAATAATAATATACTATACTCATTATGAATTTATAACGAAAATTATTGAATCCTACCATTGAGATAATATTACTACGTATGGAGGAGACACCACGAACAAAATCTGTGCGCCATTTTTTTGCTCTAACTAAGTTTTAAAAATTATTATTTAGTTAGGTACTTAACGATGAAAGTTATTCCTTTGCACTTTTCCGTATTATTTGTATTATTTGTGCAATATCGTAACACACACGAAGGCATGTTTGATGCGTTTCACTTTAAAACCATTAAAAAATACCGCTCAACATACGTCACATGACGTATGTTGAGTGGAACATAAGTTATGTAGGCGGTGTCGTCTCCTATTAATATTATCTCAATGAATCCTACTTAGTTACATCTCTAAAGATTTGTTTGCTTTATACGCAAAAACAACTAAACCAATTTTGCTGAAATTTGGTTTAAAAATTAAAAGTAGACCGCTGCATGAATTTATTTATTTTTCACAGGTACAAAGTAAATAAATCGGCTAATAAATAATAGGAACTAATACAGTTTACATCTTAATACGTATTACGGTATTTTTAATATAAAATTTACTTCTTTATTATATCGACTAAGTATAACAAAAAATTTACTAAGTAGGTAAGTACCTACTTTAAAATAATATCGACAAAATCGGTTCACTCCAACCGAAATAGAATAAAACCGGCCAAGTGCGAGTCGGGCTCGCGCACAAAGGGTTCCGTAGCAGCAAATATAATAAATTACTGTTAAATCAACCTATCTCAAAAACTATAAGAGATACTTTGATCAAACCAAAAATCGTTGAAAGAGTTAATTAGCATGCATCACCTCTATTTTTTTTAGAATTTTATACCCCGTAGTTATAAAAATAGAGGGGGGGGGACATACTTTTTACGACTTTGAGAGCTGATATCTCAAAAACCGTTCACTTTAAGAAAAATGTTTTTTAGAAAACTTTATATCATTTTAAAAGACCTTTCCATTGATACCCCACACGGGTATGTACATCGAAAAAAAAAATTTCATCCCTCAGTTACATGTATGGGGGGCCCCACCCCCAATTCTTTTTTTTACTATTTAGTGTCATATTTTTGTAGCGGTTCATACAACACATATTCCCATCAAATTTCATCACTGTAGTACTTATAGTTTCCGAGTAAATCGGCTGTGACAGACGGACAGACGGACAGACGGACAGACGGACATGACGAAACTATAAGGGTTCCGTTTTTGCCATTTTGGCTACGGAACCCTAAAAATGAGTACGAAGCCCAAAATAATAATTAATATTATGCAAATAATTTCCGTCTTGTATGAGACAATAGATGAAGAATCGAAATTATCATAATAAAGAGATTTGTTCACTAGTGAGAGGGCACCGGACGCTGGCTAGATGTAGCGTCAGCAAAATAAACAAAAAAATATTTTTCAATAAAATATTGAAGTGAAACTTCTTTATCGGGGTTGGAAAAAAATTTAGTGTAACATTTTTTCGTTACGCGTGACATTTTTCTGTTACGCGCCATCTTTTTCTTATCCCTACCACGCGTGATTCGACGTATTTCTGTAAAGTTGCATATAGTAAATTATTTTTTGAAAAATAAGGTCATAAAGAAGTTTCACTTCTTACGTGTGTACACTAGTAAACGCGCACATTTTTTATAGAGTTAAATATTATTTTGTTGAAATGTTAATGTACATAATATATTTATTTGTTCGTTAATCATCAATTCAAATTACGCGTGTTATTAATTATTATTATGTTGCATGCATGCATGTTGAAATAATGTTTTAGCCTTGAAAATTATTTTAAATTAAATAAAATATGTCTCAGTCTAACACGAATAACGAAATGGCTGATCAGCTTACATTGCCTGCTTGTAAATATGGTAAAACCGATGCAGAAAACAGATTTTTAACATAATTTTCACTAAACACTTGAGATAAAGAATGAAGACTCGACCTAAGAAGTTGAAGATTGTAGAATAACTAATATCAATATTTTTGGAGCCTCGGATGGATAGAGCTGCTGATTTTCTGGAAATGTATGAAGAGAAAGCCTTTTGTCCAGCAGAAAAGACAATGCTTTGTATCAAAATTTTGGAACAGTAAACATAATAATAAATAAATAACCGTTTCCTCTTCCATTTTGCAATGTTGCCAGGGGTAAAATTTAATAAAAAAAAATTTGAAAGCTCCAAATTTAAACAGACATTAGTTTCTTTGAATTGAATTTGAATGAATTCATAATTTAAATATTTATACCTTTATAAGAACTACTAGCGGACCCCCGGCTTCGCCCGTCGTACATATTTCGCAATAAAAGATAGCCTATGTTCTTTCTCAGGGTCTAAAGATTATCTGTGCCAAATTTCATCAAAATCGGTCCAGTAGTTTATGCGTGAAAACCATAATACATACAAACCTGTCCTCTTTATAATATTAGTATAGATTAAAAAAAAAACTGTTTTGCCGACCGTACACTCGTGAAGGCACGCAACCAGCTACACTAAATAATCCATTCCGATATTGAATGTATTATCAATTGGTATTTAGGCAGACATGATTGATTTTTTAACTTCCATGTACCTTTAACAACATATAATAATATAATACTATGATAGTACGTGCTAGTACTTTAGTATTTGAGTTATGTATTTATTTGTGGGTGGTTTTGACATTTTTTATGACGTCATAGAAATTCTTTCTAAAAATATATAGGCAATGTTATGTAAGCACATCTGTTCTCAAGATTTGCGCTTATCAACACATTTGGCGATTGTTTTTAAATAGAGTACTAGCGGTCCGCCCCGGCTTCGCCCGTGGTACATGTTTACGTTTTCTCTACATAAGAACCATCCTCGTACTTCAAGGAATATAATAAAAAAAGAATTATCGAAATCGGTTCAGCCGTTCTCGAGTTATGCGCTTACCAACACATTTTGCGATTCATTTTTATATATAAGAAGAAGATAGATAGACAAATACGTCTAGCCTATACTCTATAATCTATACTCTTTAAGAAATATACTGTACTAGCTGTGCAGTTTTACCCGCATTGATCCGCTCCTGTTGGTCTTAGCAAGATGATATACAGCCTATAGCCTTCCTCGATAATGGGCTATCTAACACCGAAAGAATTTTTCAATTCGTACCAGTAGTTCCTGAGATTAGCGCGTTCAAACAAACAAACAAACTCTTCAGCTTTATAATATTAGTAAGTATTAGTATATATACGTCTAGCCTATACTCTATAATCAATACAGTATTATAAATGAGTACTAGGTACTCAACGCAAAAACAATTATAATATCTATAAGGTTCCGACAAACGTGGCCCATGACGCACGGCAATTAGAAGTGCATTGAGGATACATATCACATACCACCTTTATGCTGCCGACGGACGCGCAATGCATTCGCTGTACGACAATTAGTATATAACTACTGTTTAAAACTTTCTACTAGCTGTCCTAAGTTTTTAGGGTTCCTAACCTCAAAAGGTAAAAACGGAATCCAGGATCACTTTGTTGTCTATGTGTCTGTCAAGGTCCTTTTTCTCACGAACGCGTGGATGTATCAAGTTGAAATTTATATTGAATACTGAAGACTGAAGTTTACGGTCCCTTGAAGCTGTGAAAAAATTATACTTATAAGACTGTAATTCTGCAAATTTTCGCAAACTTCGACATTCGCAAGGGAATCGAAACCTACAGGGTATAACTTCCCGTGAACACAGTTTTGAAAAGTCTTATAGCATATATGAAGGAGCAATTGCTAAAAGCGTAAATTTAAAGTTTAACAACGTAATAAAAAATAGCTTTGCTCGGAGATATGTTTTGTTTATTGTGGGAAAGAGTTTGATAAGTTTTAATACCTACCTAGTTAGGTTATTATCCTAATTCCTAATCTAAGTAGAGAAATCATTATGGGACTTTTACTTCATAATATGATAAGTATTTGTCGATATTTTACAATAAGTGGTGTTATATTATATTAAAACTATATCCCCTATTCTTTACCTACTATTGAAAATGTAAATTCGGAGTTTCAAATTAAAGCAAAAAGTTAGTACGAAGTTGTCGTTTAGGTATATTATTATAACAATTATTATTAGATATTAACATCACAATATTTCATATGATTTTTGAACGAAATAAATTATGTATCTGTATAAATAAACTAGCTGGTGCGTTGTGCGCGGGCTGCAAGCAGCCCGCGAGCCCCTTTTGCCCCTGGGTTGAAGCAATAGGGCAGTCATTTGAAAATGCATCAAAATCCCCCGTCAATTTGTTATTATTTGCCAACAGCGATTCCACAGTCAATCGGAAGTGCTTATAAATTCCCAATTCAAATATTTTCTATTTCGAAATGCTGTGGACCTTCGAGGGTGCGTGGTGCGCGGGCTGCAAGCAGCCCGCGAGCCTCTCTTGCCTCTGGGTTGAAGCAATAGGGCAGTCATTTGAAAATGCATTCGAATTTCCTGTCCATTTGTTACATCTGCTAACAGCGATTCTACAGTCAGTCGCTAATGCTTATAAATTCCCCATTCAAGTATTTTCCACTTCGGGAGGCTGCCCACCTTCGAGGGTACGTGGTGCGCGGGCTGCAAGCAGCCCGCGAAGCATCCCAGGGCAGAAATCTTCAGTCAGTTGAATATGCATAAAAATTCCCCGTCAATTTGTTAATATCTGCTAACAGCGATTCCACAGTCAATCGGAAGTGCTTATAAATTTCCCATTCAAATATTTTCTACTCCGGGGGGCTGTCTACCTTCGAGGATGCGTGGTGCGCGAGCTGCAAGCAGCTCGCGGCTCATCCCAGGGCAGAAATCTTGTCATTTGAAAATGCATTTGAATTTCCTGTCCATTTGTTACATCTGCTAACAGCGATTCTACAGTCAGTCGAAACTGTTTATAAATTACTTATTCAAATATTGGTTAAATTCTTGAAACTTGATCCCCGAATTTCATCATTTTGAGGTGTCTAATCGATAGCGGGCAGTGACTTTTCATAATAAACTGTTAAAGAGTTTACTTAACACGCTCGTCGCTTCGCTCCTCGCTACCTATTTGAATATTTACGCCGGCCGCTGACGTGACTTGCTCGCTTCGCTCGCTTGGCTAGTGCGGTAGTTCAAAAGTAACCTAACTGGCTCGTCGCTTCGCTCCTCGCTACTTCTTTGAGTATTTACGCCGGCCGCTGACGTGACTTGCTCACTTCGCTCGCTTGGCTAGTGCAGTAGTTCAAAAGTTAACCTAACTGGCTCGTCGCTTCGCTCCTCGCTACTTCTTTGAATATTTACGCCGGCCGCTGACGTGACTTGCTCGCTTCGCTTGCTTGGCTAGTGCGGTAGTTCAAAAGTAACCTAACTCGCTCGTCGCTTCGCTCCTCGCTACTTTGAATATTTACGCAGGCCGCTGACGTGACTTGCTCGCTTCGCTCGCTTGTCTAGTGCGGTAGTTCAAAAGTTAACCTAACTCGCTCGTTGCTTCGCTCCTCGCTACTTCTTTGAATATTTACGCCGGCCGCTGACGTGACTTGCTCGCTTCGCTCGCTTGGCTAGTGCAGTAGTTCAAAAGTTAACCTAACTCGCTCGTCGCTTCGCTCCTCGCTACTTCTTTGAATATTTACGCCGGCCGCTGCCGTGATTCGCTCGCTTCGCTCGCTTGGCTCGTGCGGTAGTTCAAAAGTTAATAAATATTTTCTGCTCCGGGAGGCTGTTGACCTTCGAGGTTGCGCGGTGCGCGGGCAGCAAGCAGCCCGCGGTGCCATCTTTTTCCGTTGCTATATTCCTATTACCCTTCCTACTATGGAAATTTCCATACAAATTTTTCGAAAAAAAAAAATTTCACTTTCTACAAAAAAATATTATATGCCTGAAAGCGGACCAGGTTCTGAAGCATTTTTTACTTCGGCGACCCTGACTTACCTGCCACCAGTTCAGAGAACCATTGAATTTCGTGATATATGGAAAATGGAAACCGGGGGTCGGAGAGAAATTCTGAGTATGCAGTTTTGTAAATCTGGCCGATTAGAGCATAGAAGTCAATTTTCAGACCGATCGTAAAGTAACCGGCGCCACCATCTTGCTTTGAAAAATTGGCCATTTTTGAAAAAAAAATTGCGTCCAATTTGAAATTTCTCCATTGCCCTGGTAGCGCCCCATCTTCCTGATCATTTTTTAGTTCTACACCCCCCACCTATCTGGCGCCGTTTCGGAGAGCCGTCGAATTTCGCGTTGTATGAAACTCGGAAACCAGCGATGGAAACTCGATGATGAGTATTCCAACGTAATGTGAGGCTCGATTAAAGCCCCTGTGCCAAGTTTCAGCGCGATCGGACCAGCGATGGCCGTTTTAGCATTTGTATGGCGGCGGCCATTTTTTCCGCCATTTTGAATTTTTTTCACTATCTGTGGTAATTGCTCGAGGTCTACTACAAGTTTAGTTCGAGCACCCCAGATGTTGCTGCTACCGTTTGCGCGGGCCGTTGACCGTCTCCGCGGGCTGTGAGAAAGTTCTAGATATCGGATTTTTCTGGATATCCTGGGAGCTGGGCGAGTACGAACGTGGTGTGAATGTGTTTCCGCGATGCGCCACCTCGTCTAAATTTACGTTTTTATGTTTGCGCCAAAAATGGAAAAATTCCAAAATCGAGCGTCCCACTACGGCTCCCTGGTAGCGTCCCAGGGTGGTGATCATTTTTAGTTCCGGGACCCCCCACCCAACTCGCACCGTTTCCGCGGGCCGTTGGATTTTCCAATGTATGAAAGTCAGAAACGGGGGCCCGGAGCCACTCGAACGGGGCACCGATCGATTCGCCGGCTCGAACAGAGCACGTTTGCCAAATTTGAGACGTAAGGATTCATAAACGGCGATTTTGGCAAAGTACGGCGGCCATCTTGTTTTCGCGAAAATCCCCATTTTTCCACCACCCCTGGTAATCGCCACCAGTTCCGAGCATTTTTTGTTCAGACACCCCCCCTCCAGGTATCACCGTTTTTGCGCACCTCCAGGGGTCCACTTGGTTTTCGAAGATGATCGAAATCGCTATATTTTTCCTCTGGTCGCTCGGCGCACCTCTACACGATCACGTCGTTATCCCCCCCACTTTCCACGTAGTTTCCGAGAAAAGCGATGTCAGTCAGTCAGTGGTAGTGTAGCTTTATATATATATAATTTCAATCACAACTTAAAACAATAGCCATATAAAAAATAATAAAAAATTCTCTTTACAAAACCGAAACAACTTTACGACCATAAAACAATGATTAAATTTCTTTTTAATAGATATTTTATTACTTTATTAGTAACAGGTGTGCAAATGATTTTTATAGCCTACGATCCGATCGTAAAATAACTAAAAAGTCGTTAGCACTTTATTGTAAAATGTGTTTTGATTTTTAATCAGGCAACTAGGATTTCGGAACTGTCAATGCATAGTTTTTTTTACCCTGTGGAATGTCACAGGATAAAATACTTTTAAAAGATATCCGGCAATGGAATATTTTATGCATATATTTAAATTAGCTGTTAAAATAATTTCTATTATCAATTAAACTCATTGTTCAACTAATTGTTATTTAAAAAGTTTAATTATTACGTGACAGTTTTAACAAATGAATAAACAGTAAATACGATAGCATGGAATTATTTTACCGTCGGCTGCTTTTGTAATTTTTACGATGATCAGATAAAATTAAACTATTTATAATGTCCACTGTGTACAAATTATGTAAATGCAATAATTCGAAACGTCGGTGCGTCAAAGTGCATTATTGCCGATAAAGCCGATCGGACGTGATTTTATATGAATATATATTTGTTACGGGGAATTTTTGCTGATGGCAACATCGTTCATACTAATGCAAGTGATTGGACTGCCAATTATTCGAGGGAATGTACGATTTCGGCGTAATATAGACTGTATTTAAAATACTTTCACACTGCTGTATGTTTCTGATTTATATATACTTAGCTTATTTATACCAAAATCTAGATTACTTACTACTTAAATCCATACTAATATTATAAATGCGAAAGTAACTCTGTCTGTCTGTCTGTCTGTTACTCAATCAAGCCTTAACTACTGAACCAATTTGCATGAAATTTGGTATAGAGATATTTTGATACCCGAGAAAGGACATAGGATAGGTTTTATCCCGGAAATCCTACGGGAACGGGTTTTTCTTTGAAAACGCGGGCGAAGCCGCGGGCGAAAAGCTAGTAATAAATAAGAAGTTGAAGTCATTGGCTATGATTAAAGAGAAATAACAATACTAAAACGAAGCTACTAGTTATCTATTAGTTGTGAAGTTTAAGTAGATATAGATGATAATTCGATAATAATTTTAATTGGGCGCTAATAAAAATAATATAAGTCCAGTTTTTGCTCGAAAAAGCAACAAATATTATGAAATTGTTTTTTATTTTTATTTATGGCACTTTATTGTACAGTAGGTACCAGTAATAAAAACATAGGTAAGTCCATAATATATAATTTAACACATAAAATGAGTACTATGGGTAGTTAATTTCAAATTGAATATCATTGATCACCATTATCTACTTGATCAATGGCACTCAATTTTTTTTAATTATCTATGCACTTTATTCGGAAATCCTCAAGTCAATGCCACTACTTTATTTTCCACGCATGTGTACTCAATAAATAATAACACGTGAACGTTTGAAATAACGTTATTCAATCAATAATTTGTATAAACATTGCATTCAAAAGATTGTATCGAATGTCACGGCATGAATACCGTGTGGCTTCGTCGAATAATCTATCGACTTTTGCCGCGCGCGGTACAGCTAAAGAAATTAAAAAGAAATAGGACCATAGACAACGCGTGCAGACTAAAGCGGCGGTCACAAAGGGCATAGAGGATAGACGACACTGCAGCGCTACCACGGAGGTTGCATGTAGAATATTTAATAGGAAATTGATTGGTTTATTGGTTACGACAGGATTATTTTAATTGTGTTCGCTCGGTATTTTTATGACGTGAATACGGAAATAGGATCTGGGAATACACATGATGTACCTACCACGAAATATATTTGAGTTAACTGATGAAAATGTACCTACGTGTTTTACTTATGCTCTTATGTTTTAACTTATTTGGTAAATAATAAACTTGGCGACAAATATTAGCTAATGTACATACTAGATATATTTTCTATATTAATGTGAAAATTAAAAAAAAATCATATCCTTAGCTATTAAGTAGATCTTGGCAAATGGGTGCATATTCAGTAATCTCTACTGCTTATATCTACACTGGACACCTTCTTGAAAAACTAGATTTTTTAATCCTCCCAAAACTATAAAATCATAGCAGTTATAGAATAAGACATCGTCCAAATATGGTACGAATTCCAAAATTCTTGTGGTTACATTAATTTATTTTTAAATATTGATTATTTTAATTATACAATTTAAATGATGTCGTTACTCGTTGTCTTATTTAGGGGAGGATTTCGGGTACATTAAAATAAAACAAATCTTCGAAATTTACTAATCACAAAATTATATTTTATATTGAGAATTGAACAATAATAAACATTACAGTTAATTTCCATTACTGTACTCTCTATCTCGTATTTATATATCTCTATCCCTATCGTTAATACTTATTTTTGACATTAAAAGTATTATTATTCATCAGAGTATAATTTAATTTTAATTTCATTGTATGCATAGGCCTTCTCCACGATCGACCCCGATGTCACACGTCGTTGGATATGCCAGATTCTTCCGGAGGAAAATTCTATACGAATTAAAATAGTGTTAGTTTGGCTTAATATACAGATAAATTAAAATTTTTGAAAGAAATGAAAGTCAATGAGCCTGTGGTACTAACATGCTGATTGAGAGTTTTTATTATGCTTTTAAGGTTAGGTTAGTTTTATTTATAATTCTATGTTTATTATAACCCTCTAACAATCTCGCCAAGTTTTGTTTTATTTTTAACTTTAGGCAACTCGACCAACCCAATTTTCATTTAAAGTCACCTACTTGCAATACATTGTGAACGAATGACGCCTTTGCATTCCAATTTAAAAAAAAAGTTTTATTACACACGTTTTAAAAATTAACAAACCATAGACAACATAATTTCCCTACATATTGTTTTCTAAATAGATACTGGCGCCATCATTTTTTGTTTTTTAATAAAAAGGAACAAAGCTTTATTGTTCCACGTTTTTTAAATAAATCCGTCGGATTTGAATTTTTTCGTGCATTTTTGTAATCAGTGGCGCCTATAAATACGTGAATGGGAAGTTTTATTTCATAAAGTTTTTTTTTTATAAATATAACTAGCCGGTTATAAAATATTAGGCGAATATTTTTTGTCTGTGTTGTTGTGAATGACTAAAATAATTTTAGTTAATTAATTATTATTTTTTAAACATCAATTATTGATGTTTATCTATCTGAGTCCTTATTTTTATAATTGGAGAGATTCATGAGTTAGGCTGTTAGCCGTTAGGCATTAGTGTAATATTTGTTTTGTTTACTGTTTTAAAAAAATCTTATTGGAATTAATAAAAGCAGACTATAATGAGAAAAACATTACAAAATGACATCCATTACTTAAATATGAGAAAAAATATTATACTGTAATTGTGTTATAATTAATAATTTCTCTAAAAAACAATACTTGATTTTATACGCAACCTCGTTCTTTATAGTGACAGAAATTTTCCTATAAATTTTCATTTCATTTAATTCCCCTCTAATTCAGAATAATATCTAACCATAATAGAATAAGTATCAATGCAAGTTAAGCACTCAGACTAAAACGATCCCCCAATATCAAATGCAATGGGGTTTGTCAAAACTCGACAAGGGTGTTACAAGAATATGAATTTTATGCATCGATAGTTGACGGCTAGATGAATGATGATAGGGTTGTACGGTGGTGGGTATCGATATCGATGAAAAATTTTTTAAGTTCAAAATTAAATATACTTTCATATAATAAGTGTTACGGTGATTGCGTTTCAAGCTCAATAAGTATATGAATTATAAAATTATAAATCCAAAAAAAAAAACATGAAGTCATTTTTATGTTTTCATAATAAGAATTTAATTAGATGATTAGATTTACTAGGCATATATTTGTGTGTACATAGCAGTAACAAAAACAGTGCTTATTGATGTCCTATTTAATGATTAAAAGTTGCATACATCGAAATCATTGGTCTCTTGTTTCAATGCAAAATCATAATAATTTTCTATATAATAGCACAACAATATTTGCTAAAATTATATGTATATGCTATTCATTTTAATTATTATCATTACGAGTATAAACCTTCGATAATATTTAAAAATACAATAAAAAAATGGAAATTATGCAAATTATACTAAAGACTACGCAGCCACGCTACGATGGAAGCGCCGCCTCTACAAGTTCTCTCTATCTATTACCACAGAATACATAATAGTAGCTAAACGCTACAGAACGGACACTCTCCGCCCCCCGCCAAAATTAAACACTTACCTCAACCCGCACGATCAGTCTAAAAATGGTCCATATTTTTCTACAGGGACGATACGCAACGAAGATTGACAACATTAATCAATTTTATTATTTTGGATTTGTGATTATCGTTTTTCGTAGAAAATGGTTAGATATTGTGCTGTTTACGGATGTATTTCATCAGAAAAACGCGAATTTTTTTTACGCTAGTTAAAAATGTGCCGACCATAAAGCGTTAACACACACATTTGCAGTCTCTACAGTGTGACTGTCAAAACGATAATTTTGTATGGAGTGTCCGGGGTGTGCTATTACTCTACTTATGTTAATAAGGAAATATAGAATTCATCATTCATTCATCAGCGAAATACAAATATGTAGCAAAAAGATAGTTTTACCAACAATTTTCGATTTCCACAATTATAGAATAGAATAAGAATAAATCTAGTGAGAATACATAAATACATATTATTAACTTGTATTCTGACGATAAAACATTATTAAACACCTAATTAGGTTTTATCGTCAGGAAAAGACATTATCAAATATTCAAAAATATAGATAACCTGTACCCCATCACTAATCGTACAACATCGTACGGTGCTCACGACATGGGAATAGAATTAAACGCACGCGATTTGCAGACGCCATTATAGCTCTGCCAAATCATTTGTTAATAGTTTGTTTGTAGAGTTAAATATCACTTTACAAAATTAAAATAATATAAAAAGCTGTAGAATACTTCTTTTTTATTACACGATTTTGACCCACTTTGAACGGCCTGATTTCGTTCAAACTTTGTAGATTTATTGAGGACCGATGACAATACACTAATTTGATAAAATTATTGCATTTTTCAATTTGCAAAATATGATTTTTGTTAATTTATATAATTTTCATCTATAGTCGATAAGGTAAGAAAATAATTAAAATTTTATATAATTTTTTTCTACAGTCGATAAGGTAGGACTCGATATTAATTTTTATTTCCAATAACACGAACACGAACACGAACACGAACACAAACAAACACAAACACGAACACGAACACGAACACGAACACGAACACGAACACAAACACAAACACAAACACAAACACAAACACAAACAAACACGAACACGAACACGAACACGAACACAAACTCGAATTTTAATTCGAACACAAACACAAAGACAAACACGAACAACGAACAACGAACAACGAACAACGAACAACGAACAACGAACAACGAACAACGAACAACGAACAACGAACAACGAACAACGAACAACGAACAACGAACAACGATCAACGATCAACGATCAACGAACAGCGAACAGCGAACAGCGAACAGCGAACAGCGAACAGCGAACAGCGAACAGCGAACAGCGAACAGCGAACAGCGAACAGCGAACAGCGAACAGCGAACAGCGAACAGCGAACAGCGAACAGCGAACAGCGAACAGCGAACAGCGAACAGCGAACAGCGGACAGCGGACAGCGGACAGCGGACAGCGAACAGCGAACAGCGAACAGCGAACAGCGAACAGCGAACAGCGAACAGCGAACAGCGAACAGCGAACAGCGAACAGCGAACAGCGAACAGCGAACAGCGAACAGCGAACAGCGAACAGCGAACAGCGAACAGCGAACAGCGAACACGAACACGAACACGAACACGAACACGAACACGAACACGAACAACGAACAACGAACAACGAACAACGAACAACGGACAACGGACAACGAACTGTTCGCTGT
This sequence comes from Colias philodice, assembly GCF_061535455.1. Taxonomy (NCBI): domain Eukaryota; kingdom Metazoa; phylum Arthropoda; class Insecta; order Lepidoptera; family Pieridae; genus Colias; species Colias philodice. Next base: position 3,765,010 of record NC_143113.1, on the reverse strand, counting down.
TCGCTGTTCGCTGTTCGCTGTTCGCTGTTCGCTGTTCGCTGTTCGCTGTTCGCTGTTCGCTGTTCGCTGTTCGCTGTTCGCTGTTCGCTGTTCGCTGTTCGCTGTTCGCTGTTCGCTGTTCGCTGTTCGCTGTTCGCTGTTCGCTGTTCGCTGTTCGCTGTTCGCTGTTCGCTGTTCGCTGTTCGCTGTTCGCTGTTCGCTGTTCGCTGTTCGCTGTTCGCTGTTCGCTGTTCGCTGTTCGCTGTTCGCTGTTCGCTGTTCGCTGTTCGCTGTTCGCTGTTCGCTGTTCGCTGTTCGCTGTTCGCTGTTCGCTGTTCGCTGTTCGCTGTTCGCTGTTCGCTGTTCGCTGTTCGCTGTTCGCTGTTCGCTGTTCGCTGTTCGCTGTTCGCTGTTCGCTGTTCGCTGTTCGCTGTTCGTTGTTCGATGTTCGTTGTTCGTGTTTGTTTGTGTTTGTGTTCGAATTAAAATTCGAGTTTGTGTTTGTGTTTGTTTAACATTCACATTCAATTTCACATTCACATTCACATTGTTCGTTGTTCGTTGTTCGTTGTTCGTTGTTCGTTGTTCGTTGTTCGTTGTTCGCTGTTCGCTGATCGCTGTTCGCTGTTCGCTGTTCGCTGTTCGCTGTTCGCTGTTCGCTGTTCGCTGTTCGCTGTTCGCTGTTCGCTGTTCGCTGTTCGCTGTTCGCTGTTCGCTGTTCGCTGTTCGCTGTTCGCTGTCCGCTGTTCGCTGTTCGCTGTTCGCTGTTCGCTGTTCGCTGTTCGCTGTTCGCTGTTCGCTGTTCGCTGTTCGCTGTTCGCTGTTCGTTGTTCGTTGTTCGTTGTTCGTTGTTCGTTGTTCGTTGTTCGTTGTTCGTTGTTCGTTGTTCGTTGTTCGATGTTCGTTGTTCGTGTTTGTTTGTGTTTGTGTTCGAATTAAAATTCGAGTTTGTGTTTGTGTTTGTTTAACATTCACATTCAATTTCACATTCACATTCACATTGTTCGTTGTTCGTTGTTCGTTGTTCGTTGTTCGCTGTTCGCTGTTCGCTGTTCGCTGTTCGCTGTTCGCTGTTCGCTGTTCGCTGTTCGCTGTTCGCTGTTCGCTGTTGGCTGTTCGCTGTTCGCTGTTCGCTGTTCGCTGTTCGCTGTTCGCTGTTCGCTGTTCGCTGTTCGCTGTTCGCTGTTCGCTGTTCGCTGTTCGCTGTTCGCTGTTCGCTGTTCGCTGTTCGCTGTTCGCTGTTCGCTGTTCGCTGTTCGCTGTTCGTTGTTCGTGTTCGTGTTCGTTGTTCGTTGTTCGTTGTTCGTTGTTCGTTGTTCGTTGTTCGTTGTTCGTTGTTCGTTGTTCGTTGTTCGTTGTTCGCTGTTCGCTGTTCGCTGTTCGCTGTTCGCTGTTCGCTGTTCGCTGTTCGCTGTTCGCTGTTCGCTGTTCGCTGTTCGCTGTTCGCTGTTCGCTGTTCGCTGTTCGCTGTTCGCTGTTCGCTGTTCGCTGTTCGCTGTTCGCTGTTCGCTGTTCGCTGTTCGCTGTTCGCTGTTCGCTGTTCGCTGTTCGCTGTTCGCTGTTCGCTGTTCGCTGTTCGCTGTTCGCTGTTCGCTGTTCGCTGTTCGCTGTTCGCTGTTCGCTGTTCGCTGTTCGCTGTTCGCTGTTCGCTGTTCGCTGTTCGCTGTTCGCTGTTCGCTGTTCGCTGTTCGCTGTTCGCTGTTCGCTGTTCGCTGTTCGCTGTTCGCTGTTCGCTGTTCGCTGTTCGCTGTTCGCTGTTCGCTGTTCGCTGTTCGCTGGTCGCTGTTCGCTGTTCGCTGTTCGCTGTTCGCTGTTCGCTGTTCGCTGTTCGCTGTTCGCTGTTCGCTGTTCGCTGTTCGCTGTTCGCTGTTCGCTGTTCGCTGTTCGCTGTTCGCTGTGTACATGATAGTGTAAAATGTAAAGAACGAACTGACATTGTTAGTCTTTCTGTAGAACGGACCATTGAACTCATTTTTACTCCGTCCTTCCAAGGTGTACCCGTGCCGATAACTGACCACCTTGAGCTTCTTGGAATCACCTTAACGCCTATTCTTAATTTTGGTTCATACATTGAATCAAAAGCCCAAGTAGCCTCGAAAAAGCTTGGTATACTGGCGAAGGTGAGGCAGTATTTCAGCCCGGGACAGTTGCTCAATCTCTATCAAGCACAAGTCCGTTCGTGCATGGAATACTGCTCTCACCTCTGGGATGGATCTGCCAAGTACCAGCTGGAGACACTTGAGGCGATAGAGAGGCGTGCCAAGAGGCTCATAAACTACGATGTGCTAGTAGGCAAAAAACTCCAGAGCCTCGCCCATCGCCGCAGAGTGGCAAGTCTATCGGTGTTTTACCGGATACACTTTGGAGAGTGCGCTGCGGAATTGCACGACCTAATTCCGCCATCCCCGTTTTTCCATCGTTCGTCGAGGCGCACAGATTCTAGGCATCGTCACATGGTTGACGTTCCATGTACCCGGACTAAGCGGTTCGGATCGTCATTCTTTATTCGAACCGCTAGGGACTGGAACATGCTTCCTGAGTCTGTGTTCCCCGATGAGTACAATATGGGGGTCTTCAAGAGGAGAGTGAACAGGTACATTCTAGGGAAGTGCGCTCCATCTTAGGCCACATCTCAGCTTACCATCAGGCGAGATCGTGGCCAAGCGCTTCCCTATTGCAGCGTAAAAAAAAAAAAAAACTGTCCTGTGTGGAGCTGAAGCGTTTGCGTTTATAGACCCCCTTCCAGTGACTATAATATGTTTGAGACAGTCATGGAAGAAATATTAAAGCGTCTAAGCAGGAGTAAAAAAAAGTTATAGTATGTGGTGATTTTAATATTGATTTACTTTTACAAACACAAACAGCTACACGAATTGTTAATTTATTTCAGTCATTTAATCTATATTATAAACTTTTTAACGAACCCACACGAATTACACCTACTTCTGCAACCTGTATTGATAATATATACTGTGACTGCATCTGTTTAGAGAAAAATATTCTCAATACATTGACTTCGGATCACTGTGGCCAGAAAGTAGTTTTTGAATGGGATTGCATACCTACATTTAAAAGGATTAATGTTAGGCCTATAACTAAAAAAGGCATTAATAAATTTAGGAATAATATTAATAAAAACCTGCCCGTACTAAATGATCAATCCTTTCCTAATAGTCCTTGTGAAATGTTTAATAATCTTTTTAATTTAGTACATAATGAATTTGAAAAAATATTTAAAGTTAAATCTTTAAATATTACCAAGGATTTAGGTAGGTACCATTTAGTAAATGGGCGACAGCTAGGTGCAGGAACATTCTTTATGAATTATATGGTATGAAGCAATATAATAAAGACCCATCTTTTCTTAGTTAAGTTAGAAATTACTCAAAAAAATTTAAAAAAGTTTGTTTTACTGCAAAGCGTTTATATATCAAAGAAAAAATACGCGACTCTGATAATAAAGTTAAAACAGTTTGGTCAATTATTAATGGTGAAATGGGTAAAAGCAAATCAAGTAATACCATAAAACTTGTAAATAATGACAGGGTTATTGACAAAAGTGCTGATGTTGCGCTTGCTTTTGAAGAATTCTTCAGTAGTGTCCCTGCTACTATTACTAATAGTTTAAATTCGTCTTCAGCACTTGCAGAAACCTTTTTGAGGGACCATGTTGCGGGGTGCAGTACATTATTTGAATTACGACACGTAACTGCTAGTGATATTGTTACTGCCTTTAAGACGCTTAATCTAAAAAATACTTGTAATCTTTGGGGAATGTCCGTAAATTTAGTTAATAATATAATAGAAAATATTGCGAAAAATTTAGCTTTCATAGACGATCTATTTTTAATGATTTGTAATAATGTTATGAGTAATTTTTATGTAATTATTCTTCCTACATTAATAAGATTATCTATACAGGGTGTGTTGTTTTTCGTAAAATACCTATTTGAATATTTTTCTTCTTACGGTGCATTTTCATCAAACGAACATAGAGCAAGAGCATTCTTTCGTGATATTGAATAATGTACTACGAAAACTCGTAGGTACTCAGTGTTGTTCAGTAAGAACATTGCATATTATAATCTTCTTATATATAAAAATGAATCGCAAAATGTGTTGGTAAGCGCATAACTCGAGAACGGCTGCAAACCGATTTCGATAATTCTTTTTTTATTATATTCCTTGAAGTACGAGGATGGTTCTTATGTAGAGAAAACGTAAACATGTACCACGGGCGAAGCCGGGGCGGACCGCTAGTAATCAATGAAACGAACAACGAAAGAATGCTCTACGCCTGTTTACACTAAAAGAATAATCATTTCTCGTTTGATGTAAATTGTAAATGAACCATTACTAGAACCATTAAGAAATTGTGTGTAGGTATAAGTTTTAAAAACAAAATAGCAGAACCAATTTTGACTATGATTCTGTCGTTGTTGCATCATAATTCATAATAACCACCTAGATAGGTTTTACCCGTAAAAGCGTTACGTATAGACTTTATGGAATGGAATAGCTGTGCGGCCGAACCCACTGGCAAAATCATGTATTTCTATTATGTGTTATTCTAGTAAAGATTTATCTGCTGTCGGAGAATTTAAATAACTCTCCATAATTAATTATAATTAGGTAGATATGTGAAATAATATTAAATAATGACTCAGTGCGCACACCTTGCGCGGTCGATGGTAGTACCGAGACTATATCATCGAGCTACTGCCTCAAGGAATATAAACCATAGCATGGCCCGTAACCCCATGCATTTCATATCACTTCAATATCGACATTATGTTGTACACAATAGAGTACATTATAATAGGAAGGTATAGCCACATAACAACTACTCTGTTATGATTCTCTCACATAAGTAAATACGTTCAGTAGCTTTTTAGTGAAAGAGTAACAAACATTCGGATACTTACAAGCTTTTTGCGTTTATAATACCTATTAGCGTATGGATGGATATGTAGGCAATCCATTCAACATCATCATTACATACTTATCTTGTACTAGCTAAGCTGTACCCTGCGGTTTTACCCGCATTGCTCCGCTCCTGTTTAACGTGATGATAATATTATATAGCCTATACTTTATAGCCTTCCTCGCCAAATGGGCTATCTAACACCAAAATAATTTTTCAAATCGGACCTAGTTCCTCAGATTAGCGCGTTCAAACAAACAAACAAAAAAACTCTTTCAGCTTTATAATATTAGTATGTATAGCTTATATATATGTTAACTCTTATCATAAAATAGCCTAGTCATGTTATTTCTAGAACTGATATTTAAAATCGATTAAGGAATTAAGAGTTTTAGTGAAATGCACTAAGTTAGGTATATCATCATCATCATCATCAGCCGATAATAATATATCTTCCCACTGCTGCGACACGGGCCTCCTATCATAAATAAATAAAATAAAATAAATACACTTTATTCAGCACCATGTAAATACACGTAAAAAAGAAACAGACAATATGATTATAAAGCTAAAAAGGCGGCCTTATCGCTACTAAGCGATTTCTACCAGGCAACCTATGGGTAGGATTTTTAATTATAAGAAAGAGGTGAAAACAATAGGTGGTGCAGCAATGAAAATGAATTACAGTATATTTAAACCATATAACTACTTATATTATAAAATATCATCTCCTCCTACATTAGGTACAATACTAACAATTTACATACTTACATCTGAAAACATAACTCTCCTTTTCACAGCCAGTAAAATCATCAATTTGTTTGATAATCGTTTTAGCTACCGTTATACCAACAAAAGAGCATTGTAATTGCATTAAGGGATCAATTATGAAAGCTATCGCGCCCTAAAGTCACATCGCCAAATGTTCAGCCACGCCCACAGATTCGGCCTTTGTTGTGATACGTTTGTTATTTTATTTTTGTGTGTGTGTGTGCGAACGTTGGTGTTATATTATTTTATTTTTCAAATTTTTATTAAGATTCATAATATTGAACAAATTTTGATTAAGTTTCATAAGATTGAAAAAAAATATTTAAAATAGTACGGAAAGCTTTAATATTCTTTAATGTTAGTTAATTCTGGTAAGAAATCTGATTAAAATCGGTCTTATAGTTTTTGGTTAGAGAACAAATAGAATGCCTGTTGCATGTCCTAAGAAAGCTTAAATCGCCAAAAAAACTAACTCAGATTCAGATGGCTTCATTTTCTTATTATCCTATTAATATTATAAAGGCGAAAGTTTGTATGGATGTATGGATGTATGGATGTATGGATGTATGGATGTTTGTTACTCTTTCACGTAAAAACTACTGAACCGATTACAATGAAATTTAGCACACATATAGAGGGTAACTTGGATTAACACATAGGATAGGTTTTATCCCGGAAATCCCACGGGAACGGGAACTATGCGGGATTTCCTTTGAAAACGCGGGCGAAGCCGCGGGCGGAAATCTAGTACTTAATATACCTAACCTAGCTCCTCGTGCCGGGTTCTGCAGGGTAGAATCTTGTTAAAAACTAAAAAAACTACCTATCTCTTACCTATATATGATATTGAGAAATATGAGGTATGAATAATGTCTCGTTCTATATAAGCGAAAGAGTTTCAAAATGATGAAATGAAAGATGAAATTGAAACTGAAACGAATTGAAGATGAAACGTTTTTAATTTAATATTAAAATAAAACACAAAATCGTTTCTCTTTATAATTTATTTTAGTTCTCTGTACAACTAGATAATCTTACAGTAAATTACTAGTATTGGCGATCCTATAGTTACAAAGCGAACTTTCAGAAGTCTTACACAGGGACACAGCACAGAAAAAATAAAAGTGTGGTCAAAAAAAAAACTACTCATGAAGTTATTGCATTGTCACGGATGCTTGCTAAGTGTACAAAGTTTGAATTAAATGTGTCCATTTAAATTGGGTCAAAATCGAGTCTAAAGTAGGTTACAAAACAGGTGTAGCTAATAGAAGCATGTTAAAAATATAAAGAAAAGATAAATTAGGTACCTACTTATCATAGACGTAACCTTACATCCAAAACAGCAATGTTCTAACAGTTTCTTGCTGTCTTCTCTGTAGAAACTGCTTTCTGGTGGTAAATCTATGTAATGACGAATCAAAAAGATCTATTTTAATAAGTAAATTGCTTGTGGTAAATATAAAACTATGTTATAATGATTCAAAAGAAGTCTACTGTCTAGTAGAATAAATAAATGTTCGTACCTCAACCAGCCCACACTGCCAGTGATTTGGTATCGATATAACAATAACTAGCTGTGTCACCCGACTCCGCCCAGAGATTAGTACGACGCACCCATTAAATGCACATCTGCTATTATATAGCTAAATGGAGGCAATTTATTTTTGATATATTTCGAGAAAGGAGCAATTTTATTGTTATAAGTAATAATCGATATACAGTTAAAAAAAAAGACGGGTTGCACTCCGGGAGTGCCGGCAGAAGTGAAAACTTGATTATTAACGTTGAGCATGTTTGATATCCATCAGTCTTACGCTTTTTCGATCAGGTCACGTGTCCTGACGCGAGTTTAAGATTTTATACCCATTACAGAAAAAGTGCTCAACGCCGCTAAAGAAGTTTTCACTTCAAAAAACAAACTGATGAAATTATTGTATTGTCACCGATTCTTGATAAGTGTAAAGTTAGTAGAAGCGTGATTTCTATAAACCTTTTTCTATTAAATATGAATCTAACACTGAATTTTTTAAATCGGAACAGTAGTTCCTGAGATAAGCATGATAAACAGAGAAACAAACTCTTTTCTCTCTTTTAAGTATAGATAAAACAATCAGAATTGCTTCTATTATCAAGTCAATTATTTTTTCATTTTATTACTAAATGATAGAGACTGTAATTAAAATTAATTAGCTGATGATCGAAGATGACTTAAAAATCATATTCTTATTTCAGAAGCTTTACAAAAATAATCAGTGCAGCGGTTTTACGAACTTTATTACTCCTTACTCTTTTTGACAGCAAAAATATCTCTGAATTTATAAACTAGGTTATTCGCATTATAGGTAGCTTAAAATAAAACAACCAACTCATATCACACAATATTTAATATCTTTACAGGCAAATGCATTATATTACTACTATAACCTAGCTAGCTTTGGAAATGCCGTAACGGATTCCCGTCATATAAATTTCTTGATATTTCTTGCTTCGTATTGAAGAACGCAGACGTCTGAGATTGCAGCAAACTTCCAGGCAAAGGCTGGGTTCTTTCTAGTCTAAATTGTAAATTCTGTTTCTCCATTTGGTGGTGTTGTGTCCTAACAGCGAATCGGTTTACGTGTACAGGAATGGGGACTACTATCTTTGTGCCAGATTTACTCGCTTGGCTTCCAGAGGCTAGACCGGCTTTAACTCGCTTCCATTTTGCTCGACGGTTTTGGAACCATATCTTCACCTGGAATAGAGACTTTATATTAAAAGAGAATAGTTTTGCGCTTGGCGTTTTATATGGATGTTGTGCTTTTTAATGCAATAATGAAAGATCTTTTTCTTCTTGTTAGTAAGGGATAATACTTAAATGTAGATATTTGGTAAACTGTATTTAGCTTTAAATTTTTAAATCTTAATTAAAATATAAATTCCTTATTGAAGCATTGTCCTGTAATGGTGCATTTACATCAAGCGAACATAGAGCTAGAGCAAGAGCATTATTTCGTGATGTTTTATAGTGTAAACGAAAACTCGTATTCAGTGTTCTTCAGTATTAGAAGTTGGAACATAGCATTTTATGAAATAGAATATTTTCGAAAGCAAGTGCTTTCGAAAATATTCTATTCTATGTAATGTACAACAACGAATGTATTGTATTCTATGTAATGTAGAAAAGAAAGTAGAACAACGAATGAATGCTCTACGGCGTAGAGTCTACACCCTGTTTACACTAAAATAATTTGACATAGTGGGGTTAGAATGAGCATTCGCTCGTTTGATGGAAATGCACCGTAATAGAAAGTGATGTTTTAAATAAATAATTAAATATTATTTATGTGTGTGTGCGTGTGTGGTGTTTGGTGGTCAATTATTTCTGTGTGTACCATGTGTATGTATGTTATTCAATTAAAATATAATTAACTTGCATAACTGTTATGTGTGTGAGTGTATGTGCGTGCGTGTGTCCGTATTTATGTGTGTATGTGTTTAATAATAAGCACAGCGACTGATAATTTTAACTGATAGTTCAATATTGTTTGTGTGTATTGTGTTTTACTTCAGTTAGTAGGCGCTTTTCAAGTGTCGTGCCTTTTTTACTTTTAATGAGTACTTAATCAAAATTATTTGTGTTTGTGTACATATGCGTGTGAGTGTATTTACACCTACCTATGTGTTATTTAATAGATAATTAGTGTCAAGTGATTCTCCTTAACAAAATCTTACGTAGACTTCAATAAGTTTGAACGCATGTGCAGTGTGTGTTGTATTCATTTGATTGCAAAAGCTTTTTTTAAGTTTTTAATCATCCTGCACCTTCTTCCATCTTACCTGTACTTCACTAAGTTTGAGTGCAGACGCGATCTGTGATCTCTCCGTGAGACCATAGACAAATGTGAGACTAAGATACTTCTTAGCATGAAACTCTCTCTCCAACTCAGTAGTTGTTCCGACGTGAACGCAGTTGTAACGGCAAGTGATGTTTTAAACAAATGATGACATATTATGTGTAGGTGTGTGTAAGTGTCATATGTGTGTGTGTCGGTATGAGTGTGTGTATTTTGCTACAATTGATTATCAAAACGTACGTAAAGTCCTTTAATTAGTAATTGTTGTGTGTGTCTATGTGTATAGTGTGTTTTAATCAATTCGTAGATTTCTTTTTCATCACTAACTTACCTGGACCTCACTTAATTTGAGTGCAGATGCGATCTGTGATCTCTCTGTGAGACTAAGATACTTCTTAGCGTGGAACTCTCTTTCCAACTCAAGTAGTTGTTCTGATGTGAATGCTGTTCGACGTCGACGGGCTTTGCTTTCGCGTGGTGTGTCGTCATCTGCTTCTGAGTCGTTGCCTGTAAGAGGAATTAATATTTATCAAAGAAATAATCAATATTTTAAAATACTTATGAAAGTCGGAGAATCTCTTGATAGTGTTTATTATAATAGTGCCACCTCTTTTCTTCGTATATAATAACCAGCCGCTTGCCGGGACTTCATTCCGGTTGACTCGGAATAAAATTAATATAAACAAATAAACAATATGTTATAATACGATAAACTTATAAAATAATTGTATTGGTTATCTACCGATGATAAGTGTACAAAGATATTATAAAATTTTCCTTTAAAGAATAAAAAATACCTATTAATATGATTATGAAGATAGCGTATGCGATGCATTTGAAAATAAAAATAATTTTCTTATAATTTTAATTTACTCTACCACTTAATCTGTTTAGTTTATCTTCAGTTTTCCACAGCTGGCGCGCTTTGCCATTAGGTACCTAGGTAATTCAAAATAAACTTCGCAGTAACTTAACTTCAAAAATAAATTACATAAAAATAATATTATAGCTCTTTTCCCGCCAAATCGCTTGACAACTACAGCCGCAGATTACAAATAAATTCGAAATTCGAATATCATAGGCAATTCCATAAAAAGAACGCCACTCGCACCCCACAGTCCAGTAACAAGAATAAGGCGGGACACTGACGTAGCGGCTATCAGTTTTTATTGACCATTCGAGGAGCAAATGACGTCTGACACATCGATTTTGACATTTACTTTTTTTTTGCGAATTGTGCAGTTTTGGTGTGTTTACTGTTTAGCGATTGTTGGTTTTATTAGATGGGAGGGAATTAGCAATTCAACTTAAAATAATATCATTACCGTTGTATTACGCATTTTTTGCAGATTTTCATTGCGCTGTACGTATGGTTCTTAAATTTCAGCAGAAATATCAATAAATAAAGTATAGGAAAGGCTTCCTTAACCGTCATTAAGCCTTATATTTTATTATGTATTTATAACATTTATTATACCCTTGTCTTGTCGCCCAGACGCTGTTTAAAAAAATCTAACGACTGCACCTATGACAACATTTCGTTTATAGAGCATGGCGAAGAAATAAACATAAGTACACATATAGATAAATATTAAATACCTACATAATGTATTCGAAAACAGACCCTCCAGACATTATCACATAAAAATAACAACTTCGTACCTAACACATAAACAGATTATTATTCCACATCACACCACAATATAGCTTAAATCAAATTCCGAGAACCAACTCAAAGTGCCAAATGTGACACCGAATTTAGTATTCCCGTGTGCAATGTGCAATTTTCCATGAAGAAAGACATAAAGATCGCTGCAAATGAATACGTTTATTTCTTATGGCCGACGACATCGATTGACAGTTATCGAGCGCGCGAAATGAATTGTAAAAAAAAACATTGACATAACCTCTACAATTCTATAATACGAACAATCAAAATTGTATCTTATAACTATAGCGAATAGGTTCAAATTCCAATATCAATGTGTTAATAATTTTGTAATCATAAAACCGAGTTCCCGCCAATGTTCGCGTTCGGAATTTGAAATTCGATTGCGATTCGAAGAGCGGCGAAGTTAAATCGTTCGTGAACTGTTAATATGTGTATTTGAATCGATATTTATCGATACGGACATCACTAGATCGTGACGAGAGGCACGTATGTCGATAACTGACGCCCTATTTAACGTTAGTGGGTAGCTTCTAGATGTTATCTGATGAACTAATGTTTTATATCCTGTTAGTCTATTTGCTTTACATCTTATCTTATCTTATATATTTATAAAATTCTCGTGTCACAATGTTAGTCTGCATACTCCTCCGAAACGGGTGGACCGATTCTCATGAAATTTTCTGTGCATATCGGGTAAGTCTGAGAATCGGCCAACATCTATTTTTCATATGTACCACGGGCGAAGCCGGGGCGGACCGCTAGTATTAGTATATTACTGTCTATTGATGCAAATTGTACACAGATAATATTACTTTTAGTTATATACAAGGAAGATATAATATTTTATTCTCTTAAAAAGTTAAAAATCACATTTTAAGTCACCGATGGCCAGCAACACCTGTGAGCAACACATTTTTTCATATACTTATTTTGTACAGACGCACCGCACACGTATAGACGATAGCAAATATTCGCTGCAGAAGTGTCCACTAAAAGGTAAGGCGCAGAATATGTATGTAGATAGTACTAAAACGATAAGCGTAAGCAAAAAAAGGTTGATAAATCGTTCAATAAAATTTTGTGATTTCCAATAAGAAAATAAGAGGCATACTGCATCAGATGAAGAGAAAGCAATCCTGTACATATTTATCGGAAAGATTTAAATTTAAATGTTAATTTTAAATTTTCATCTGTTCAATTATTTTAATTACTTTAATCTGTATCATTAGTCGAAGTCGTTATATATGTATCTACCGTTTAGTTAAAAAACTTAAAAATATAAAATTTTTGAACAGTGTTGAACTTATCCAAGCTTTGCGCTAGGGATTTATTTGTTTGCATGCTTTAAAAGTATCTGTTACGGACGACAACCCCTTGTAAATAGTTTCACCATGTCTTAAGTATTTTTTAATGTATAAAGTTCCTTCGTGTGTTTTTATTGTAGAATAGAGTAACGTTTTATAGTGTGTTTTTGATTATCTTTTTATGTGATATTATTGTATGTAATTAGAGAGTTTATAGTACGTTGTTATTTTGCTATATTTTATTATTATATCGAGTCTATGTAAAGTATAACGTAGTAAATTCATTTGTTAGACGCACGCGGCACTTTTACCACCGTCGGGTGTATACTGTGTAAAAATGCACCACTAGCCTACGGGGTACGGCGTCTTACCCACCGTCGGGAGTAATCCCTATAGTTTTGTATAAGAGAAACGACTTTTGACCGCATAACACACACCACTCCGCACAGTCAAGAGCTCATCACTTGAGCAACAGCAAGAAGCAAGAAGCAAGAAGTCTCATGGTCAACAGTCGTCGCTCAGTGTACCTACTACTATTGTATATAGTAATAAGAAGCTATTGTACGTCGTTATTAAGAAGAAATTGTGCGTCGTTATTATCAAGAAATTGTACATCGTTATTAAGAAGAAATACAGTCCACTGAATTAAGAAAAGGCGGGTTTTATTATATCCCCAATTGGCCCCCCATAGAGGTTGGCCCTTCGGAAGCCGGATCAATAAGAAACCGGTACGAGCGTTAAGAAGACCTGGTTGAAGACCGAAGAGACCCAAGTAACATCAAGATCACCCAACGGTGCGACGGGCAGGCGTTTGCAGTGCAGAGCGGCGCAACGAGTCAGCGCAGCGAGCCAGCACAGCGAGCAACGCAGCAAGCCAGCGCAGCGAGTCAGCGCGGCGAGTCAGCGGCATCGTGGTGATCCAGCTTCAATTAAAAAACGCGGTTTTCACCGCGCCTCTAATTCACAGCACCTAACGGTGTCAAAGGCTGTGAATTCAGAGCTTAACGCTGTTGCAAGACAGTGGTGCAGTGCGTGGTGTGACACTGCCGGTTCAGTCGAAAGGCGCAACGGGCGTCGAACCGAAAAGCACTGCTACGCCGGTAAGGTGTTGGACGGTATTGGGACCGGACTGTAGGTACTGCCAAAAGCACCGGACACTCCCGCCGGTGACAGAGCACCCAGTACTTTCCAGCACTCTCTGCCGGGTAGGCCCTCCCTTTCCTATCCTTATATTCCATCCCTGAAGGAGCATATCTCGGTGCGAGCCGAGCCCTCCTGAAGGTCTGTTAGGGCCAGTTAGGCAGGTAGGGGGGCACCAGCGCCCGAAGAAGATGCCAACAACGCGCAGTCAGACTACGGGGGACGCGAATAGGGTACACGCCGAAGGTCCTGCGTCGGCATCGGCCGACACCTTTGAAGTCCCGGACACACACGTTGGGGTAGGCACGACGACACCCGCGATGACGACACCCGCGACGATAGTAGGAACGCAAGCTAGGCGCACCGCGGCGCCATCGGTTAGATCACAACGCTCGACGGCGAGCATAACGGCTAGGATCAAACGGCGAGAGTTAGAAACCGCGGAAAAGCTAGCTGCATTTAGGCGGGAAGAGCTACGCATCGAGGCCGATTTAGAACGAAAACGACTCGAGGCGGACGTCGTCGATATTCGGGAAGAAACGGATAGGGAAAGCGTTGAGGGAGAGATTATTAAACATCGCGTGAACGATTGGTTAGAGCGAAGCATGCCACGGGGGGAGCCGGAAATCCCCAGAGCCGCGATAGGAGCAGAGGCGAAGACGCCGCGGAACCACTCGCCAGAGGCACGGCGGAGTACTACAGGGATTCGTGAGCTGACGTCTCGTCGCGTACCGGATAGGCATAGGGACCAACGATCACCGTCGCCGCGGCGACAGAGCGATATAGAAAAACTCGCGGTTACGTTAGAGCATCTAACGAGGAATCGACCGACATCAAGGCAAGCTATGGAGTTGCCAGGCTTTAACGGGGCCCCGGGCGAATGGCTACCGTTTAAAGCAGCGTATGTAGAAACAAACGCGCAGTATAGGTTCACGGCAAGCGAGAATATAGCACGCTTAAGGTCTTGCTTAAAAGGAGAAGCGAGGCAAGCCGTATCCGCGTTATTGTTTACAGCGAACGACCCGGACGTTATACTAAAGACATTAGAGCAATGTTTTGGGAGACCGGAGGTTATTATAGACGGCGCTTTAGAGGACATTAAGCGTCTGCCGCGTTTAGGGACCGCGCCCAACGAAATAAATCAGTTCGCGATAAAGTTGCAAAATATAGTTACGATAATATCGTGTCTAGATGAGCGAGGATACTTGCAAAACCCGATGTTAGCGCGAACGGTAGTAGACAAGTTGAGCCCGCACATGCGGTCACGCTGGTGCGATTATGCGGAAGACCATGGAAATTACGCGGAGCCAGAGATTACGACACTATCACGCTTCCTTATGCGAGAGGCGGATAGGAGTCTAAGGCACACTTTCGCGTCCTCGGGGCTCGCTATAGGCGGTCGAAGCATCGGTAGGTATAACGAGCCGGCACAACGTAACGAACGCAAACCGATGAAAGTATACGCCACCGCGGCGGTGGAGAGTAAGGACGTATGCTTTTGTTGCGGGGCGGAGCATAAGACGTTTACGTGTAAAAAGCTATTAGCGATGCCAGTTCAAAAACGATGGGAATGGGCGAAAGAGACACACGTATGTTTCCAGTGTCTGAATAGCAAACACAGACGTTTTCGATGCAAAGCAAAACGCTGTGGCACGGAAGAGTGCCGGGAAGGTCATCACGCGTTATTACATTTACAAGAAAAGAAAAATAGCGAACGTGAAAGTGAACACAGCGAGGACGTAGCCGTACATACGGCGTCCATCCACGCCACGACGGCTCTCAGTAAAGTACTACTTAAAGTTTGTCCTATCACCGTCAGAGGCGCTGGCGGTGAAGTAGAGACGTACGCGCTACTGGATGAAGGGTCCACAGTCACCTTGATAGACGATGAACTCGCAAACATCGTGCGCGCACAGGGGCCAACGCAGCCGCTAAGTATAAGGGGTATCTCGTCTGCTACGAATGAGAACGAAAGTAGGAAAGTAGAGATTAGTATACGCGGCCGCGGCCAGAGCGATTTCAAACAAATAAAAGCGCATACGATGAGAGATTTGCGTATCGGTAGTCAGACGGTGCGAGCCGAGTATCTAGTACACTCGCACCTAACATCGTTAAGGTCACGTGACTTGTGCTACGAAAACGCGACGCCTAAAATACTAATTGGAACGGACAACTGGCACTTAATCGTTTCGCGACGCTTATTGGTCGGCGGGAATGACGAACCGGCGGCGTCACTTACCCAGTTAGGATGGGTCATTCATGGGACCGCGCCGCGCCGATCGATAACGCGGGACGATGAGAGGGTGTTACACGTCGTGAGCGATAAGGAATTTCAAAGTAACACAGAGGACGAAAACCTGCGCGATAGAGTGGAAGCACATTTCGGAATAGACGCGTTAGGTATTTCAATGCGTGTGAAACCGTGCGAGTTAGATGAACGCGCGGTACGAGCCTTCGAATCGTCGGTCGCGCTGAGGGACGGGCATTATGAGGTGGGACTGCCTTGGAAGAATAACGATATAATAATGCCACCTAGCTACGAAGCGGCCCGGCGACGATTACAAGGAATCGAGTTGAAAATGGATAGATCGCCGTCTTTTAAAGCGGATTATACGGCGCAAATAGACAGGCTCATCAAGGAAGGATACGCCAAGAAGTGTGAAGGCAGCACGCACGCGACGCACGAACTAGATACGCGACTTTGGTACTTACCGCATTTCGCGGTAACGAACCCGAACAAACCGGGTAAGATGCGGCTAGTATTCGACGCAGCAGCGCGCGTGGGAGGCCGCTGCCTCAATGACGTATTATTGGATGGGCCCGACTTGTTACAATCGCTCAACGGCGTATTATTTCGCTTCCGGGAACGACCCGTAGCAGTATCGGCCGACATAAGAGATATGTTTTTGCGAATAAAAATACGTCCGGAAGACGTGGCGGTGCAGCATTTTCTGTGGCGAGGGGACGACCGAGTAGGTCCGCCGCAGAAATACGTCATGACATCCATGATATTCGGAGCGAGGAGTTCGCCTTTCTTAGCACACAGCGTGCGTAATAAATGCGCCCAAGATCATCAAGAATCCCACGCACTAGCTTACGAGGCCATCACGCTTAATCACTACATGGACGACTGGCTGGATAGCTTCAGCTCCGCGGAAGTGGCCGCCCGCACCATACAGGAGGTTAGAGAAGTCTACGAACGCGCGGGCTTCCATTTAGCAGGATGGAGCGCGAACATAGAGGAGTTACTCGCACCTGTATGTAGAGAGGATAGAGCCGGCGCTCCGCGTGAGCTAGGTGCCAACGCCCACGCATATGAAAAAACGTTAGGCATCCTGTGGTTATCGGGTAGCGATGAGTTAGCATTTAATACGGCAATGAATAGGATTCCGGGCGACATTAAGAACGGGCAACGCGTACCAACCAAGCGAGAGGCGCTAGCGACGGTTATGGCGTTATTCGACCCACTCGGCTTGTTGAGCCCGTATACGGTCACAGCCAAGATTATGTTGCAGGGGCTGTGGCGCAAACAAGTCGCGTGGGACGAACCATTGCCCGTCGAGGAGGCTGAAGCCTTCAGCGAATGGTTATCAGATATACGGTACATAGAAGCGTTGAGGTTGCCGCGCTGTTATGAAAAGAAAGAGATAGCAAGTAGGCAATTACATGTGTTTTGCGACGCGAGCGAGCAGGCGTATGCGGCGGTCGCGTACTGGCGATTTGTGAACCATGACGGCAGCGTGTCCGTGGCGCTGATCGCAGGAAAAGCCAGAGTAGCTCCCATGAAGGCGCAAACGATACCGCGGCTCGAGCTGCAGGCGTGCCTAATAGGCGCACGCCTAGCGGAGTCAATTATGCGCGAGCATCGGGAACCGTGCGAAGCTACATTCTGGAGCGATTCGAAGACAGCACTGCATTGGATTAGGAACGAATCCGCGCGATACACGCCGTACGTAGCGCACAGGCTCACCGAGATCACCGAGTTAACAAACGCAAAGCAGTGGCGATGGGTACCAACAGACAAGAACGTAGCAGACGCCGCCACACGAGCAGGAAATACCGCACTTACGAGCACGAACAGCTGGTTTAGGGGACCGCGATTCTTATTAGAATCGCCCGAGACGTGGCCCCAAGAGAGCGTAGGAAAGCCAACAACAATTTCATGCGAAATCGTAGCGCACGCGACAGTAGTAACACCGTTGATAGACGTAACGCGGTTCTCAACGTATACCCGATGCGCCCGGGCGTTAGCGCGCGTTTTATTGTTCGTCGCTAAATGCCGTAAGCAAATACGAACTATGGACGTAACGTTGATGGAACAGGCAGAACGGACATTGTTGAAGCAGGCGCAACGAGAGAGCTTCGCAGATGAAATCAAGGCGCTCGAGTGCGGCAGAGGCGTCCCGCGCACTAGCCGCGCGTTTAAGTTGAACGTGTGTATAGACGAAGACGGGCTATTGCGCTTGAGAGGACGGATTAACGCAGCCGACGTTCCTGAATTAAGAAAACGGCCGGTCCTACTCGACGGCAAGCACCCGCTCACACGTCTCATCGTCATTAAAGAACACGGTGAAAACGCTCACATCGGTCGCGAACACGTAGTAAATAATTTACGGCAAAAGTATTGGATAATAGGTATACGCGCAGTAGTAAAATCGGTTATAAGTAAATGTGTCACATGCACGGTGAAGAGACGCAACCCAAGTGTGCCCATAAAGGGCAACCTACCGCGGGTACGACTAGACATGTATTCCCGTCCATTCGCGAGTACAGGAGTAGATTGTTTCGGCCCGATGACGGTCACGGTAGGTAGGCGCAGAGAGAAACGGTGGGGAATGCTATTCACGTGTATGACAACGCGCGCGATACATTTAGAGATCTTACACAGCCTGAGTACGGACTCAGCCATAATGGCACTACGTAGGATGGCCGCGCGACGCGGGTGGCCAGCGGTTATAATGAGCGATAACGGTACTAACTTTCGCGGCTCCGACGTCGAATTAAGGCGCGCCTACGCAGAGTGGCTGCCAGAGTTGGAAGGATGCGCACTGGGAAAAAGAACAAAGTGGAGGTTCATCGACCCGGGCGCACCCAACCAAGGGGGTAGCTGGGAGCGGCAAATCCGTACGGTTAAGAGCGCGTTGACGGTTGTATTAAACGAGCAGGCACCCCGGGACGAAGTGCTACAAACGTTAATGAACGAGGTCGAGTTTACGGTAAACTCGCGACCGCTTACGCACGTCTCAGTCGACCCTGAGGACCCGGAAGCGTTAACTCCAAACCACTTCTTACTAGGAACGGCAGACGGTATGCCAGTGATAGGTTCCAGTAACCGGTTGGACAAGCGGGCTTGGAGGGTTGCGCAAGCGCTAGCCGACGCTTTCTGGGCTAGATGGGTGAGGGAGTATTTGCCTACGCTTACACCGAGGGGAGACGCGGTACGGTCGACACCGAACGTCAAGAAAGGGGACGTGGTGTTGATAACAGACGGCATATTACCGCGCAACGTGTGGCCTTTAGGGCAAATAGAACGTGTGTACGAAGGGACGGACAAGGTGGTGCGCAGCGCCGACGTAAGGACCAAGGGGGGGATTTTTAGGCGACCCGTTAGGAGGTTAGTCGTCCTCCCGTTAAATGAGGGCTCCGAGGTTCTGCGCCGGGGGGAGGATGTTACGGACGACAACCCCTTGTAAATAGTTTCACCATGTCTTAAGTATTTTTTAATGTATAAAGTTCCTTCGTGTGTTTTTATTGTAGAATAGAGTAACGTTTTATAGTGTGTTTTTGATTATCTTTTTATGTGATATTATTGTATGTAATTAGAGAGTTTATAGTACGTTGTTATTTTGCTATATTTTATTATTATATCGAGTCTATGTAAAGTATAACGTAGTAAATTCATTTGTTAGACGCACGCGGCACTTTTACCACCGTCGGGTGTATACTGTGTAAAAATGCACCACTAGCCTACGGGGTACGGCGTCTTACCCACCGTCGGGAGTAATCCCTATAGTTTTGTATAAGAGAAACGACTTTTGACCGCATAACACACACCACTCCGCACAGTCAAGAGCTCATCACTTGAGCAACAGCAAGAAGCAAGAAGCAAGAAGTCTCATGGTCAACAGTCGTCGCTCAGTGTACCTACTACTATTGTATATAGTAATAAGAAGCTATTGTACGTCGTTATTAAGAAGAAATTGTGCGTCGTTATTATCAAGAAATTGTACATCGTTATTAAGAAGAAATACAGTCCACTGAATTAAGAAAAGGCGGGTTTTATTATATCCCCAATTGGCCCCCCATAGTATCTTTACATATATTTATTTAAAATTCACACCAAACCCTTATATTCCAAGCATCAGCTAATTTGTATTTATCCTTGTTTGCTGTATAATAAGAGATTATTAAAAGCAATAAAACTTTATCGACAACAAACATGTAACATTTAATATTCACAATTCTGCACCAATGTGAGAAATTTAAACCGAGTCGGTACGTGATTGTCATTTGAATGTGGAATTTGAATTTTGCAAATTCTATTTCCCCGCCTTTTTGCATTTTTATAGTCATTCGATTCCTTTCTTAAACTGCTTTTTGTTCAATAACAGTTGGCAAAGGTAAGAAAAGGCTATATTATGTTTAAAAGTAATTTATAATACAAATTGTATTGGATGTAGAGATTGGATGATTAACATGATTTCTTGAGCTAGGTATCGACTTAAGGCCTTTCATTTGCAATTTATTAAATCAATAAATTGCACCTTTGTTGTAACTTCGTTAAACAAAGTTTATAACTTCACATTATTTTTACTAGATTTTCGCCTGCGGCCAATATTTCCTAACACTTGACCTTATAGCAGTATTATTACCAGTGTGGGAAAGTGACGGCGCTACACAACCTATATGTATAACGCTATCATTTTTCCTCTTTGGAAATAATACTGCTTTCAAACATGGTAGGTACGAGGACAGATCTTATATTCATTAAAATGAAATAAAACTAAACCACCAGAGAAAGAGTTCTGGGAGTAGAACTGGGTTATATAGTTATTACATTAAAATATCTAACCATCACTTAAATTAATATGTACAGAAATTAACTCCAGCCACACACATCACGAAACTAATTCATTTTTGTCATTACTATATTTTGCCAATCGTTCGCGCCCTTTGCCCTTTACAAATTGACAGCTGTCACCTTGTCAAGTTTCCGCCGAATACAGCCAAAAATTTCGAATGGCTGCTCGCCATTCACGCCGCGATTTCATGCAAAGAATACTTATACTCTAATTTCATGGCACAGATGCGACTGTAGTGGCGTGACGACATCCGTTAATTTCAACAAGGCATGCCTAATTGTGGATTTACGATTATAAATTGTATTGATCTGTTAGAAGTTTACGGGTGTGAAAGATTTGGATTATTTGCCGCATAATCTTACCTTAGGGAGGCATTTATCTCGATGACGTGTTTTCATGTTATCAATGTCCTATGATGCCAAGTGGAAAAAAGTACACCTTGATAGCGTATGTTTTTTATAAATATACTCTCCTTATACAGCTAGGAAATAGGAACTCTAATAAAATAATAATATCTACCACTAAAATAACAGTTAACTGCAAGAAGCGCTTGTTAATAATACTTTATGCTCTAACTGATAGATATTTTTCAGTCCAGAGTGAGCAGCTAGTCTTAATACTATTATAAAGGCGAAAGTTTGTATGGATGTATGGATGTATGGATGTATGGATGTATGGATGTATGGATGTTTGTTACTCTTTCACGTAAAAACTACTGTACCGATTACAATGAAATTTAGCACACATATAGAGGGTAACTTGGATTAACACATAGGATAGGTTTTATCCCGGAAATCCCACGGGAACGGGAACTATGCGGGTTTTCCTTTGAAAACGCGGGCGAAGCCGCGGGCGGAAATCTAGTTTAATATAAAGGAAAAATTCAGCTGTAAATCAAACGGGGCAATAATAAATAATGTTAATACTTAGTTAACACATTAACATTATTTATTATTTCCGCTGCCGAATAATCATCAAACAATGTTTTTGTAATTTTTTGCGTAATGAAGAATGAAGATTAAGAAGATCCTACTAATCTTACTAATATTATAAATGCGAAAGTTTGTAAGGAAGGATGTATGTGTATGTGTATGTTTGTTACTCTTTCACGCAAATACTAGTTAACCGATTACAATGAAATTTAGCACACATATAGAGGGTAACTTGGATTAACACATATGATAGGTTTTATCCCGAAAATCCCACGGGAACGAGAGCTATGCGTGCTATTCTTTGAAAGCGCGGGCGAAGCCGCGGGCGGAAAGCTAGTATAACATAAACGTAGCTTAATCGTGAAGATATTATGAATTTATGAAACTAATAACTACCTACCTACTGAACAGATTTGGACGCAGTATTTTACTATATGGATATCACTACATAGTATAAAACAAAGTCGCTTTCTCTGTCCCTATGTCCCTATGTCCCTTTGTACGCTTAAATCTTTGAAACTACGCAACGGATTTTGATGCGGTTTTTTTTAATAGATAGAGTGATTCAAGAGGAAGGTTTATATGTATAATAACATCCATTAAATAGTGGAAAAGTACTGTTATTTTTGAGGTTTCTAATGTGATGTCGTAAATAATTACATTTTTTCCGCTTACATTGCAAACGCAGGCTGAACCCTACGAGTTTTATCAAAATAATGTACTAAGTATTGTACACATTGAAAAGGTCTACAGAAAAGTCCGCGATGGTATATGTCTATCTCTTATGGATAACCCACAATAACTTTTTTTTGTCATTTACTTTTTACGACAAATAATGGTTAATTTTCGAAGCGATTTTAACCAATACAGCATTAATCCTTAACCAATTAAATACCTTGAATACATTGTTAATTTAATATAGATCTATATGGCCCTTTACACCGTATGATTTAAGTGAATATTTTCGAAGATATTACAGATTTAAAAATTGCGGGACGTAGCGTTTGCGGCGGTACCGGCCGGCCGCCATTGCACCCGTGCGAAGCCGGGGCGGGTCGCTAGTCACTACATAGTATAAAACAAAGTCGCTTTCCCTGTCCCTATGTCCCTATGTCCCTATGTCCCTTTGTACGCTTAAATCTTTGTAACTACGCAACGGATTTTGATGCAGTTTTTTTAATAGATAGAGTGATTCAAGAGGAAGGTTTATATGTATAATAACATCCATTAAATAGTGGAGAAGTATCTATTGTTATTTTTGAGGTTTCTAATGTGATGTCGTAAAAAAATACATTTTTTCCGCTTACATTGCAAACGCAGGCTGAACCCTACGAGTTTTATCAAAATAATGTACTAAGTATTATACACATTGAAAAGGTCTACAGAAAAGTCCGCGATGGTATATGTCTATCTCTTATGGATAACCCACAATAACTTTTTTTTGTCATTTACTTTTTACGACAAATAATGGCTAATTTTCGATGTGATTTTAACCAATACAGCATTAATCCTTAACCAATTAAATACCTTGAATACATTGTTCATTTAATATAGATCTTTAAGGCCCTTTACACCGTATGATTTAAGTGAATATTTTCGAAGATATTACAGATTTAAAAATTGCGGGACGTAGCGTTTGCGGCGGTACCGGCCGGCCGCGCCGGGCCGCTATGTTTTTATAGTAGAGCCATTTTATTAGGCAACATTTGACAGTTCAACAAAATTCAACAACGTAACCTACATAGAAACGACGACATAGAATCACTACATAGTATAAAACAAAGTCGCTTTCTCTGTCCCTATATCCCCTTGTCCCTTTGTACGCTTAAATCTTTGAAACTACGCAACGGATTTCGATGCGGTTTTTTGTAATAGATAGAGTGATTCAAGAGGAAGGTTTATATGTATAATAACATCCATTAAATAGTGGAGAAGTACTGTTATTTTTGAGGTTTCTAATGTGATGTCGTAAAAAATTACATTTTTTCCGCTTACATTGCAAACGCAGGCTGAACCCTACGAGTTTTATCAAAATAATGTACTAAGTATTGTACACATTGAAAAGGTCTACAGAAAAGTCCGCGATGGTATATGTCTATCTCTTATGGATAACCCACAATAACTTTTTATTGTCATTTACTTTTTACGACAAATAATGGCTAATTTTCGAAGCGATTTTAACCAATACAGCATTAATCCTTAACCAATAAAATACCTTGAATACATTGTTAATTTAATATAGATCTATATGGCCCTTTACACCGTATGGTTTAAGTGAATATTTTCGAAGATATTACAGATTTAAAAATTGCGGGACGTAGCGTTTGCGGCGGTACCGGCCGGCCGCCCGGCTATATATTTTATACCCGTGCGAAGCCGGAGCGGGCCGCTATGTTTTTATATACAACGTTCACAGTTTTTCTGTAGTGTATTTAGTATCAGCATTGCACCCGTGCGAAGCCGGGGCGGGTCGCTAGTAACATGATATTTCGTTTTGTTAGAACTGCACATTTGCTTAACTTTTTTCAATTACGACTACATATTTATAATAATAATGACCGATACAAGTAATTTTAAGATTTCATTTTACTGATAAACCATTCTAAACATAATAAACAATTTCTGAATTGAAGAACTGACGTCGCTACAATTTTGTGTCAATAAACCTTTTTTCTTTTTAAATACCAGAGACGTTACTCTAAAAATCGAAATCTGACATCTAGAATCGAATGTATTGATTACTTGTGAATAAAAATCATCATAAATTAATAAATTCGATTGACAAATGTTTCAAATCCGTATCGATTAATTCACTTTAATCGATGTTTTTAAGCAGGTTACCTCTCTTCGAAGATAAAATTGATAGACGTCAAATGTTGCCTATTAAATTGGCTCGACTATATATTATACAACGTTCACAGTTTTTCTGTAGTGTATTTAGTATCAGGCATCAGCATTGCACCCGTGCGAAGCCGGGGCGGGTTGTTAGTAATGTATAATCTAAACTATGGACTTACATACAGGGTAACTAAAGCATAGTTGAGGGTTACATATATCATTAAAAAGCAACGAAATGAAGATAAATGTCCTAAATGTCCTGTCCGACCAATTCCTAGTTCCCTACAATTCTTCTTCTCTAGGGAATAGGGGTCAAACGATAGTTTTGGGGTTGAAATTCCGAAATAATTGATTGAAAATCTTATGATACCTACTCGTATTATTTAAGTTATTTAACAGTAAAATGTTTTTTGTTAGAAAGCACGTGGAAAGTTTAATTTTTTTTATTATTTTGAATTTTATCTTATTGACTTTGAAACTCCGTTATTTTAGTAAAAACCGCCATAAAAAACTGTATTTGTAAAATATATCAACTTTTTATCTTAATAATTCAACTTTTTATCACATTCGTATAGGTACTCTTTTAATATGCTGATTATCAACTTATCAAACAGGGATGATTTATCAATTTAATGGTGGACGAATTTTTCAAATCGTTTAGTGCTTTTGCATTAAATACCTATTCATCAACTAACTAAAGACTGATTTGCGGATGTAGTTGACTACACTGTGTGACGTCATTTTCCTTGAAATCTCTTTTATCACCCATCTCCCAAACAAAGGTATATAGATAGTGAAGGTAATCAGGCAAAAATTGTGCTTACTTATAGAAGTTATGCTTCCTTACGCTATGAGGTATTTACGAACTATTTTATCTATCTATACTAATATTATAAAGCTGAAGAGTTTGTTTGTTTGAACGCGCTAATCTCAAGAACTACTGGTCCGATTTGAAAAATTCTTTCAGTTCAGTTCTTCAGGAACGGAGCACTGCGGGTAAAACCGCGGAGCACAGCTAGTACCTAATAATATTCCCTGAAAAACAGATAAGTACATACATGTATTAAAAAAAAAATAATAATAACTATCATATGAGTCCCTAGGTAATAAACATACTAAAACCCCGGGACACTAGGAGGAGCCCCGGAGTGGGGGGAGGGGGGAAAAGGTCCATTTTTTTCATTTTTCGCTTAAATATCAAAAACGGTACATGTTAGAGAAAAACTTTCAAGGAAAAGTTGAAAGGCCATAAAATTATCTACAAGTTGTACCTGAATCATTTTTTCCTATATCCTACCGTTTCTGAGTTACACGCAGTAAAAATGATTTTGGCTCAAACAATTTCCCCATACGATCAAAAAATATTTCTTTCTTCCAAAAAAACTCAAATGTGCAACTTGTGACCGGTACTGATAGATTGCTCTTAATTAGGTCTATAATTGGTAAAATAAACACATTCCTCCATGGAAGCCTTTAGGAGGAATCGATTGTCAAAATATTATATTAGGGTAGTGTACGGTTTACGTATTACATCGAATGTGGACTGTATTTAGGTCGCGTTATATGCTGCTAATAATGCTATGATATTATGGGACAACTGGGAACACTTTAATTATCGCTAATAATTATATATAATTCACGCGGATTCGAGCGGATAGATTAGCACTCGGGCGCTGCTATGGAAGAACTGCGCTTTCCGGCCGGCTCGGCCGTCGCACGATAATAATGCTGAGGCAGCTTGACCTCATTTACGTTATTGCTCAATAATTGTCATTAATGTAATGTAACTATGGAAAATAAGTAATTTAAAATAAAATATTTGTTCGCTGCTCGAACATGCTCCCGAGGCCCACAGAAGATATATATAAAATTTTATAAGTTTTGAAATGTTTGTAATGCATAAAGATTATAGTTCCACCACTGATTCACTTATTATAGCAGAGCGTTTGTTAGCTATTGGAGACGTCGACCTATCGCTCCTTTTAAATCGCGCACTTGCCCATCGTCTGAGCCTGTTTTGTTCACATGATACTTCACTACACTCTCCCCGCTCGGGTAAGGGAGACGCACGAACACTAGTAACACCTCTTTGATGCACACACACACTAGAATCGACACACTCTTGGGGTATTGTCCGAGACTAAATAGTTTGTTGCGCTGCTGGGACGCTCTGCTGTTGGGCTGCTGGGACGCTCTGCTGTTGGGCTGCTGGGACGCTCTGCTGTGGAGTCGCTCGACTCCTTCGCCACCACACGAAGAAAAAGATGCTTGCTAATATTGCTAGTGTTAGTGTTCCATATGACACCGCGTATTGGTGTAGGTCGTGTTTTGAAATACCTAAGGTATCCGTATTCTCGACAGCGTTTTTCATTATTTTTATTTTCTCCCCAAGAGTTTTTAATGATGCGTTGATATCACAGGTTGATATCTTCGTCGTCGGAGTAGTTTTCGATAGGCAGAGCAGAGTTAATCAGATTGTGAATGGGATTTAATTTGGTTTCTAATATGTCGGGTTTCAGATATAGCTTGTTTTCAAGTTGCTGAGTACAGTGTGATATCTTGTCCCTTTATTATGCATTGTTTGTTTAGTGATATAAGTCCGGCCTTGCTGACTTGGCGCGACTGTATGTCATCGTCACATATAATGCGTATGTGTGCCGTATCGCATTGAAAATATAAATATGTAGTTAGATCGTGTAATTGTATCCAACTACTTTTACAGCTGTATAAAATGTAATTACATTTATTATTTTTTATTTCGCAAAAACGTTCATTGTTGCTAAAGCTTATTATGGGACCGTGCAATTGGCAAAAATAAATATCATTCTGGTTTTGGCATGCTTGTAGTTCGGCTAATGTTAATGTAATGTAGGCATCTCTCTTTATGTTTATAGAAATATATTCCGCTATTGGTTTTATGCTTATCATGTTGCTGTTAACTTGCTTGGGTATGGGTATCAAATATCAATCTATATAGTTGGTAATTGTCCCGGCTAATCAACGGTATTATTATCTCAAATATAATTAAGTACTCCGAATAATGAATTAGCCACTGAGCCGACCGCATTGAAAAGACCGCGCCGGGTTCTTGACCGCGCGTCGAAATGCTGATTCAGTAACAGCTGGTTATAGTATTGCAGTTCATTGTAATCGTGACGTATTTGTAACAAGATAGTCTGGCAGTGATTCGATTCATTCATATTAGTGCGGGTTTTTTATAAGTAATCCGATAAAAGATCTGCCGCTGTGTTCCCTTGCCAATATGGAGACATGTCAAAATATGCGATTAGCTTCCATTTGTCCCTAGCTAGTTGCATTTCGCCCATCGAGTCAAAGTATATGGATAGATTGCTTTCAAGCTGTTTTAACTTATATTCCGCTGTAGAGTACGATAAAATGCTCATAAAAAATATTAATGATACTACGACGCTTACAAGTTTTGAAGGAATATTTTGTCTGATTCGACTATTCTTTCTTTCGCTTTTCAATTCGCTGCTGTTGTTTTGAATGATTCGACTTTCCTTTCTTTCGCTTTTCAATCCGCTGCTGTTGTTTTGAATGGATATATTATTATTTTGCTGATGATTGCTTTTTTCTTCGAGTGGTAATAATGATAACTTTACTACTGGCCGCTTTAAGATCCCATTTTTTGTTTTTAATGTAACGACTCTTACTAACCCGTCGCTCCCTGGGTGAGTTTCTACTAATCGGCCCACTGGCCACTTCCCGGCTGGCATAATATCATCGTGAATGGTCACTAAATCCCCTATTTTAAGGTTCCTTTGAGGTTCTAACCATTTGCTTCGAACGCTCAACTGGCTGAGATATTCATTTTTCCAACGTTTCCAAATATCATTAAAAGTTTTATTTACTAAGTACCATCTAGTCCTAGCGTCATGTGCTGTTTCTATTAGAGTATTTTCCGCTCGCTGATGTAAGAAATGTGAAGGTGTTAAGAAATCTAAATCTTCTACGTCTTCCGTAATTGAACATAAAGGCCTTGAATTAAGGCATCCTTCTATTTGGGCAAGGATTGTGCTGTATTCTTCAAAGGTTAATGCTTGCTCTCCCACTACTCTCTTTATATGCTGTTTTAGTCTATTTTCTAAATTCTTAAATTGTGCTAACGCTAGTTTTTCAGACGATCCCAATTTTTCTAACGCTTGATCCTCTATAGGTATGCTTACTTCATAACGTCCGTTTTTTAATCGCTTTGTAGTTGCTAAGTAATAATCTAAACACTGCTTATCTTTCGCTGACATGTCATTTTGCTCCTGTATATCCTCTATTTTCCAAAAATCTTGAATTGCTTGTATATGATTCAAAATAACGTTGCAGTGGAAGGTATTTATGCTGCCTCCACATAATAACCAACCCAATTGCGTCTGCTGTGCTAGTGGTTGTGAGATTTCGCGGCCTCGAATGATCCCATCTAACATAATGTACGAATAAATATCTGCTCCAAATAAAATATCTAATGCTCGGCTTTTGTTAAATTCTGGATCTGCTAAGTTTAAGTGCGCTATACATTTCGACCAGCCGGGTTTTTCAAACGATCTATTAGGTAGCTTTTTTATAAGATTAGTCATAACGAATGTATCGACGTTGAAGGTAAAATTGTTATATATAGATTGGCAATTAATCTTGAGTTTTCCACGACAGTTGTTTTCTTGGCCCCCTACACCAAGGACGATCCCTTTGCTTTGTTGACGTTTTAAGCCCAGTTGCTGTGCTGCTCGTTCGGTTATGATGCTAATTTGAGACCCTTGATCGATCAGTGCTCGCATAATGTGCTGTTTGCCATCTTCAGCTGTTACCTTTACCAATGCGGTGGCTAAAAGTACTTCAGAGTCATCTTGCTGAGACATATTCGATTGATTTTTGGGGCTGTAATAGACCTGTCTTTGGGTGTTGCTACTCATCAATTTTTTATTTCTAAAATTTTCGCTAGCTTGCTGCTTAAAACATTCGTGTAATAACGTGTGATGTGGGCCAGCACACACATGACACCGTTTATTCGAAGTACATTGACTTCCATTGTGATCAAAAATGCAATTAATGCAAAACCGTAGTTGCTTAACCGTTTGTAGTTTATTCATAAATGATAATTTAATAAATTGTGGACAATTAGTGAGCGCGTGTTCGAAATTGCATAAGGGGCATTTTTTCGCTGAGGTGTGCATTGACGTCAGTGACCTCTTTACTTGATTATTAATATTAATTCTATTTGAATTAATATGTATAGGTTGTCTGTTCGTTGCTAATAATTGGTTTGATGTTCTATGATATCTTTGTTCTGCTGCTGAATTTTGGTTTCTTCGTGATGATTCAAGCGATGTAAATTTGTTTTCAAGAAAATCCAAAAATTCTTGTAGTATAGGGAGCTCTCGAGAGTTTTTTAATGATTCTACGTATTCAGAATAAGTTTCGCTGTCTAATTTTTGTGATAATAAATGTACCAATAGCGGATCCCAAGTAGTTATATCTACGCCTAGGTTTTTTATAGCGTGCAAGCTTTCTAATGTGACGTCATGTAATTTCTTGATTGCTAGATATGATTGCTGCTGTATATTAGGTAAATTGAGAAATATGTTAACGTGCGATGTAAAAATTAGCTTCTTGTTATCAAATCGATGATTAAGGATGTTCCAACAAACTAAATAATTATCGGAGCTGATAGGCAAATGCTGTATAAGGCGCTCGGCTTCCCCGCTTACTTTAGCTTTTAAAAATTGCATTTTTTGCGCGTTCGATATTGATGTATTTTTATGTATAGTTTCATTAAAAAGGTCCTTGAATGATACCCACTGATGATAATTGCCAGAAAATGTCGGTATATCCATCTGCGGAGTTGATTTATCTCTATGACTTGTTGCACACATTTTTGAGTTTATAGCTCTCTTTGTATTGATATATATTTTTTCATGCTTAGTAAAATTAATTTCGTACGCTTCATCTTCCTCTCCAAGTTCACCAACTATCTCCCAATGTAGATTTTCCACCGCTGACCATCGATTGTGGAGAATACGAAGGGAGTCTTCATATTCCCACTTCTCCTCCAAATTATTCACATCAATATTGCTTACTGCTCTGATAAATGCTTTAAAATTGACTTCCTGCTTTCGAGATAAATCGTCTAATTTGCTGTTGGTCCCCCGTGATTGAAATGTTGTAGACCTAGGCGTCGTTTGAGATTCTAAACCGGATCCTCCCGCTTTCGGCTCTAGATGGGCTTGCTTTTGTAATAAAAACTTATCATATGCTTCACTGATCGCTTCCTTTGTTCGAATATAAATGTCGTGAATGTTAATAAATTCTTCCCGCATAAAATATTGATGCTGTGTCGATTCATATTTTAAAAGCTTTTCATGATTTTTCTGGCATTCATCCCATAAAGATTCTAATATATCTAAACGCTGTCTACAATATTCGATACTCTTACGCTCTGCACTATCTTTTTTAAAATTCGCTAATAACCTCTTTATTTTGTCCTTGATCTCTAGTTGGACCGTATATAAAGCTTCCATTGTAATATAAAATAATCAAACGGTAGAAATAAAAGATAAAATGGAAAATTCTTACTTGGCTGTCTCGGATACGGTCGACGTGGCTACGTCCCCGGATACCTTAGGTTGCTTGCTGTTGCTGGCTGACGTGGTGGTTGACGCGTGGCGGCACGTGCTGGTGACGTAGGCGGCTGGCTTACGTCTTGCTGGTTGCTGGTTGTTGATTCCTTGTTGCTAATTGCGGATGGCTATTTGCTGCTTGCTGATTGCTAGATACTAATTTTTGGTCACTGATCGTCTGATGCTAATTGATAGTTGCTGATTGCTAGATGCTGATTGCTGAATGCTAGATGCCAATTGCTGGATGCTAGATGCCTGATGCTAAATGCTAGTTGCTGGTCGCTTATTGTTGATTGCTAGACGCTAGATGCTGGATGCTAAATGCTAGTTGCTGGTCGCTTATAGTTGATTGTTATATGCTAGATGCTGGATGCTAGATGCCAAGTGCTAGATGCTAATTGCTGGTTGCTAAATGCTAGTTGCTAGATGCCTTTTGCAGTTCACGCTACTTGCTACTTGCTATATGCTGGTCGCTGAATGATAATTTCTGATTGCTACTTGCTATATGCTGGTCGCTGAATGATAATTTCTGATTGCTACTTGCTATATGCTGGTCGCTGATAGATAATTTCTGGTTGCTCGGTTTAAAGAACTTTATTTATCTCATAAAATAAACAAGAACAATACAATGATCTTTTACACATATGAGAAATAACAATTTTGCAGTTAGTATAACACAATCAGCTATCGAAATTAGTTAAGTATGTCTTTAACTTATTTTTAAAAATAGTAATTGATGAGGATTCTTTAATTGCTTTAGGCAAGCTATTGTACAATTGTGCTCCCTCAAATCTTAAGTTTCTTTTACCGTATAGAGTTCTTATAAATGGTAATTCAAGGTTATCACTCTTTCGTGTGTGGTATTTGTGGGATTTTTTGTTTAGTGTTATTTGTGTTTTTATATTATTAGATAGAATATTTTTAATCAGTATGCATGTGTGATATTTATATAATTTATTTAAATCAAACAATTTGGTATGGGAGTATAGATCCTTAGTTGGCGTTAAAAAATTAAAGTTAAAAAGAATTTTTACTAGTTTGTTTTGCGTAATTTGTAGTTTTTTTAAATTAGTAGGCGCCGATTGCCCCCAAACTGGGATAAGATAATCTAGATGTGGTTTAACAAGCGTGTTATAGATACTATATCGTAATTTAAATGGTATATATTTAGCAGCATTTCTTAAAGCCCCTGTAAGTGGTATTAACTTAGATCTCACGTGGTTTATGTGTGATTTAAATGTTAATTTATTGTCCAAGATTAGGCCAAGATATTTTTCTTCGTAAGATCTGTGTAATGGTTGCGAGTCTATTGTAAGAGGTGGAAAGTAAGATATTTTTTTATTTTTGGCTGCATAGATTACATAAGAGGTCTTTTTTACATTAATTGTCAATAAATTTAATTTAAACCAGTTATTTAATAGATTAAGATCATTTTGAGCAACTTTAGTTAAGTTAAGCTACTTGCTATATGCTGGTCGCTGATAGATAATTGCTGATTCTGCTAATTCTGCTGTTCTGTTAATTTCTATTCCGCTCGAATGCTGCTGCTAGATATTCTGATAGGGGGTTTTGCTGCTGGTTGGCTGTACTTTGCTCGGGGCGATGTGCGTGGCGACACGTGGAGCTGACGCAAGCTCTTTTGTGGCTTGAAAATGCTGGATTTTGTATCTCGTTAAAATGCTAATTTTGGCTGCTGTTGAATGATATGCTGCTTGCTTGTAGTTATAAGATAATACGCTGAATAAATATCACGGGGGAAGAAGGGACACGTGGATTTCCGGTTCCACGTCACACTTTACACTCGCGACGCGGCACACTTTTTTACGGTAATCCGGCTCGAAAATGTACGGTTTACGTATTACATCGAATGTGGACTGTATTTAGGTCGCGTTATATGCTGCTAATAATGCTATGATATTATGGGACAACTGGGAACACTTTAATTATCGCTAATAATTATATATAATTCACGCGGATTCGAGCGGATAGATTAGCACTCGGGCGCTGCTATGGAAGAACTGCGCTTTCCGGCCGGCTCGGCCGTCGCACGATAATAATGCTGAGGCAGCTTGACCTCATTTACGTTATTGCTCAATAATTGTCATTAATGTAATGTAACTATGGAAAATAAGTAATTTAAAATAAAATATTTGTTCGCTGCTCGAACAGGTAGTTTGAGTTACTGAACTTGATCTTTTTATTTTTTTCTTCCAAAAAACTCAAAAGTGCAACTTTTGACCGGTACAGATAGATTGCCCATAATTAGGTCTATCATTGATAAAAATACCAGAATCCACCACGGAGGCATTTACGGGGAATTGAATTTTATTAGGGTAGATACGATACTTGAACTTTTTATTTTTTTTCTTCCAAAAAACTCAAATGTGCAACTTGTGACCGGTACTGATAGATTGCTCTTAATTAGGTCTATAATTGGTAAAATAAACACATTCCTCCATGGCAGCCTTTAGGAGGAATCGATTGTCAAAATATTATATTAGGGTAGTTTGAGTTACTGAACTTGATCTTTTTATTTTTTTTCTTCCAAAAAACTCAAATGTGCAACTTGTGACCGGTATTGATAGATTGCTCTTAATTAGGTCTGTAATTGGTAAAATAAACACATTCTTCCATGGAAGCCTTTAGGAGGAATCGATTGTCAAAATATTATATTAGGGTAGTTTGAGTTACTGAACTTGATCTTTTTATTTTTTTCTTCCAAAAAACTCAAAAGTGCAACTTGTGACCGGTACAGATGGATTGCTCATAATTAGGTCTATCATTGATAAAAATACCAGATTCCACCACGGAGGCCTTTACGGGGAATTGAATTTTATTAGGGTAGTTACGATACTTGAACTTTTTATTTTTTTTCTTCCAAAAAACTCAAATGTGCAACTTGTGACCGGTACTGATAGATTGCTCTTAATTAGGTCTATGATTGGTAAAATAAACACATTCCTCCATGGAAGCCTTTAGGAGGAATCGATATTCGATTGTCAAAATATTATATTAGGGTAGTTTGAGTTACTGAACTTGACCTTTTTTTTTTTCTTCCAAAAAACTCAAAAGTGCAACTTGTGACCGGTACAGATAGATTGCTCATAAATAGGTCTATCATTGATAAAAAAAACAGATTCCACCATGGAGGCGTTAAGGAGGTATTGAATTTATTAGAGTAGTTAGGTAAAATAAAAAGCTTTCGAATTTTTCACATTTCATGGGATGTAGCTCGAAAACGGCTGCGAATAGAAAAAAATGATTTAGGTACAACTTGTAGATAATTTTATGGCCTTTCAACTTTTCCTTGAAAGTTTTTCTCTAACATGTACCGTTTTTGAGATTTAAGCGAAAAATGAAAAAAAATGGACCCATTTCCCCCCTCCCCCCACTCCGGGGCTCCTTCTAGTGTCCCGGGGTTTTAGTATGTTTATTACCTAGGGACTCTTGACATGTTTCCGAAGAAACATCTTACGTTACTAACTCACGCACTCTAGACCCCCCTTGGAGGGACTCATTCAATGGACTTCTAGTTAATTTGAGGGGTGGGCGCAGGTGTCTGTAGCACAGTTTTTACTAACCGGAGTTCCTCCTATTTTTATTGTATAATTTTTCAAATAAGTTTATGATATTAACTTTATGTGTAACTTTATGTGTTATTTTGCTGAATAAATGAATTATGAATTTGCTGAATAAATGTATACATACTAGACCTTATTTAAAATGATATATAGATAATTATACTTAAATCAATGAAAAATATAGGTAAAGGGAATTTACATTTACACAGAAAACTAGCGCTGGCCGTGGGTGCATTTTTGAATGAATGAATGAATGAATGAATGAATGAATGAATGAATGAATGAATGAATGAATGAATGAATGAATGAATGAATAAATACTTTATTTGCACCAGAAACAAAATAATAACAAAAAAAATACAGACAATAGAAAAGCGTACAAAAAGGCGGCCTTATCGCTAATACAGCGATCTCTTCCAGGCAACCTTAGGTCAAGGATCATGAGAATTTTTATGCCCGAAATTAATAATGTAACTACCTCCTATTTAAGATGAAAAGGAAGATCGTTAAATTATTATTCTATAAATTTTTATCGGTTCATCTCTTATTTATCTAAATGCCATATTAAAAACAACCTAAGTTACTACAAATTGATTATTGAAAAGTTTTTCTCAGAAGAAAGATGGCTAGATCCTGGATATATGGATATACTATAGTGTACTAGCTGTACCCGCGGTTTTACCCGCAGTGCTCCGCTCCTGTCTTAACATGATGATATATAGCCTATAGCCTTCCTCAATAAATCGACTATCTAACAGCGAAAAAATTTTTCAAATCGGACCAGTAGTTCCAGAGATTAGCGCGTTGAAACAAACAAACTCTTCAGTTTTATAATATTAGTATAGATATAATTTTATATTTTATTGTCAACTGTTACAGGAAACTGCTTGAAAATCTCGCCTAATGGTAATCGAAAATGAGGCCTAAGATGGAACGCTCTACGCTTGAAGACCTCAGTTTGTATTGTTTAAAATTTAAATGTAATAATGTTATTGCTTGGCAATTGGCATAACTGAATGACTAATGTAAGGAATAACGGTAAAATCTAATTGATACCTATATAAGATATTATACTTATGTTTTGAATTATTAGGTTTCAAAATAAGCCAAACTATTTTCATCTTCAAGTTGACATGACAAGCTATCCGCCGGGAATGTCGCCCGCGTGGTCAAAGGAAATTGTCATGGGAATTGGATTTTTCACCGCGGTAAAATGTCACTCTCTAGTCTTCAAACTATCCCCAGACATAAAAATCATAAACTCAAACTCAAACATTTATTTATTCAATTAGACTTCTTCTAGAAGCACTTTTGAAACGTCATAACATATTTTTAACATTTACCACCGATTCGGAAAGCAGTATCTAAGGAGAAGAACATACCTACCTACCATTAAATCTTATACCGTTGCGACGATAAAAAGAGAAAAAGGAGTGCTGACTTTTCATTTATTGTTTAGAGAATAGAAAAGGGAAAACATGAGTAGATATAGCTGAACTTGGAACTATCCTATCCTACTTATCCTACTAATATTATAAATACGAAAGTTTGTGAGGATGTGTGTGTGTGTGTGTTTGTTACTCTTTCACGCAAATACTACTGAACCGATTACAATGAAATTTAGCACACATATATAGAGGTTAGGTATCTTGGATTAACACATAGTATAGGTTTTATCCCGGAAATCCCACGGGAACGAGAACTCTGTCGGTTTTTCCTTGAAAAAACGGGCGAAGCCGCGGGAGGAAAGCTAGTTACTAGTAAAACAAGAAAATTTATATATGCTACTGCTAGATAACTATACGTTATATTGGTCAATACAAATTACAAATATTTTTTTTTCCATTTATGCAACAACAAGCCTTCTGTGTCGTGGCGTGATGTTTTTATAATAATAGCTCGTATTTCTCGATGAAAGGACTTTTCAACAGGAAATTATAATTTTTTAATTGAATCAGTGGTTCCAGACATTAGCGCCATCAAATAAACAAAATCTTGAGCTCTACAATCTTCTTATATATAAAATTCTCGTGTCACAATGTTAGTCTGCATACTCCTCCGAAACGGGTGGACCGATTCTCATGAAATTTTCTGTGCATATCGGGTAAGTCTGAGAATCGGCCAACATCTATTTTTCATATGTACCACGGGCGAAGCCGGGGCGGGCCGCTAGTATTACTCTAAAATATTAATATAACAATACTACTTTCTTGCTCACACCACTTTTCTGGTAATTTTTTTTCTAAATTAGTGTTTTTTTTTATTTGGGGCTTATTATTGGCACAGATTAGATACCAGTTATTACCGAATAAAAATTTAAGGCTTTTATTTTCATAAATAGTTTCCGCCCGCGGCTTCGCCCGCGTTTTCTAAGAAAAACCCGCGTAGTTCTCGTCCCTCTGGGATTTCCGGTAGAGAAAGTAGCCTAGATAATATGTCTTATTCTGAGTCTTCAGCTACCTATATACCAAATATCATTGTAATCGGTTTAATTATAGTATTTGCGTAAATTCGTAACAAACATCCATCCATCCTCTCACAAACTTATAACAAACCAAGGATTCCTTGAGAATAATATAGGTAACCAACATATTAAAAACGGTAGCATAAAATAATTACTTATAGGTACTTATCGTTATTATAAAAATAAAAACAAATAAGTAGGCAATATGCAGGTAGATACATATATACCTACTCGCGGTCATATAATGGTTGAGTGATTTTGGTGTTTAGGGGATATTTGGTCATTGCAATTTGTCTGACTGATTAAATATAACATTGTAATACATTTTAATATCGTCATATCAAAAAATCAGACATTTAAAAATAAATTAAGTTCATTTATTTGAGCTTTAAAGCGTCTGATAAAAGTTTTGGCTCTGGTGGCGCAGGTGTCACTGGTAGAGCTCCACAAACATTCAGATATTAAAAAGGACACTAGAGACTACTGTGAACCGAAACTTATATGCTTTAGAAAATAAGTTGTGTCTTACGGCTCTGGTATCTTGGACCATGTAAAACTAGAGGTTAAACCGATTCATCCCATTGAGTTAATGATTCATCCTCACAAACTTTCGCATTTAGGTATAACATTAGTAGGAAATATATGTAGGATTGCACTTAAAATTGGAACAGGAATTAATAGCCTACATATAGATACAACAGGCTGTCTAGTCGCTTTAGAGCGATTTATTCCAAACAACCTTTGTTAGAAATACATGATACCTACACAGCTACAGGTACAATAATAATACAGGAAGGAGTGTGTAGAAGTGCCATTCTAATATACCTAATCAAAAGAATGAAATGAAAATTTAATGTCTATTTGAATATCTACCTTGTGCATTATCATCTCCGCCATCACTTTCCTCACTGCCAACACTAACAGGACTGTCTCTCTTTTCATCTTCTTTATTTTCCCTCTCTATCTGCCCTCCAAACATTCGTAACCACGGCTCAGGATAACCAAGCAAAAACGGAAAATTTACAGCATTCTGTTGTAGCAATGGCCCGTTCAAATAATACCGCATCCGATTTATATCAGTTCGTTCACTTTCATCATCCGAAGTTCTTGACACATCTGAAATATTGTTCTCTATGTCGATCTCTGGCGATTTTCTATCTGTGCCTATCAAAGATTCTATTGAAAACGGTTTTGGCGCTTTTCTTTTCGTCTGCGTATCCGAATCCATTGCACTCACTTTTTAATTGTCTATGGTTTTATTTTTTTTATTAAATTGTCACTGGCTGGCACACACGAGTAAAAAATAAAATTCGAACGAAAAACGCGGGACGCGTGCGTTCACCGCGACATCGTAGTGATGTACTCAGCGCTCGCTGCTATCGATGTAGACACGCCCACATACGGGGTGTTGACTGTAGACGGATAATTTTATTTTATTAATGCTCGAACGTTTGTCGGGCGAACATAAGCTTTATTACAATCGTAGTAGTATCGCTCTATTACAGCTGCATTTTATTGTGTAAGATTGTAACTACGAAATCCGATGTGGAAAAGTAAACCTTATTTTCTTTCAGCCACGTCTATTTTCTAGTTGCGTGTCACTGCTACGATTTGTGAAATAGCTGCATAGTAAACTGTGCTTTACTACACGTAAAAAAGGAACTATTTTCTGTACTAACGTTTTCATTTTGTTCTTTCTGAAACTGAAGTTAGAATGATTAAGGTCCGTTTCAAGAACTGTGTGAATGAGATGGGATTAACTTTTATGCGTACGATAGAGGGAGATAAGAAGTGAAATTTTGTGGAGTGTACACTGGTAATTGGTGGTGATCAGAATGTTTTGCCAGTGTCAGCACTTTGTACAAGTTTATCGTCTTGTGCTCCGTTTACTTGATCCCTGACTAAAACAAAATTCATGGTTTTGGTTTATCCAATAGATTTAGGTGTTATCTGATATTATTGTTTTCAATTTGCAATCGTTGCTTGACTGATTTGTGGGATACGAAATTACTAGATGTGAAATTAAATACTTTAGATAGGTAGGTAAGTATCTAGGTATAATTTTAATTCTTTCCAACGGGATCGGGAGTTTCATTTAATTATACAGATAGGTCATTATGACGGGTTACAGATAGGTCATTAGGTCATTATGACGTAGGTACATTATGACGGATATGCCGCCATGGCACAGACCATGGTTATGATGCCTTATCATAACTTATTGGAAATACTAGCTTTCGGCCCGCGGCTTCGCCCGCGTTTTCAAAGAAAAACCCGTTCCCGTAGGATTTCCGGGATAAAACCTATCCTATGTCCTTTCTCGGGTATCAAAATATCTCTATACCAAATTGCATGCAAATTGGTTCAGTAGTTAAGGCGTGATTGAGTAACAGACAGACAGACAGAGTTACTTTCGCATTTATAATATTAGTATGGATATGAAATAATGCAGCTATATGAGGATCTATAATTTACAACATTAAAATGTTCTAATTTAAAAACATTGGATTTTCTCATTAGTTTACATGTAATATCAATATATTTATACCTACCGATAAATTAAATAATTTAGGGCCGATTTTTTCAATGCTTGGATAAAACTTATCCGTCCAATAAAGTACAATTACCTACACGATAATATTAAAATGTCACGTAGGTAAACTGTCAAATACGGGCAATTAGAATATGTTTTTAAAATGGTAGTTCTATACATTATTCGACGAATAAGTTTTATCCAAGCATTGAAAAATCGGCCCTTAGATAGATACTTAATTCTATCATATTTATTTCAAATCAGTTAGTATCAAATAATTTTTAAAAGATAGAAAAATTTCATGTACCTACCTACCTAGTTATAATTTTAGAACTGCGCTCAAAACTACCTACTTAAGTACCTACCTATAGGTGATTCAAAACTACTAGGCCGTTTTACTTTCGCTATTTCCGGCTTTTACCTTTCGTTAGTTTAATCTTTTCTCATTATCTGTTAAAAACCCGTGAAGTCAGAACAAAGAGCTAGAAAAGCTCATCAAAATAAAATAATAAGCATTAGTAATAAGCCATTTGACTGGTCCACACAAACGGTGTCCCCCGCCAAACCGCCATTAGCGAACAATTTGTCCCCGCGTCCCCTCCAAATTGATTGAGGCCATTTCTTTGACCAAATGAATTACCACAGTCATTATGACTCGATTTTACCAACAAAATTAATGTAAAAATCAGCTAGTCGGTGCGTTAGTTAGGATATGAAGAATATTTGATATCATATAGGTACATCCGCGGCTTGACACATAAATGACGACTATCATTAGGTATATTTAGATAATGATTGTCTTTACTTTTCCTATTTAATTTATTTTCCTTTTCCTATTTAGGTATACTTTCCTATTTAATGATGTTTAATATAAGCAACATTATATTACATAAGTAT
This sequence comes from Colias philodice, assembly GCF_061535455.1. Classification (NCBI taxonomy): domain Eukaryota; kingdom Metazoa; phylum Arthropoda; class Insecta; order Lepidoptera; family Pieridae; genus Colias; species Colias philodice. The sequence continues at coordinate 3,724,431 of NC_143113.1, read as the reverse complement.
CTTCTTTTATACTGCAAGTAGTCTCTTTGATATTATCATCATGAATTCTGTTTTAATAATAAAAAGAAAAATGAAATAATGACAGATGTTAAGTTCATTAAAATAATCTACAATTAGCAAATGCTGTTATTGTAAGTGACTCATACATATACCAGATGTATGTAATCCAACTATTTGGAAATGCATTAAGAAATTAAATTTAACAATTTATGCAGTGAAATACCTAACAGTTAAATACCTTTAAGGATTTGATCAATTAAGACCCTCTTTTATCAAAATCGGCTAATAACCATTGTTAAAAATACTTTTGATAAATAGGTAAGTGGAGGTAAGAAAAACAATATTATTAATTGTGAACTAACTGAAATAAATTTTAGATGAGCCGATCATATCATTCATAGTTTAGGTACCTACTAGTCGATGTTCCCAAAACGGAGGAAGTTCAATTTTATTGTTGTTTTGTTGCTCAATAACTCCGTTATTGGCGTGATTCTTTTAGTGGTGGAAATAAAATTATTACCATTTCACATTTGGTCCTATTTCTGACACAGAGAGTTCTAAGATAATAAATAGGTAAGTAATGATTTGTCACGTGATTTTATGTAATCAATTTCGATGAGATTACATCAAGAATTTATTTCAATTGATGGTGTTTTTATAAATTTTCCAATAACTATGACGTATCTATTGTCATAGTAGATACCTATTCAATCAAATGGCCTCTGGTTTGATCACCCCATGACTGCATTAGCTCTAAATTGTACGAAACATCCCATCAACACGTTTACGTTGAAAATTAAAATTCCATCGAACAGTTTAGTAATTTCTCAAGCCACATTCTGTTCATTTGAATTCTTATAAGTCTTAAATTATTCTCACCCTAACCTACCTAATAGGTAAAAATTGAAACACATTCCGTTAAGAAATCGGCGTTCGAATTCTTAAATTAGAAATGAGCAGATAAAACTATAAGTTAAGAGAAAGTCTCTCTAACAGTTTCAGTGACGACCGTTAAACTATCTACGACTTGTAAATTCAAATCGTTCATCCCAATAACCAATAGAATCATCTCGAAAACAACACTCCGATAAATTCGCCACTTGACAGGTGACAGTGACGTATGACGTAGGATTCTAGTCTCGTGCTAGGTTCACATACAGGCTAGGCATTAGCCTCCCAAATGACATCGCGGCTTGCATTATTATTTGATAGCCATAAAATGAGAACAATGGATCATTATTGGCATTACCGCGTTGATGAATTATTCGCATTGAATTATATAGGTGCGTTTCTTTGAGTCGGTTGTGATAATTGTTTTTGTATTGTGAATACGTAATGTTGTGGAATATTTTTATGTTTCCGTGAAGAATATGAGGAAATAATTTCAAAAAATGATTTCTTATGAATAATAATACTAAACTTAAAAAATAAAAAAGCGTGTGTGCCGAGCACACGTCTCAGAAGTGAAACTTGGGCAAGATTCAAACATTTCAAAACCGTCGCCTTACTCCATGAGGTGACTAAACGCGCCTAAAGAAGTTTCACTTCCAAACATTCTTATGTAAATAATTTTATTTCCGTCATGGTTTATTCAATGTTAAGAGACTTGACGATTCTCGCACCGTAATGATAATAAAAAACAAAATAAATTAACTAGGTATAAACTCATTAAAGCAACGAATCATCAAAATTGAGCGAACAATTTACTTAAATCGGATTTCCAGCCATTAATCTCGGAATCGTATCGCACCATTACCGCACCCCCTCATAAATCCACCATAATAGAATATTATTCATAACAATGTTAATATGACCGTAAAATTAAATAAACACACTGTATATCGTACGAAAAATCGAATTATCTCATCCCGCTCTCGTTCGGAACACGTGCAATACGTGAGAACGGGATGCACATATTTTGTTATTGCGTTTCGAATTCACTCCAGTGAGTAATGTTTGTCGACACGCCCCGCAATCAAGAATCTCTACTCTGATTGGTGGACGTTAATAGGGCGCGAAGTTGTCAAAGTTTTTTTTTTTAATTTTCTTTCATTAGCGTCGAGCATTCTGTATTCAGCCGAATGTCATTCCCGAAACGCTTATGATTCCCCAGCGAGCGACGCTAGAAATAATCTAGTTGTATTTGACACTCAACGTTCCCTTGTTTATCATCATCATATTTTATTCATGTACTAAATTGACCTCTAATGAAATTTTAGAACGCAATTTAATTTTATTGTTCTAAATTTGAGGGTTTTTATTGTCGATGTTGTTTTTAGTTTAAACCAAGTGGATGTTATTATTAAGCTTCAAATTGATCACTTAGATTTTAGAATACTCAATCAAATGTACCTACAATATATTATGTACATATCTATTAAAATATTAATAAGAAATTTAATACTTTTGCTTACTTGGATATGAACTATGAAGTAATATAATTATTATTTAATAGGTATTTAATAATCTGTGCCTTTGTCATTATTGTAACAACACATATTCATTGAACAAAAGTAGGTACCTACTACTTTTGTTCAATGAATGTGTGTTGTAACATTCCATAATGATATTTAGGCATTAGGTACTAGCCTTGAATCTAGATAAATATCAATAATTAGGTAATTAGTGTAGGTACATATTATTATGTAAAAGCACATTATTTCTTATGAAAGGTATAGGTATATGTACTTAGTATCTAACTAAGTAAATTATTATGCGTTGTAGTTGCCACACTTACGTGCTTACACGGACGAACGGACAAAATTACATTTATTTTATGGTTGGTAATAATTCATATTTTTTTTTTATAAAACGTAAATTAATTCAAAGTATATTTCAAAAACAATTGTATTCCAAAACACAAATTCCCCACCCCCATATCAAAAGCACAAAGATCCATTATAAATTAGCATACAAAACATCAAAATCGCATCACTACATTATAACGAATGCTTCCGAATCAAAATTCACCCTAAAATCTTAACGTATCGAATGTAGAGCTGTCCAACACTACGCGAATGCGTCACTAATATCCGAACAAATTAAAATGTTACCAAAATTCTAATAACATAACTCGTATTGCATTGAAATAAGGTTCAATATCGCTTGACAGGAATACTGTACATGTAAACGTTTGTTGACGCATAACAACAATTTATTTATAATAGTCGTTAATCTAAATTTATCTTTATTATAACGGGATAAAGGTTAATTCAGCTAATAGTTATCGAAGTAGTAATTTAGATACGCATGTCATAATCGCGCGCCACATTTTGAAAATGGAAGTAATTTGACGTTTTTGACAGTTCAGAAGAATGACGTGAAAATAAAACGGTAGATATACTTATTGTAGGAAAAAAAAACAAACAGTTTTTTTTATACTACTTAAATCAGCTGTTGTTTTTATAAAACTTAAGTCATTTGATGTTAGGTGAGAAAATAAGAAATTAATAAATGAATTTGATTTTGTTTTAAGATAGAAGGCTTATTGCTAGGCTTATTGGCTTACGATTGTACTACGCGGTAATATCTAACCTATCACATATGTATAAACCGTAAAAACGTAAACATGGCAATACCGTCACGTCATGAATCGTAAAACAACGATTTTGGTATCTTTGAATCTTGCCAAAGAAGTTTCACTTCTGAAACTTTTTATTCACTTGTTGAAATTCAAAATCGACCCTCTTTTAGAAAAATTATCTGTGGCAAGATTTTGGCGCGCTGCGCGCTGTCACATTAAGAGGAAGGGGCGTGGCTTCCGGCCACGTTCCGTTCCACGCAAATTGACGAGATCCATTAAACTTGCACTGTTATATCAAGTTTCCGTACAACGAAAATAAGTTAACAATTTGTGATGTGAATGTGGCAACAAGATAAGATAAGATTAATGTAAATATTTCAAATTTTACAAAGGTTCGATAGGGTTGTTTTTTACATATTCATTTTATAAGCCTTTTGTAAACGGTAAAGTTTCATCAAAATCAATATATATATAATACTGAAGGTACGCAGTAGTTTTACATTATATTTTACACACATATAAACTTAAGTATTAGATAATAATTTAAGCCGAAATGAACGTTGTTGATATATTATTTTGCAAGTTACATTAGTTTTTTAGGGTTCCGTAGCCAAAATGGCAAAAACGGAACCCTTATAGTTTCGTCATGTCCGTCTGTCCGTCTGTCCGTCTGTCCGTCTGTCACAGCCGATTTACTCGGAAACTATAAGTACTACAGTGATGAAATTTGATGGGAATATGTGTTGTATGAACCGCTACAAAAATATGACACTAAATAGTAAAAAAAAAGAATTGGGGGTGGGGCCCCCCATACATGTAACTGAGGGATGAAATTTTTTTTTTCGATGTACATACCCGTGTGGGGTATCAATGGAAAGGTCTTTTAAAATGATATAAAGTTTTCTAAAAAACATTTTTCTTAAAGTGAACGGTTTTTGAGATATCAGCTCTCAAAGTCGTAAAAAGTATGTCCCCCCCCCCTCTATTTTTATAACTACGGGGTATAAAATTCTAAAAAAAATAGAGGTGATGCATGCTAATTAACTCTTTCAACGATTTTTGGTTTGATCAAAGTATCTCTTATAGTTTTTGAGATAGGTTGATTTAACTGTAATTTATTATATTTGCTGCTACGGAACCCTTTGTGCGCGAGCCCGACTCGCACTTGGCCGGTTTTATTATCTGTCATGATTAATGATAAGTTCTATTAATATTACATTTGTATTACATAGACTTATTTTTTTCCAAGATGATTAAACCAATAACAAAATAACAGAATTTCGATCATGACAAAACTTACATTATAAAATCTAACAGTTTCCCAAATATAATCGATGAAAACTAACAATAGTTAAAGGGGTTGCGACCCCTTATTCAATGCGCAAGTAACGAAACCACGAATTATCGAATTATATGTTTGTTACCATAGAGTTAGTTAAATATAGACAATCAAGTTATTTATAGGCCTGCTTTAAATTTAAGCTAAGGATAAAATTAATTTTTTGAGCTATACTCGATAATTCATAGTATTTGCGTTAATGCTTAATTATTTCTTTATTAGCCCTACAGTAGTCGCGTGGTCTACACTTGTAATCCAGTGATACAAAATTTCAAATTTCTAAAAATTTAATAGCTCCAGTTATATCATCCTGCGTGTACTCTTAGTTGAATAATTGCCGCATGCACTCAATGCAGCGTGGAGAGTCAGGTGCGCGTGATTGTGCAACAGGAGCTCCGCAAAATTCGCGGTCTACATACCTACGTATGCCGCGCGAGCAACTACGTAAGTTTTTTGTTTTGACTGTTTCATTTATTTTTTACAAATATTATATTGTAACAGACTTATAAAGTATTTATTTATATTTGCAGGTAAAAACAGAGTTATTTAGATAAGTATGGACAACAGATGAAAGAGACTGATCGAGGCTTGGTTGGCCAAAGACCATTGTCGTGATGATCTTGGTGGGGACTAGTCAAGTTCAGACAGTAAAGAAGGCCATGCTGGATGCCTATACTGGAGATAAATTAAATCGGAAATAATATCTCCCTTTAATCGCACTAAAAATGAAGTGGTTGATAAAAGTGTTCATTGTATTGTAACTGTCTTATATTGTTCACGCCCAGAAATTCAAGAAGTTGGCTTGTAACCGTCTCAGTGCCTTTAATGCGCTATGCATAGATACATTCAGCAAATAATGCAATGCATGCAATGGCCATGCAAAAGCCATGCATTATTCAGTAGGTATATACATACATAGGTACAGATCCGGCTCGAAGGACCAGTAAATGTACAAGCGCTAGCTACGTACATTTCAATTATTGGTGCTGAGCAGGAATAGATGCACAGTGAAACAATTACAACACAACTCAATAACTATTGATATATATTTAAGTCTTAGTAAATCTAATGAAGATTAGCAAAAATTACAATTTCGAGCACGTTTCAAGAACAGTTACTTAGAAATAATGACACGTGGTAGATTGTTTTAAAAAACATCATTTCAAATAGACCTAGATGGAGGATCATGAAAATGAGTAGGTATATTTTATTGTCATACTTACCTAATACTTTGTATATAAAATACAGTAGTTAAAAAAAATACCCTAACTCGTTATTTCTACAACCTTTATTTGAGAATTGCTCCTTCTAAATATAAGTAACTCTATGGTTAACAAAAGCAAACATTCAATTAAATTTGTTTGTAATCGCCAATAACCAGCCATTAGGAGCAATACTGCGTATTAGGTGTTAGTTATACCACAGTTTATTTATGAAATAATTAGTTGCTTCGTAAGTTACACTTGTACATCATTGATCCACTTTGGCCAAACTTAATACAAACCGTGTATGCCGAACACACGTGTCAGAAGTGAAATTTCTTTGGCAAGATTCAAAGATACCAAAATCGTCGCCTTGCTCCATGACGTGACGGTATTGCCATGCGACCTTGTAATTTTACTATCAACGCACCTAAAAGAAGTTTCACTTCTGTCAAGTGTGCTCGGTACACACGCTTTTTTTTCTTTGTCTCCACCGGGAATTGAACCCCTCGTTCACGTGTTAACCACTGTACCAGTTTGTAAGTTCTATTTCAAACTCAAACATTTATTTATTCAACACTAGTAGTATTATAAAAACACTTTTGAATCGTCATAGCATTTTTTAACATTTACCACCGATTTGGAAAGCAGTATCTATGGAGAAGAACCGGCAAGAAGCATTATAATATAGATAAAATACCTAATAACACGCCATACAATAAATAATAATTGGCCAAACATATTTTGTCATTGAATGAATATTCATTTGATAATGACACACCAATTACGAACTGTATTGGCCCTCTAATTCGTGTATTTTGAAAATTATAGCCCGTTACAAAATTGCCAGTTATCAAAATTACGTCTAAATTATGGGGTCTTCAAATAAACATTATTTCTTTAATCGATTTGGAATTATCGAGGACAATAAATTTTATTAAATTATTGATTGTCCATTGTTTATGTCCATAAATTAAATAAGTATCAATATCATAATATGATAGTGTCTTCAATTTGAATTAAAAAGAAAAATTCTGAACTACATAATTATTATTATTAATAAGCTACATATTCTTCTCGATAGAAGGGACATTAATTATTATTAATACTGAAAAAGTTAAATAAATAAAAACGTTTTTGACGTGAGTTGAGTTCATTATAATATTTTACTGGTACATAAGTACATATTCATAAGAATAATTCAGTAACCTTTACCACAGAATATTTAATAGTACTACTTTACTTCGTAAAACCCTAACAACACTAGCCATAGAATCTTTATAATTAAATGCAACTGAACTTTAAAGCTAGTATTAATTATTCACGCGTCTATTTGTCGGTATGTTAACACGAATTCTTGGCTGTACGGATGTGGGCCGCGCGCCTCGCATTCGTACCGTGAAAAACAAATGATTGTCTCTGGTTTGAAAAAATTGAGCGCTGAATTTGAAAAGAGAATGTCATGTTTGTTGCAGTGAAGATTTGTTGTGTGATTGCAATTTTGTATGGAAGGTAGAGGTAAGGAGTCCTATCATATTATGGTATACCGAGGTATACAGTGTCCAGCAGCTGTAAGGTGTAAATATCAGTTCAAAAACCTTCAGAATGGTAGGTACTGGTATAGACCAAGGGTATGATATGAATACAGTTGCACTTTAATTAACGAATTAAAGTACTAATTATGTCAAGTTAAAAAATTTACATAGGTAATTGTCGACTGATGTCTATACTTATTGAAAATTTCAACCACTTATGTAGTACAAAATAATGCACCAAACGTGCAACGACTGCAGTAGATACTTACGTAAAAGTTTAGTTTGTAATAACTGCCATATTCGATTAATTTATGGGTTACTACAATTTTCTCCGGTCCACAAGTAAAGTAAATTGAAATGCTAAAAAAACGGTATGCTTATATGAATAATGTTTAATAACACTCAACACCTTATATTCGTCACAAAATCCCTAATTTATTGGCACGCATCCAAATAAACAATTAACAAAGTCATCAATGCCTAACGAGCGATCGTGTTTGTATTTCCGAACGCTGACTCGCGCTGTCAACTTGACAGATTGAAGTGGGCGGGCTCGCTGACGTTATTTTGCGCGGCAAATCGATGACGCATTTTCCAAAGTGATGTTGGTTTTTTTGTGCAATTATATGCAGTTCTTTTTATCATTCTTATATTAGCTTTACCTTGATTTTTACCCACATTAAACTGACAAATTTAATTCAAAATTTATACACTTATCAAGGATCTTTGATATGGTACTTAATACTATAATTTCTTGATGATTTTAGTAATTTATTTTTATATTTCTAAATTAGCTGAGCAATAGGTTAAACAGCCGGATTTTTGTTAGCATAAATAAGCGTACTAAGATAATATAGTATGGAATATATTACAATGAGCATTATTAGAATAACAATTACTAGTATTAATACCATACCTCTCCAATACACTGATGCAATTTCAGGAAAATAAATCCAACCTTTCCACTTTTGACTTTTTCTACTTATGCGTATAATATACTAGCTGCTCCGCGCGGTTTCACCCCTGTGGCTCCACTCCTGTTTGTCGTAGCGTGATGATATATAGCCTATAACCTTCCTCGATAAATGGGCTATCTAACAAGGAAAGAATTTTTCAACTCGAATCAGTAGTTCCCGTGATTAGCGAGTTCAAACAAACAAACAAACTCTTCAGCTTTATAATAATAGTATAGATTGCACTTTTTGCTTCACAATTTGCACATAGTATCATCCAAATGGTTCACCTTTAGAAGACTGCACCTATTATACCTAAAGCGGCACTGATGTATATCTCAATCTCCATTACCATAGATATCACTTTTTATAATCTACCTTCAGTTAGTTTACTTTAACAAAACAAGTAGGTACTACTTTACTTTTCAAATAAAAACTCATGAAGATAGCGATACATTCTTTTTTTAAAGTTCTTAGTTACCAATATAATAATGAGTCTATTTCCAGAAAAAAAAAATTTTATTCCTGAATTTTGTTTTCTGAATTATTAGCATTTCGTCGTTTATTTCTGAATTTCAAAGAATAAGTTAATAGCAAGACTCAAGAGTACGGTCTACAAATTATTCATAAGTACTTACACCATTTTTTTCTTCCTTAAACTTTATTATTACGGTATTGTTATTGTTTGTATATAAATGTGTGTCTATGTCTATTTTGAATTCAACCCTTTAGAACACGACGACCTCACGCATTTTTATAACTGCTGTGATTTGTAGAAAACATAAACTGTCTGCACGCATTCGCGCGCATCGCACAGCTGTCAGTCAGCCATATTTAGCTCAAAAGGCGCGAAACCGTCACAGCATTTCGCGGCTCATTTCAATTTTAGAACGCAATTTTCGGTTTCGTTTTCAAAGAGAAGCTAAAATGTTGCCAGTGCTATAAAACACGGGAAGCCGAGCGTGGTGTTGTCAGCGTTTGGTAACAAATTGGTTAATTGCTTTTAGTTTATTTATAACTTCGTTTGGATGTGTTGAGTGAAATCTCATTAGCTATATGTTGATGTGTAGTTAGAATGACAAATAATCGATACGTGAAGGAAATGTGGCACTGAAATGTGTTTTAATGTGCTCGTTATTATTGTTTAATAGAAAGCCAATTTCATTTAATTTTTTTCTGTTTTCTGTAAGCATCATGTAGATAGTTAAGGCTTAATTAATTAAACCATAATATTATTTCATTAAAAAAACTGAATCATTACTCTAGGTATTATTATATTATGTAGGTAACTGGTAAAGGATTATAGAGTATCTACTTATAATTAGAAAAAAATTTAATCCTGTTTAATATTAATATCTATAATCTATGTCTATAATGCTTGGAAGTCATACTAAAGAATACATAATAGTAGGTCATACTATAATTATTATTGGTAAAATAATGATTTTGATATTATATCTTAATCTTAATCTTAATACTATTATAAAGGCGAAAGTTTGTATGGATGTATGGATGTATGGATGTATGTTACTCTTTCACGTAAAAACTACTGAACCGATTACAATGAAATTTAGCACACATATAGAGGGTAACTTGGATTAACACATAGGATAGGTTTTATCCCGGAAATCCCACGGGAACGGGAACTATGCGGGTTTTCCTTTGAAAACGCGGGCGAAGCCGCGGGCGGAAATCTAGTACTATTATAAAGGCGAAAGTTTGTATGGATGTATGGATGTTTGTTACTCTTTCACGTAAAAACTACTGAACCGATTACAATGAAATTTAGCACACATATAGAGGGTAACTTGGATTAACACATAGGATAGGTTTTATCCCGGAAATCCCACGGGAACGGGAACTATGCGGGTTTTCCTTTGAAAACGCGGGCGAAGCCGCGGGCGGAAAGCTAGTTCTGAATATAAAGGGTACTTTATTAAAACATTCTTGATTGTGTAAAATCACTAGCTATGTATTTATTAAACATAATTGGAGTCATCATCACGCTTTCAATCTTTATAGTTTATATTTAAATTTCATACGCCGGGACTCAAACTTGGAAAAATCTATCTGACTCGAACCACAAAACCATCGCATCTTCACTTAATATCTTATGACAAATTTAATGCTACAGATATATTCCCCTCTAACCATAGAGGGTAGAGCGAGGGAGGTAATGTGTCGCCATTTGTCAAACATTCAATAGCCAGCTAATGGACATTTAGGATATTTACTTCCGTTTCCGTTATATTATTATCTGTATAATCTGTGGTTAAGTACGTATTAAAAAAAATCGGTCAACTGCGAGCTAGATCGTGACAATAAGGGTTCCGTATAAATAAGTTAAAAAAGCAACTGAAAAAAATTTATTACTTATCCATCAATGCAGCTTATCCATCCAATTTAGTACCGTGCCAACCGTTGCTTAGAATCAATTTTTTATTTGTTTTTACAGCGGCCACAAAAATTATATGTAGATACCTATCATATCGAAAAAAATTATGGCTAACTATCACGTTCATGAGATACAAACCGGTGACAAAGGGACAGCGCAGTCAGAGTAATAGTTGTATACGTAGTACCTACATATATTATTATTAGTCTGTGGTAATAGGGTCACGTTAACCCATCGTTAACCCTTTTGGTGCGGAACTCTAAAAAAGTATAACAGTTGAATTATTATCATCGAGATCAGGTGTTTATGTATAAAATGTAAATTTTGTAAATATTTTAAACTAAAAGGCCACACCCACAACATGAACCCACTCATAAACGGAGGCAAGCTATAATAATTGAACTACTTAGTAGAAACACTTTTAAAACTAGGAAAAGTTTAGTGCTTTCTCCTATATACCCGGCGCGGCCAGATGATCCCTATGACACTGACAGTTATTCTCAAGAGACAAACTTGTAATGGCGTCACCATTAAATTAGAAACGTATTGGAGGCGTCTAAAAATGGCATTTATTAATTTTTACATAGCTTTATGCCATTACAATGATATTCCGTTGGAATTATAACAATTCTTAACACTTACGAGAAATTATATCAATCTGACTTTACGTTTAGTCCTTCAAAACTTACATCGTTGGCATTAATCGACTAGTGCGGAAAGTATCGATAAACAAATTTCGATAATGGAAACGAGTTCACATTTTTTCCATGCTTAAGCTATAGTTCATTCTCTATTGAATGGAACAGAAGATCGCAGCATAATTAATTAATTAATTACCGTTCGCGTTAATTTACTTACCTATGATAATATAAGTTTTTTAGAAAAATTAAATGGGGGATTCCATTTTCATGATAAAATAATATACACTGTGTTAAACGGGTTAAAGATTACGAGAAAATGATAAGGTGCATTTTTATGTTTTGGAAAACTTTCGTTTTACTTACCGTTTCGTTTACATAATAGACGTTAAAAATTCGTTTTATAATATTTGTAAAAACATGTTTACCGACGTGGCTGAATGCAAACCACGCCTTAGCCTATAATGCGCTGATTACACCTAACGAGTACAGTGGCGAGTCAGTAAATACGCTCTCGGCCGAGACAGTTGCCGAACCGAGTGGGTGTTTACACGTATTTCACTAGTGGCGAGTCAGTTCAGTTTTGATCACGACGCGGACGTCTGCAATGGATCGAAAAAAAAAAGAATTTAAACGGGTTTTAAATCGGCTGTTACCAGATATTATTAACGAATTGTGGGATTTATTAGAAATAATAAATAAAAATAATAATCGAAACGAACGAGTGGCGAGTGGCCGAGTGACGCGACGAGTGCGTGTTTATACCTGCCGAGCGGGATAGCGAGTGGGTACTCGGCCGAGTAAACAAATTGGGATTCTAGTGACTGTCTCGCCGCTCTTCTCGGCCGAGTACTCGGCCGAGCACTCGTTGAAGTGTTTATACCAACCGAGCACTCGGCCGAGGACACTGACTCGCCACTGTACTCGTTAGGTGTAATCGCCGCATAAAATAGTAAAGTATCGACACGATCCATCATACGAGCAATCACTAAGACGAACTGTCATATGGGATCATCTTAGGCCGCGCCGGGTATAGAAACTATGAACACAGTATTACTATATTTCCTACAGTATGGCGACGAATGTACTTGTGCAGAGAAACGGAGGGGAACTGGCGGGGGGTCGGGCGACGCGGGCCGCTTAATGCAATCACGCTGAGTTTGCATTAACTATCGCGAAAGGACGACGCAGTCGTATTTTTTGTGTAATAATTTTGTTATACATAGGTACTTACATGGGTGGATTTCCCAAACCGCTTTTTTACGCGGCAAGGCTGAAAACTATCCTATTTTTTCAAGATATTGTTTTTATTTTTTGTTTTAATCGTAAAGCACAATGCTTATAATATGGCCCTATCATTATAGTTTAAAAATAATTATTATTTTCCAAGAAAATGAAGTAAATATAGGCGATTTCCAATTTTGGTGGCTTGTCGCCGACCTACTTCACTCAATATCAAGATCGATTAACTAAAAACTAGACGTAGGATTCGATTTTAATTTTTATGTAGTCGTTTTATAATAGTTGACCATTCAAAATATATCAATTTAATTATATTAAGTACTGTAGTATAGTTTTACAGGCACAATTTAGGTCTGTCGCCGAGAATTTTCTAATTTTGGTGTCATTTACAAAACGATATTTCTACAAAACACCAGTGATTCCTAAAGCATACAAATTACGTTATGCACTTCATTTAGTCACGCGCTAACCGGCTTAGCAGGTGGTTGTGTGCTGTGTCGTACCAGTTTCCCGCAAAAAATGTAAGTAAACAGTTTCATTGCAACACCCCCGATTTTATGTAATTTTGGTGTACTTAAATAATCATACTTGTGACAGTAATATTTTATTGTTATTTTGAGTATTAGTAGAGTTTTGGTTTGTTTATTGTTTAGTAAATATGTTATTATTTTAGTACACGTAGTTATTTTTTTAAGAATTTTTTTCTTGCAATTTCCAATTTTGGTGGGACAATTTTGGTGGTTTTGGTGGCATTTTTAGACCCACCAAAATTGCTTCCTTACACCAAAATTAGAAAATTCAAATAAAAATGTTTATTTACTAAAACTTATTTACTAAAATTGCTTCATGAGACCAAAATTATAAAATCAATTAATAAATCGAATTAATTAATATTAATGTAATTACTATGAAATCGAATATGAGTCGAAATATTATGATGATAGCACAATGTACCGCCTTGTGCCCTCTTTTCCCTTGCCTCGTAATTTTACAATATTCACCCTACATAACACTATTTTTTTATCCTGTAGATAGATATTTTCAAATTAAGAAGGTATTCTGTTACAGGAATCCAAAGAAAAAAACTAAACAAACTAGAGCAGAGCAGTTACAAAGAAAGAGAGAGTCAGAAAGAAAGAGAAAAGAAAACATCAGAAAAGATCCTCTCAAGCTTGAAGAACTGAGAAGAAAAGAACGCGAAAGATACCACAGAAAGAAAGCTGAAGGCAAAATTGTACCGTGCGTTGTCCGAATTACCACCTCGAGCCCGTAGACTGAAACAGAGACGAAATTATATTAACTTCAAAGCGTACTGTGAAAGAAAAAAACGAAGAGGTTTACCTTCAATACTGTCCAGCTACGTTCCACTACATAATTTACCCATCGAAACAACGTCACAGGCCACAGCCTACGTCACAGCAAACACATCAGCCAATTTCAAATTCACCTCGAGTTTTGCGATCCCATAACAAAAGTCTTACTTTTACCGTTGAAGCTGCTCCTGCTGCTCCGATTGAAGAAACTTTATCCATCGATGCTATTCAAAGAAGCACACCCGTTAATGAGACCGCTTCTCCATTTATAAGTCCCAACATAAGCTGCATACACTCTCCCAGTTCTATGTCTGGGCGAAACAGTGGACAGTCAGATATTTCTACAAGTAGCATCTTTAAACGAGAACTGAACAACCAACTTAGAAAATACCGAGAACAGAAAAAGTCCAAAATAAGATTACTTAAGAAAGCTCTTCTGAAGGAACAACAACAAAAGTTTTTGTATAGAAAAAGACTTGAGAGGTTGGAAAAAAAGATGAAGATAAGTTAAGGTTGGGTGTAGCAAACGTATGGTAAGTCCTAAATCAATCAGTCCTAAACAAAAAAAGACTACGCAATATTGTGAAAAACTTCTTTGAAGATGATGAAAATAGTCGAATTTGTCCGGGCAAGCAAGATTATTTAACAAGAGGTGGATTGAGAAAGCAAAAACGATATCGGAATGATTCTCTAAGAAATTTACATCGAAAATATCTTGAGAATGGGTACCCGCCTATAAGCTATATTACTTTTACAAGAATGAGACCATTTTGGGTTATTAAGCCAAGAATCGAAAACCGTGAGACGTGCATGTGTAAAACGCATGCTAATATGGAGTTTGTAATTTCATCTCTGAAGAACAACAAGATTATTCTTGAAAATTCCATAACAGAGGTCTTAAATACTTTGACTTGTGAAAAAACTACGGTTGCCTGTTTACTACGTAAATGTGAGGTTTGAGATTTGAGGTTGTTAGTCTTTATAATATATAAGTAGGTACAACCATTAGGATTCATCTTTATATACTAGTACATGTTCTGTCCATCTTTAAAGCTGCACGCTAGCTTTACATGACATGAATTGTAAGGTAAAGTTACTCAGGCAGGCAAGCCAGCCAAGGCAGTCAGCAGATCTGTTACCAAAAGGCAATTTTTATTATTATTTTTCATTTTTTTAAGCAGTTCAAGGTTTTTTTCCATCCAAATATAATTTTGGTGGGGTGTAACAATTTTGGTGGTATCATTTTCAATTTTGGTGTCAAAAAACCAATTTTGGTGGGAGGTCAATTTCGGTGTCAGGAATAACATGATTATTTAAGGGAATATTCTTATTCTTGTTGATAATTTAATTAAAAGATAGTACTATCTAACACCTAAAATCAAATTGAATAAAAAAAAATCATAAACAAAAATTTCCACCAAAATTAGTAAAAAAATGCTAGTTGTTGAATCCACTCACATATTCTATTATGGCGCGCAAAAACTGTTCCGTTTACGGATGTAAATCTACATTGAAATCCCAGATGGAAACAATATTTCAGAAAGATTGTATTAATTGTATCTGTTGAATTAAAATCAAAGCTATGTATATGTTGTCCTCATTATTTTCTAATCAGATTGTTCATCCCAATGCGAATGCATTACTTAGTTAAATGTTATAATATACAATTAAGAACATCCAAAAATAGTGTCCACGTAAATATTTAGCAGTGCAATATCTGTAATTATATATTTATGAACAAATAATTACATCAGATTTAACAATCGCAATTATTTTGAATGTACATATGAATAAATGATTTCATCATAATATTAATAATCACAATTGTTTTATTTCCCATTTGTTGCAACCCTAGCGTATTTTCGTGTGGCAGCGTAAGTACCTACGCTGGCGGCGGCATCGCGCGACATCAAAGGCGATTCCTTACTGTAGGAAATAATATTGTAATACTGTGCTATGAAGTAGGAAGTCGATAAAGTCCTATGTTATGAATGATCTTATTGGTTGAGATAATCACCTACTAAATGCTTTCCTAAAGCCTAACTGTTTGAAAAAATTGACATGCATCGGATGTTTGTTAGTTGTTGTGTCGATGAAATGGATTATCAAACTGATTATTAAACCTATAAGACTATAGAGTAATGTTCCATGTGGAAAATTCCTTGTAATTACATAATATTACCAGTGCCGTCTTTAGGATCAACGAGGCTATGGGCCAAGGTACTGGCTGGGGCCTATGTAAGGGATGGAAAATCCTTAAATTTTAACTTTATCATTTTTACAAATCTTGT